>NC_065564.1:8654350-9263283 GCF_022605725.1 Anthonomus grandis grandis | reverse complement strand
TAACAAATAAAATACATATTATACCAGGAAATGTTAATATATTATAAATTACGTACCAGAAAATTTATATTGCGTTTATTTTACTTCTTCAAATTTTCTAATGCCCAACAACAAAAATTAAAAATCATGATTAAATAGTCCCTTAGGGTAAATAGGAAGCAAGTTTTATAGTTTAGGTAGCTAATGAAAATTGTCAAAGATAAACCATTCCCTGGTGGCGTGCAACTTCTATTATGATATTCTGGTAGAGAGCATTTATACATATTATAATAGATACCAAGTTTGAATAGTTTCCGACTGTAGGATACGTTTTTAGTAATAATTGTGAAGAACAAACTACCCCTTAGAGGGGTGCTATTTCAATTATTTTTTGGTAGCAAGCACTTATATGTATAGTAACATCAGTTATCGATTTTGAATAGTTTCCGGCGGTAAATAGTTTTGGTAGCACGTTTTTATTAGAAATTGATAAGAACAAACTACCCCTTAGAGGGGTGCTATTTCGATTATTTTTTGGTAGCAAGCACTTATATGTATAGAACAATAAGGTATCGCTTTTGAATAGTTTTTGATGATAAATAGCTTTGGTAGCACATTTTGATTTTTGGTCAGCAAATTATTTTTACCCGTTCTTTTTTAAAAAAACATGTAATGGGATTTAGTTTAGGCTATCACGTTAAGCGGGCTCGTTGTATTATTAAGTTTAATAAATCGGTTTTATTTTAAATATCGTGGTTTTACTATTTTTTCCTAAAATAGTATTCTAACAAAGTCAGAAGTGGAATAAGACCCCAAGTTTGCGTCTTTTACAAAAGGGACCATATTTTAACCTCTTTGGTGGTTGTGAATTGTGAATTTTAGTGTTCGTGATTGTGTGCGAGTGTATGTGCTAGTATGGAAGGTAAAAAGGTAGAGAGGATCCGCTCCTATACACCAACCTTGTCGCCGAAGCAAAAAAAACGGCGTCGTTCTACAAGCTCTTCTTCGTCCGATGACTCTGATGGCGAAGCACGTGTCAGGCAAAGTAAAATATGGCCCGACACCGACTCACAGTCCTCAAGTGGTCACCCGATATTTATTGAAAGCTAGGCTGGTTATTAATTTCGGTACTTAAGATGGGTTTCATGGAATCGTATCGATGTGCTGATGAAAGACTTTTAGTGTTATGACTTTGTTTGGAAACCGGCTGAGAAAATATATTGAGTTTTAGTTTTAATAGACGATTCTGTAAAACATATTTGATTTTTATCATTTTATTATATTATATATTTTTTTTATTTTATATTTTAATATATGTATTCTCATTTAAAACAAAACTCTTTTAATGATCTATAATAATTCTATCTCAATTTAATTAATTCCATAATCAATTAATAACTTGATATATTTAAAATAACGTATATTGCTAAAGATCTCTAATATTCATTGAGTTAAGGGGACACCCAAAAATATTAATTGGGAGTCAGTCAGAAAGCAACGTTTGAGAGAAATGTGTGTAAGGTGGTGTGTTGGAAAAAGAGTTGTAAATTTGTTTGTACTAAATTTAATAGTGGTGAATATGTGAGAAATAGTTGATCTTGAGTAGATATGTGGCCATTATGAGAAGTTTGTACAGATCTGTTTGCGCATCTTGAAGATGCCCGCACAAGTAGGTGTGAAAGACTCTGTTCAATTAGGAACGAATGCGCAATTCCTCGAGTGCTGTCTGGTAAGACTGGGGGCCTTACCTGGGGCTCGATTGACACGAATAAACAGAAGGATATAGTAGAAATATATCCTTTGTCTAATTGGTTGACATGATTACTGTTTAGCGGCAGTGGAGCGTCTGGGGAAGCCCTTACTATTTTAGGTGACACTAGCTAGTCGTCAAATAAAGGAAGATAACATGTTTGACATACGTGTGAGCATTTCATAGAATTTGGGCGTCAAGCAGGCAAAAGAAACGACAAAAGAACCTCTATTTGGATTTTCTAGTGGGTATTCAAGTGATGTGCTGACGAACTTTTATTGAAAGATTTATAGTTTTCGACCTTTTAGCTTTAGATGTCTTTGTTTATGTTTAGTCTGTAATATGATAAAGGGACTTTTAAGTTTAAGGCATGGTAGATTAAGAAAAATCAGATTGAGACGGTACGTCGTATTGTACGCATTAGCAAGTTGGCTTGTATAACCTTCTTTTTAAAATAGATCGTTGGTGAAGCAGTTTATTTTTTTATTTTTATTTATTGCTCCTTCTTACATCAGAAGTGGGATAGAATTCGCGTATTAATCCGCAAGTATAAAGAGGCCGCGAAAAATACTTGAAATTTTATTATATTAAACCATAATTACGAGAATGAAGCAATTAACGGAAGTGTTGGCGGCTACACTTAAAGAACTAAGAGACGTGTCGTGTCGTAATTCGAGTCCTGTGACCGCTATCGAAATTCCGAAATTTTGTCCAAGTGATAGCGATGGAGCTAGCAAGTGGTGTGAACAAATTGAAAAGCTTGGTGATACATTTAAGTGGTCGTCCCTTGAACAATTAACGAGAGCAGCTTCTGGACTTCAGGGAGAAGCGAGACAGTGGTATAACAAGTGGCAGCCAATTGAAAAATCATGGGAAAGTTTTAGGGAGGAGATTTGTAGTTTCTATCCTCCAAAGAGGAATCTAAACGAAAAGTTTCGTAAGGCCAGCCTGTATACCAGCCGAAGCGCCACCTCATATTGTGAGTATGCCAGAACAAAAATTTCTTTAATTCAAGCCCTTAATTTTGATTTAACTAAAAAACAATTGTTGGAACTGGTTATAGGCGACTTAGATGATATTCACGTTAAGACTGCTGCTTTTAATAGTAGACTAGATTCAATTTCAAGCTTATTGACTTTACTTGCATCATATGAAGTTGCTCAACCTACAACCAGTAATTTTAACAATCGATTGAAACGGCGTTTTCCGAACACTGACAGTATGACGAGTGGACCCAGTGTAAAATTGTGTTACTTTTGTCGTAAGCCTGGTCATTTACAAAGGCAGTGTCCGGAAAATGCAAAATCAAATTTTATACAGAAAGAAGCTGATAGCTCGTTTATCTCTAAAATAAAATGTAATTTTTGCAATAAACTTGGCCATACCGCTGATAAATGTTTTCAAAAACTTAAACAAGAAAAGCAGAAAGGTTTTAATATCAATAATTTTTGTATTGAGCTAGATGACAAATTTTGTACAAAATTTAAAATTCAAGATTTTGAAGTAAATTGTCTAATTGATACCGGGGCTGAGTGTAGTTTACTTTCTAAAAAGATTGCTGGTAAATTAAGTTGCCACATGGAGACAAATTTTACTTTATTAAAGGGAATTGGAGGTAGCTTTGTTTCATCTCTAGCAAAAACTACAATAAATATTGAAAATAATGGGACTGCCTTTAAAATAACATTTTGTATAGTTGATGACACCGACATATCTTTTGACGCTATTTTAGGTAGGGATCTTTTAAATTATAAGGGCGTAAAAATTTGCACCGATTCTAGCGGTACCAGAATTTATTTGGAAAGTCCTACCTGTAAAGCCGATTCGATTTCAATAAATTCATTTACAGATTTTCCTGACAATATTTTGTCACCTTTGCAAGGTAATTATTTAGAAGACCTAAAGAAAATGCTTACAAAATTGCAGCAAATATTACAACCGGGAACTCTGTTTCTGCAGTAAAAACTGCCGAATTTGAAATCAATCTTTCTGAGAACAAAATAATCTGTTATCGTCCTTATCGTATGCCTCTTTTTGAAAGGGAGATACTTAAGACTATAATAGACGATTTATTAAAAAATAAAATTATTCGTGAGAGCAATTCCCCTTATGCCAGCCCTGTTATTTTAGTCCATAAAAAGGATGGTAGTTCCCGATTGTGCTGTGATTATCGAGCTCTCAATAAAATTACAATAAAAGACAAGTGGCCCTTATCCAGAATCGATGAACAACTTGACAGGCTAGGTCAAAACAAGTATTTTACTACACTTGATATGGCTTCTGGGTTCCACCAAATTCCGGTGGCCAAGGGCTCTATCGAGAAAACCGCGTTTATTACCCCAGATGGCCACTATGAGTACCCGAGGGTCCCTTTTGGCCTTTCGAATGCACCCGCTGTGTTTCAGCGTGCCATTTGTAATGCTTTAGGAAAATTGCGGGATAAAGACTGCTTAATTTATTTAGATGATATTTTAATTACTTCTCTTACGATCGAGGAAGGATTAATAAAGCTAGAGCGAGTTTTAACAGCCTTAGCAACTGCTGGATTCTCTTTAAACATCAAAAAATGTCGTTTTTTTGAAACATCTATTGATTATTTAGGTCAAGAAATATCGGCTAGTGGTGTCCGACCAGGGCAACATAAGGTCAATGCACTTTTAAATGCCCCAGACCCTAAGAATGTAAAGGAGGTAAGGCAATTTATGGGCCTAGCTGGATATTTTAGGAAATACATCCCAGAATTTGCATCTCGTACAGCCTGTATTACAAATTTGACAAAAAATAATGTAAAATTTAATGGGGGGGTAGAACAGGAAGTAGCAAAAAGCTATGTTTGTGCCTTTCTTAGTCAGAGACCTCTCATAGCAGTTTTTAATACGGAGTTGGAAACAGAGCTACACACAGATGCTAGTTCAATAGGTTATGGAGCAATTTTATTTCAACGTCATGGGAAAGAGCTAAAAGTTGTTTCATATTTTTCTAAGCGTGCTTCCAAAGATGAGTCAAATTACCACTCGTACGAGCTCGAAACGCTTGCTGTATTTTATTCCGTTAAACACTTTAGAATTTACCTGACAGGGATTCCTTTTAAAATAGTGACGGATTGTAATTTCTTAAAACTAACACAAAGTAAGAAAGATCTTCTTCCGCGCATCGCGCGATGGTGGTGTTTTCTTCAAACATTTGATTTTCAAATAGAACATAGGAAGGGTAGGCATACTCCTCATGTCGACTATCTTCGCAGAAATCCAATATCACCGAAAGTCCATAATGTTATAACAATTTCCACAGATAATTGGCTTAAAATAAATCAAAGTAAGGACTCAGAGACCCAAGAAGTTATAGAAAAGTTAAGGCAAGGACAACTAACTACCGAATACTTTTGCCAAAACGACATTTTGTTTCGAAAAATTAATCCAGGGCAAAATCCCCCCATCTATAGAGCTTTTGTTCCAAAAGGAAGCCGCCTTGGCTTGTTACGATTATTCCATGACGAGCAATGTCATATTGGAATTGACAAAACTTTTGCGAAAGTCAATCATTATTTTTGGTTTCCTGGGATCGCAAAATTTGTAAGAAAATATTGCAATCACTGCTTAAAATGTATCGCAAGTAAACAATATTCTGGCCCAAAACAAGGGCAGTTGCATCCCATTAATAAGCTCCCTGTTCCTTTTCACACCGTGCATGCCGATTGTGTTGGGCCATTCCCAGAATCAATTAAAGGGTATAAGTACCTTTTACTCCTAATTGACGCTTTTACAAAATACATTTTTCTTGTCCCGCTTAAGTCCCTCTCTGGAGCGGAAATGTGCTGCCAGTTAAAGATCTATTTAAATATTTTTGGAAATACTAGCAGATTTATTTCTGATCGGGGCACAAATTTTACAGATCGGTCGGTAAAAGGGTTATTATCAGACTTAAAAATAAATCAACATCTTATTGCTAAAAGTGCCCCTCGCGGTAATGGTCAGGTTGAGAGGTATGTTTCAACCGTTTTAAATCTAATACGAACTGAAATTGAAAATAAGGCAGAATGGCCAAACGTTATTGCAAAACTGCAGCATACTTTAAATTCAACTAAACAAAAAAGTACTGGGTTTTCTCCATTTTATTTATTGACGGGTGAAAACGGCGACGATAAAAACATAAAGGCTATAACAGAACATTTTACCGTAAGGGCCGAAAATAACTCCGCATTGGAGAGAGACAGAAAACTGGCATACGAATATATGAAGCAACAGGATGAGTACTCAAAGAAGTTATTTGATAAAAAACGAAAATGCGCTAAAGAAATAAAGGTTGGCGATTTTGTTTACCATCCTTCTGGTAACTCTCACCTGGCTAAATTGGATGCAAAATATGATGGTCCATTTGAAGTAACGGCAGTTCTTCCAAACGAACGATTTGAATTAAAAAACTTAGCAACGAATAAGAAAAGAGTTGTGGCGATCGACATGATTCGTACTTGGCCCGGTGAATTCTCGGAAGATACGACTGCTGTTAACTGTTAATCGTAAGTTTAGTCAGATGTTAGTCAGATGATGTGAGCATTTATTTATTTGTACTAGAGTAACAACAAACGTTTTTTATTTTATTGTTGTGTGATAAATTTTATTTTTGCTGTGTGCAAATATTTTTTTATTGCTGTGTGCAAATATATTTTTTTTAATTTGCTGTGGACTAAAATTGTATTTTGCTGTGTGCAAATATCTTTTCTTATTGCTGTGTGCTAAAAATTTTATTTTGGTATGTCAAATCGCTATATTATGCTAAAATAGTTTGGTAATTCTATTGCTATGCGCCAAACATTGTTTTTCCTTGTGCTTGTTATAACATTAGCTGTGCGGAAATCTTTTCTTTTACAGATGTTGAAGTCTAATCTTCAAGGCGAGGTTTGCAGGTCTCTCATTCTGGCAATGTTGCTAGAAATGAGGGAAAACTCGAGAGCGAATTTTCTGTCAGTCTGGCCGTGTGAGCATTTCATAGAATTTGGGCGTCAAGCTTCAAAAGAAACGACAAAAGAACCTCTATTTGGATTTTCTAATGGGTATTCAAGTGATGTGCTGACGAACTTTTATTGAAAGATTTATAGTTTTCGACCTTTTAGCTTTAGATGTCTTTGTTTATGTTTAGTCTGTAATATGATATAGGGACTTTTAAGTTTAAGGCATGCTAGATTAAAAAAAATCAGATTGAGACGGTACGTCGTATTGTACGCATTAGCGAGTTGGCTTGCATAACCTTTTTTTTAAAATAGATCGTTGGTGAAGCAGTTTTTTTTTATTTTTATTTATTGCTCCTTCTTACATGTATCAACATATTTATCAACATAATCAACAAGTAATTGAAGTATCGTGGTTTTTAAATATATAATGTAAGTAATTATCACTAAGATTAGTATTTGATTTATTTGATTAATATTGTTTTTATAATAAAAATTGGTAAACGCCCCATATATTAAAATTAAAATATTTATTTACCGCCACCGGATTTGAAATTAAATTAATTTTTGGCCTGACAATTGTTGCATGGAGTTAAATTCATTTAATAATTTAAGGCTAACTGTGATTAAGGGTATCCCCGTATATTGTTTGATTGATACTGGGTCCACCTATTCCCTTATGTCAGAAAAAAACAGTAAATGTAGTGAGTTGTAATGTTGAATATTGCGTTACATTTTTAAAAGGGTTAGGAGGTGGTCAGGTATCAACTTACGGTAAAACTGTGGTTACGGTAGAGTGCGAGAATATTGCAATTGAGATTTGTTTTTATCTTGTTCGAAATTATCAATTAGACTATGCAGCAATAATAGGTAGAGATGCGGTATATCACAATGATGTAACTATTTCAGTTGACAAAGAGGGTATTGGTATAGTCCGTAATAAATCTGCTCCCAATCGTGTTTATATTTTGGCTGAGTCGGGCGGCGATATCTTAAACGATGTTAACGTAAACACTCTTGAATTCGAAAACCGTAATAAATTGTTGCTTGAAAAATATAAAGAAATATTTACTTTCGGAAATGCCGTACGTGGTGTTAAAACTGATTTCATTTAAAATTGATTTAAAAAATGATTGCGTTGTAAACTATCGTTCATATAGACTATCCATAATTGAACGGGAAAAGGTCAGAAATTTAGTTGCAGATTTATTACGCAATAATATTATTCGACAGATTAATTCTTGTTTTGCTACCCCTGTCATTTTAGTAAAAAAAGAAAGATGGGGGAGATAGGCTTTGTGTAGATTTTTGAGCACTTAACCGTAATACGCAAAAAAATAAGATATCCCCTACCACTAATTGAAGACCAATTAGATCGGTTAGGTAAAGGTAAATTATTCATAGCCCTAGATATGGCATGCTAGTTTTCATAAAATACCAATTGCCGAGGATTCGATTTCAAAAACGGCTTTCGTTACGCCCGATGGACATTATGAGTACTCTTTGGCTTGGCTAATGCCCCAGCTGTTTTTCAAAGGGCCATAAATCAAGCTTTGGGGCCTCTTAAAGACTCTATTGCTTTAGTTTATCTCGACGACATATTGATTCCTTGCTCTCATGTTGATGAGGGTCTCAATTCTTAAGAACAAGTACTTGAAGCTTTGGCTAAAGCAGGCTTTTCTCTAAATATAAAAAAATGCCGTTTCTTTGAAAAGAGTGTCGATTATTTAGGTCGGAATGTGTCAGCTGATGGCATTAGGCCTGGTAAAAGTAAAATATCCGCTCTAATAAATTCACCGTTACCGACTAACGTTAAAGAGGTAAGACAAATGATGGGACTTGCAAGCTATTTTCGCAAGTTCGTCCCCGAATTTGCCAGTAGAACAGCTTGTATTACAAAATTAACAAAAAAGAACGTTACTTGGGAATGGGGAGAAGAGCAAAATGCAGCACGGAATTACATATTTAATCATTTAAGCAACGAGCCCTTATTAACTATTTTCGATCCTACTTTACCGACAGAATTACATACGGACGCAAGTTCCATAGGGTACGGGGCAGTCTTATTTCAAAAACATAATTCGGAACTTCGTGTTGTTGCATATTTTAGCACAAGAATTACCCCAGAAGAATCGCGGTATCATTCTTATGAGCTGGAGACATTAGCCCTCGTTAATTCAATTAAATATTTCCGTATTTATTTATTGGGTATTAGATTTAAAATAATAACAGATTGTAATGCAATTAAAGCTACAGCTCATAAGAAGGACCTACTTCCACGCATTGCAAGGTGGTGGATTTACTTGCAAGATTTTGATTTTAACATTGGGTATCGTAAGGGTAAATATGTTCAGCATGCAGATTATTTTAGCAGGAATCCTCCATCTGAAGGCCATCGTGTAAATATCATACATCAAAGTTCATGGCTTGAAGTCGAACAAACTAAAGACAATGAAACCCAGGATTTAATTATTAAGTTAGAAAGAGGGGAACAGGGGATAATTTCGGATTATGGTATGAAAGATTCCTTACTTTGCAGGAAAAGTGAAAATAACGAGTTTAGATATTTTGTTCCTAAGGGATCCCGTTTTGCCTTGGTCCGCATATACCATGATGAGCTTTGTCATATTGGCGCCGATAAGACATTAAGTAAAATAAAAGAGCAATTTTGGTTTCCTCTAATGAACGCTTTTGTGCGAAAATATATTTTACATTGCTTAAACTGTGTCTCAAATAAAAAGCAATCTGGTCCTAAACAAGGTTTTCTTTATTCGATTGAAAAAAAACCCATTCCCTTCCATACAATTCACGCCTATTGTGTTGGTACATTTAAAACGACTTCTGAAGGTTATAAACACATTTTATTAATTATAGACGGATTTACTAAGTATGTCTTTTTAATCCCATTAAAATCATTACTGGTATTGAAATACGAAACAACTATACTCTATTTCAGAAGTGTATAGAGCAATAAACTGGGGAATTCCGTTCTGTTTGGCTACATTTCGTGGTAGTTCATAGGCGCAGGTACTTATAATATTTATGAATTTAATTTTCACGGATTAAATGCCTTTATTTTGAAAGAGATTAAATACTAAATAAATACTTTTAATCCTTTTGTATAGGTACCTATCTTTTAACGCTTTGTAACATGCAAAAATGGGGTCAGGTAATATATACAGACTATAAATACTTTTAAATCATATTTTAAACGTTAGTAGTCACTGCTACGCTGTAGTGTAATCACAATATTATTATCCCAATATTTAAAAAATGGAGGTATTCAGTCCAACGAAAAGATGTACTAAAAATTCTCCACTATCGCTGAGTGAAAAAGTTATTATTTTAAATGTACATGATTGCATAAAACACGATTTTTACTGTGCAAGAAATTGTTGAAAAATGTTTTCGAATGAGTGGAATTGGAAAGTCCACCATTTTCAAATTGTTGCGGGAAAGAAAAGTAGCAGGTCAAGTGGAATCTCCCAAGCAAAAGCCAGGACGACCTACAAAAGTCCTTGATGAAAATGCTTAATGTATAATTCGAAGAAAAGTTCACTCTTTTTATTTTAAAAAGGAAATACCCATCCTAGACAACATTTTAATGGAGCTTGGCCGAGATGACAGTATTCCGTTGATAAGTAGAAAACTTTTATGGAAAACTTTAAAAAATATGGATTTTGCCTGGGAAAAGCATAACCGCAAAGCACTTTTACTGGAGAGCGACGAAATTGTTTGTTGTAGACGACAATACTTGAGAAGTATCAAGCAGTACCGCAGGGAGCAAAAGAAAGTTTTTTATCTTGATGAGACGTGGATTAACGAAGGTTATATAGTCCAAAAAATGTGGCAAGACAAAAATATAACCAGTGCTCGCCAAGCTTTCATAGAAGGCCTGTCTACGGGTATTAAAGTACCTTCGGGAAAAGGAAAAAGACTTATAATTACACATATTGGAAGCGAAGAGGGATTTTTAAAAGAAGGTCTGCTAACCTTTGAGTCGACTCGCACAGGAGATTACCATGAAGACATGAACTCAGACGTTTTCGAGGACTATTTTGGTGAAATGATAAAATTTCTTCCGGCTAATTCGGTGGTGGTTATGGATAACGCAAGCTTGGATCATTCACGGCGAATAGAGAAGACGCCAACTTCAAGTTGGAGAAAGCAAGAAATTATCGATTGGCTGACTGCAAAAGGTATTGCGTTTGAAGCAAATTTGATAAAAAAAGAACTGCTGGCAATAGCAAACTTACACAAAACTCGTTTCATGAAATACGCCGAGGAAGATATAGCCGAAAAATATAATATAACTGTACTGCGCTTACCGCCATTACATTGCGAACTAAATCCTATAGAACTGATATTAGGGATGCCGCGAGACACGAGACACGAGATGTCTCGTCTCGTCTCGTCTCGTCTCGAAGCTATTTTATCTCGTCTCGAAAGTATTTTGTCTCGAGTTTCGAGACGAGACGAGACGAGATAAAAATGTTCGAGACAAGACGAGACGAGACGAGATGAGACGTCTCGATATATGTAAAATGCTTCTAGTAATAATTGGTAAAATTGTCATTAAAATCACGGAATAGGTTTTAATTATTTTTTTATTTCCCCATTATTATACTAATGGGCTTACGATTTGTGTAACAAATGTTGGTGGTGTGTAGATTGGAAAAAATATCCTTAGAATTTAGGGGTATGTTTATTTAAATCTCTTGGACCAGTCACGTCTGTTTTTATTTTAGCTGCGCATTTTTTTTTCAACTTAACGTTTTTATACAAGGTGTGTCATAAAACGGTGGGCTTTCTTATTTTAAACAAACACCATATTTTATTATATTTTTTGAATTTACCAAAAATTTAAGAATATTACCTGCATTCACCGGACGGAACAGTTGCGTTACAAAACTATATCGAAACCCTCCGAAAAATGGTAAAGTCCAGTGCAACGATATATTAGAATGGTCACCCGTCAAAACACCAGCATTCCAAACAATGTCATCCATCTTCTATTTACATTGTTTGAGAAGTAAATTGCTGGTGTTTTGACGGGTGACTATTCTAATATATCGTTGCACTGGACTTTAACTGCATTCATAACGTGTCGATTTGTCCCTAGAGTTTTGGTTTTGCCACATTTTGCAATTTGCTTTATAATTATTATTTAAACAGGCTCCTATTTAATAATATATTCACATACATGTTATGTTTTTTAATACCTATCTTTCGTCTCGAACAAACAAAATCGAATGATACTTTGTCATCTGTTAAAAAAGTCTATGAAAAATGTCGACGTCTACAGGTAATATGTTCAATACGATTATTGGCATTTTTGTCCTAAAATAAGTATTTCTATATAACCTTCTAAGCCATGCTTCAAAGACTGTGTATACCCTTTATAATAAATTACTTACTTAATTATGGAATAAAGTAAATATAATAAATTATAAATTTTAGAATAAAAAAATATAGAGCCAAACAAATACACAAATTTATGTTTAATATTTTAATAGGTACATTATAGTTATTACATTGCACTCTTCATAAAGAAATAATATAAATTCTGAAACTTAAATATTAAAAATACGAGAACAAATTAAGTTTACGTTAAATAAATATATTTTATAAACAGCAACAACAAATAAATACATTAAAAAACAATATAATATGACAAGTAAGATATAAGTATAAACTTGAATGGGGTGCTCATATAAATATTTTATTATTAAATCTTAAAAAAAATTTTTCCCAACATGCCTACCTACCCAATTAATTTAAAAATCGAATATGATTTTTTTTAACTTTCATACTTAACTACCTATAATATGTTTATTGTTTATGGGGGTCTATTAAAGCTTTCTAAGGTATCAGAACTTTTCGAGACAAAACGAGACGAGACGAGACGAGACGAGATAAGGTCTTGTCTCGACGAGACATAAGCTTGTCTCGTCTCGTCTCGAAAAATATTTGTCTCGAACTTTCGAGACGAGACGAGACAATTCTTAATCTCGTCTCGTCTCGTCTCGTGGCAACCCTAACTGATATGGGCGCAGGTAAAAGGATTTGTAGCAAGACAAAACACGACTTTTAAAATGAAAGATGTTAAGCTACTGTTTGATCAAGCCATTACGGAAGCGACACCAGAGAATTGGCGAAAAGCAGTCCAGCATGTAATTAAGCAAGAGGACAAAATATGGGATCTTGACAACCTCATCGATCAGACAGTCGATCCTTTAATTATAATGTCAAGAGGTGATGACAGTTCGTCAGATGACGAAGAAGACTACAATCTATTATAATTTAAAATTGTTATACACTGTTCAAAAAGTGCCAGATCCAAAAGTGACATTTTCAACTGTTTTACTCTACATATTATGTTCAATAAATTTGTGAAAAAAATATATTATTCCATTTAAACAAAAGTAACTTTCTAAAATAAAATAGCATTTAAGTACATTAATTATAAGGTAAAAACAAGTCCCAGTTGCACGCCTTTGGCGAACCGTTTTCAATGTTTATCAGTGGGTAACAATGGGCAAAACTCATAAATTGACCCAAAACCGGGTGGCACTACCTGCAATCAACGAAAAGAAAGAATTTTACATTGAAACTAATACCCAACTAAGGTAGTGGCATAAAATATTGGTGGATCACCAGGTACCACTTTTGCATACCTAATGAGGTTTTATTGCTCTACACACTTCTGAAATAGAGTATAGCAATGTATTTAACTTTATTCGGAACACCTTCTTTATTGATAACCGATAGGGGTACAAATTTCCCAGATAAGAGTGTAAAACAGTTGTTAAAATCGTTAAAAATAGAGCACCACTTAATAGCAACAGGAGCATCAAGGGCAAATAGGCAGGTAGAGCGATATGTGGCTACTGTTACTGCTATGCTGAAAGCGGAAATAAATAATAGGTCAGAATGGACGAGCGCAGTTCCAAATATACAGCTTACATTAAACACTTCTACACAAAAAACAACAGGCTTTTCACCTTTAAGATTACTAATGGGTATCAACGCTAATAACGCTCCTATACAGGGATTGATTAATTCTCTAGGGGGACCTGTCGATACTAATATTGATATTGCAAAAGATAGAGCTCTTGCATACAGCAAAATGCAGCTACTCAAAAGAAAAGGTTTGACGAACATCGCCGTAATAACCTTGAATTTTTAATGAACGATTTTGTATTTGTCCCAAAATCAAATGCCAGAGCAGCAAAATTGGAGCCTGAATTTTGAGGCCCTTTAGCAATTTTGAGCCGCTGTGTATGCATTTCCATCGTTGTCTCTCTCTTTCTCGAATAATCAAGCGCGGGACCGTATACGTAAGAATGAAAATAATAAGCGGGTCAGGGACCTAAATATTGATCCGTTCGCGCTTGTCGCTTGCCTTCTAGATAATTCTTAATGCACAAACTCAATGGAATATAGCGGGAATATTCTGCGTGTTTGTTTCGGATTGATGCTAATTTTAATTATCTGTTTTATTGGATCAGATATTACATAAGAGCAGACAGAATAATAATGATTTTTTGACCTTGATGAAAAAATAGTAGAAACAAAAGAAAGCTCTTGAATTAATTTATTTTAAAACTGCTGTATTATAAAATATGTTTTTTTTTGTGAAAAAGTTATTTTTATTTAAAAAATATTAAGTAATAAAAGACATTATAAGTATATAAGAGATTTGGTTATCAATACCTTGGTGGTTGCAAGTCAATCAAAACATTGTTCTTGAAGAAAGGCTTTATCTTTATAGTTGTAGAAGAAAAGATGTTACAAATTTACCATGAAATGAACAAGTACTGTTTGCGGATGATACTCCTGTTATCTCTACTCACACTGTTATTGAAACAAAGATAAGGTCACATTTCTCAGTGGATTTTGATATACTTTGAGGGTTATATTAGCCATACTGTACGTCAACATTTAGGTATAATTAGATTCAAGAATAACATTTATAATAATTTTATAATGATATTTTAATTATACTAAAATAAGCAATTACAGTACTAGAAATTCCTTTAAACAAATCAGCGAAAAATCTCTTAATTAAAAAGGCAGGTCAGATAAGCGGTCATTTTTGGAGAGTATTCGTATCCAAAAAAGAACAATATTAATAAAAAAACGTACTGAAAGTGAATGTCTATTTATTGAGTAGAATCTACAAACAATCTATCTACATTCTGGAATGTATAAAATTTGTAATAGATATCCCATATATACAGGGTGTTACTTCAGGTGTATTCACATTATTATCTTAGATAAAAATCGTTTTTTTTTTCTAAACCACTTCTTAAGGAAAAGACGCCCATTTAAAATAGCGCTGGTAAAGTGAGTTTTTGTTCATAACTTTTAAACTAATGGTCGCATAATCATGGTATTTGCTAAACGGCATGAGGCTTATTGCCTGATGAACAGAAATTTTAAAGTTGTTAGTGGCATAGAGTGTAGGAGAGACACACTGTCTTATTTTTTTGCTACCTACATTTTTGTTTACTAAAAAATGTAGCAAGAAAAGACCTAATTCGAAGAATGTTGTTTAAACTTACCGTTTTCCAGCCAAGACTAAATAACTAAATTCTAATAGTTATTTTAATAAAAAAAAATAGGTTGGTCAAAGAATTCCTTAAGTATTTTCATTTAAATGAATACAAACAATTTGTTTTCAGTATAAAATTATATACATGTAAGAAGGAGCAATAAATAAAAATAAAAAAATAAACTGCTTCACCAACGATCTATTTAAAAAAAAAGGTTATACAAGCCAACTCGCTAATGCGTACAATACGACGTACCGTCTCAATCTGATTTTTCTTAATCTAGCATGCCTTAAACTTAAAAGTCCCTATATCATATTACAGACCAAACATAAACAAAGACATCTAAAGCTAAAAGGTCGAAAACTATAAATCTTTCAATAAAAGTTCGTCAGCACATCACTTGAATACCCACTAGAAAATCCAAATAGAGGTTCTTTTGTCGTTTCTTTTGCCTGCTTGACGCCCAAATTCTATGAAATGCTCACACGGCCAGACTGACAGAAAATTCGCTCTTGAGTTTTCCCTCATTTCTAGCAACATTGCCAGAATGAGAGACCTGCAAACCTCGCCTTGAAGATTAGACTTCAACATCTGTAAAAGAAAAGATTTCCGCACAGCTAATGTTATAACAAGCACAAGGAAAAACAATGTTTGGCGCATAGCAATAGAATTACCAAACTATTTTAGCATAATATAGCGATTTGACATACCAAAATAAAATTTTTAGCACACAGCAAAAATAAAAATTTGGCACACAGCATTAAAAAAAATATTTGCACACAGCAAAAATAAAATTTAGCACACAGCAATAAAAAAAAAAATAAAAAACGTTTGTTGTTACTCTAGTACAAATAAATAAATGCTCACACAGAACATCTGACTAAACTTACGATTAACAGTTAACAGGAGTCGTATCTTCCGAGAATTCACCGGGCCAAGTACGAATCATGTCGATCGCCACAACTCTTTTCTTATTCGTTGCTAAGTTTTTTAATTCAAATCGTTCGTTTGGAAGAACTACCGTTACTTCAAATGGACCATCATATTTTGCATCCAATTTAGCCAGGTGAGAGTTACCAGAAGGATGGTAAACAAAATCGCCAACCTTTATTTCTTTAGCGCATTTTCGTTTTTTATCAAATAACTTCTTTGAGTACTCAGCCTGTTGCTAAGGCTGTTAAAACTCGCTCTAGCTTTATTAATCCTTCCTCGATCGTAAGAGAAGTAATTAAAATATCATCTAAATAAATTAAGCAGTCTTTATCCCGCAATTTTCCTAAAGCATTACAAATGGCACGCTGAAACACAGCGGGTGCATTCGAAAGGCCAAAAGGGACCCTCAGGTACTCATAGTGGCCATCTGGGGTAATAAACGCGATTTTCTCGATAGAGCCCTTGGCCACCGGAATTTGGTGGAACCCAGAAGCCATATCAAGTGTAGTAAAATACTTATTTTGACCTAGCCTGTCAAGTTGTTCATCGATTCTGGGTAAGGGCCACTTATCTTTTATTGTAATTTTATTGAGAGCTCGATAATCACAGCACAATCGGGAACTACCATCCTTTTTATGGACTAAAATAACAGGGCTGGCATAAGGGGAATTGCTTTCACGAATAATTTTATTTTTTAATAAATCGTCTATTATAGTCTTAAGTATCTCCCTTTCAGAAAGAGGCATACGATAAAGACGATAACAGATTATTTTGTTCTCAGAAAGCTTGATTTCAAATTCGGCAGTTTTTACTGCAGAAACAGCGTTCCCGGTTGTAATATTTGCTGCAAATTTTGTAAGCATTTTCTTTAGGTCTTCTAAATAATTACCTTGCAAAGGCGACAAAATATTGTCAGAAAAATTTGTAAATGAATTTATTGAAATCGAATCGGCTTTACAGGTAGGACTTTCCAAATAAATTCTGGTACCGCTAGAATCGGTGCAAATTTTTACGCCCTTATAATTTAAAAGATCCCTACCTAAAATAGCGTCAAAAGATATGTCGGTGTCATCAACTATACAAAATGTTATTTTAAAGGCAGTCCCATTATTTTCAATATTTATTGTAGTTTTTGCTAGAGATGGCAAGAAAACAAGGCTACCTCCAATTCCCTTTAATAAAGTAAAATTTGTCTCCATGTGGCAACTTAATTTATCAGCAATCTTTTTAGAAAGTAAACTACACTCAGCCCCGGTATCAATTAGACAATTTACTTCAAAATCTTGAATTTTAAATTTTGTACAAAATTTGTCATCAATTGGCTCAATACAAAAATTATTGATATTAAAACCTTTCTGCTTTTCTTGTTTAAGTTTTTGAAAACATTTATCAGCGGTATGGCTAAGTTTATTGCAAAAATTACATTTTATTTTAGAGATAAACGAGCTATCAGCTTCTTTCTGTATAAAATTTGATTTTGCATTTTCCGGACACTGCCTTTGTAAATGACCAGGCTTACGACAAAAGTAACACAATTTTACACTGGGTCCACTCGTCATACTGTCAGTGTTCGGAAAACGCCGTTTCAATCGATTGTTAAAATTACTGGTTGTAGGTAAATTACTACTTCATATGATGCAAGTAAAGTCAATAAGCTTGAAATTGAATCTAGTCTACTATTAAAAGCAGCAGTCTTAACGTGAATATCATCTAAGTCGCCTATAACCAGTTCCAACAATTGTTTTTTTAGTTAAATCAAAATTAAGGGCTTGAATTAAAGAACTTTTTGTTCTGGCATACTCACAATATGAGGTGGCGCTTCGGCTGGTATACAGGCTGGCCTTACGAAACTTTTCGTTTAGATTCCTCTTTGGAGGATAGAAACTACAAATCTCCTCCCTAAAACTTTCCCATGATTTTTCAATTGGCTGCCACTTGTTATACCACTGTCTCGCTTCTCCCTGAAGTTCAGAAGCTGCTCTCGTTAATTGTTCAAGGGACGACCACTTAAATGTATCACCAAGCTTTTCAATTTATTCACACCACTTGCTAGCTCCATCGCTATCACTTGGACAAAATTTCGGAATTTCGATAGCGGTCACAGGACTCGAATTACGACACGACACGTCTCTTAGTTCTTTAAGTGTAGCCGCCAACACTTCCGTTAATTGCTCCATTCTCGTAATTATGGTTTAATATAATAAAATTTCAAGTATTTTTCGCGGCCTCTTTATACTTGCGGATTAATACGCGAATTCTATCCCACTTCTGATGTAAGAAGGAGCAAAAAATAAAAATAAAAAAATAAACTGCTTCACTAACGATCTATTTTAAAAAAAAGGTTATACAAGCCAACTCGCTAATGCGTACAATACGACGTACCGTCTCAATCTGATTTTTCTTAATCTAGCATGCCTTAAGCTTAAAAGTCCCTATATCATATTACAGACTAAACATAAACAAAGACATCTAAAGCTAAAAGGTCGAAAACTATAAATTTTTCAATAAAAGTTCGTCAGCACATCACTGCTATATACCCACCCACTAGAAAATCCAAATAGAGGTTCTTTTGTCGTTTCTTTTGCCTGCTTGACGCCCAAATTCTATGAAATGCTCACATACACATCCTTATTGTGGTTCTTTGAGCCGGAATATTAACTAAGATTTTGTCATTTTAAATGCAATATGAAATTATAAAAACCAAGATTTTATTTTTTCACAATAAAATCAACGTCAACATAAAAAAAATATTTGTATATAACGATGTACGAAAATGACGGTAATACAATGTCTGAACGCAAAAATTGTATGTAATTCCTAATATTAATGCTAAATACCTTCTATAGCCATAATAATGTATGTAGGTCAATAAATAGATAAACAAGTTCCCCTAAAGCTTAATCGTTGTATACATTACTTTACGAGAAAATAACGCGTCTAGACATATTCTACGTCATTCTAGGCGCACCGGTTCTAGAGAATTCGCGTTAAAGCTGGTCTGATTGGCCAGCGTATATATACCTCCAGATCCGCGCCAATGGCAACAGAGTACAATCGAACGTGAAAGCAAGCAAAGCTAAACGCGCGAATTTACAAGCGAGTTTATATAAGTGATTTAAATACAGTGAGTGAATTTTTAAGTGATTTATTATCATCAAACAATACAAAAATGGTGAAAGCTCCAGCAATTGGTATCGATTTGGGCACCACATACTCCTGTGTCGGTGTCTGGCAGCACGGAAAAGTGGAAATTATCGCCAACGACCAGGGCAACCGCACAACACCCAGTTATGTTGCCTTCACCGATACAGAGCGATTAATTGGAGATGCTGCGAAGAACCAAGTGGCCATGAACCCTGCGAACACCGTCTTCGATGCCAAAAGGTTGATCGGACGCAAATTTGACGACCCAAAAATCCAGCAAGACATGAAACACTGGCCATTCAAAGTTGTCAGTGATGGTGGCAAGCCGAAGATCGAAGTTGAGTATAAGGGCGAAAAGAAAAGGTTCGCCCCTGAAGAAATCAGTTCCATGGTCCTCACCAAGATGAAAGAAATCGCCGAAGCATATTTAGGCCAACCCGTTAAAGATGCTGTTATCACTGTGCCAGCATACTTCAACGATTCCCAAAGACAAGCCACAAAAGATGCTGGTGTCATTGCTGGGTTGAATGTGTTAAGGATTATTAACGAACCGACTGCAGCCGCCTTAGCGTATGGTTTGGACAAGAACCTCAAGGGTGAGAAAAATGTTCTCATCTTTGACTTGGGCGGTGGTACCTTTGATGTTTCCATCCTAACCATCGACGAAGGTTCCCTGTTTGAAGTAAGAGCAACAGCTGGTGACACACATCTTGGAGGTGAAGATTTTGACAACAGACTCGTAAATCATCTGGCTGATGAATTCAAGAGGAAATTTAAAAAGGACCTCAAAACTAATCCTAGAGCTCTTCGAAGACTGAGAACAGCAGCTGAACGGGCCAAAAGAACATTGTCATCAAGCACAGAAGCAACCATTGAAATTGATGCACTCTTTGAAGGCATTGATTTCTATACAAAAGTCACCAGAGCCAGGTTTGAAGAGCTAAACGCAGATCTATTTAGAGGAACATTGCAGCCAGTTGAAAAGGCCCTTAAAGATGCCAAGATGGACAAAGCTTCAATCCACGACATCGTTTTGGTTGGTGGCTCAACTAGAATTCCGAAAATCCAACAACTCCTACAGAACTACTTTAATGGCAAACAACTGAATCTAAGCATCAACCCAGATGAAGCTGTAGCATATGGTGCCGCAGTCCAAGGAGCAGTCCTCAGTGGTGAAACTGACAGCAAGATCCAAGATGTGCTTCTTGTAGATGTAGCCCCGTTGTCCCTTGGTATCGAAACAGCTGGAGGAGTAATGACCAAAATTATTGAAAGAAATTCCAGAATCCCATGCAAACAAAGTCAGACATTTACCACCTATTCAGACAACCAACCAGCTGTGACTATCCAAGTATTTGAAGGTGAAAGAGCTATGACCAAAGATAACAACCTCTTGGGCACTTTCGATCTAACAGGCATTCCTCCAGCTCCTCGTGGAGTTCCAAAGATAGATGTCACCTTTGATATGGATGCCAACGGTATCCTTAATGTTTCTGCCAAAGACACCAGCTCGGGCAAAGAAAGAAACATCACTATAAAGAACGACAAGGGCAGACTCTCACAAGCTGACATCGACAGAATGCTTTCCGAGGCAGAAAGGTACAAGGATGAAGATGAAAAGCAAAGACAAAAGGTGGCCTCTAGAAACCAACTAGAGGCCTACATCTTCCAAGTAAAGCAAGCTGTAGAAGAAGCTGGAGACAAACTAAGCTCAGATGACAAGGCTACAGTACAAAGAGAATGTGAAGACGCACTAAAGTGGCTGGACACCAACGGCCTTGCTGAGAAAGAAGAATTTGAGGACAAACAGAAACAACTCCAAAGGATATGCAGTCCGATCATGGCGAAATTATATGGAGGCGGTGCTCAAAGCCAACCTGACGCAGGAGGTATGCCCGGAAGCTGCGGACAACAGGCAGGAGGATTTGGTGGTGCCAGGTCAGGACCAACTATAGAAGAAGTAGACTAAATTAAACATCAATTAAAAACAAAAGTATTAATAAAAGTCCTGGTAAATTTGTGATACTAGTTATTAGGTATTAAAATTTTTAATAAAAAAAAAATCTTTTATTTTGATAATAAAAACGCCAGTCAAGCCCTATTCTCTCTTATAAAACATGTCAACACATGTTAGCAGGATGTACCTTTAGTATAACTTATTGAAAAATCTGACCGTAAACCTCTTATGTTGGCGTTCCGAGAAATTGTTTTTGAAAAGGATATTATCAACACCAACGAAATGATTAATGATTTTCTAAACAACGACTACTGATGAAATATCCTTTACTGAAGAAGCATATTATTGAACTTTGGGAACGAAAGACCGAATGGTGCTTATGCTATAGGTCATCGTACTTAACTCGAGGACATAATACGAATAATATGGTAGAAGCGTGGGATTATTTTAGTTTTCAGATAGAATTTCGTAATCTAATTTTTTAACGGTCCGTAATTATCAAATAAGTTTATTTTTTTTTATAAATTATTGTTCCGATAAACCGAGCACGGTACATTTACTGAGAGCGGCGGCGACTTGATGCTGACGCTAAGAGATTTAATTATGTAAGATTTTATTGTTTTGACTAACGGTCTCGGCGACTGGCGGTTTGTTTCGGGATACGTCGGCACACATTGGGGCCAATGTTGGGGCCAACAGCGTTCGAAATGTGAAGAGTGGCCACACATTAGCACCAAGCTTATTCCTTTGTGCACCGGGCCAACGTTAATATGTCTGGGGCTGGGCGTGAAAAAGAAATTGCGTTGTGTGCGTTTGCAGTGATGACTGCTAACAACTATATTATAAATTTAATTCTGCAAAAAAAAGACCTTGTAAAAGAAGATGGTGGGTTACAACTATTCATAGGTTACGTAATCAGTAAGTAATAAACCAATAATGATTAAATTATAATTATTTTATAGTGCCTATGTACAGTCGGCAAATTTGAAAATGTCCCTCGCATCTGCTCTCGGACTTCGTTGCCTTACAATTTGGCAACATGGCTTTTGACTGAAAGGGGTAGCGTACGGCGGGCGCTAGGGTGTAGAGTATCGATCGAGTTTAGTCGTGTATAAATAGGCAGGGGTGACGGAACTCATTTTTCAGTAGATGGGGTTTTTGCAATGGGACGTTTCGAATATTTTTGTGGCTGTGCAAGCTGATATTAAAAAAATCAATTAGTTTGTTTTTCTTCCTTATGTAAAGTTTTTAGGACAATGCGCTATAGTGTTTTATACGTTGGCTAAATGCGCTCTTCAAAATTCTGTTTGATTCATCACTTTTGAGAAATTACCTTCAGTTATTTTTTTATTGGGACACTATATTTCTTAACTCCAAATTATTATTTTTTTGCTTGATCTTTCACAACCTATATTTTTGTTGTCAAATGCTGCTTGTTGTCAAAATAAATAAAAAAAAATCGTTTTTACTCTTTTTTGCATTACATAAAAATCTTTTCTTTGAATTTTTTTTTATCAAAGTATTACTTTATATTACTCACCCAACATTTGAAAAATAAAATGCAACTTTAAAAATACCAATACAAATTTTAAATTGTTTTTTACTTTTAAAGTGTGCGTTATTGTATAAAATAATATAATTTAAAAAATACCTATTTGTTTTTTTTTATTTTTAAATATATGGGGTGTATTTAAAAATAAGTAAACAAACAGATGTAATTCTATGATAAAATAATAGTTTTTTTAATTCTGGCAGCAACCAGTAAGTGTAAACCAAAATATAGGTAATCATAAAAATAGAAAACATTATAATAATAGAAACTTTAAATGCTACAGCAGAAACGATAGGTATATGTTGAGATTTTTCTCTTTCATCCTGTGTCTAGGAAATGAAAAACGCGAACTCAAACCTGTTTAAGGCATTAAAGGTTTCATAAAAAATTGCGCGCTATGGTTAGCACCGCCTCCTAGCATTAATAATGTAATACGAGCTGAGATACTACCAAAACTACTTATTTTGGAATACCCTGTCTAGCGCTGTAAAACTAAGTACTTGTACTAAGTAATACCATAATATAGGAAAAAAATTAAGATTTTTGTTTCTTTTTCCTCACATTTTATTTATAAGTATACCTATATAAAAATACAGGGTGTAGAACTCGTTAAAAGAAGTTGGTTGATATACCAAAAATTGCCTATACTCGTATAGTAAGTTGCATATTAAGAAAGTTAGTTTGCGTTATTGAAATTTTTTTTACTCATTATCAAGTTAAGTGGACATTGTTTTTACAAAAACTGTTCAAAATTGTCCCCACTTGTTCGGATTAACCCAAAATGTTGTTCGGCAAATCCATATTTTAAATTGTTTATGTCTATATTTTGGTAAGAGGTAGAAAAAAATCTATGTGGTTCTCATGAGTAAAGCACACTTTTTTACTGAAGAGATGAATAAAGTAATAGTTCCGTTTGTAAATAAGGCACTCTCGTGATTTCATCTTGAATAAAAACCATTTTTTATATTTTTTTTATTGAAGCGAAGTTAACTTTAATTACTAAACTTTAATTGTAGTAGTCCCATATCTTTTCTTATTTACTTTTTTTTAAACCTTATAAAACGTATAAGTAATGGATCAAAGGTCAGTTTCAAAGCGAAAATTTTATTTCCTATTTAATGACAAATTACAGTTCTTTAAGTATAACATCTTAATAACAATTAATAACATTCAACACTACTCCTAACAAGCTTTAGTAAGTATAATTACAATTTAAATCTACAATAAAAATACTTTTTTATTTAAACTTTTAAATAGCCTACGTATTGTGTTTTTTTCGAAACTTAGACCTTTTTTTTTTAAATAATAATTATTTAATATCACAGGGTGCGTTTGGTATTGGTATGGCTTCTTAATTAATATTTGGTATAAAAACCATTTGCGTCAATGCATTGTTGCAGCCTTTTCCGCATTAATCCCGCGTAATTACTAAAATCGGGTCTCCCTCTGAAAGATTCCCAAACTCTTTGAGCGTGGGCTAGTAACGTTTCCTTCGATCTAATTTGGCCTTGATTAAAAGTATCCCAAGAATTCACCATTTCAGCCCACAAATTTTCGATGGGGTTTAAGTCGGGGCTTCTGGATGGCCATGGAATTAAATTAAATTCCGGATGTTCCTCAAACCATGTTCTCGCCATACGGGAGGTATGAATTGGACAATTATCGTGCATAAAGGATATTGGTCCAGCCGGATATAATATTCTGTAGGAAGGCAGAAAAGAATTTTCCAAAATGTCCACGTAGTCCGCGGAATTCATTTGGAGTGGCGTGGTTACCAGCATTCCGGGTCCATTTTGGGTCATCCAACCCGATAGTGACAATGTTATATTCCCGCTTTTTTCAGTTTCTTGGACATAATGGGAATCATATCTGGTACTTGTAGGTCTCCACACTAATTGATGGGACCTTATGTCCGAAGAAAATGTTTTTTCGGTAAATACCACATTTGACCAGTCTCGGTCAATATTTTTTTTGAGCAAAGCTAAGCCTTCGCTCTGCGTTGTCGACCGTTAATTTGGCCTTTTTGGCTGGTCGTCTACAATTTATTCCAGCTGAACGAAGAGTATTCCTAATTGTTTGCATACTAACGTCCAAGTTCATGGTTTCTTTGACTACCCGGCTATTTGTGAAAGGGTTATTTCTTACTTGGGTAACAATAGCTTCTCTCATATTTTCGGTCAATACAGGTTTCCTTCCAGGATGTTGTCTGGTTTCTACATGCCCTTCTGCTTCTTTACGTTAGATTCTAACTTGTTTGACCTGTTTAAAAGCAAATGCAGTAATTAGTATTAATTAATTAAATAGATATCTATTATACTATTAGGTTAGTGACAACAGTTTAGCAAAGGGGTGGTCTATATGTATAGGTGTAGATAAAAAATAGCAGTAAATATTTTATTATTAACAATAAGTTAATAAAGTAGGTACTAAAAAAGCAATAACAGCGTCTCTTAACAATAATATAATTTTATATTATTTGTGTGGTGGTTTTTTTAAAACATGCAGAGCGTTACGTCAAAATATATTTCTATGACAACTTTTTTTAATATATGGTGAAAAGCAAATAAAGCGAAAATATTGACAAAGTTTTCAAAGTGAAAATATTTCAGATTAAAATGTTTGCTATAATAATAAATACAATAATAATACAGATATAAAAATATACTAGATGGATACAAATAATGCGGTAAATAGGTAGTGGATTGGCTCA
The DNA here is from genome assembly GCF_022605725.1 of Anthonomus grandis grandis. NCBI lineage: Eukaryota > Metazoa > Arthropoda > Insecta > Coleoptera > Curculionidae > Anthonomus > Anthonomus grandis. The sequence goes on along the minus strand of NC_065564.1, from coordinate 9,237,755 downwards.
CGGTGCGTTTTGGACTAAATATTATTTTAATAAACATTTTTTAATAGGGCCACTTGCCTTAACCCTCAACTGGTGCAGTAGTCAGATATTAAATTTAAAATTCAAAATATTGCCAATCTATACTACATTCGACTACCGTTTTTGAGAAACCTTTAAACCCATTAATACTTTTTTTAGGGTATGGTACTGCATTAAATTTATTTATTATCTAAAAAAAAACTATACCTTCGTTTTTTAAATATTTAGAAAAAACTTGAATGTTTTCAAAATATCGCGTTGCAACACTTTAAAAAACTCACCCTGTATAAGGGTTGCTTGGATTTAAAAAATACTACCTCAAAAAAAACAATCAATCATATGTAAAATGATTTTACCTTAGAAATAAAACAAAAACATTTTTTATTTTGATAGACCCAATAATATGTATATTTTTCTTTGTTAAAAAATATAGGTAAGTTTTATAACTTTTTTACATATCTATCGATAAATTAAACTTAAGATATGTAATTTTCAGCTATTTTTCTAAATAAAAAATTTAATGAAAAAATCATAAATTACCCTCGAAATCACTCCTATTTGAATAGATTCCCGGGACGATGAGATAATAATTTTCGTTTTTGATCTATTAAATTTATTAGCTTATTTCGGGATATCAAAAAAAGTTGGTTCCGTATAAAAACAAACCTTTTTTTTTTAAATGAAAGTTTAAGAGAATTTTTGAAGATTTTTGACAAATTTCATAGTTTAGTTTAAATAAATTTTACCTAACAAAAAATTTAAACGAAATGCATACAAAAAAAAACTTACTGAAAGATCCGTAGCCATTGCTATTTCTCGTAAGGTGGTACCCATCTCATGTATAACAATAATTCTAGTACGAATTTCCATGATACTCTCCCTCTGTCCAGGCAATCTTGGCATTATGAAAAAATATTACATAAAACACTTTAAAAAATAAAAAAAATTAAACACGTAAATAGACTCGAGACACTTATAAACACAAAAGACAGTACAATACTACTTACCATCAAATTTATTTATAATTACCACCTTATACATTTTACCTGCATCCCCGTGCCGCCAATTAATATGGAAAAACCCGCCTTAAAAATAGATCTTAAAATTTACAATGGTACCTTACACACAATGTTATAATGGGATCGATCGCATAAGCTGCTCCCGCATCAGCCCCCGTTACTTATTTTCGAAAAATGCCGCTATACTTTCTTCATTCATACAGTGTAGCCAAATTGTGCTCAAATTACGTGTAAATGGGTAAAGAGCCACGGAGCGAGGGACATTTTCAATTTTGTTGACTGTACATACCTACTGCATATTACGAGTATCTTAATTTCTATTTTTGTTTTAGATATGATGGATGGCATTTATTAAATAACTTAAACCAAGAACCTTCACGAGGATTTTGAGTATCTTCTGCGATTGATTGAACCTGAAATAAAGAAAAAAGTTACTTTGTGGAGAAAAGCTATCCCTGCAAAAGTACGATTGGCAGTTACACTGCTTTTTTTTGCGACAGGAGATAGCTTTAAAAGCCTTCATTTTCTTTTTAAAATCTCAAGCCAAGTTATTTCGACGATAGTACCCGAAGATTGCGAAGCCCCATGTAAGGCATTGAAAGGTTATGTAAAGGTAGGTTGATATAGATAGGTTTGTTTATTAAATATCTATTACAAGTTTTTATACTGAGCTTGATACTGAATAGAGAATACCAAAATAACGTAAACATAAACTCCTGTAGATATTCATTTTTTAACAATATTTATTTCGAACATTTTGTTTATGAATTTAAATCATTATGTGTGCGCCATATCAAAAGCTTTGCGCACTAGGTCATTTTGAATAATATGCGCTTTTGGTTTTGGTTGCAAAATATAAATATCGTTTTGATACGTGTGTGATGGACTACAATCTGTTAATGATGGTGATGGCAAAGGTTGTGGTACTGATACCGGCGGAGGAGCTGACATACTCTGAGGAGAGGGTGCTACATAAAATTCATTTCGACTATATACTGACGACGTAGATGATCCACTCTGAGGATATGGTGCTGTATAAAATTCATTGCGACTAAAATATTTTTTTTATTAAACATTAGTGCATCTATTTCATCCATGATTTGTTCTTGATTTGCTTCAATGAACTTTTTTATTTTTTTTAAAGAAGTTCACAGAATAAATCAACTTGATCTGGCTCACGTCTTGCAGATATATTGCTCATCATATTATAAGCTTGATCCATCTGTTTCTTAGCTTGCGTCAGCTCAGGATTTCGTCGTTTTCTAGACGATGTAGAAATCGTTTATGGATTACGATTCGGTGATTCACTTTCAATATTTTCACCCATTTCCGTAGGCTCGCTTTGCTCATTAGAAAACTGACATGTCTGAAACAAGGAAGATAGAAAAATAGTAAAATATTAAAATAAACACAAAATGTCTGAGAACAACGTTTCAAGCACTACAACTTTCCTGTTTACATTTTTTTTTATACTTAAGGGGGTGGGAAAATAATGATCGCCCTGGCCGCAACGTTTTTTTTTTTAAATTTTTATTTTATTGTTCCAGCTGCCTACAACTAATGACGAATGGCTTACTGTAGTTCGTGGATTCGAAAACGTATGGCAATTTCCGCATTGTTTGGGAGCTCTTGATGGTAAGCATATTATGCTACAAGCATCTGTCAACAGTGGATCAGAGTTCTTTAATTACAAACATAACTTTAGCATCATATTGCTAGCAGTGGCTGACAGTGATTACAATTTTTTGTTTGCCGATGTTGGTACTCATGGACGTAATGAGTGACAGTGGAGTTTTTAATGATAACCTACTGTATGAAAAAATTAAAAGAAATGACGCAAATTCCCTAGAAGCAACTCCTCTGCCCGGAGGAAATGTGGCTGTGCCATACGTTTTTGTGGCCGATGCTGCATTTTCATTATCAGCAAATATAATGAAACCTTTTCCTGGTGTACCTCCTCCTGGCAGCCCACAGAGAATGTTTAATCAACAGCTATCATGTGCTCGGGTAGTAATTGAAAGCAGTTTTGGAATTATGACATCGGTTTTTAGAGTACTGGGAAAACCTATGTTGCTGCAACCCCAAAAAGCTGCAATTATAACTTTAACCTGTGTAATACTGCATAACTTTTTGAAGAAAAGCCCTCACTCAAAAAATATATATATGCCCGAAGCAAACCACATTCCAGATGAGCAACAAAATTGTCTAATGCCCTTGGAGCAAGTTCCGAGACGATCAACAGAAAATGCTAAGGAAATATGAGATGAATTTGCAAATTATCTTTACTTACGAAGGCAAAATATGCAATGAATAACTAAATACATACAATATATATACATTTAATTAAAGTAAATATCAATTACAGTGTTGTTTTCACTTACCTCTGTATTTATTGTCACATTATCATCTTTGTTGTACACTGGTCCCAAAAAACTGTCCATCAGAGTATATGGAAACCAATTAGTTGTGTATAGCTCGTCTGTCGATGCACCGGAACGATAAGATTCCTTACATTTTCTGCTGTGTAGTCTATAAGTGGACATCAATGACTCTCTCTTTTTTTTTACTTCCACAATTGCAAATTGACAATTCATGGCAACTTGTATACGTTGCCATGCGTCTATCATGGCATTCCTATTTTTGTGTTGAGAATGACGGGGGTTCCATAGAAGCGGTTCCGCTTGATACAGTTCTATAAATTTCAAAACTAATTCGTTGGTCCAACAACACGAAGCCATAGCCATTTTCGATTCACTTGACATGTTTACACCTTGAACAAATAAATTTGACTGAACCAATGTGTGGTCGGCAAGATGAACGACGAGGCAAATCTCTTTGATCTTTTTCAAAAATACCGACATCCGTCGGGTGTGTCCCAACGTCGTTCAACGTTGGCGCCAATGCTATTTCGTTCATCCACACATTCGACGAACGCTGTTGGCCCCAACATTGGCCCCAATGTGTGAAGCCGGCGTTATGCAGCAGGTTTGATTTTTCAGTGTTAAGTGGGCTTTTGGGCGAGATATTGGGTACAGGGGATCCTTTATCTAGTTTCGGGTTTTAGCGAGGTGCGCTTTAACTCACGTCCAATTGTTTTTATTTATTCTCATAGGCGGGGAATAAATATACTTACACTCACTTTACCGTTTGGTGAGGAGTTAAGCCGAGAAGCGGTTTAAGCCTCTGTCGTGCGACCAACGTGTGGTCTCGCAACAAGGTACAGTGTTTTGTTTAGTAGTGTCGCCAAAAGTGTTTTGCGCGTCTGGGTTTATCTGGTTTGGATTTACCTGTGACTGTTTTGCTAGAATCTCACATTCAAATCATTGCTTGACTTTAAATATCTCTTTTATCTTATTAAATATCGTTTTTTTTTAATTTCAATAACCGGAGTTTTATTTAACGTTCCTCCAACCCCTAGACAACGACATAAAAAACCTACAGAAGTATCAATCAGAATATTTAAAGATAATATTTAACAACGATGCGAAGCATTTAACTCTGTATCTACCATCGATTTTGTGTCCAATCAGCTAGAACAACATTATGTAAGGCGTATAAGAAAATATGCTCTTAGTCGTGTCACAAAACCTGAGTTATTACATAATAAATTTTGTTTAAAAGCAAAGAAGTTAAAAGTAAGAAAGTTAAGTGATAACATTTACAACGTCACTTCCCCCAATAAATTTTATTTATACGTAGTTCATACTGATATTGCAATGTGCGACTGTCCACGAGGACAAGGGGGTGCATTTTGTAAGCACCTATGTGCAGTTGAAATGAAAGAACACATCTATTTAAAAAATTGTCCTAGACTTACTTTTGCTGATAGAATTTCACTGGCAAAACTGGCTGAAGGACCAGACATTGACGAGTCCTTTTTTAAAACCATGACCAATTTTAGTAACACAGATAACAATATACATATCCCTGAACAACAAATCACAGCCATTGAAAGCTTCTTCGATCCAAACATGGATTTTTCTGTTAAAAATTTGCCAAAAGATCCTTCTGATGACGAAAATTGTGAAGCTGAACTGAACAAATTCGAGAAAGACATAGAAAATATAACACAGATAATTAGTTCCAACCAAAGCAGTCATATGAAGGAAATGCTGAAACTATTTAACAATAAGCCAAACCAAATCGAAAATCCTTCAAATTTTTTTGATTTTTGCATGTCAGTCCACAAGCAGCCCCTATTCAAAGGCAAAAAAATTAAGGCTCCTCAACCAACTGCTGTCAGCAGAAGAAAACATCGTGAGGGATTGGCTTGCGGATCTCGTAGGATTCAATCTGAACATCCGTCCAAAACTGAGACATCAAAAGTAAAAAAAAGAACTAGAAATCTAACTAGAAACATTGCACAGAACCAACCTAACGCTAAAGGGCATGTATATAAGCTGTACAATCATACAACCTAATATTATTTTATGTTTAATATATATATATATATATATTTTTAATATTCCAAAACCGTTTAATTGTGTATTAATACCCAATCACATAAATATTTTTTCGCACAGGTAGGTATTTTGAATTGGTGTCAGTCTCCGTTAGCATCTGTGCATATATAGCCACTACAAAACCTCGCTGGCTTAAACACTCTGGTGTCCAAATCTGCTAGTATTTGTAAATGTACTGTCTTTGCAAAACCTCACCGATTTCAACACTCTGGTGTCAACACACGCTAGCATTTGTAAATATGCCGCCGGGGAGGTGCGTTGGAGGGGGCTCGGGAGAGATCCGGATCAGGGGGTTGCGGTGCTCCAGAGCAGTGGTCAGGTCCTTCATTTTTGTCAGGTGTTCTGCCAAGGGTTGAGCTTGGAGATCTCGCAGGCTGGTAGTGTTGCGCACGTACCATGGTGCGCCTTTATACAGGGTGTCATTGAAATGGTGTAAAAAAATTCGGGGGGTGATAGTACTCCTAAAAATTTTAAAAAAAGTTCCTATAACTATAGGGCGGAAAATGCATATTAAGGGAGTTAGGGGCACTGAAAGGGTAAATTTAAAAAACGGTTTTTTGAAATTGTAGGCTTAAAAAACGAGATAAAATTTCGAAAAAAAATCCTCTACCATAAATTTTGACCCAAAATCAAATGGTGATACTGAAAAATAATTTGGAAAATCGGAAAGGGTAGTTTTTGCAAGGGTAGGGGGTTAATTCGTGAATAACTTTTTTTAGGTTATTTTCTTCGCAACGTGGGTTCATTTTTTAAAAACTACATACTTTTTCCTACAAAAAAGGTACTCTTGTTGCACATCGCCCAGAACGATGGTTTTCGAGAAAATTGAAGGCAAAAAGTTTGCTCTGATGGGCTGCTAACTGGTTAAACAACTTAAACTTATGAAAGTTATGGGGTTTCAAAAGTAAACAAGTAGTTATTACATAATTAATTGAAAAATCTAAATTTCATGATTTTTAAAACATCGTATTGCTTTAAAAAAACGAAATAAACCAATTACCAAAATTCCTTATTAAATGCATACTTATTTGATTCATTAGCCTAGTTTATACCGCGAGTACCAAATATTCAATACGCGGACCCAATCCCCTATTCTCAAACTCAACGTGCGCGAGTTGACAAGTTTACACGTAAATTATTCCAAATTGTGACTTAATAGGTTTGAGAATATGTAGAGGTTTTAGTCCGCGTACTGAATATTTGGTACTCGCGGTGTAAACTAGGCTAATGAATCAAATAAGTATGCATTTAATAAGGAATTTTGGTAATTGGTTTATTTCGTTTTTTTAAAGCAATACGATGTTTTAAAAATCATGAAATTTAGATTTTTCAATTAATTATTTAATAACTACTTGTTTACTTTTGAAACCCCATAACTTTCATAAGTTTATGTTGTTTAACCAGTTAGCAGCCCATCAGAGCAAACTTTTTGCCTTCAATTTTCTCGAAAACCATCGTTCTGGGCGATGTGCAACAAGAGTACCTTTTTTGTAGGAAAAAGTATGTAGTTTTTAAAAAATGAACCCACGTTGCGAAGAAAATAACCTAAAAAAAGTTATTCACGAATTAACCCCCTACCCTTGCAAAAACTACCCTTTCCGATTTTCCAAATTATTTTTCAGTATCACCATTTGATTTTGGGTCAAAATTTATGGCAGAGGATTTTTTTTCGAAATTTTATCTCGTTTTTTAAGCCTACAATTTCAAAAAACCGTTTTTTAAATTTACCCTTTCAGTGCCCCTAACTCCCTTAATATGCATTTTCCGCCCTATAGTTATAGGAACTTTTTTAAAAATTTTTAGGAGTACTATCACCCCCCGAATTTTTTTACACCATTTCAATGACACCCTGTATAATCCGGAAAGCCCTGTTTTCCACTGCTTGGAGCCGGATCTTGGTCTTGCGTGATAGTTTGTTCCTGGGGTGGAGCAGGGAGTATAGGGACGATAGTTGGCCTTTGGCCTTGCCCGCTTGAGCTTGCGCCGAAGATAACACCTAAATAACGGGCCTGGACGGACCAGCCGAGACTAGTGGTTCCCCATTTCAGATGGCCAGCAGGTGCTTTTTTCCTTTTTGAAAAGAACACCAGCTGGGTCTTCCTAGGGTTGACCTCCAGTCTCCAGCGATCCATCCTGGAGTGGAGGGAGTTTAGGTGTCTCTGAATCCTGATTTTAATGTGCTGTTTGTTGAGAGAGGTGGTGAGTATTGCGGTATCATCCGCGTATTGGAGTATAGTATTGTGTGGGGACGGAGGTAGGTCGCGCATAAAAACATTGAATAGGAGGGGGGACAGAGGGAAACCTTGGGGAACACCTGCCCTTATTGGGTGGGGAGTGGAAACAAAACCGTCGGAACAGACACGAAAGGATCGGTTGGTCAAAAAGGAGTGGACAAGTTTTACAAGGCAGTCGAAAAATGGGCATCGACTAGTTTATGCAACAAACCGTCGTGCCACATTTTGTCATAGGCCCTGCTTATGTGCAGAAAAACAGGTCCGGTGTGCGATCCACGGTTCCTGAGAGAATGTGGAAAGCAAGCCGGGTTGTTTGATGGGTGGTGGAGTGTTTAGTTCTAAAACCGAATTGAGCAACAGGGATTATTTCGTGTCTGCTGCAGAACGTGGTGAGCTGATTAAGAATAGCTCTTTCGGCGATTTTTCCCATTGCTGAGAGAAGACTAATTGGCCTGTAACTCGAGCAGCCAGGTCACCTGATCTTTCACCGAATGACTTCTTTTTGTGGGGTCATTTAAAAAGTGTCATTTATAAAAGTGTAAAATTTGAGAATCTAAACCAGTTACAAAATGCTATTTCGTTAGAATGTAATTAAAGTTCCCAATATCAACTTAGTAACGCTAGAAATGAATTTTATGATCGGTTAGGGTATTGTTTAGCTGTTAATGGGGGGTTGTTTGAACATATGATTAATTGATGTTTTTATGTAATTCTCTATTATTTTTAAAAAAGTTATTGTATTTTATTTTATTTTTCCACACTTAGTAAAATATTAAGAGTTCTGGTCTCTCTTTTTCGGATCTATTTTCGATCTTCTGAGTTGGTTGGTTGGTATTGGTTTAACTTGACCGTTATATTAAATAAAAGTTTAGAAAAAAAAGTAATGTTAACGTCTTACTTTGAATGTTATGGTTGTGAGATTGATAAAACGGAAAAAAACATTTCTTGTATTCGGCTGTACGTCAGATTTGACAAAGCCTTATAACAAATTGTTTGCTGGTGGCTGGTGTCTGGTTTTACCTGAACCGAAAATTTGGTAATTTTGCAATTAGATTTAATTGAATAATTTAAGATTCGCTTGTTAAAATTTTTTGAAACTTTGCACAAGGGTTTGCCAGATTGGTCTTTTCAAAAAGTTATCAATTTTTCTGTAAAATGTACAAGAAAGCCAATAATTGACCTCTTTAAAATTTACATGGGATTTCCTATGTGCCGCTCGGCGACGCACCACCCGGTAGCGTAAATCCGGACCCCAATTCAATACAGAGCACCGAATAATATTTATTATTCTGTACCTAACTCGGGTGCATAGGACGCAAATGACAAATAATTACTCCAAATCCGCACATAATACAGAGCACTACAAGAAATGAGACGTGAAGACGTCCACCATGGTTTTTTATCTGTGTTGCTGTTTGGTGAATTAGTTTCTTTGATAATGATGATTGATAATCTTGTAATGGATCCCAAAAGTAAATTTCGATGCTGTGCAAATAAAACCTTCAATAATTACTTATGCATTCAGTGCTTGGGTTTTTTTCACCCCAGCTGCCTGGAAAGAGATTTTCGGACCCATGAAAAACTCGAACAAGCAAAGATATACTGCTCTGACACATGTAAGGCATCAGCTTCCACATCCAGCTGGATATCTACAACAGAACATGATAGGACCCTTAAACAGGTTGCTAGGCTGCAAACCATAGTAAATGACAAGAGTATTCTTATTGAGCAGCTAGAAACTTCACACAACCAAGAAATTTTGTCTCTGGAGAAAAAAATCTTTATACTGAATTGAAATCTAAGGAAAATGCCTTCAAAAAGCAGCGCAAAAAAACTCAAGAATTTGAGGAAGACATATTGGACATGGAACGAAAAATGGTTGTGGAATTAAACTGCAAGAGAGAAGAAGTTTTAAAGTTGAGATCTGATATCGACAGGATGTCCCAGACTGAGAAGGATTTTGACAAGCTCATTTCAGAACAGAAGGAAAAAATAAATCAACTTCAAAAAGACCTGGAGGAAACACATGCTCTAAGCAGAAATATGATCACTTCTATTAGACTTCTTGAGGCTGAAAATCACTCTTACTCTTGTGAAATAGCTTCCCTTAGAAATGATTTACTGTCTTTTAAAATCTCAAAGACTCCAATGGTAATCCAAGACTTTGATGACGTTGAACCACATACCAACTCTATGTATATGGTGGAACCAACAAATAATTCTGTCAAGTCAAAAGAACCATCTTCATATAAACATAGCTACTCCTATACAAATAAAACACGCCTCTCTTTACCTAAGAAATCCAGAGTTTTTATTTATGGAGACTCTAGTGCCAGACGTCTATCATCTATTCTCAGGGAAGTGTCATGGAATTGCATGTCAGGGTGCTTGCTATGATATATCAGGAAAAGTAATGACTGGCGCCCCTTTTCACAGACTAAGTAAGGACCTTTTTGGCAATGTCATTAATTATAATAGTAAAGATAATGTAGTTGTATGTCTTAACTTAAGTTTTACGCAGGTCACACTGTCAAGTCTAAATAATCTGTTGTTTATAGGAAAGAGTACTAATCTTATCTTGTATATTACGTATAATTTCAGTCACAGTCGCTTCTACTTTAAGACTCTTAAATACATCAATTCATTCATAAGAAATAAAAACCTATCTGTGAGAGTTATCACTAATGCTTTTGAAGGGCCATCACATCGGCTATCACCGAAATCACTTTGTGATATTTTATCATTATATATATCTACCACTCACTCTGCCTTAAAAATAGTATCAAAAACTATACCTTGTATGGATATAACATGGAATAGTGGACCTCTGGAACACAACAAAACTTTTTTAGGCCAAACTCAGTCGGAGTCCATTTTGCTTTAGCCCTTTTAAATATTCAGTCAGTCAGAAATAAATCTGATGAACTCTCTTTATTTTTAGCATATGAAGATAACCCTGTCATTGTTGTTTTGACTGAACATTGGCTCAAACAGGGTGAACCTTTTTTCATAGAAAGTTATGCTCTTGCATCCATCTATTCCCGTACTCAGTATAATCATGGTGGAAGTTTGATATTAATAGAGAATAAGTTTTTAGAAAGATATAACTTTGTTGATATAACCAAGTTTGAGTATCTCCTGGAAGAAAAAACTTTTGAATTTTGCATTGTTTATTCTAAAGAATTAAATTTGTACATTTTAGGCCTTTACAGGTCACCCTCGAGTAATTTTAGTAGTTTTATTGATAAATTATATAACATTTTAAGCCAAATATCGGTAAATGCAACACTAATATTGACAGGTGACATTAATGTAAATTTTTTAGACTGCAATAACTCTAACAATCATTTGTCGATACATAGAGTGCTGAAATCTTTTAATTTAAGTTTGCATGTTGACCAACCTACTCGCACCACTGCTAATTCAGCATCACTTTTAGATTATGTTTGCTCTACTCTCTGTGAAACGCAGGTTGCATGTAGAATTGTAAATGCCGGGTTGTCTGATCATGAGGCCGTATTATGTTCCTTTCTTCTAAGTGAAAAAAAGTGTACCTCAAGAAAAAAAAAATGCGGAAGGTTGTTCACTAGAAAAAATTTCTGTAAGTTTAAAGAATGTTGTAATTCAATAGACTGGAATGGTATCATACTTAACAACGGTGATCCTTTTGATAGTTTCCATTCAACTTTAGTGGATGTTTTTGAATCAACTTTCCCCATGGTGACAATTAGGGAAAAAAGGAGAAGACCCTGGTATAGCAGGGGTCTATTAGTTTCTGGTAAAAATCTTCGGTGTTTGCACTCCATAAGAAAGTTTGCCTTGGACAACTCCAAATTCATATCCTACTTTAATAGATATCGCAAAATTTACCGTGATACAGTGAAATTGGCAAAAAACTTATACTACTCAAGTAAAATAAACCAATCAAGAAATAAGTCTAGAGAGTCTTGGAAAATTGTTAATGACGTGGCGAACATGGGAACCCTTCTGTTTCTAATAGCACGGTGTCGGCCGAAACACTCAATCATTTTTTCCAGGGTGTTGCTTTGGGTCTATCAATATTATTGCCTCAGTCTGTTGGAGATCCGCGCTCATACTTACACAACATTAAGGTGCCTGAAACATTTTTCTTTAGACCAACAGATTCTAGTGAAATAATGGAAGCTCTATCCTCAATGAAAAATAAGAACTCCTCTGGATGGGATGGGCTGTCACTAAAGGTCCTAACAGCGCTACCGCTACCAACCCTTGATTCTTTGGCTGAGGTGTTAAATGTTTCACTTTCAAGTGGGTCCTTTCCACATTTACTCAAGGATGCCTTGATTATACCATTATTTAAGGGTGGAAACTATGATGACCCATCAAATTTCAGACCCATAGCCCTGCTTCCCACGCTTGGCAAGCTTGTAGAAAGATTGGTAAAAACTAGGATGATGGAATTTCTGAAACGGCATAATGTTCTTAACCATCAACAATTTGGATTCCGGACGAAACTGGGTACATCTGATGCTATTTTCAATTTTTTGGAGAGTCTGTACATGGGGTTGAACGCTGGGGAGAGTGCGGCGGCGGTGTTCTGTGACTTATCTAAGGCGTTTGACTGTGTAAGTCACAGAATACTGCTACAAAAGCTAGAAACCTATGGATTCAGAGGAGTTGCTCTCGACTGGTTTCGTTCTTACCTATCTGGAAGAACACAAAGGGTATTCTTTGACAATGATATGTCATCCCGTCTGAATATGGACGCTGGTGTACCCCAGGGTTCTGTTCTTGGACTAATATTGTTCCTGCTATATGTCAATGATATCTCTCAAATTCCAATTAGGGGCAAATTTACTATCTTTGCGGATGATACAACAATACTTTGGCACTGACACCAAGAGATTAAGGAATATTGTTGATGAAGATTTAATTCTTGTAAAGTCATGGTGTGAATCTAATAGATTAACTTTTAATATTTCTAAAACTAATATTTTAACTTTTAAATGTAACCTTGGAACTGTCACTTTGCAAAATGAAACAATAAGTCCTTCTGAAACATGCAAATTTTTGGGCCTGACGATTGATAAGCAATTAAAATTTGAAAATCATATCTCCTATTTATTAGGGAAGTTATCATCCAACTGTTATGCTATTAGAGTAATAACACATTCTCTGGGACTTGATGTGGCCAAAATTGCCTACCATGCTCTTATAGAGTCTTATCTGAGATACGGTATTGTGTTTTGGGGTGTGTGCTCTCAGTATTTGTTCAGCTCTCTATTTATTTTGCAAAAAAGAGCCATACGCTATATGTGTGCAGCTCCCTTTCGTAGCCCCTGTAGGCCATTATTTTTAAAACACTCTGTCCTGACATTGCCATGCCTTTTTATTTTAGAGACTGTTTGTCTTATCCACAAAAAATATCGCCATCAGCTTGGCCCCCCCTCCTCGGGTTACAATCTCCGAACAACCTTCTCTTTACCTCTGCCTATCCCAAAAAGTGAGCAGATTAAGTCCTCTTTTGTGTACGGGGGCAGAAGGCTTTTTAACCACCTACCTCTTTATATAAGGCTAATAAATTGTGAGAAACGTTTTAGGAAAAAAATAAAGAAACTCTTGCTTGCTAAAGCATTTTATTCTGTAGACGAGTTTTTAAATACAATTTTTTGACAGTGAAGAGTTTTGCGCAGCTTGAATTCTTACTACCCTTTCTTTGGGGGTGTTCTATATTCTATGTATGTAAGAATTGTTAAAATTTTTATATTTTTGTAAAAGATTATGTTGTCAACTATCTTTAAGATTTTATATAATGCTTTGTTAACAACATATTGCAGTAAAAATATTGACCGTTTAGAAGCCCCTTAACAAAAATTAAGAAAATTTCTACAGGTCCCCTCGGATTAAATTGATTAAATAACATGGAGCGCGGACTATAATTTGGTCGCTGGCAACCGACATACGCTGCGTTCTCGATTTGATCGCTGGTCATTCACACAAATTGTCAGATACGTCAACCTGTACTATCAACCTCCAACGTGCCAACATTTTAGGTTATGTTTGTATATTTGTTGTGTTGTCTTGTGCTACTTGGCGAGATTTTACAATTTTTCCCTATCCGTCACTGAAAAATCAAATTTCTACCTAATAAATATAAAGCAGTAAGTCGATTATCGTCGTCATCAACTGTAAGTATTCTTAATTTAAGGTAATTCTTTGCCGAATCTTATGAAAGTTCTTGGCACTTGCCGACCCACGTGAGACAATATCTCCTGAAAACAACCAATTTAATTGTTTTAGATGTCGTTTAGGGGCGGCGGAGGCGGTAGAGGCTTTGGGGGCCGCGGAGGAGGCGGTCGTGGTGGCGGAAGAGGATTTGGTGGCCGCGGGGGTGGAGGAGGCAGGAATTTCGACCAAGGACCACCTGAGAGGGTGAGTTTTCATTTTTATTATAATAATTAAAACCTGTGAAATAATTTTATAATTTTTAATACGTTAAATAAATTCAAAATAGTCCAAAATAATCAAAATAAATCATAAAAATAGAATAAACACCTTGTAAAACAACTGGGCGCTTGGGCGACTCCAGAGTAGAGATGGTGAAGTGTAGACCTGAAATAATAAAAGTAACCTGAGCACACTTATTCCAGTAAAATTAATTAATAAAAAAATTCATCATGAACTCATTAATATGAATAATATGAATTTAAGTTCGTAGGAGGCTATGCCGGTACTAAGTTTTGTTTGTTTTGATTTTTTTTTACAACCACATCGACGTGCTATATTTATTTATTTATTTTTTTTATTTTTATTTATTTATTAACGGAATCCATTTACAAAAGTATTACATAGCATACCCATACAAACATATATATTCAGAAACATTATATACAAAACTATCTATAAATTAGTGTAAGGTGTAGATGAGTTAATTAATTAAAGCCCCTATGAAATAATATTCTTTAACTGCCCCTTAAAAGATGTTATCCTAGAGTCAAAAAAGTTTATCTGTCCTGACAGACCATTAGCACTTCGAGACATTCGTGTAATTGGCTCATTAATACTATAATTGGTATGGTGGAATGGGACTGAAAATATTTCTGATTGTCTATTCAATCTGGAAGGCACCCTAAGTTTAAAAAGAGACAATAACTCGGGACAATCTATAGTAGCATTTAAAACCTTATGCATAAAACATAAGTCGAGTAATGTTCTTTGTGACTCCAATGTGGGTAAGTTCAGGTTATCCCTGACCCACTGATAGTAATACTCCTGTCTCCTGTAACCACATCTAAAAGCCGCCACCCTTAAAAATTTATTTTGAGTTTTTTCAATCTGCTCAATGTAGCAGTTATATGATGGGGACCACACAATTGAGCCATACTCCAAGATGGGCCTAACAAGAGAGCAATAAAGTAATCTAAAAGTAAACAAAGACAAATCAGTTGTAGACCGTTGGATAAAACCCAGCATTTTCATTGCCCTACCAGTCACCTGATTGATGTGACTTTTAAAAGACAACCTGGAGTCAATAAATATTCCTAAGTCAGAAACCTCTGTTTTGACACCAATTGCTACATTATTTATTTTATAAAGAAAAGCAATAGGGTTTCTTTGCTTAGAAAAAGTAATCTTATGGCACTTATTGATATTAAGGGACATTCTATTCAAGTGGCACCAATCAAAGAATAAATTGAGGTCTTTTTGCAGGAGCACAGCATCAGAAAGGGATGTGATAAGCCTAAATAGCTTCACATCATCAGCAAACATTAGCACACGACATTTTTCAAGTTTCCAAACTAAATCAATCAAAAAGAGGCAAAACAAAACAGGGCCCGAGTGAGAGCTCTGTGGCACCCTAGATGGTACCAAAATTTCAGAGGAACATGTACCTCCAAGATTAACAATCTGGGTTCTACCTCTGATGAATCCCGAGATCCACTGAAGAAGAGGCCCCACAATACCTAAAGCCCTAAGCTTCTGCAAGAGTACCCCCATGGTTAACTCGATCAAAAGCCTTGGAAAAATCTGTATATATTGAGTCAACCTGAAGTCCCTTCTCCAAGCAGCGGTAGAGGTAGTTGACATACAGCACCAAATTAGCATCAGTAGATCTGCCTTTTATAAATTCAAATTGCTCAGGATTAAATAAAGATTTAAAACTCCAGGCAATCCTATGACTGACCAGGCAGTCAAGCAGCTTTGGCAACTCAGATTGGTTACAAACAGCCCGATAATTGGAAATTTCATTTCTACTACCAGATTTAAAAATGGGTTTTAGAAAACTTCTCTTCCAGAGAGTGGGATAAGAACCAGTACCTAGAGATTTGTTAAAAATGAACAGTATTGGTTTCGTAAGAACACAAACACATTTCTTTAGGAAGAATGCCGGAATCCCATCTGGTCCAGAGCAGAGCTTATTCTTAGAGGAAGTAATAACCTCATAAACATCCTGTGTTGACAGAGTTAAAGTGCTCAGACAAATTGATTTATCAAAATCAAAAGATGATATGTCATTGACTTGCTCATCCAAGTAGACCGATGAAAAGTATTCTGCAAACATATCCGCAGTATCCGAGATATTCATACTAATCCTGTTATTGTATGTCATTCTGGAGGGAAGACTAAAACCAGTTCTTTTATTTTGAATATATGACCAGAAGTACCTTGGATTGCCAGCGAGATTCATTTCCACCTTATTAATGTATTGTTGATAGCACAACTCTCTTAAGTACTCACATTGTTGTCTCAACAATACAAATTCATCATAATCCTGCTGTTGACCACTAATTTTAAACTTTTTGTGAATTTGTTTCTTTCTTATGATCAAACTGCGAAGCTCTGAAGAAAACCAAGATGGAAAAGAAGAACTTTTGTACCTCTTTAGAGGAATAAACCTTTCCATTGAGGAGTAGATCACATTATAGAAAATTGAAACTATGACATCAATAGATGTCTCTCCCAAAAACAATTGATTCCAGTCTATCCCAGCAAGACAATCATTAATTGCTATGTAATCTCCCTTACCAAAATCATAAAAATATTCCTCATATATCATATCATCAGAATTTTCTGCACAACAAAGGTCGAAACTAATTGCTGTATGGTGTAAGCTTATCTCAAAAATTTTGTCTATTGCACGTTCGACACTAATTAAATCTGAGCTACTAAATGAAAGATCCAAGGCAACCCCGTTGGTATTTAGAACCCCATTTACCTGGAAAAAGTTATAGAAGTTAAAGCAGTTGGCCAGAGAAAGCACAGACTCTCTGTCACTCTCCAGACAACCACCAACCACCAAACCAAGATCATCATTCTCCCATCTAGCATGTGGTAAATTGTAGTCACCTGCCAAGACAAACAAACTACTTGAATATCTACTATATACATATTCAACGGATTCACAATGGCTTAAATAGGCTTGAAGTGGAGATGGAGATGGTATATAAATGCAACCAACAACAAAGCTTTGATTGTCTATTGTAAAAGTCAAATAGATCTGATAAATATCCACATCAACAAGTGGGATACCAATTCTATGTGTACATAAACTCTTTTTAGCCGCAATCAATACACCACCTCCACGAGCCTTGGTAGTATTTGTACCCATTTGACGATCATATCTATATAAATCATAGTTTGATACACCAATTTCAGCATCTGAATATTCAGATGTTAACCAAGTCTCTGCAATCATAACAATATCATAGCAGCAGCAACTAAGTGCCTGCTGAAAATCTTTTATTTTAGTTCTCATACCACCTGTATTAGCATAATACACGCAAACACCTGAACCAGAAGGGCCATCCCGCACTAAACTATGGTCTGATTCATTTGATTTTGATGAAAATTTATCTTGCGTTTATTATTTAACCAAAATTTTCGCAAGATAACCCCTGTAGGCCAGTTATCCGGCCTTAAAAAATCATCCCTACAATCGCCGTTGATGCTTATCTTAAAAGAAATAGTCTCACCCTTAACTGGCAACAATTCTACTTTAAGGTCTCTAATCTGAGGGCACCGCTTTTTAATGTGCTCTTCAATAAAACCAGGGGTCACTCCCATTTTAACACGTCCCAGATAAAAATATTCCCTATTTACTGAACCTGCGAAATTTTCATCACCTCGAAAGTCCGCTTCTCCTAAAACCAGATTCCGATTACGATTTGTATTTGTACGTTTTCGATTTTGTCCCAAAGTAAATCCCTGTTGCAGATGGTCGCCCCCCAACATCCGTTGTTCCAGTCCCAGCTGATTCATTGTCTGCTGTTGGATTGTTGCGGAAACGGTAGCGGCGGTGTCACGTTGTCAGGAACTGCCTGGGTATTTAGGTTGTCATTTTTATTCTGCAGCAAGAATCTTACTAGGTCCTTGTTACTATCGATGACATTCTTGGCCCAGTTTTCCAGTTTGTTTTGAAGGCGTTCTTCTATACCTTCCAAAGATTCATTTATAAGGCATTTAGAAGTATTAATCAAACTATTTGTTAACTGTGTGGACACACCAGAATTACTAGGTTCTTTAGAATTCTCCAAATTGCCTTCAGAAGTGAACTTAGTGAAGTTATCTATGCAATCCTTGCACCATATCAAGACGGTTCTAGTTTTAGCGATTGCGCATCTAATCTCTTGTGATGATATCTTACTACAATCCCTACAAGAAACCTTTCCGCAATTGTCACATGCACATCCAAACAAAAGTGTCTTACTTTCCTTAAAATAACAAGCTTGGGTACAAAACCCGCATTGCATCCCTTCCATAGTTGTAAAAACTTTTTAAGAAATGCGTTGGCAACGTTGTAAAACGACGATATTATGCAATTTTATCTTTAAACAAAATTACAGCTAGTTAAAACAGCAGCTTAGTATTCATAAGCACAACACAGATTGGTAACTTCTAACATCCAGTATTTCTCTTATTTCTGGATCCAAATCACTCAATATGATTCCAAAACATGAGCTCACACCACAACACGTTCGTTTCACGTCGTTATC
Organism: Anthonomus grandis grandis; assembly: GCF_022605725.1. NCBI lineage: Eukaryota > Metazoa > Arthropoda > Insecta > Coleoptera > Curculionidae > Anthonomus > Anthonomus grandis. Next base: position 9,219,048 of record NC_065564.1, on the reverse strand, counting down.
ACGTCCGTACAAGTGTTCCTAATTAACAGGTCAATATTTTTTTTGTTTTATAAATATTTCCTGTTTTAACTAACTAGACTTGTTTTGCTGGCATTGACCTTAACTTGAAACCATAGAACTTCAACCTTAGGACGTGCTTGTGCGTTTGTTTTACGCGTGTTCCTGGTGACGCTCAGGCTCAAGTTCCTGTTTGACTAGCAATTCCTGTCTAACCGTATTTATATATTCCTTAATTTATTAAAATGAATCGTAATTTCAAATGCTGTCAAAAAAGGAGTTTTCAAATTATTGCTGCATCTTTTGTATGTCTATATTCCACCCAAGTTGTTTGGATAGAAATTCTGATGCCATAAAAATGGGAGGCTACAAAATTTTATGCTCAGAAAAATGTCAAATAAATTTTAATGAAAATGAGAATGAAAAGAAGCCTTACGAGCAGAAGATTCATGAATTATTGATTGAACTAAAAGAAAAGGATAGGCATATAGAAAGAATGAGAAGAAACAGTTTGGTGTTTGAAGATGAAGTGTCAGAGGCTGAAAAGAAGTTTTCTTCCTCCCTAGATAATCTACACAAACTTAATGATGAACTTAAAATTGAATTAACAAATTTAAAAACTAAAGAATGTGAGTTACTGTCACTATTAAAAGTATGTGAAGAGGAAAAAATAAATTTCAATATAGAAATCAATGAATTAAATACCTTAAATAAAAATTTAATTGTAACAATAAAAACATTAGAAAATGAATCTGCAACCTATAAGACGCAAACAAATATGTTACAAATGGAAGTTAATGATTTAACCAAGATAAATAAGAATATGATCCAGTCAATAAAGGTGTTGGAAGTTGAAAAAGATACTTGCTATTCCGATATTTGTGCATTAAAGGAACAGCAAAACATATCTAAATTCGTTAATATAAATTATCCAACACAGTTGCCATGTAGGCCAAATTCACCCGTTGATAATTGACCTAGGCTTCTTTTGTGGGTGGAAACTGTAGTAGAGTGTTCCTGAAGAAATTGCGTCTGAAGTTTGAAGCTAACTACAAAGTCCAGTGTTTCATTGTGCATCATCTGTGGTTAAGGAATTTACAGAAAATGATGTGTTGATTTTAATGTTAAATGGTATTTGCTCATCATTTGATATTTAAAAAAAATTTATACATTTACACAGCAATAGTTTAGTGATGACAAGCCCTTACATGTATCCAACCCATAATGTAATTTATAATAGCAATACAATAGAATTTTAGAGTCTAATCATGCCAGCAACTTTGGATCAGATTTGGCATCATTACTGTATACCCATATTTTAAAACATTTCAAAAGTAGCATTTCATCAAAAAATGTGTCCACAATAAAAGCAAGTAATCAATCTGGACTTCTAGATACTGACTGTGATAGGGATTCTTTTTTATAGATAAATACACAGAAGATGAAGCTCACTCACATTCTATAAATAACATTGAAAATAAGCATGCGAAAAGTTTCAGTAGTTTTATTTTAAATATACAGTCTCTAAGAAATAAAATGGACGAGCTTCATCTTTTACTTGATTCATGTGATTTTCCTGATATTGTATTACTAACTGAGCACTGGTTAAAGCCTAACGAATGTTTCTTAATATCTGATTATATTCCTATATCAATTTTTTGTCGGCAACACTCCATACATGGAGGAACAGCTATTTTAGTTAAACAAACAATTGAAGTTTTTTTCTGTAAAATTAATAAGTATGATAGCTTTCTGTTGGAGAAGGTTTTTGAATTCTCCCTTTGTTTTTGTAAGCGATTTAATTTATATGTTCTTTGTGTTTATAGACCACCCACAGGAGATATTGGTATGTTCCTGGACAAACTTGATTCTCTATTATCCCAATTGTCTCTACACTCCATAGTTATATTGGCTGGTGACTTCATGTTCTTTCACCCACATGTATAACATCCTCATCTGCAACTACTATTGATTATTTGTGTATAAATTTAAATGATGTGTCATGTAGAGTACTTTCATCTGGTATTTCTGACCATGAAGCCATTCTCGCTAGGATTTGTATTTCCTTCATCTCATTATATAGGAAGAATTTTCAGCAGAGCAAATTTTAATGCTTTTTCTTCTACTGCAGCTTTGGTTAATTGGAATGCAGTTGAAATGGCTCCTGACCCATTTACTTTGTTAGTTCATGTGCTATGTGACAAGATCAATCAGTGTTTTCCTAAAAAGAGGCCTAAAATGAAAAATAGAAAACCATGGGTCGCAGCAGGCCTCAGAACTTCAGCTAAAAACCTCCGTTTTTTGGCTAAGCTGTGCAAGTTTACAACTTATGCAAACATTATTATATAGTCGCAGACTATATTATGCACGCGGGCCCGGGCCCGAAAAATCGTGTTTTTTGGAAATAAAAATTCATATTTTTGGCTGTATGGTTAGCGAAACGATGAAATTTGGCATAGGGTCTCTCAATACATTGAGAATGATGGATCCGTAAACAATTTTTTTTTCCGGTACCACCAAACGGAGCGGTACTGTCTCAAAGTCAAAAATTCGAAAAAAAATGGGTCAAAATTCATTTTTGCACGAGATCTCAATTTTAACGCTGTCAAAAAAATTGAAATTTTTAGGCATAAAAGACTTTATTGTAATTCATGTCTGTATACTTTTTGGGCCCGATCGGTATACAGGGTGAGTTGTTATAAGCGAACAAAAGTGACTAAAAAAAAAATTCAAACTTCTCCAGAGGCTAAAAAAAAATTTTTATAAAAAAAGTGTTTCGGCGAAAAGACTTCATTTTATAAGAGATTTAACATACTTGGAGCTTTTTTTTGTAAAAAAATTATTTTACGAGTTCTAGCATTTTCAGTTTTTTGAGATTTCCCGCCAAACGATACTTATTTTGGGAAAAATTTTTTTTTCAAAAAATAACTTCATCCTTTACCTTTCATATGCCATATAACCGAAATTTTTGGGAACCATACAGGGCGAGCAATAATGAACTTTACCCATGAAGGTCCGACCTGAAAATCACATTTTATTTAATAACTTTTTAGTGGTGGCACCTGGATCATTTATATTCTCAGGGATTAAATACTTTAATAACCCCATTATTTATGTAAAATTACAATCTTCCAACATTAATAGGTTCTGAGCAATTCGAATTTTCGCGTTTAATTCATTTGCCGCGTCCCTGTACATGGTGAAAAGATCAAACAACATCTAAAGGATCCGAAATTTTGTTTTACAACACATACTAAAATTTCAGGGTTCCAGCGATAGTACAAGTACCCGAAAAATGCGATTTTATGAAAAAAGTCCATTTTTTTGCGTTTTTGCAGGTAATTGGAGGTGTCAACCTAAACTCTAACGAAATGGCTAGTGGGAACAATACTTTGACGCATGGTGGGTAAAAATTTTTTGCTCGTGACAGGTGGCCGGGACTTGGTTGGGTTTTTTGTAAAATTATGAATGAAAATGAACCGGAAACGATCAGGGAAAGGAAGCACCGAATCAGAAAATTAATGGGCTTTCCGAATCTGTGCATATCAATTGGGGAAATTGTGTATTGCGGCCAGGAAAATTCGGCAAATATTTCAGTCAGTGGTTTTATACCGGGGTGAGACGAAATGAAATTTGCCCTATTATTTTATTAAAATTATTCGAATATATACACGGGTCAGTCGTAATGATCTATTTAATTTAAAATAAAAATTTAGATATTAGGTGAGTTTTTACTATTTAGTTTATTATTAATATATGTTAATAATTCTTAAACATTGCTTTTGGGTTATAAATAAAATTTTTTTGAAATTATTGATTTTTAAGGTTAGTCGAGTATCATAACTTTTTTGGTATTGGTGCGATTTAGTTGAAATTTGGTACCTAGTACCTATTTCGGATAAGATTAATAAATTTTTACAGATATTTGACATGACTATGTTTTAAGGTCACGTGACTGCCTTAACTTTCTTCCTATTTGTCCGATTTGATTGAAATTTGGTATTTGGGGTTTATTTAGGATGCAATTATGAATTTTTTACAGATATTTGACATTTGACTTCCAGGTCACGTGACTATTGTAACTTTTTTGCTATGAGTCCGATTGGGTTCAAATTTGGTATTTGGGCTTTATTTAGGATACAATTAATAAATTTTGACAGATAATTGACAAATTATAGTTTAAAGTCACGTGACTTTCATAATTCTTTTGCTATTGATCCGATTGTGTTGAAATTTAGTATTTAGAGTTTTATTACGATGCCATTATTGAATTTTTACATTATTTTTAAATTATTGCGTTTTTAAGTCACGTGAATATCAAAATTTCTTTCGTATTCGCTCGATTTGATTGAAATTTCCTATTAGATTATATGTATATATTTATAGATAATATTTTGTATTACCCTATTGCTTTTATCTTAATTAGTTAAATTGTTTCTTAGATTTGCCTTTGAAAAAAAAATTAAAAAATCATCGGTTCGGTATGCTTTAAAGGAAACTTATCTTCTTTCATAATATTGTAGCATTATTATAGATTTTGAAAATTTTTGTCATTAAGCTTTTTCATTACTTTTTGAATGGTCTTTAGCCAGAAAAAAAAAACTTTGAAATTGGAGCATGTTTTAAAAAATTTTAATTTTGGGCCCGATTTTGTTCGAAAATCGATAAATGCAAATAAATAAGTTTTCTGTTCATTTTAGAGTCAAATCGATAATAACCTTTTTGAAAGGTATCCTGAAGTAGTACAAGATAGAAAAAAAAAAGTTGAAATTTTTCCATAGGGCTCTTGATAATTCGATATTTATGATTAATAGTTTTTTACAATTTTCTCCGAATCTGTGATAGCTATAATCAATTAGTTTTAACATTCGATTACCTCGTAATATTCCTGAGAACTTTTGTTTAAGACAAAAAGTTGTCAGAGTTATATTTTATTTATAAAAAAATAAAAACCATTTTTTTTAAATTTTTCGTGGGTATACCCCTTTCAATTTTGGAGCAGAAAAAAAATTTTTTTTTCTTGGGTTTTTTTTTACTGGAAATAGCCAACTTAGGGCTCACATTATAATTTGTCGGTTATCATTTTAAGAAAAAAAATGCTACCGTGGGAAAAAACGAGGTTTCTTTTATTTTTTTTCACATTTTTACTAATATTTCGACTTCTATAGCTTCGATTCAATTCGTTGATGGTTTTTATTATTCCTATATATTTTATTACAATTGCCTTTCGAAATAAAACTGAAAAATTAAAAAAATCGACGTAAAATCCCGGTTGTCTTATCCCTTAAACATAGGCTCTTATTTAACCTAATTTTTCCCTTTATATTATTGCACTCGTATAAATCGTGGAAGATTTTGTCATAAAGCTTTTTTATTAGTTTTTGAATGGTCTTTAACCAAAAAAAAGAAATTTCGAATTCGGAGCATATTTTGGAAAAATGGTCATTTTGACCCCAGATTTTGTTCGAAAATCGAAAAATGCAAATAAATAGATTTTCCGTTCATTTTAGAGTCAAATTGGTAATAATCTTTTTTAAAGATACTCTGAAGTAGTACAGGTTAGAAAAATAAAAAATTGAAATTTTTCCATAGGGCTGTTGATAATTCGATATTTATGTTTAATAGTTTTTTCCAATTTTCTCCGATTGTATAATAGCTAGAACCGATTCGTTTTAACGCACGGATACCTCGTAATATTTCCGAAAACTTTTGTTTAAGACAAAAAGTTGTCAGAGTTATAGTTTATTTAGAAAAAAATAAAAACCATTTTTTCTTGGGTTTTTTTTTATGGATATTGCCAACTTAGGGCTTACATTATAATTTGTCGGTTATCATTTTAAGAAAAAAAATGATACCGTGGGAAAAAACCAGTTTTCTTTTGTTTTTCCCACATTTTCACTAATATCTCGGCTTCTATAGCTTCGATTCAAGTCGTTGATGGTTTCTTTTATTTCTTATTCTCCTCCTGTCAATTCTTTTGATTTTTTATTACTATTACATTTTAAAACAAAAAGAAAATTTAAAACAAATCGACGTAAAATCCCGTTTGTTCTATTTCAATAAATAGATCCTTATGGGAACTTTTTTCTGAATTTGGTATTTATGGTTTATTTAGGATACAACTAATAAATTATGACAGATAACTGATATTTGAGTTTCAGCTTAGGTCACGTGACTACCGTAACTTTTTTGCTATTGGTCCGATTCTATTCGAATTTGGTATTCAGGCTTTATTTAGAATACAATTAATATGCTTTCACAGATTTGAAATATAAGACAGTATACTGACACAAAACGCGAGTATATAACAAATTATGGTTCTTTGAAGCATGATACCCCAACCACTGGTCATCTCTTTCCTTGGCATATAAACGTTGGTACACCTCATAATTTTTGTTTTTTTTTTTAAGAATTCCTTTATAGCCATTCACAGACAAGACCTAAAGGTTCCAAATTGGTCCCCACGGACCAAAAGTATAGGAGCGAAGCGACTATACTTGTTCTTTATCATCAGAAATATCGTAGTCTATATAGAAAGACGATAAAATCAGCTAAGGTTAAAAATTACAGTGACCGCTTGAATATGTCCTCAAATAGGCAGAGAGAATGTTGGTCAATTATAAATGACTTCAGGCATTCTCACAAGAAAGTTTCAGAACCAGAAGTAAGACCAAATAGTTTAAATGATTATTACTGTAATATTCCTCATTTATTGCTCAAGGATGTGAATACTAATATTGATCCTTTGCATTATATTCAACAAGTAACAGTTCAAAATTCTTTTTTCTTTTATCCTGTTAGCCTTACTGATGTTAGAGATGCAATTAAAAGCTTAAAAAACCATAAATCAGCTGGAGCTGATGGAATATCATCAAAATTACTACTCCTTTTGCCTGACTCAGCATTGAATGCCTTAGCTTCTGCCATAAACAATTCCTTTCATAATGGCATCTTTCCAGCATGTTTGAAGGAGGCAGTGGTTATCCCTCTTTATAAGGGTGGAGATGTGAGTGAGCCTTGTAATTTCCGTCCAATTTCTATATTATCTACCCTCTCCAAGATAGTTGAAAAACTTGCAAAAATCAGAATTTTATCTTTTTTGCAACATAATTGCATTTTATCTGCAAATCAGTTTGGATTTCAAACGGAAAAAGGGACTCATGACGGTGTTTTCGGCTTTTTGGAGAGTGTCTATGTGTCCTTAAATTCTGGAGAGTCCGCGGCGGCAGTCTTTTGCGATTTATCCAAGGCATTTGAATGTGTAGATCATGGAATACTGCTGTCTAAGCTTAATAATTATGGCTTTAGAGGTGTGGCGTTGCAATGGCTGGAATCCTATCTGTCTAATCGTACCCAAAGAGTTACAGTATCTGGATGTTTATCCGATTCCAGATCCCTTAAAACTGGAGTACCTCAGGGTTCAGTGTTAGGACCACTATTATTTTTGCTCTATGTAAATGATTTGGGTTCATTAAAACTGCAGGGCAAAGTGGTTCAGTTTGCTGATGATACCACCATTTTATGGAATCATAGAGATTCTGATAATGTTAGAGCCCAGGTTTTTAAGGATCTTAAGATTTTATCGGAGTGGTGTGCTGCAAACAGGCTTGTATTTAATGTGGGCAAAACCTTTATTATGGGATTTAAGTGTGACGTTCAGGGCCTTATGTTTAGTGAAAACTCCATCTTCCAAAACAAAAAAAGGTGTAAGTTCCTTGGTATTACCATTGATGGTCGCCTTCGCTTCGAAGATCATATCCTAAATCTTGCATCAAAATTATCCTCTGGATGCTTTGCAGTAAGAATGGCGGGGCATGAGCTGGGAGGGGTAGTTGCACGTTCAGTGTACTTTTCTCTTATTGAGTCCCACCTTCGTTATGGCTTGCCTTTTTGGAGTTTAAGCAACAAGGGATTATTAAACATAATTTTTGTGATTCAAAAAAGGTAGTTAGATACCTATGTTCCGCTGGGTTAAGAGATTCTTGTAAACCTCTCTTTATATCTCAAAAAATCCTAGCTCGTTTTTCTCTTTTTATCTTAGAAATAGCTACTCTTATTCATAAATGTCCTAAACCTCCCTCTAACACTGGTCATATGACTCGCCAGGTTAACGATTTTCCCTTACCAATTCCTACATCCTCCCTCACCAAGAACTCACTTATATACCTTAACAAAAAAATTTACAACCATGTTCCTCTATGTATCAGACAAATTTTAGAAGTTAAGAGATTCAAAAAGCAATTAAAATCACTTTTATTATCCAGGGCATATTATAGCCTTGACGATTTTTTTAATGATACCTTTTAACCTGTGCTCTGACATCATTTTAGTGTTTTAGTTTTGTTTCCTGTTAAATAATTTAATTTACTTCCTCTAAATTCTGTTTTATTGACAGCTTTACTTATTTTTTAATGAAATTTATCAAAAAGATGCTTTTTTTTCTCAATCTGTTTTGTTATGATTAATTTTGGTAATGTGTGTAAATTTTATGGTAAAGTGTTTTAGATGTTATGTTTGTTTGAAATTTGAAATTTAAAGTGAATTTGGAATTTTTTGGTTTTTAGGATGCTTGTACACAAGATTTTGTTGTCTTACGTAATATAGCACATTTTCTTTCTTTCTTTCTTTCTTACAACCCTGAATTTGCAAGGGGTAGATTTTCTGCCTCGAATGCTATTTATACATTTGTTTAGTCACAATCACAAAAGTTAAACACATGCTGCAATAGGTGCCATTTACCGAATTATATAACAAATCTTTCAAACAAATTATCATTATCAAACAAATTTTTGATTGAAATGCGACTTAGTTTGCTTTTTGGTTATCTGATACACAAATATAAAATCTGAGTTAGAATAAAAACACAAGAAATTTTATTATTAAATAATAGGTATTAGTCCTTTGCGACAAACCACAAACAAAAATAATAATAAAAATATCATATCAAAATAATTTAACAATATGTCAACGTCAAGTCTGTCAAATTACGAGTTTAAATTCAATGCTACCAATATAATTTTAACTTTTGCTACGACTACGACTCGAGACGTGTTGAGAATCACCTATTCGCTAGGTATCGAAATCTACTTCGAGTAGTCGTGACCTATCGAGAAGTTGAGAATGCTACTCCAGATCTACACACTACGTACCATAACACTAAAAAAACCTGACTAAACAAGAAAAAGCGAGTTTAATAGGACCTGGCGCGACATCGGAACAGCGTGGTGCCTTGACTTATACCATTATTCCAGCGAACGAATCCATTATGTTGAGAGCAGCGCCGTAGCAACAACATAACGGGCCTAGGTTCGAGACTGTATCCGCGGGCCCCTAAAGAGATACTAACCTTCGTCTCTCCATAAGTCGACGGCTTAAGGAAAGAAAAAATTAAAAGGCTATTACATGTTAACTAAACTTTTATGAAATTAATATTACGACAAAAATACTAATAACAGGACATTTACGTTATTAGTATTATAATACTAATTACGGAAAAATATAAAAATATTAAAAACATATGTAAGTTACTTTTCGAGATTTAGCAGTCGCAAATGATTTAATAATTTCCTTTAAATCTATAGAGTGAGCAACTTTATTTTCAATGGACAGCATTGCCAAAGAAGATAATCGATTTTGATATGTTTTGATTAATTTTAATTTTGAGAAAGATCATTCTTCAGAAAAACATGTTCGAAATGCTAATAATTGATTAGAAAGTATATCTGATATATCATCTTGATATATTTCACGAATATTTTCAGCTATTTGGTATGTTACTGTGTCACTAGAATTTAATAGAACCTCTGTATCCAAAATATTGAAGTTAGTAGATATTTATTGTAAACTAACTGTTCTACATTGTAACTGGCTAATAATAATGTCCAGCATTTTATAAAAAACTTCAACTCTAAAGATATCTTCCGCAGTTTGAAAAACAAAGTCATTTGCAAATTCATCAAAAAAACGTCTACGTTTAGAAATTCGTTTTTGGCCAAACTCCTTATTTGGACTTATACCCCATTTACTCGCCGTGGCTTGAGCTTCTTCTTTTACATTTAGAAACTCATTTCGAAGATTAGATATGTAATTTGTAACGTTTTTTAGGAGTTTACCCGATTTTTGTATATCTTGCTGCTCATTTTGTAAAAGTTTTGATGCATTTAAATATGTGCTAAAGGCTAGAAAAGATTTGCTTCGGCTGCGGATAGACACATCGATGTAAGAATTTTAGCTGAGTTGTTTAGATGATTTTTATGTGGTTTGTTAGATTATATAAGTTCACAATATATTATTGAGTTTTAGTTTAAATTTACATTCTTTGTTTATTTATTTATTATTATGTTTATTAGCTGGCTACGGGCCCTTGAGAGTGGCGGGCCTGGTTCCACCGAACCCGTGGAACCATTGTAGCTACGGCGCTGGTTGAGAGGAATAACGTTAGGAAGCTCTTATCTTAGCTAAGTTAAAATTTTGACTTACACAGTTTTTGACTGAATATGTTAGACCAGTAGAAACATAATTAATGGTATAACTTAAAAAAATACTGACATATACCACTTTTCCTCTGAGCGGCTCAATTATCATTTTGCAATAAACTTAAATATCGAACATCGATGCTATTATTATTGATAATATCTAATAATTTCTAACCATATAAATATGAAAACACATCTTGTCGAACTTGCATTGTCTTATTTATTTAATGTAACACGACGTTTCGGTTGGTAAGTATCTCCAACCGTTATCAAGTGTAAACTGACAGCAAACTACTATTCTATAGGCTTATATACTAGATGTGTGCAGCGATATGGAAAGGAAAGTCATCCGTGAAAAGAGTTGGGGGGAGGACACGCCTCTCTCTAGATCTTACACTGTCCTGAGAGTAGAGGCTTCCAGATGTTGAGTACATCGACGCTTGGCTGGCTGAAGTTTCCCTGATTCTGTGAAATGAAAACTGCCTCTACGAACTTCCTCTTCCGCCAGTGCTGTTCCTTGTGCAGAATCTTGGCTTCTGACCAATGGATATTGTGTCCATTATGCCACGCGTGCTCTGCTATTCCGGATTTGGAAACCTCTCCTCTTTGGGTCCAGCTGCGATGTTCCTTCGCTCTGACTTCTAGGGGGCGCTTCGTTTCACCTATGTATGAGTCACCGCACTCACATGGGATCTGGTAGACGCAATTTTTGGTATCCAACAGACCATCTGGTTTGGTCTTTGATACCACGCTTCTGATAGTGGTGCTAGATCTAAAGGCAGTTCTAATATTGTACTTGCTGGCAATGCGTCGGATTTGTTCCGATGTACCCCTAATGCAAGGTATGGGTAGAAGTCTGGTTGTCGTGGTGGCCTCATCTCTGATTTGATTTGGACGCGTCCTTTGGATGGTCCTACTTATTAGCTTCTTTGGATATCCATTCTGTTGTAGGTCTTTGTAGATGGTATCCACTTCAGTCTTGAGATCCTCGTCGCTTCTACAGATGGTTCGAGCTCTATTGTAGAGGGATCTTATGATGCCTACTTTGGTGGTTGCAGTATGGTTGGATTCATAGTGAAGATACTGGCCCGTGTGTGTTGGTTTTCTATAAACTGAAGTTCGTAGATTTCCGCCGACCTTTTTACCTCCCTTCCCTCCCCTTCCATATCGCTGCACACATCTAGTATATAAGCCTATAGAATGGCAGTTTGCCTTCAGTTTACACTTGATAACGGTTGGAGATACTACCAACCGAAACGTCGTGTTACATTAAATAAATAAGACAATGCAAGTTCGACCAGATGTTTTCACTGTACCATTGTCTACCACCTTCAAAAACAAATATTACAAATAATGTAAACGTAATTAGGAAAACCTCATAAAGAAAATAGGACTGCCTGTTTTATAGTGTTTTTCTTTAATGATTTAATTTATTTATTCATTTATATGTTTATTTAATTGTAAACTGTAACGTGTCATTTCTAGCATTAAAGATGACCTAATAAAGGACCCGAAACTTCTTCTAACGGCAATTCTTCTAAAATAAAATCACTTTTATTGAAAGTCCTAAACCTGCGACACACACACACACCCTTTTTTTTTTTTTTTTTTTTTTTCAAGTACTTTATTGTCGAAAATTTGGTACATGTACACGAATTTTATTGACAAAGCTTCAGAAAATAAATACAATCAAATCAGATTTTACAAAACAAATATATAAAAAATTTATACAACATATAAAATGCCTAAAAAAAAAATGCAAGAGAAAATGTTACAAACAAAATCTTTATAAAATAAAATACATGCATGTAGACAAAGGTAGCAGAGATAAAGGGACACATAAAGATATGTTCAAAATTAAAATTAACAGATTAAAAGCTTAGCATCTACTACACAACATCCTCAGCCTTAAAAAAGTCTTCAATCGAATAAAAGGCTTTTAGAAGCAAATATGACTTCAGTTTACAACGAAACTGGCGCAAAGACTGAACACTTCTTAATTCCACGCTAATGTGATTATAAATCATTAAACCGCGATATATAAATGAATCTTTGATAGATGTAAAATGAGGAATAGGAAGGGGAATATTATTAATATGTCTGGTAGGATAACTGTGATGTCGGATTGGAAAACTGTTCTTATTTTTGAATATTAAACATGCAGTTTCCAAAATAAATAATGATGGTAGGGTCAAAATACGGCTCTCTTTGAAAAGATTACCACAATGCATTTTAGAATGGGCCCTAAATAAACTTCTGACAGCCCTCTTTTGCAGCACAAAAACAGACTGAAACAGATAATTTGAACATGCACCCCAAAATGGAAGAGCATACCTTAAATGCGACTCGAACAAAGCAAAGTACACATCACGAGCAACATCTCTCCCCAGTTCATGAACGGTTGCCCTAACAGAGAAGCAGCCAGAAGCAAGTTTTTTATTTAACTTTATTATATGGTCAGAAAACTTTAAATCTTTATCAATGACTAAACCAATAAATGCAGAATTGTCTACCATGTCCAATGCGTTCTCACCAAAATCAAGACTCTCAGCTTGAAAATTGAAACCAATAATGTGGGACTTTGACATATTTAAGCAAAGTTGATTGGAATCACACCATTGCTTTAATTTCAGGAGATCGGCTGCAACATCTCTGACAAGCTGCTTGGGATCTTTATTCGACCATAAAACCGTTGTGTCGTCAGCAAACAATGTAAAATGTCCACATATGCTGACCCCTGTGGAACACCACAATCCACAGACTCCCTACCAGAAAAGTCACCATTAAGGTACACAGACTGCTCGCGACCAGACAAATAGCACTCAAACCACTTCAGTGCAACACCCCTAACTCCATAAGCAGAAAGCTTCTGAAGCAGTATCCTATGACTCACACAATCAAAAGCTTTGGACAAGTCACAGAACACCGCCGCAGTCGCCTCTCTTCCATTAACACCCTGGAGAAGTTTGGACAAGAAATCAAACATAGCGTCAGAGGTGCTTTTCCCTGATATAAAACCAAATTGTTCATCTCGAAGAACCCCTTCCCCCAGAAGAAACTTTAAAAGACGATCCTTCATAAGTCTTTCAATTAACTTAGATAAAGTAGACAAAATTGAAATTGGCCTATAGTTGGATGGACTAGAACGATCACCACCCTTATAAAGAAGCAAAATTTTTGCTAATTTTAGGCAAAGAGGAAATGTGCCCAACTGAAATGAAATATTAATAGCATCAGAAAGAGCCTGAATAGCACTCAAAGGAAGTTTTCCCAATAAATTCACTGAAATACCATCATCACTAGATGCCCTTTTCTTTTTCATCGATCCTATAGTGCAAAAAATCTCCCTGGGAGTAGTGGGGCTGAGGTAAAATGAGTTTCCACTAGTGGTAGGTAAAAATTTGAGAGGGTCATAAGTGGAAGAGAGACCCTTTGTGAGGATATCAGCAACCGAACAAAAGTACTTATTTAATATGTCAGAATCAATCCGCACTTCTTGAGAGCCATTACTCTTGGACACAACCTCATTAACAATTGACCACGCTTCGCGTTGCTCATTGGAGGAATATTTCAAACGTTTGGAATAATAGAGTCTTTTCGCTTCACACACAACTTTCCGGTAAACTTTTCGATATCTCGAGAATAGCGACAATACAAAATTATTTATCGGGTAGAACTTTTTTAAAATACCAAAAAATCTAAGATTACGACCGGAAATGCGAATACCAGGAGTTAACCATCTTTTCCGGTCCCTAAATCGATTTTTTAATGGGTGAAAGGGAAAGTATCTATCAACTAACTTTGAAAGAGATGCGTGAAATGAAGCAAGAGCATCCTGCTCACAAAATATTGAGTCCCAATTAAAAGACCGACATCCTGCATCAAAAGACCGGAAGTTCCTTGTGCTGTAAATTCTACCCAAACCTCTGGATTTGTATCTTTTTCTGAATGGCACCTGAGTCAGGATGGCATTATGATCAGACAAAGCTGGATCAAATACATTACAAATTACATTCTCCTGTATATTGGAGGCAACATAGTCAATGGTTGTTGATGTGGTACCTGTTACACGCGTAGGGCTGTTAACATGCATAGAAATATTAAAAGAGGAAAGCAAATTAATTAAATCCAATGTAGCCCTATTCTCCCCATCTTCAAAATCTATATTAAGATCGCCAGCAAGAATTATAGTATTTTTAGGAGAAAATTTTAAAAGGAATTGTTCAAGCCTATCTAAAAAAGTACTTATACTACTATTTGGGGAACGATACATACACACAATATAATAATTGGCTTTACCAGAATAAACAATTGAGAATTCAAACTCCTTTTTGACACTAAGATCATCAAAATCACCAAAACCAACAAAGCCGTCGCAAAAACATTGATGCACAAGAGCCACAGTGCCACCATATCCAAGGCCAGCCCTACAGAATTTGGAAGCTACAGAGTAGCCAGAAAGGGAAATTGGTTCCTCATTTCTCAACCAGTGCTCAGTAAGTAAGACAATGTTTGGAAAATTTAAACTGTCTAAAAGTATATACAAATCATCAGATTTACCGCGCAGTGATTGAATATTCAAAAGCATAATAGGTCTTCTTCATAATAGGCCTTCTCTGCAGACTTATAAATCTTATTTGTAAATTAAGGTTATGGCTTTTGCAAAGAAAAATTTAAAGTAATTGATTCACCAGTATGATCTGACTTACCAGGTTTAACTATATTTTTATAAAACTCTTCAGGAAAATTTAGTTAATACTTCAACTAATATAATATAGGTAAAACTCAACAAATGTTTACTTCATTTAGGTTATTTTTTCCACAGGTAATCCCATTAGGGTTTTTCGACTACTCAGTTCAGGACGATCTGGTGTGCAAAGTTGAGCTGGAAGACGTGCCTTTTTTCAACGCTCCCATTTATCTGGAAAACAAGGAGCAAATCGGAAAAATCGACGAGATTTTCGGTAACATAAGAGACTATTCCGTGTCAATAAGGCTTGGGGACAACATGAAGGCAGGCAGCTTTAAAAAGAACCAAAAAGTAATTCAGTGCCCACATTTCCGATTTTTCCGAACTTATTTCCTATTGACTTATTTTAGCTGTTCATTGATCCGGCGAAACTCCTTCCGCTTCAGAGGTTCCTTCCCAGACCTCCTGGCTCCGTACAAAAAAGAGGAGGAGGAGGTCGTGGTGGACGAGGTGGGGGCGGGGGAAGAGGGGGAGGAGGTTTTGGTGGCCGAGGTGGTGGAGGCAGAGGCGGATTTGGCGGTAGAGGGGGCGGCCGTGGAGGTTTTGGCGGTGGGGACAGAGGCAGAGGAGGAGGAGGCTTCAATAGGAACTCCGGAGGCGGTGGTGGAAGGGGTGGTTTTGGCAGAGGAGGAGGCGGGGGAGGGTTTAATAGGAACAGTGGCGGAGGTGGGGGCGGATTTAAGAAGTGGTAGGTTAAGCGTATCTGTTAATATGTTCAAGTGGTGTATAAAAAATATTTTTTAATAAAATGTCTAGTTTTAAGGAATGCCCTATTTTTTTTATTTAGTTTTTCAGCAGTGTCTACTTAGAAGAACCAAAACTTTTCGGCCTATATTAGGTCATCCTCAAGGCGCTACAATGCAAAATAAATATTGCTAATTTCTTCTTCCTCAGGTACCTACCTACCTATCTGTTTTGGACTGAAAACATTGAATACACTAGAATAAACTTGAGCGCAACATCTACACAGGGGGCAGAGGGCATTCTTTATTATAAAGCAAAAAAAAAAGTGTGAAATTCGTTTAATAACAAAAACTATTTTTAATTAGAATTCGTTAAATTACCCAATTTCCACATACAGGAAATACTCTCACGATAATAGTATTTGGCAACTGCGCTCGTTATTTACGTTTGGATGGTGTGCGCCTTTCGTGCAGTGTTAATATTAAAAAAATTAAGGATGTTTTGATTGAGTGGTTTCAGCAGTGCATTTTTTTATACAATATTATAATTAAAAACTCCCTTTTTGGTAAAAAATGATAAAGAAGATCTGGGGCCGTATTTTCGAAACCATGCGAGAATCTTCGAATGCGAACAAAGTCGAGCGGCAAAATTCGCACACGAATTAAAAAGTGCATTTTTGAACAGCATTCGATATTTCATTCGCATGCGAACATGAAATGTAGTGGCAACGTAGCAAAGTCGAGTGCTATTGGAGGCCGTGTCACCCGGGATGAAGACGATAACGATTTTTTAACCTAACCTAAAATTTAAATTTAAAAACATCAAGGAATTTTGAGGTTTTTTCATGGCATTTCTTGGGTTTTTGCGAATTGACTTTTTTTTTAATGAATTCAAAAAATAAAAAATATTGCGGTTTTGTGTCGAGTGAGCGAAAGAAAGAACTAATTTCATTTATGGAAGAGCACCCGGAATTAAAGTCGGGCAATTTCACCCAAAATTTTTCGGCTAAAACTGCACAAGCCTTATATAAAACTAGTGGATAGATTACACAGTCTCAGGAGCACATAAAGATCACATCATCGTAATATGCTTAATCATTCTATCGTAATAGGCTTGCTTAATTTATATAATTTATTAAATTAAGCATCTGCATACATTTCAAATGGGTCAAGAAATGAAGAGTACATCCTATTCCTTCTATCTGCCAGAGTTTTAGTCTCTTCCAGTGCATCGACCACGTTTCTTTGCACAAGATTGTTTAATCTTGCCATTTGATTATTGCTATTTTTTTTTTCAATAAACAATAAAAAAACACTACGAAAATACTTAACCAACTCACAAATTAAAAAAAAAATAAAGCTAGTTTAAAATCAAAACAAGACAAGTGGCAGAATCGCACGCGAACTTGAAATTCGAATGGTATATACCCATTCGATCCACCGCATGCGAAAAAGTTCGCATACGAAGCGGTCGAAAATACGAATATCAATTTTTCGTGCGAAATCCTCTAATTTCGTATGCGAATCAAAGTCGAATGGTTTCAAAAATACGGCCCCTGAAGTGGGTCACATATATTGGGAAAAAGTAAATTCAAATCGTTGCTTTCACGGGCGAGTGATTAGGTGCCAATTTTGTGATCCTTCGAGGTTATAATATAAAAGACAACATATGTGTGAAGTTCTCTATTGGGCAAATTAGCATGCTGTCAAAATAAATTTAATATGGCCACTATTGAAATAAAACGCGCTCGTTGAATTATCTGTACAGACTGACTTTATTTCAGTGGCGGCTCCTTCTTAGGGTCAATTGGTCAATGACCCCCCTAAAATAATCTCATAAAAATACTAATTTTATTAAAAATATCTTTTATCTAAAACTTCACTGTGAATTATAAAATTCTCTGCATTGGCAAAACAAATAAATATAGTACCAACGTCGCGCCTCGCGCTCATCACACAAGCCCGTGGCTGGAGCGTATTTTAAATTGTCCCTATACAGTTCTTAAGGCTTATGGAGAAATGCATGTAAAATAGAACAAAGAGGGCAGATTCGCATTTCGTGAGCAGGAGTGAGAGTCACCTTTCAGTCCTATATCTCTAATGTAGTCGTAGTCGACGGCCCGACTGGATGAATGTTTTGTTTTAGTTAGTGGTTTGCCGCCCGCACTTTGACGGTATTGCATATATCGCGGCGCGTGTTTACATTTCGTAATTTATTTTTGTGACTATTATTGGATTTTTTTTTCTGATTGAAAAAAAACAAGATTCGAAATAATTGCCTTAAAATCTGCTGGAACATTAAATTATGAACGGCGCACACAGGCGAAATTCGGGGAAAAGCCGGCCATAAATCGGAAATACCAACTTCCCAATTAAGGCCTATTCTGAGTATAATTCAATTATCTAGTTACCTGGGTATAATAAACAATTACCCTTTTGTTTTTCGTCTTGTCACTTGCAGAAATATTTTAGTTGAAAGTTGATGTTCGTGGAGACTATTTCATTGTGATTCAAAAGCGCCTGTAAAAAGTAGTCATTTAAATTTAGTTTTTCGGCAAAGTGTGGGTGAAAATTTTGTAAAGCAGCAATGGAGCCTATTGCTAGTGGTAAGTAGAATATTAAAAATATTTCTTTACTTTTTTTTATTACTGATTTTTTGGTTAACAGTTAATTTTTTTTTAAAAATTTAAATTTCTGATCTTCTGCTAAACTAAAAGTATGATTTCGCGTAATTTCCCGAATTTAAATTAGTTTTAAATTATTGCTTAATAAGTCCTTTGTAAGATCCAATCTTAAGTTGCTGCGATAATTTGCGATCTTGACGAAAAAATATTTTTAAAGATTTGTAGTCCGGGTCCAAATTCGTATAAAATGCTATTGCAGGTCCGAAACGCAAGAAATAATTTTCTGCTACTAACTTGAAGAATAAATTAATTTTTATAAAATAAAACATCATTTAATAGAAAATTTAATATAGAAATAAAAAAATTGCCATATGGGTTTAAAATTCAATATGGCAACCAATTTTAAATGGCAAAATCTTATGAAAAATAATTAACAAAATTACTTATTATTTCAGGGACAGCAACAAAATCTGCTTGGTTTAAAAGAAGCCAACTTGTCAGTTGGTTAGGAATTTGTCAGTCCAAGAAAAGAATGGAGCAGTGCCGTTATTTGGCAGAAAAAGTGACCTCTACCATGCGAGTTGAACGCTTGTCAGAAGAGTCTTCAAGAGTCATATATAAATTCATCGAGAAATATGACACAAAATGGTCATCAGCATCAAGAAATAAAACTGCATTTGAAAATAAAAATCCAGATTGGTTAAATATTGAGTTGGAATTTTCTTCTGAAATGAATGAAGCTCAACCAGCCGAAATGCAGGATACAACTCTATCGAGTAGAGGGAGGCCATTCACTGGATTTTTAGATTTATGTGACCGATCAAAAAGAAGAAAAACTGAACAGATGCGAGCAGATCGAAGCCCTGAAGAACTAACATTTGCTGCTCAAATGAAGTTTAGGTCCGAAGGTAAACTGGATGAAGCAGATGTGTTAAAAAATGTTGCATTCTCATCACCAACCCGTGCATCAAAATATAAAAAATCTCTTGAAAAAGAATGTGAAATACCATTTTCAGCGGACGAAGCCTTATCGCTTTTTGTAGAGGCTACATTGACAAAATTTCAATACAATCTTATAAGAAATTCGGCAAAAAGCCACAAAAGGTCAACTCTTTATCCTAATTATGAGTCAATAACTGCCGCAAAAAAAAGGTGCTACCCAGAAAACCTAAACATTTCTGAGGATGTTGCTGAAGTGCCTCTTCAAAGTTTGCTGGATCATACATCTTTAAGGTTATTTGAGTCCCTAAAAGAAGTTTTAAATTCTTTAAACCAAAAAAAATATAATAATTTAAATTTAATTTGCAAATGGGGGTGTGACGGGAGTTCTGGGATGAGTCAATACAAACAGCAGTTTGCAGAGTCCAATATTTCAGATGCTAATATCTTTTTAACATCAATGGTACCAATTCAGCTCATTAACGGTGATCCGAAATCAAAAGATAAGTTTGTAATCTGGGAAAATCCCAAAACTTCCTCCACACGACTCTGTAGACCTCTTAGAGTCCAGTTTAGGCATGAAACAACAGAGTTATCAGTGAGAGAAAAGCAATATTTTGACCAACAAATTTCAGATTTGCAACCAACAAAGCTTGATATTCAAGGAAACAATGTATTTTTAAAACACATTTTATATTTTACAATGATAGATGGCAAATTGTGTAATGCTGTTACTGAAAATACTTCAACTCAGAGATGCTATTTGTGTAATCTAACATCCAAAGATTTTAACAATATCGATAAGGTTTTAAAACAGAAAATTGCTGACGAATCTAGATTTCAATTTGGTTTGTCATCTTTACATGCTTGGATTCGTTTTTTTGAGTGTTTGCTGCATCTATCTTATAAGATGGAATTTAAGCAATGGCAAGCGCGAGGCCAGGAAAACAAAGAAAAACTTGCAAATGCCAAAAAACGAATCCAAGACTTATTTTTTAAAGAAATTGGACTATTGGTTGACCGACCAAAACCTGGTTTTGGAAGTACTAATGACGGCAACACTGCTCGCCGTTTTTTTGAGAATGCTGCTAAAGCTTCGGAAATTACAGACATCAATCAAGAAGAGTAATTTTATTAACAATTTCTAGTGGTTTTCATATTAAAATCGATAGTTTTAAGGATTACTGTCATGATACGGCCAGAAAATTTGTAGAATTGTATCCGTGGTACAATATGCCAACTTCCGTGCATAAAATCTTAATGCACAGTTCTGATATAATATCATATTTTTTGGTTCCAATTGGGCAACTTGGCGAAGAAGCCCAGGAATCAAAAAATAAAGATAATAAAAGATTCAGAGAATTTCATGCACGGAAGTTTTCAAGAAAACAAAACATGAAAGATATATTTTGTAATCTCTTAATATCTTCTGATCCTTTAATCTCCAATATGAAAAAATCATCTGCTAAAAAGCTTAAACAGTACCCTTTAGAAGTTTTGGCATTTTTGATGAACCAACAATTTCTGCTGATTTTAATTATTATTAAGATAGGTTAGGCTTTACTATTATTACAAAGTTATTGTTAAGTAAGCTCTGTATATACTTTACATACTTAAATATATTACTCTTAACATGTATTTTAATTGCTTATTTTTACACACAAAGCAAAGGTTACTTATAAAATTAAATAGCACAAAAACAAACAAATCACATTTTCTTATGATTAAATATGTTTGTGGTTCATATCAGCACTACTACTATTTATGGCCGGCTTTTCCCCGATTTTCGCCTGTGTGCGGCGCCTTGAGAAAATGGAAAGTGGTCGACCAAAACCAAATATGAATTTAAAACAAACAACAAGGATGGAATGATAATGTTTGGATGGTAAAGATATTTTAAAGAATCAATGTACAATTTGTGTGATTGGATTTCTGGCTGCAGTGTGAGAAATGCATTTTTTTGCTACCCGTGTTTATTGTTTTCGAATGACGCTGTATGGGCGAAAAATGGAGTAACTGACATTAAGCATTTAAAAGTGAAAATTACAAAGCATGCTTCTTCCACTACTCATATAAATTCATTAATGAGCTACGCAAGTTTAGGACGTGTTAACATAAGACAGCAACTTGATAGTGTATATCGTAAATCTGTGCATGACTTTAATGAATCGGTTTCTAAAAATAGGTATATTTTAAACAAACTAATCGACTGTGTAAAATTTTGCGGAGTTTTCGAAATTGCATTGCGCGGTCATGACGAAAGTAACAGCTCCAATAATCCTGGTATTTTTCTGGGCCTTATCGATTTTGTTTCTGAACTGGATTTAATGTTTAAAGAACATATTGAAAAAAGTACATTATTTAACGGAACATCAAAAAAACAATTCAGAACGATATTTTAGAATCAATGTTAGCCATTGTATATACTCATATAATTAAGGAGATTGGCCAGACAAATTTTGTGGCAATTCAAGTAGATGAGACCACAGACAGCTCCAATAAAACGCAGATGATTGTCATATTGCGACATGTATTAACTGGTATTGTACATGAAAGATTTTGGAAATTGGTTAACCCTTCAGGTACCACAGCACAACATTTAACTAATGTATGTAAAATACGCTTTAAAATGTGGTTTATTACCTGTCAGAGTTGTTCTTAGCCAATGGGTCTACAATGCAAATTCACTCAACAGTCATCCTTCTTATATTGTTATACTCTATTTCAGAAGTGTGTAGAGCAATAAAACCTCATTAGGTATGCAAAAGTGGTACCTGGTGATCCACCAATATTTTATGCCACTACCTTAGTTGGGTATTAGTTTCAATGTAAAATTCTTTCTTTTCATTGATTGCAGGTAGTGCCACCCGGTTTTGGGTCAATTTATGAGTTTTGCCCATTGTTACCCACTGATAAACATTGAAAACGGTTCGCCAAAGGCGTGCAACTGGGACTTCTTTTTTACCTTATAATTAATGTACTTAAATGCTATTTTATTTTAGAAAGTTACTTTTGTTTAAATGGAATAATATATTTTTTTTCACAAATTTATTGAACATAATATGTAGAGTAAAACAGTTGAAAATGTCACTTTTGGATCTGGCACTTTTTGAACAGTGTATAACAATTTTAAATTATAATAGATTGTAGTCTTCTTCGTCATCTGACGAACTGTCATCACCTCTTGACATTATAATTAAAGGATCGACTGTCTGATCGATGAGGTTGTTAAAATCCCACATTTTGTCCTCTTGCTTAATTACATGCTGGACTGCTTTTCGCCAATTCTCTGGTGTCGCTTCCGTAATGGCTTGATCAAACAGTAGCTTAACATTTTTCATTTTAAAAGTCGTGTTTTGTCTTGCTACAAATCCTTTTACCTGCGCCCATATCAGTTCCATAGGATTTAGTTCGCAATGATATGGCGGTAAGCGCAGTACAGTTATATTATATTTTTCGGCTATATCTTCCACGGCGTATTTCATGAAACGAGTTTTGTGTAAGTTTGCTATTGCCAGCAGTTCTTTTTTTATCAAATTTGCTTCAAACGCAATACCTTTTGCAGTCAGCCAATCGATAATTTCTTGCTTTCTCCAACTTGAAGTTGGCGTCTTCTCTATTCGCCGTGAATGATAGCTTGCGTTATCCATAACCACCACCGAATTAGCCGGAAGAAATTTTATCATTTCACCAAAATAGTCCTCGAAAACGTCTGAGTTCATGTCTTCATGGTAATCTCCTGTGCGAGTCGACTCAAAGGTTAGCAGACCTTCTTTTAAAAATCCCTCTTCGCTTCCAATATGTGTGATTATAAGTCTTTTTCCTTTTCCCGAAGGTACTTTAATACCCGTAGACAGGCCTTCTATGAAAGCTTGGCGAGCACTGGTTATATTTTTGTCTTGCCACATTTTTTGGACTATATAACCTTCGTTAATCCACGTCTCATCAAGATAAAAAACTTTCTTTTGCTCCCTGCGGTACTGCTTGATACTTCTCAAGTATTGTCGTCTCCAACAAACAATTTCGTCGCTCTCCAGTAAAACTGCTTTGCGGTTATGCTTTTCCCAGGCAAAATCCATATTTTTTAAAGTTTTCCATAAAAGTTTTCTACTTATCAACAGAATACTGTCATCTCGGCCAAGCTCCATTAAAATTTTGTCTAGGGTGGGTATTTCCTTTTAAAATATAAAAGAGTGAACTTTTCTTCGAATTATACATTTAGCATTTTCATCAAGGACTTTTGTAGGTCGTTCTGGCTTTTGCTTGGGAGATTCCACTTGACCTGCTACTTTTCTTTCCCGCAACAATTTGAAAATGGTGGACTTTCCAATTCCACTCATTCAAGAACATTTTTCAACAATTTCTTGCACAGTAAAACTAGGGTAATCGTGTTTTATGCAATCATGTACATTTAAAATAATAACTTTTTCACTTAGCGATAGTGGAGAATTTTTAGTACATCTTTTCGTTGGACTGAATACCTCCATTTTTTAAATATTGGGATAATAATATTGTGATTACACTACAGCGTAGCAGTGACTACTAACGTTTAAAATATGATTTAAAAGTATTTATAGTCTGTATATATTACCTGACCCCATTTTTGCATGTTACAAAGCGTTAAAAGGTAGGTACCTATACAAAAGGATTAAAAGTATTTATTTAGTATTTAATCTCTTTCAAAATAAAGGCATTTAATCCGTGAAAATTAAATTCATAAATATTATAAGTACCTGCGCCTATGAACTACCACGAAATGTAGCCAAACAAAACGGAATTCCCCAGTTTATTGCTCTATACACTTCTGAAATAGAGTATAGACATAAACTCGAACATCACATAAAAATAATAAAAAAAAAACAATATTTACTGTTCTGTCAACTTTTGGCAATAATAAAATATACTCACCGGGGAACTTCCGTTCCCTTGCATCATCTTAGTCAACATCAATTTACACAATGTCACATTTCAATATATATATATGTCAAACATGTTATCTTCCTTTATTTGACGACTAGCTAGTGTCACCTAAAATAGTAAGGGCTTCCCCAGACGCTCCACTGCCGCTAAACAGTAAGCATCTCAACGAATTAGACAAAGGATATATTTCTACTATATCCTTTTGTTTATTCGTGTCAATCGAGCCTCAGGTAAGGCCCCCAGTCTTACCAGACAGCACTCGAGGAATTGCGCATCGTTCCTAATTGAACAGAGGCTTTCACACCTACTTGTGCGGGCATCTTCAAGATGCGCAAACAGATCTGTACAAACTTCTCATAATGGCCACATATCTACTCAAGATCAACTATTTCTCACATATTCACCACTATTAAATTTAGCAGCCTGGTTTAATCAGTAAACACAACTCTTTTTCCAACACACCACCTTACACACATTTCTCTCAAACGTTGCTTTCTGACTGACTGGCCAATTAATATTTTTGGGTGTCCTCCTGACTCAATGAATATTAGAGATCTTTAGCATTATACGTTATTTTAAATATATCAAGTTATTAATTGATTATGGAATTAATTAAATTGAGATGGAATTATTATAGATCATTAAAAAAGAGTTTTGTTTTAAATGAGAATACATATATTAAAATATAAAATAAAAAAATATATAATATAATAAAATGATAAAAATAAAATATGTTTTACAGTTATTTGAGCTAGTTATTTTTTTTGTAACATTTTATTTATCAACCAATATATAAAGCACTTGTTTACGAACTTGGGTGTTTTTATTTATCGGATCATTACAGAAACAATTGATCCTGAATCAGGTGATGTATTTAAACCAGAAGTTATAACTGAATATAACAGAAATAAATCAGGAGAATACTGTATCAAGTAGATCAGTTTAAAAGCATTTATTCTGTATCCAGAATCACTTGCAGGTGGCCTATGACAGTATTTTTTTCAGTCCTCAATATTGCAGGTATAAACGGCTTTGTCATATTTAGATCCAACAGTCTGGATACAAAAGACCCAAGGCGATTATATCTGAAATGTTTGGCAGAACAGCTTGCTTGTACGAGTAAAACCTCACATGATGCGACGTGTAACACAAACATTACCATATCTTCTAAGCTTGCAAATTAAACAATATTCAAACCTACCTTTGACAGAAAAACTAGATATAACAGAACCGGAGGTACCTTAATCCAGACCGAAATGTTCTCACTGTCCAAGAAAGAAAAACCGCAAGATCAGTTCGAAATGTGCTAAGTGCCTAAGAGCAATTTGTAAAGAAAATATTATTACTTATTGCACGGAATGTGTAAAATCTGACTCTGACTAAAAATAAGTTTGCAGTATGTAAGATTTCCATTTATATTTTGTGTCAGTTTTTAAGTTTAAGTTTTTAAATTAGGTTAGTTCAGGTTTAATCCTAAACATTTTTGCCCGAGCATTTCGACTTTGTGTTAATTTTTTGTTGCATTTTATGTACCAAAATTCTTTTAATTTTGAAAATAAAATATTTTGTTAGTAACCAAATTATATTTATTTTGCCCAATGATATATTTTTTAGGCAAATATGGCGTGAGAAGTATAAGTGAGCATAGTGCACACCTGAGAGTAATGGTGCTATTTTGGGACCCGCAGGGTTAATAATGTTTTGTTTTATATGTTAGGATTCACAAATAAGACACTAGTATTTGTATTATTCCTTTGCTGTTTTTTTATTACAAATCCTACAATAATAAACAAAAAGCATCAAGACGCATTAGAAAAATTATATTAAACAATGAGACATCGTTCAAAAAAAATCGCAATATTATTTTGCTGAATCACATTTTGTACATTAAAATAACCTAAATAAGCGATATGGTTTTTTGGTATAGGCGCTTTACAGAGTATCTAAAAATGAACACTTACCCTGTACATTAGCTATATTTAGTAACACAGGAAAAGCCTAAAAAATCACATTTTTAATTATGTACTTGAAGAGTATACAAAAGAACAATATTGAATGTATATTACACAACAAACATCATATATGCAATGGCGTGTTTAGAATTACCATGTGGAGGAGATGAGAACAATTACACACAGTTCAATGAATCAAAAAAAAAATAAAAATAGGGTAGAGTGCGCGGTCAATAAGAGTACGCACTAGTCGATTTTTGGAGCACGTCGTCGACAACAAGGTGTTAGTTCGTACTGATTAAGAGGAGTGTCTGCATGTTTCTTGTGCATTTTTTTTTACCTCTTTTTACTTGGATTCAGGATTTTTGGGGTATGTCCTTCTAATAATATATTTATTATGCTTTATGCAGGTCAGGGGTCTTATTATGCTGTTAGGGGTTCTTCTTGTATGACAATTATATGTTAATATAATTTTAATTTGCATTATAAATTATCCTGTTCTTGTATATGTCAGGTTTATTTCAATACTTGATATAAACCTGACATGATAAATTAAAAAAAAAATTTGATTGTTTATTAGTAGCGATTTCAATTTTAAGTCAAGTTTTATTATTCACATTCAAATTCAAATTCAAATTTATTAATCATTTTGGTTATATTATAACAATTTTTTTATTTTTATTTTTTTAACTTAATTATATTCAATAATAATAGTTAACAGTCATTGTTTTTAACATACACCTAGATGTTGTAACATCTGTTTGTGTATGCTGAGAAATCACAAAATTTTAGTAATAATATAAAATATAACTAACCATAATCTACAACTAAACAAAAATTCTCCAATAAAATTTCCCTTCCCAAAACTATTTAAAAAAATTAAATTTATCTATATTTGAATAAATAAATTTTCTACAGACCTTACTAAAGTTTTTAATATTATTTATATTTTTTAAGCTGTTTGGTAAGATGTTATAAAATTTCGGGGACAAGTATCCTAAAAATCGTTGCCCTATAGTTTTTTTTATGTTTGGTATTTTTAGGTGTCTGTTTATATTATTTCGGGTTGTGTAGGAATGACTAACATAATTCTTGATTTTTTCTGATTTATGTGTATAAATGCATGTTGACAATATGTAAATTGAGCGTATATTAAAAATTTCTTCAGAATATAATTGTTGTGTAGGAAATCTTTTTTGTTTTTTGTATATAACTTTTAAAATAAAGTTTTGTACTACATTAAGTTGTTTTAAACAATTCTTGTATAGACCTCCCCAGACAATCACCCCATACCTTAACAAGGACTCAACCAAGGATTTATAAATTAAAATTAGTAGTTTTTCATTTAAGATATTTCTCAAAATATGAAATCGATAGATAAGTTTACGGATGTTTTGTGTTAATTTTAGAATGTGTTGGTCCCATTTTAAATGTTTATCCACAATGATACCCAGATATTTAGTAAATGAAACTTCCTTGATATCAATTAATTCAAGTTTAATTTGTTGAAAGCTGGGGCGATTAGCAGCTGTTATAGAAAATGCAATATAGTTTGTTTTTTGACTATTGAGACTTAATTTAAAAGAATCCAGCCAGTTCTTGACTGTTGCTAGACCAAGTTCTGCAGTTTTTTTTGTGTCTCCCCAAGAAATTCCGTGAAACACCGCAACCGTGTCATCTGCATATGATATCAGTGACCCGTCATGAATTTTAAGATTGGTAAGAGCGTTAATATAAGTTATAAAGAGTATAGGTCGAATAACTGTTCCTTGTGGAATTCCAATTTTTATATAAGATGGTTCACTAATCTCATTATTTATTTTTAAAGACTGTTTTCTGTCCCCCAAGTAACTTTCAAAGACCCTTGACACTGGACCTCTAATACCATAAGATCTTAAAGTATCTAGCAAAAGCTCATGCGGTACAGTGTCAAAGGCCCTTGCTAGGTCCAGAAACACTGCCAAACACTTTCTATCACCATCAAAAGCCTGATTCACTCGCTTTGTTAATTCGCAGACAGCATCGGATGCGCTGAGCCCCCCAATGAAACCAAACTGATTTTGTGTTAATATGTTATTTTTTTGTAAATAGTCAATAAGTCTATCTTTCAAACATTTCTCGAAGAGCTTGGAAAAATTATTGATCACACTTATAGGACGATAGTTACCTATTTCACATTTATCACCTGATTTATATATTGGAGTGATTATTGATACTTTAAATTGAGTAGGTACTGTTCCTGTTTTAAATATTAGGTTGATAATGTGAACCAATGGTTCAATAAGGTAAATATGAAATTTTTTTATAAATTTTGAGCTAATAGTATCTATCCCAGGCGCGGAATTGTTTTTTAACGAAAAAATATGTTTAATTATTTCATTCCTATTAGTTGGTTTTAGAAACATTGAAGATACACTGTTATAATTAATTTTGAATTGTTTTTTTGGTTTTTTTATTTGGTTTTGCATATTTACTCCTACGTTTATAAAATACTGATTACAAAAGTTTGCCATGTCTTTGTTATTTGAAAATTCTTTGTTATTATTTTTTATTTTTATTATGTCATTTCCTTTAGTAGTAATTTGATTTGTAACCTCATTTATAACCTTATACATTTTGCTCATATTATTCTTAGATTCCTCAATTTTTGTTTTGTAATAGTCATTTTTACATTTATTTATTATTTTACCCAATGAGTTTCTGTATGTTTTATATTGTTGTTCTTTTTCCAAACTATAATTTTTATTTAATTTTCTTTTCATTTTGTCCCTATTTTTATTGAACATATAATAGCAGCAGTTATCCAAGGTTTTATTTTTTTAATTATTTTTTGTTTTAATATTTTTGTCTCTTCACAGCTTTGTATAAGGTACTGTTGGGTAATAAGGCCGGGCAGGTAATAAAGCCAAAGTTATCCCAACGGATACCTTAATATTCTGTGGTCCTAGTGGCACCATCTAGGTGTAGACAGATCTAACACAAAACAGTTGGCGCTTTGCGAGCTAGTATACATTCCTCCATTTACCTACATGCACGTGTTTAAAAATTTGGAAGTGTTTTCGTGCCCGTGTTGTAAAAAATACCTGCAAAAGGTGAGTAACATTTTTTGGTAGTTTGATTAGAGTATTGTTTGCATTATATTTTCCAAATTGTGTTGGTATATAGATTAGCTTAACATAGTTGTTTCGTTTTATTTACTCTTTTTTTGTTACATCTAACCTCAAAAAGAAAATGGATGCCAGACTTGTAACAAGGCCGCGGCCTTATTACCTGCCTTACCATTAAATTTGTTTGCAGATAATAAAGCCGGCTACAAAATAATGCGTAATTTTTTGTAAATTTATCTTAATTGTTTACGCTGGCAAAAGTCTTAAAAAAATAATCCCATTACTTATATATTTTTTACTTACTTATATATTTTTTTAAAGAAATTTCCCACCTGATCTCAATGCAATGAGCTCCCGGCCTTATTGCCTGCCGAAATGGTTACCTTTAAGTTTCTAGCCAGGTAATAAGGCCTATTACAAGATGGTCTAAAAGTTGTTTTTCCATGTAGGATTCCTGCGGAAGTCTTAGAAAATAGTTTTTTATACCAACGTGTCAGCAACAGTTACAGCGCGGAGCAGTTTTCTAGCTTAGGTAAGTATTATAGCTGTAGCTATAATGTTCCGGCCATATTATCTGTCTCCTACATACGCAGTAGAAAATACTTTTTTATTTTTCAGTTATGGGGAAAAAAAATCGAGGAATACGAGCAAATAGGACCGAAGAAATGATGGAAGAGGCCCTTCAGCTATTAAGGAGTGGTCGGTCTCAAGAATGGGTGGAACAGCAATCTGGGATTCCGCGTCGTACCTTAAGGAATCACCTTAAATCCGGTTCCTCAATTAGGTCATTGGGAGCAAAACCAGTATTAAATATGGAACAGGAAACGGACTTAGAAAGGAAAATATTGAGATTTTCTAGCAGAGGCTTTCCGTTAACTTCGAAAGTTTTACGCCGAAGTGTTTTCAATTATTGTGAGAAAATGAGCGTTAAACATAAATTTAACCGGGAAAAAAAATTGGCGGGTAAAAAATGGTACCGTGCCTTTCTAAGACGCCATCCACAAATAGCTCAACGCAAAGCACAGCAATTAAATCCTGCCCGAGCTCAGAAATTGAATCATTTCATTGTAAATGATTATTTTGATAAATTGGATGCTCTGCTGTGTAGAACCGGATCAAAACATAGCCCCGAAAAAATTTACAACATGGATGAGAAGGGTTGCAGATTAACCCTTCATCACCAGCAGCTAGTACTAGCCCAAAAAGGTGCCAAAAGAGTGCACTTAGTGGCGCCTGAACATGCGGAAAACGTCACAGTAGTCGCTTGTGCAAATGCCCTAGGCCATGTCATACCACCTATGATTTTATTCAAAGAGCAACGTGGAAAACCTTGCTATTCTGATGGTTTACCAGCAGGCTCAGCTGTACACATGACCGCAAAGGGCAGCATGACGACTGAGATATTTATCAAATGGCTGGAGCACTTCTCACAATTTATGTCTTCCCCTCCAACAATTTTAATTTTTGATGGAGCGTCAAGTCACCTAGATGAGTCCATTGCTGAAAAGGCAGAAACTTTAGGAATTGAGCTTTTATGCCTACCCAGTAATACGACTCACGAGCTCCAGCCAATGGACAAATCCGTTTTCCGGTCTTTTGAATCCCACTGGGATCAACAGCTTCTTGAATATTGGAGTCAACATCCTGATAGAAGGTTGAGTAAAGAGAGATTTTCTGATGTATTCACGCCAGTCTGGGGAAAGTGCATGACTATTAATAACATCTGCAATGGTTTTAGATCAACTGGTATCTACCCGTTCAGTAGAAACGCTCAGGAATGGCGTTCAACATGCATTCGCCCCAAGTCTTTCAACTCATCGTGGTCAAAATATTGCAGCTGAAAATAGTGAGGAAAGTGCCATAGTAAGGGAAGAACTTTGGGATTCGGAAGATGATATTCCATTAGCAACATTATTTAAGACAACTAAGGATAATTCAACAGTACATTCCAGTACCAGCCCTGCAGATCAGTCTCAATCTCAATCAACTCAGTCAGAAGATTTAGCTGAAAAAGGAGAAACTTCACATCAAAACTCTTTCTCTGAAGTTTTAGTTACACCTGATATGGCACCAATAAAAACCTCCAATCGAAGAAAGGCTTTGAATTATCGTGCTCAAGAGGTCAAAAGGCACATATTTAAGGATCGTAGTTCTGGTAAAAAGGTTACCAATATCTCAAAAAAGGGTTCTGTTGTGAAGAGGAAGTCCGCCAATACGCCAACTACGAGCCTTTCAGCTGTATGGATGTGTTCTGTTTGCCTGCTTGACTTTGTAGCCGATATGAGAGCATGTTCATCTTGTGGTACTTGGGTTCACGAAGAATGTGTTGGACTAACAGTTGAAGATAAAGAAGCATTTATTTGCCCTGAATGCATGCCCTGAGGAAATTTTAAAAATCGGCCTTATTACCTGCTACAAATTTTACTCCGTGGCCATATTACCTGCCTATGCTGGTAATAAGGCCAAAAGAGTTGTTTTTATTTTTTTGCATTATGAATGTTTAAAAATTCTTGTTTTCATTTTTTAGTTATGTTTTTTAAAAGAATACATGTTGATTTATCTTTTGTATCTTACTTTGTAATAAAAATATTTTTTATTTGGTTATAACAAAAATATTTTTCTTAACCCGGCCTTATTACCCAACAGTACCTTAATATGTTCGACAACATTATAAAAAATTTTGGTTGCAATTTCGACATCATTAATATTTAAGATAGTGTTTTCCCAATTTTGTTTTATAAGTAAATCTTTTGCCTTCTCATTGTTTAATATTTTTATAGTTTTAATTTTTATATTATTGGAAACATTACCTGCCCGAACCTCGTCTCTAGCAAAATTAAGCAACACAGGATAGTGATCGGTGACGTCAGTTTCCAAAATAAAAGAAATATGTTTATTTTTGTTTTCCAAAAATTTTTTTTTAAGGAAAATGTGGTCAATACAGGTCCTTGATGTTAATGTGACCCGTGTAGGACCAGTTATAAGGGAGTAGAATCCGTAAGACATCAAGAGAGCTAGGTAGTTATTTGTATCAGCTGAATTTTCAGATAGAGTATTTATGTTTATATCTCCCAGAAGTATTTCTGTTTGCTGATTACATTCACGTAATAAATAATTTTCCAGGTCATCGAGAAAAGACGATACTACCGTCGAGGGAGGTCTATATATACACGTTATGCCATATTGTATATCAGTTATAGCTAAAGTTATCCTAATCAAAGTAATTCCCGACCTAATTAGTTTTATATTTTCTACTTTGTTTATGTTAAATTATTTTTTATATAAACAACCACCCCATCATTCTGGTTACAGTCTCCCCCATTATAATACATTTTAAAGCCCTCTATATTAAATTCATTACCAACCAATTGCCATGTTTCACCCAAAACAATAATGTCGCAGGATATTAAATTATATGTATTTGTAGAAAAACTATCATTTGATCAAAGTTTTTTTTTAAACTTCTTATGTTAAAATGAATGATATTTAAGAGTTTGGAACCTATGTTAATTTTTTTGCTTACATAATCACAGTCCGTACTTTGTTGATCCGCATTATCTAAAACGTCCAGTTCTTGTAGCACTTCTACCTCTTGCCTATTATTTGCCATAACTTCCATCATAGTCAATTTTGTTTTTCAAAAGCGTGATTTGATGTTCAAAAGACGGACAAGTTTTGTCGTTTGCGGCATGATTTATATTGTGCTCCAAATTAAACTTTGCGTTTGCATGAATACAATTGATGCATTTTTTTTTGGTTTTTTGGGCACTCCTTAACTGCGTGTTTCTCCGAACAATACTCACAAAAGACCTCATTCGCATATTCCGTATTTTTGTGAAAAAATCCTTGGCATTTAAAACATCTGGGTACACTTATATCTTCAAATACTGGGTAACGCTGCCATCCTATATATAGTTTCTTTACTGCAATTAACTTATGAAATAATTTGGCTGAACAATTTCCGTAGATAGTATAAGAATCTCTTTTTTTATTGAGTTTAAAGAAAGTTATTTCTAGGTGGTCCATTGCTTCAATAAAATGATTTTGTTCCCGGATTCTGGCCTCTACAAATTCACTATTTAAATCGTCTTTATCATTTATTTTATAGTCAATTATCTTGAAGCGGGGATTTCTTAGTTTTGTCACCTCTATGTTGTAGCCATTCAATTTTTCTTCTGCTTCCTTTTTAAGTATATCTATATCATTTTTTCCCTGGCATTTAACTAGAATATAGACGTTTTTTGAACTTTTTATACTATTTACACTAATCTTTAATTCGGCAGGATTTATCTTCTTTCTCAAGTCTTCCTTTATTTTTTCAATGTTCTGGTGTTTTTTTGGCCTAATAATAAGGCTAGGAATATTTGTTTGTTTTTGATGATTTAATGGCTTTTTAAGGATATCACTGTATTGTATTATTATTATTATTATTATTATTGTTATTATTATTATTATTATTATTATTATTATTATTATTATTATTATTGAATTGAGAGGGTTTAATTATGGTAATTAGGATAAGGATAAATTTTAACAAGTTTTATAACGAAAGTTCTTGAGCAATATGTTTATAATAAATTAAAAAAATAAATAATTTCTTTTGGGGGCATATAATATAATATGGAATACTTTTGGAATATTAATATTTTGTTTACATCTGGTTTTTTGCGCGGTAGGAAGTGGATAAAACTTAGAGACCATCAGGCCACATTTTTTTCTTATTATATGTTTGCATATTACCATATAGTCGACTGTTTTTTTTGTGCATTTTTTTGTGGAATGACATGGAATTTGGAGGGATGGGGTGGTGGGGCGGTTTGGCACGGGTTGGGGTGGCGAAGGGTTGACGTATACAATGGGGGATAGTTTTGAAATCCTGCAGGATCGGCAATCTGAGGCCAATTTCAGTGTTGCTCATTTAAATCTTCGCTCCATAAAAACCGGTTTCGATGAACTTTGATATTTTGGGAGTTACAGAGACTTGGCTTACACCAGATGATGATTTTTAACATACCTAATTATAATTTTATAAGGAAAGATCGGAATGGGCGGAGTGGCGGGGTTGGTATTTATACAAAGAAAGTCATTAAGTTCCCTTTAGTAACATTTCCCCATATAACTGATGAGTTTGAGTATTTAAGTATAAGGTTTATTGCAAATAAAAGAAATATTTTATTAGTAAATATATATAGGCCACCCCCTTCTAGCATGCCTACATTTCTTGAACTTGTTGAAGAAATTTTTACTATATCTATTCCATGCTATGATAGTATAATTTTTATGGGGGACTTAAATATAGATTTACTTAGACCAACTGCAGCAACTCAAAACTTTAAGTATCTTTTGGAAGTATTCGATCTTCGGCAACTGATTAATAACCCTACTAGAATCAACAATCGGTCTAATACCCTTAAGCCGGGAACACATTGCTCTGACGTGTTGTGTTGCGATGTGTTGTGATGCGTTATGATGTGAATCATACTGCTTATTTTGCGTGTATTTAAATGAACAGTGTGCACATTCATCTGATGCGGTTCGTTCTGACGCGTTCTGACCTGTCGTGTCGCGATAAAATGCGGGTGAACCAGATTTTTGTTTGACACCGTCAGAGCGTCAGAACGTTTTCGGCCGTAGGTTGTAGCGCGATGGTGAACGAAATTGAACTAATTGAAAATGTAAGAAATCATGAATGTTTATTTAACGTCAAGTCAAGACACTACCGAAATCAAAGTATGAGACAAGAAGCATGGGAGGAGATAGCAAAGGAAATTAATAGCCCATGTAAGCTTATTTTAATTTATTTTATTTATTTTTATATACATACATAGTTACATAGGTACTGTATTTTTTAAAATTTATTATTACGTTACGTCCACGTCGTACAGTTTCTAATTGCCATGGTACACTACCAATATCTGATAGAAAATAATCTCTAAATTTGTCCCGAACGCGAAAAGCATCTTGAGTAGAATTTTGACCCAAGGGTGGCACTAATGTAAAACACGATTCGAGGGTGTTACGATATATTTCTTCTGGCTCAAAATCATTATTGCAGCATAACATATTATGAAGACAAATTGCGGCATATACTATGTCATCAACAAAATCTGGTTGTATTTCCATGTGCTTAAGAAAAATTCGCCATCGTGCTGCAAGAATTCCAAAACTATTTTCCACTACTCTCCTAGCCCGCGAAAGCCTATAGTTAAACATTTTATTTGGCTCATTTTCTGCTACATAATGCCGGCTATAGGGGCGTAATAAATAGGATTTTAGTGGGAAAGCTTCGTCTCCCACAATAACATGAGGTAAAGCTTCACCGTTTTGTGTAAGCGGCTTATCAGCTGGAAGATTCAGTGTATTATTAGCTAACGAAATTCCCAGAGAAGACTTGGCAAAAATTCCTCCATCGCTGTTGCGACCATATGAGCCCACATCAATCGCTATGAATCGGTAATTAGCATCCACCAGCGCCAGCAGAACAATTGAGTTACAACCTTTGTAGTTATAATAATTTGATCCGCCATTAATAGGACAGCGAATATTTATATGCTTTCCGTCTAAAGCGCCTATACAGTTAGGAAAGTTCCACATAGACTGATATCTTGCACTTATTTCTTCCCATCGTTGCTCTGTGGGTATTGGTAAAAATTCTGATGCTAGAAGTTCCTTTATGGCCTTTGCTACTTCTTTGATAATTTCACGAACTGTGCTAAATCCCATTTTATAACTGAAGCCAAGAGATTGAAATGAATTGCCAGTGGCTAAGAATCTGAAAAGAAAACCTGCTGTTAGCAAAATGATCACATTTGCATTTTATATAGAGATTTCCATATTAATTTTTCGACCCGATTTTGGCCCTGTTGTAATAGAAGGACATTGCTAAAATTTGGAGTAGATAAATTACTTTCAAATTACTTTAGTTTGTTTGTGGTACCAAAAAAGTATGACAAAAGACTTAAAAATGCATTATTTCTCTAAAAACAATTAATTTTTTATCACACGTATTTGCAGACGTCTATCAATTTTTAACATTTTTATCTAGATACCGAGATGTAAGAAAACACTAATTTTGTTCTGTTTTTTTGCATGACTGATAGCTTATGGCATTTTGAGACTCTAAAATGTATCTATGTCAAGCATCAGTTATTTACTTCTATTAGATCAGGGCATAAAATAGTTGAAAAGTTAACTGGGAAATCCCTATGTGCGCCTTGAAAAAATACACCTAATAGTATGTATATGTATAAATAATTTAACTTTTTAATTAATTTAAATTTGTATTTTCTTTTAGTGCCATCGGTTCGAGAGACTTGGACTAAATTGAGAAACGCATTCCTAAACGCAAAAAAGCGAAGGCAGACCAAGAGTGGACAAGAGACAACAAAAGTGGTTCCCTGGAAGTATGAACAAGAATGTCGTTTTTAATACCATATCTAGAGTGTCGCCAAACTAAAAGCAATCTAGAATCACAAAAAGATCAACCAAATGTAATTGATGATGAGAGCACTGGCAGTGACGATGTTATTAATAATACGCTCCAAGAAAGTATCACCTTGAATGCAGACAATTTGACACAGACACAACATTCAAGTACTGACACACCAGTTATTAGTACCCCGATCCATCCAAAATATTCGCAAAAAAAAAGCCCGTTTATCCAGCAAAGATATATCTCTGAATCCAGCAGAGGAAATGGTGCGTATCATGAAACAAAACGCCGAGGCACGAAATGAGAGACGCAATAAGATAAATTCAGATTCTCCTTCCTCTAATTTGGATGAGGTAGACATGTTTTACCTTAGTATGGCCAAAACAGTGAAACGCTTACCACAAAGGGAACAGGCATATATTAGAATGGAGTTTTGCCGAATGGTATCTGAAGCAGAAATCAGGAATTTGGATGCAAAAAGCCTTCCCGTCTCGGTGACAATCTCCACAGATAATCAGTCAACGTCAACATCATCTCTGCAATCCACTCCTTTGCATAGTCCAACTGATTTATCAATTCAATACAACAACTGTCCATCATCTGGTACGAGTACTTCCTACGTGCAACTTACTCCTTTGCGAAATCCAACTAATTTATCAACTCAGAGCAGCTGTCCACAATCTGGTACGAGTACTTCCTACTCTCCATCGCTGTATGAACACGGATTTACCCCATTTATGTAAAATATTACTGTAGATACTTATTTAGAAATAAAAGTTATTTACCTTAAAAATACAGCTAATCTTTCTCTTGTACAGATCGCTCTTCGAAAAGTGGTATCAATTTTTTTTATTCTTTCTTCAATTTTTCCATGTAAACTTTCAAATTGATCCCTGGACATCCTAAAGTACATATGGAAGCGATTTGCATCTTTAATAAGTAGATTCACTTAAGTATGATATTCGCCAAATGATTCTCTATTTTCGTTTATTTCGTGAATCCAAATTTTTTTTTTCTTAGGTTTTGTAGAACAAATAATAGCAACAGCACATTCTTCAATTTCTTCATCAAATTCATCTGATGAGCTTGAATTCATGGTGAACAAACGCAAACAACACACCGCTATACTGTCACTGCATCAATTAAATATAAAATATTAACGTCTGACATTGGTCAGACCTAATATGATGCATCAGAACAATCTGTTTACAACCCGTCACATCATAATGCATCACAACACATCGCAACACAACACGTCAGAGCAATGTGTTCCCGGCTTAAAACTATATGTATCGCACTGACGTTTTGAATTTAAGAAAAGTAAAGTTTGAGGTTAAGTTTGACTAATGACATTTGATTAGTGACGCCCTCTATGTTTCTATATGCAAAACTTAAAAGACATCCCTCGTACTCCACTCATAGCGCAATCTGTGGCACAACAGCACCCTCTAGAAGTCCCTCCATACCCCAGACATATACCGGCCTCATAGAAACTCTTGACAAACAAATCAAAGGTCAGAAAGTTCCCAACACCAGGTACATGAATAGGGACTAAGGAAACATAATACGACTAACTCCACAGAGGTGTGCTGACAGGATAGGGTAGGTAAATACATTCCTAAAAATAATCAAACCCCAAAAGCCTTTAAAAAAAATAAATTGCATTGCTAGCAAACCCCAAATTCCATTTATAAAACTGTAAATCACACAACCCTTTCAAGCCGATACCAAAACCCATAAACTTTTGCCCGAATTTATATGAAATCCCATGTTACATGCTAAGGGCAAAATCTGCATGTAACAAGAATAAGGTACGAAAAGAAACAAGCTATAGATGTAAGGGTTGTAGGTAAAAACCACCCTTGTGCCCAAGTTATTTTGAAGAATGGCAAACAAGCATGGAATAAAATATTTTTAGTTATTACCTAAGTAGGTATTCTATTTTTGGGGTAATACCTTTTTTGAAAAATTTTTGTTTTAGAATAAAACATTTTTTTTGTATGTTTTTGATTTATTTGAATGCAAATACCATACATTTTTTTTAATTTCTAAGAACTTTCTAGGTTTAACTTCGCATTCTAATGAAAAATTTGTTAAAAAAAAAGTAGTGCCATTTTTAACCAGTTTCTAGGTATCTGTACTGTCCTTCAACGTGTTAAAATGAATTTTACGTCAAAATTCACATGTTGTCCACTTTACCCCCATGTAACCTTTATACCCCCTATTTTAAAAATTATAGACAAAAAAAAGCTAAAATTTGACAATATTAACACGTTCACTGCCGATGACCCAACTATTGAGTCACGGCGACGAAGATCCTTTTATAGACAGTGGCAGCGAGTATGAGCCTGATTCTACGAGTTCAAGCGGAGACGAGGAAATTCGAGGGCAAGGTATGTCTGGCGTAGAAGACCCTATTGATTTCGCTGAAACCACCCAATACGGCGACGACGATCAGCCTGAGGCTCTAATGTGGACTGACAACTCAAATATAAAAGATTTTCCATTTTCCGGCAACCCTGGACTAAAAGTAAATTTAGTATCTGACTTTTTCAATTTGTTTCTTACGGATAAATTTTTTGAAAATATCGTAGTTGAGACAAACAGATACGCCGAGCAATTGGTCTTAAGTGAAAAAACAAGAGATAATTCAATAATAACGAACTGGAAGCCTTTGACAGTTCCAACTCTAAAAGCTTATTATACAGGGTGCCTCCGATTAAGTCGGCACTATTGGTATCTTTGTTAATATTTAAGATACAGGGTCGGTTAAATTAGCAAACTAGTAGGATTTTTTTCTGTTGATTAAAATGGTGAAAACAGAAAAAAAATTAAACATCGCGTTTTCGAGAAAATGTGAAAAATGTACTTTTGTTAAATGGAATCCCCTGTATATTTTTACATAAATCAAAAGATAATAATTTTCTTAATAAAAAAGTTTATTTAGACTAATAGCCTTAACCTAAAAATAACAAAGTTATAGCGATATTAATAATTTTGTCAAATTTAGGCAAGTTGGCTTTGAAATAAATAACATCAAGAAAAACTACTAATTTATAATAAATGAACTAAAACATCGCCATCTTGCTCAATACATTTCTGAGCACACTTAAGCACACGTCTTGTAGCTTTTAAGATTGATCTTCTATCTATTGATCCAATTATTTGCCTAATATGTGTTTGAAGTTCATCAACGGTTCTGTATTTTTTTTATACACTTCATTTTTGATGTAACCCCAAAAATAAAAATCTAGAGGGGTTAGGTCTGGTGACCTAGGTGGCCAACGAATCGGGCCACGTGTCGCAATCCATTTATCGTCAAACAGTCTATTAAGTAGTATTCTTTCATCATTTAGTTGATGGGGAGGTGCTCCATCCTGTTGAAAATAGATTTGTTGCTGTCTCTCTAAGTTAACATTATCCAAATAATCTTCCAGCGCTCCAGATAATATGTGATCAACATATCTCCTTCCAGTCAAAGTGCCATCATAAAACACAGGTCCTATTACTTGGCTTCCTATTAAGCCGTACCAAACGGTTATACTAAATTGATTTTGAGGATTTCTGGGATCAGTAAGGAAAATATTTTCTTGGGACCAATAGTGTAAATTTTTACGGTTAAACATACCTTTTTTTTTAATTAGCTTCGTCGCTCCAAATTATACGGTTTAAAATATTATCATTAGCTTCATATGCATTACGTAACCAGTTGCAAAAAGCAAATCTTCTTTCGTTATCGCCAGGCAACAATGTTTGTACTGGTTGATACTTATATGGCACGAATTTGTATTTCTTTAAGACCCGCCAAATTGTTACTAAGCTCACACCGTAAGCTCTTGCTAAATTTCTAGTTGAGTTTTCCATATGAACTTCAAAATATGCCAAAATAGAAATTTCAACATCCTCGCTTACTATAAATAGGTTCCTTCTTCTAGTTCTTTTAAACACGTTTTCGTTACTTCTAAATTTTCTGTAGATAATTAAAAACTATCTACAGTTTGGCAAGTTACGAGTCTGGAATCTCTGGCGGTACTCTTCTAGCGCTCGGTCACTATTTTTTCGACATACAAGGTAACATTCTAACATATCACATTTTTCAATATGCGTAAAAGGCATTTTACTAATTTAGATTTTACAAAAATCACAAACTTTGCTAACATGTAACTGTCAGTATTTCTTTATTTAATAAAATCTCTACGACTATTGTCATTTTATTATTCAAACAATGATTTATTTGTTTTGCTCTCAAAAAGTTCAAGGCCAACTTGCCTAAATTTGACAAAATTATTAATATCGCTATAACTTTGTTATACTTAGGTTTAGGCTATTAGCGTTGATTGAATATTTGGGAAGATACGCAACCTTATGGGCTAAAGCGTGACCGCAAATATGCGTGAAAAATAGATGGCGATTCTCTCCAGTATGCGCGAAAATAATTTCGTCCGTCGCTTCTCATTAGTAATCGGCCGATCATCCGTGTCGTGTGGGAGAGTTTTTGCACAGGTTCGTGTTTGCCGTATTGCAATTTGGTAGTTGTTAAAAATTTTTCTTGGATATCATAATCACAAATAGATAGATATATGTAAATGTGTTTAGTTTGTGAGACGATGGCTCCTTTAGGCAAAATTAATCAGTGTGCGTATATTAATTAAGACTTTGATTTATAACAACCTAATATGGGAATCTCAAAATCTTATTAGAAAATCTTTAAAAAAATCTAATTATAAACCTCACAGAAAATTATCTATTTTATCTACAAAAATCAATCCGAACTCTTAAAAATACTGTCTCTTCATGTCTATGAGAGCCATTTTCTCTTTTTCTTTTTTTTACTTTAAGAAAATTTTAAATCAATATATTATGTTTATGGTCTTTAGTGTTTTAAGTATTTTCAATAATTGTTTTCATGATGAAATTCATTCATGAAAAAGATAAAAATAAAGCCTAAAAAGCCTTTAAAGTTATTGAGAAACTGGTTATAGTACGAATGGTAGCTTTCCTAATAAAAAAAATAACATATTAAATGAATGTCGAGTAATGTTTTCATTCCTGGAGAGATTATATTTGAGCTTGAAGAAGGTCACTTTGCTGCAGCGGTATTCTGCGACTTCTCTAAAGACTTTGACTGTGTCAACCATGGAAATTGCTCGATAAGCTTTCTAGATATGGGTTTAGGGGAGTTGCTCTAGAATGGTTAAAATTTTGTTTTGTTAGACAGAAAAAAGTTTGTTTGGCCAAATGGCAGTTTGTCTGAACTTTGTGTAGTAAGCAGGGTTCGTTTCTCGGTCCTATTTTATTTCTATTGTATATAAATGACCTGGCGTTTCTCCAGATAAGAGGATTCTTCACTATTTTTGCAGATGACACCACTATCTTATGGGCAGACAATAATAAAAGCACATTAACAAAAACAATTTCTAAAGATTTATTAATGATTAAACAGTGATTTGATGCTAATTTGTTGTCTTTAAACATAGATAAGACTAAATTGTTAAGTTTTTATGTTCAGAGCAGTTCATGATTCACAAGAAAGAATTGGAAGTGAATAATTTTAACAGATTTCTTCGAATTGTTATCGATCATAAACGTAAGTTTTATGGAGATATGTCAGGAGGCAAAAACTGGCTAGACGATGTTATGCTGTTAGAGTGGTTTTAAATGAACTGAGATTGATATCTGCAAAAACGGTCTATTTTTTTTTGTCGAAAGTTGGAACTTACTTTCATACAAAAATACCTACAGTATAGAATAACATTTTGGAGTTGCATTAGTAAACGGCTTTTTGACTCGATGTTTGTTTTTAAAAAACGAGCCATTAAATATATGTGTCATAAATCTCCACAGGACATGCAGACCCCTATTTAAAGATACTTTCCTTGTGTTGCTTGTTTATTGTTGAGTCTGCTTGCCTAATATATAAAAAATATAAATTGTATCTTCAAAATAATGGCTCCTTAAAACGTTATAATATCAGAAAAGAATAAAATATTCCAATGCCCATCCCGAAAAGTGAACTAAGAATTCTCTTATTTACTTGAGCATAAAAATTTTTAATCATTTTCCAAATGTCATAAAAGTCTCTAGAAGTTCTCCTCGGTTTAAAAAGTTCTTAACGAAACTTCTTAAAAGCAAGTATTTTTATAGCATTAGAATTTTTTTAAGATAGTTAGGAACAGGCCAATCGTATATAATTAGTTTTTAGTAAAGATGTAAAGGTTAGAATTTGTGATGTTACTCTAAAAAATTTTTTAAGTCGTCTTGCTTTGAAATTGAAAATACATTTTGTGTTTATACTAGTATGTTGAACCCACTATTGTGTATTGTTTTTAAATTATGTGTTAGTAATATGTCGATTAATGTGCCTATTTTATATCATAGAAGTACCATGTCAACAAGTAGGTACCATGTATTTATGAATAAAGTATGTTTTGAATTTTTTGAAATTCGAAATTGTATTTAAAAGAGAGAGAGGTATATAATATTTAATAGGGATGATTCCAACTACTCACTAGAAATTACCTCGTTGAAAAAGTAATTCTTGTTGTAAAAGGGTTATTCAAAACTGCAAGTGGCCAACATGGAGTCGACAAGAAGAAAAAAAGTTGATTATGACTCTCTAAAGAAGGATTTAAGAGTTATTAAACGTCGTATTTAAAAGTTAAAGATGTTAACTTGTAAATGAGAGAAGGCGTTTACAACAATGTATAAATGATTTTATTTTATATTTTCAAATAACGCCAGAAAAAAATAAAAAAACCATTTTGCCAAATTTCACCTTTTTCCTGAATATTAGGAAGTATTTGGCATTTTTCCAATTTTTAGATTGCATTTATTTAATCATTGCATTTATATTGCGCAACTTTCGCCTAATTAAACCATTTATTGCTCATCCTTATTTTGGACATCCTGTATAACCGCGATGAGACCCTTCATACTGTT
The DNA here is from genome assembly GCF_022605725.1 of Anthonomus grandis grandis. NCBI lineage: Eukaryota > Metazoa > Arthropoda > Insecta > Coleoptera > Curculionidae > Anthonomus > Anthonomus grandis. The sequence continues at coordinate 9,175,230 of NC_065564.1, read as the reverse complement.
AAACAAAATATTTGTTTTTTTTCTTATTAACTTTTTCTAGTTTTAAGAATTAGTAATTAAGTGTTTCCCTGTATTGCAAATTAAAGTGTGGCCTATTTTCGATATTTTATAGTGTTGTTACACCCTTATTCAAAACATTTAAACCCTTATTCAAACATTCATACATTACTTAACCACCACATTTATCTATAACTATCTTTATAGTTATTTATGCGAGATCACAGCGCATTTAAATATCGGCAATAACAAAATAAATAAAAGCGTTGTTATCATCATCGCCCTTGTCTTAAAAAAATAACAAAACGGCCGGGCGGCCAAAGATTCCCGCGTCGTTAAACTGCAAATGGTCAATATAACGCCGACAAAGAAAAACAAAGTTGATGATGGCTCTTTAAAGACAGAACGTCGTATTTTAAATTTTAAAGGTGTCATCGTATAGGAGAGAAAAAGTGGTCACAATAATTTATTCATTTAATAAATACTTTTGTCATATATTTTGAAATAACGCCAGAAAAAAATAAAATGATTTTGCCAAATTTCAGTTTTTTGCAAAATTTAGGAAGTATTTAGATTTTATTATAAAAGGACACTATATTGCTCAACTTTCTTCTAATTATTCCACCTCTATTGACATCCTGTATAACCGTGATGCGGGGTCTTTAAACAAAATGTTTTTTTTTTTTGTTACTAGGTATCTTTTTATAGTTTTAAGTATAGTTGTAACAACTGGTAATTGAGAATTTTCCTGTGTCGCTTAAAACTTAAAATGTGGCCTATTTTCTATTTCTATTAACATCCTCACTCACAACCCCTTACTTTACAGATGTCACTACGCTGCACATTTTTCAGATATGGAATCACATGACAAAATGGGTTACTTTTTACAAAAAATTATTGATCAAGAAGTTATATTATGTTCGGTATTAAGTCTTATGAATTATTTCAATTATTCTTTATAATATTTACGTGAAACCTACTTATATCTTAAAATTTGTTCCACATATTTTTTGTATATTAGTTTTTAGTTAATTAAGTGCAACGGGCTTTTTATTTAAAAACTTGACCCTCTTGAACACAAAATGAAGGAAACAATGTTTGTTGGAATTATAACTTGTATTAAACTTTGTTGGTAATTTTGTAAAAATAGCTTTTTATATATATTTTTGTATTAATTTTTGTCTCAAAAACATATTTTGGTAAGTAATTATTTGTTTATAAAATTTAACTTTTAAGAAATTTCAATATGCCTCCACCCTTAAGTATATCACTTATCACTTGACCACCACATAAATGACACCGTGTTGTATGTTCAAAAAAAATAATAAAAACATAGTTGGCAGCATCATCCCATATCTTAAAAAAATATCCAACACGGCCGCGTAACCGGAGATTCCAGCGTCGTTGAAAACCTGACTCAAAGAAGCCAAAAGCCAAGTCCACACAGCTAAAATAAATCGTTCCTAGATATGACGCTTCGCGGCAGCACCACACGGTGCACGAAACTGAACGGCAATCCGATAGTCGACCGGGTACACTTTTTAACACAGGATTGCGTATCTTCCCAAATATTCAATCAACGCTATTAGTGTAAATAAACTTTTTTATTAAGAAAATTATTATCTTTTGATTTATGTAAAAATATACAGGGGATCCCATTTAACAAAAGTACATTTTTCACATTTTCTCGAAAACGCAATGTTCAATTTTTTTTTTGTTTTCACCATTTTAATCAACAGAAAAAAGCCTACTAGTTTGCTAATTTAACCGACCCTGTATCTTAAATATTAACAAAGATACCAATAGTGCCGACTTAATCGGAGGCACCCTGTATATATATTATATATATTATATAGGGTTATGGCTTCATATGGGCAATATACAAATAAACCGGCTGCAGGATTATTGGAAAACTCACACGTTGTACAATATCCAATGTTTTAGAATGCATATGAGCAGGAATTGTTTTTTTGACGATCCTAAGATGCTTACATTTTGCCAAAATTCCGGAACGAGGAGAGCCAGGATACGATGACCGTTGGTCGAGGATTAGATGGCTACAAGATTTTTTCAACGAAAAAATAGATGAGATTTATTACCCAAATAAACAATTATCTTTAGATGAGTCGATGGTCTTGTGGAGGGGTAGATTGCTTTTCCGGCAATATATTAAAAATAAAAAGCGTAAATTTGGCGTAAAATTATATGTTTTATCGGAACCTGATGGCCTCGTGTTAAAGATGAGGATATACAATACTGGAGATGAAGAGGACATGCGAGGAGAGTTGGGGCATTCTGCAAATGTTGTGTTGTCTAGTAAAAAATTATCTTGAAAGAGGGCACTCATTGTATATGGATAATTATTACAATAGTATTCGTTTAGCTAACGAACTACTTTTGAAAAGAACTTTCGTGACTGGAACACTAAGAGCGAGCAGGAAGGGTAACCCAGAAGAAATTACTTCTAAGAAATTTGCTAAAGGTTGAGAGTCTTACCAAATATTCTGATGGAGTTACAGTTGGAAAGTGGCGAGATAAGCGAGAAGTTCTATTCATTTCTACCGAATTTGATAATGAAATAGTACAAGTGAATTGCTTATTTATGAAAGGGTATAAGTCACTACTTGACGAAAATCAAGATTACTATAAAATCTTATTTATAGCACGTATATCTACCGTTTAGTCTTGAAAGGATCTAAGTCTGTACTACCCGTAGCAAAAAAAAAGGCATCACAATATTATATTTATTTTTGAAAGGGTATGAGTCAGTGACTTAAATCATTTCATAAATTTACACGGACTGGCGGCAGTCGCGCCGCATCGGTATGCACGTGGCCATTACGAAAAGTTGTTTATTATTGTTTTGTTAGCCAACGTGTTCGGACTAAATATTTCAGTTTTTCTATTTGGTTTCTTTTTTAATATACTAAATAATATGAGTGATAGTGAGCATATTGAAAAAAAGAGAAAAAAGGGAGTTAAAAACACAGATGAATATAAAGCTGTGAGAATTAAGAAAAGTCGATTGCTGGGACAACCGTATAGAAACTATCGAGATAACATGGTTCCAGGAAAAGCTGTTGGCGAGCCATGCATGTAAGTTTAACAAAATTTTAAGTTTTTTAAGAAGTTTTTTAATGGGAATGAATTCTTGCAGGTGCAAGCTAAAATGTTTTGAAAAACTAACTCCAGCAGAACAAATTCACATAATGAATAAGTTTCGTTCTTTTTCAACCAAAAACGAACAAGATATTTACCTGCAAGGACTATTGGTGTCAAACAATATCAAGAACAGGCGGCCACGGAAAGAAGAAGCAAAACAAAGAAGTTCATCTTTTGAATATTTTGTATTGGTTAACACAGAGAGACGAAAGGTTTGCAAAAAAGCATTTTTAAGCTTGCATGGCATAAGTTCTAAGTTAGTACAACGGTTGCAACTTCTTTTGAATCTTGGAAAATCCCCGAGAGATTTAAGAGGCCTACAAAATAATCGAAAAACTGTTCCAGGTAATATTATTCAGATAGTCTGTGAACACATTTCAACATTTCCTGTTAAACATAGTCACTATGCATCCAAAGAATATCTATATCTGGATGCAAAGTTAAATGTCAAGAAGCTGCATAGCTTATTCAAAGAAAAGCATACAGAAATTGATGTGAAATATTCGACATATTACAAAATTTTTAAAGAGCATTTTGATTATAAATTTGGACGACCGCAAGTAGATACGTGTTGTCAATGCGAGGAACTTGAAATTAAATCCACAAGTTCCTCTTTAAATGAAACAGCGAAAAGAGCTGCTTTAGCTGAACTTATGGTGCACAAAAGACGTTCTAAAAAATTTAATACTAGCATACAAAATACAGAAAAAATGTGCAAAGAAAATGATAGAGTTCTCGGACTATGTTTTGATTATATGCAGAATATTTCGTTGCCGTCTATTCCCGTACAGGATATTTTTTACTTACGTCAGCTTTCTTTATTTCCTTTTGGTATTCACAATCTAAAAAATGGAAGTGCTCAGTTTTTTCTTTACCATGAAGGTCTGGCTAAAAAAGGGCCAAATGAAACATGTTCTTTTTTATTCAAATATATAAAACAAAATGTTCCTGCCAGCGTAAAAGAACTTCATCTCTATAGTGACGGTTCTGGGGGCCAAAATAAGAACAATGTTATGACTCGCTTTTGTCTTGCTCTTACTGACAGTGGAATGTTTGAAAAAGTTGTTCACAAATTTCCGATTCGCGGCCATTCATTTTTGCCGTGCGATCGTGACTTTGGTTTAGTCAAACGCAAACTAAATCGCATAGACAGGCTGTATACACCCATGGAAGTGTGTGAAGTAATTTGCAATGCTGCAAAAGGGCAAAAATTTACTGTCGAAATGGTCGATACTGATGATGTGTTAAATTTTAAAAACTGGTGGTCCAAGTACTATAAAAAAACTTGCTTTTCCTTGGAGAGCAGTGCTAGGTCTATTCCACGTTCAAAAAAAGAGTCATTCGCAGTTTCCACTTTTATGGAGTTTCGCTACAATCATGAAAGGAAAGGAACTGTTGAAGCCTTAAAGTATATTGATGGAGTACAAAAGAGTTCTTTTTTGTTAAAAATTCCTGATGCTGGAATTGTTCAACTGGCTAATGAAAGAGCTTATCCGGGGGAAAAAATTCCAATTAATATAAAAAAAATTAATGATATCAGGAAAGTAACTGGTTATATTCCTGAAAACTTTATGGACTTTTATGAGAAAATACTGGGCTGGCCAACCACTGATGCGGAAGCTGAGCATGAATAATAAAAGTTTTGTCTTATAGATCATTGAAATGTGATTTTTTGTTTCATCAAAAATGTTCAATATGTTTAGTTCTATATATTTTATTGATTTTATTGAAGTTTTTAAATTAATTCGTGAAAGGATATAAGTCAGATCAACAATATTATAAATAAAACAATATTTGCTTTAAAAAAAAATTGTAAATAAGTAGAAATAGTACACATTATACGAATTGTAACTATGCCCCAAAAAAAATATATATATTTTTATTAAGTTAAAAATATAAACACTTTTTTTCGATTTTCTCAAAAAGTCATTTTTGTGACTTAGATCTCTTCACAAATAAGCGATTCAAGTGCAAAATAGACGAGGAGAAGAAAAACAAAAACCGACAGCGATCATTATGTACAATAAGTACATGTCCGGAATAGATAGGCAAGACCAAATGCTTGCGTATTATGCAAGTGAACGGGAAACAATTAGGTGGTACAAAAAGATGGGTATACATATAATATCAATAATGCTTCTCAACAGTTATCAATACCAGTTAGATGCTGCAGGACGACAAATGAGAAAAAGATGTAGAGTGTGTTATCAGAATAAATTGCGCAAAAATACTTCGTTTTTTGTCCAGCTTGCTTAGATAAGCCGTGGTTGTGTCTTGAAAACTGTTTTCAAATATATCATACTTCTAAGTAAGTGCGAACTTACTTTTTGACTTTTAAGTTTGTGTGATATTATGTTTTTGTTGAGAAATAAAGTTTTGTTTGATTATGTTTATATTTTAAATGGATGTTTACTCAGTTTATACTTTCTATCGTTTCATATCGTTTATACTTATTTGTTTTTTTTTTGAGATTTAATTTGCATTTGGTTTAGTTATTAGTTTCTAGAACTTAGGTATTTTTTTAATTAATTTAAAAAAAAATTACTGAATTTATTACATGACTCGAACGTTGAGTCATGCGGCCTCTAGTCGTAGAAACGTATCTGAAAGGCCGATGACTCCACCCCTGAGTCAGGGTAGTTTTAATCCTTAAGACATCCAAAAAACAAATATAATAGATAAGAGAAGCCAAAAAACACATTTTCTTCAGTTTTTTGAAGTTTATACGGCAGTGAACGTGTTAAAGGGAAGGTACTAAAGATTCTAAATATTAGTGCTCTAAAGATTTGTGAACGTCTTTACCGAAATATTTTTAAAAAACCTCAAATTTTTATCCACTTTACCCCATTTGACGGGAACTGTACAAAGAAATAGTGAGGGGAGTTGATGCAAGTACGTAAGAACCTCCGCTACAGTAGATGACTGTAATATTGTTTTATTAAATGATGGGTCGCCTACTAGGAAAACTCGCCCCAATGAACTAGATTCTGCTGTTGATTTAAGTATCACCACCTCTGAATTGGCAGCTAAAGTACACTGGACAATAGATAATGACTCCTTAGGCGCTGATCACTACCCTATCCTTATAAAATTTGAATGCAATCACACTATTGCATTAAAGACGTATTAATTTATGTATTTCAAATTATGGATTTATAAGTTATGAGTTGTAATTCGTGTATTTGTTTAACCGAATAAAAACGCAAATCTACAAATTCAAATAAAAAAGCTGATTTTATTGCAGACTATTCTCAGAGTTAACTTATAATGCCGTTGAACCTTATCTCCAGACAGAGAAAAACAAACCACCGAGAAAAGACAAAGCCGGGACCGATTTTTCTTGCGCATGTGCGAGCTTATTTGGTATACCTGTCTTATTGCCGGTCCCCTGCCAGCCGTCGGTTAGTCCGGTAATATTCGACGCCTACTTTAGTCTAGTTAAGTGTTGCCTGAATTTTTCTCTGTGTTTATTTTTTGTGTGTGTTGTCATTGTGCTCTTTATTTTATTAAAAACTTTTATAATATGCCTTATACCTGTGCTTTTCGTGGATGTCATTCAAAGACAGGGTGTGGTGTTTCTTTCTTTGCTTTTCCGCAGGAAGAAGATCGGTAAGTTCAACTTTTCTTTTAATTGTTTCCACTCAAAATAAGTTGTTTCTTTTTTTGTTTTTCGTAATTACAGTAATTCATTATTTATTTTTTATTAAATTCGTAATAACAGTAATTAGAGGATTTATCTATGCAGTAATTAAAAAAAAAAAAAAAAAATTTAGCTTTTGAATTAAACATGTAATTTTATGACTTTCAGTGTCAAGTTATGGCTGGCAGCTTGCTATAGAACAGACTTGTTTTCGATACCTAGAGAACAACTAACCAGGAACTATAAGCTCTGTGAGTACCATTTTGATGAGAAGTTTTATAGTGCAGGGCCCTCAAGAAAGCGTTTGTTACCTAACGCATTACCAACATTATTTCCTAATCCCACAAAAAGGACTTGTGAAGGTGAACAGCTTGAGGATGGACAGCCAAAAAAAGTCTCAAAGGAAAAGGACATAAAAATTCTATCCTGTTAGCTTTTGATGGGTTAACTTAACTATAATTTTTACCTACTAACTAATATTAATTTTATGCTTGAAACCTTATTTTGCACATAAAAATATATTCTGTATCTATTATATTTCTTCTTTTTAGATATTTTAATACAGCCTGCAATTATGAAACCAGCAACGTTGGCCCAGCAAAGTATTGCCGAAAAAAATTCTCCTTATGACAAAACTAAGACGCCTAAAAAACACCCATTATTGGATATTTTTTTTGGTAAGACTCTCTTCTTTCAGTTTAGTAGGTTGGAATAAGATTTCAGTAAGAATGGATTATTTTTCAGAAAACTCTAATTAGTTTTATACCATTTTATAACAAGGCCCAGACAAGGTCTTGTTATAAAATGGTTATACAAAACTTGTCTGGGACAGGTACCAGGATTAGGATTAGGTACCAAAATGTCTGGACCCCATATAAAATGGGTAAAATAATACCCTTTGTCTTTGTTTCCATTTCTATAAAAACCAACCTCACCATCACTTATTTATAATTTATTTAAAGTTTGAAAACCAAATACATAGGTAGTTTTACCTGAGCAGAATTTCCAAATTTATTTTAGTTTACCAAAGACTATATGGTAAATCAGTTTTACTTTCTAATTTTATTCATATTAAAGATGTAAAGTTTTAAAATGTTAAAGCATTTTTTTATTATTTGCAGGCCCAAGCACTTCACAATATTCAGTGTGCGAGCCCCTCGGCAACCTCCTATCTATCGAAATACATAAACCGTCCGAGAATTCTCCACCAGGCCTTCTTTCTCCGTCAGCTTCTACTCAGACTTCTTCTCAGCTGAGTAGTAACACTCCCTTAAATACAGATTGTATCGAAAATTTCTTTGGTGCTGTAAGGCAGCAAAGTGAGAATAATGTTAATCCAACACCACTGCAATTCCAAAGAGCGTTTAAAAAGCTGTTCTGTCAGAATTACTTACATTCGGAAAGAATGAATTGTAAAAATGATTTGGATAGTATATTGATGAACGTCAAATCCATCAATATACCCGAAATTTTCAATGAAAAAAAATCTGAAGTTGCAAAAGGTATTGCACTTCAAAACTATAGTTATAGGACAGACCATATTCCCACAGAAAATGCCTTTCGGTATATTTGTGGCTATATTATGAAAAGAGCACTTGAAGTTCATATTAACTGTGATACCTGCACCAATTTCGGCAAAATGTGTGATGAAATGGATATAAATAGATTATTTCTTCATTTTAAGGCTTATAATTCCAGTATATGTAACTTTGGTGGCTTACAATCTCCTCCAGAAGAGTTTATTTCATATATACAGGGTGTCCCGAAATTACATCGCAATATTTTACCAGCCGCATCTTTGTCTAAAAATAAGACAAAAAGTCCATATCCAGTATGGTTCAAAAGTGCATCGTTTTTAAGTTACAGGGTGTTTTATGAATCATGTTAAAGATGGTTTTTTGTTAATATATCCGGAACGCCTAGTTGTAATCTTTTGAAATTTTCAACATTTACTATTGGTTTTATTTAAAACTGATATTGCAACCATTTTTGCCAAAATGTATACAGGGTCGTGCAAAATAAGTGGTCGGTAAAGTTTAAATTGTTAAAACTTTTTTTGTAGCAACTCCGTGATAATTTTGGTATTAGAATTGAAAAGAACAAACATTTTTACATAAAAAAGGTGTTGTTGTCTAATTTCGATAGGAGCTTCCGTTTTCGAAAAAATCAATTATTAATAAATCATGAATAGGTATTTCAAAAAGTAACTACAAATAACATCTTGTAAAATAATATTTGGCTGTGTTTGTTGACAATTAGTTTATTTGTTAAATTTTATTTAACGTTTTGTTGACATTTCACATTTTTTAAATTTGCTTTGGCAAAGTAAATTAGTTCTTTTTTGTGATTCATTTTTCAAAAATTATGGATGGATTTACAAATCAAGAGTTAGCTGACATACATTTTGTTTATGGTTTGTGTAATGGCAGTTCTGTAGCGGCTGTCCGTGAGTATAGCCGAAGATTTCCCCTAAAACATGTTCCAGATCGTCAAGTTTTTATAAACAGTCACCGAAATTTATGCAATAACGGAAGTTTTCAAAGAGCTCGTGGACAAGGCAGACCACAAGAAGATTATAATTTAGAAAATGTTTTAAATGTTTTTGAAGAAAATCCGGGGACAAGTATAAGAAATGTGTCAAGAGCCACACATATCCCTCGCTCTATAGTAAGTAATTAAAAAAATTACTTATTGTGACGATAGTAATTTAATTTTTATTAGATTGGAAGAATGCTAAGATCCCAAGGGTTACATCTGTTTCATTACCAGCGGGTCCAAGATTTAGAGCCAGACGATTTTCCGTTAAGGTCCAATTTTGTCAATGGGTAATTAATAATCCAAACTTAATTCCTTCCATTTTATGGACGGACGAAGCCACTTTTACACGAAATGGTTCATTTAACATGCATAATATGCATTTTTGGGCAGATCAAAATCCAAGAGCCATAAGGTGTAGTAATTTTTAAAGAAGGTTTTCGGTAAATTTGTGGGCGGGATTAATCGGAGACCAACTTATTGGCCCGATAGAATTACCCAATCGGCTAACTTCGGAGAATTATCTTCATATGCTGGAAAATAATCTTGTGGAGCTTCTGGAAGAAGTTCCTCTTATCTTACGCCAAAACATGATTTTTCAACAAGACGGAGCGCCTGCTCATTTTGGTCGCAATGTGCGTGAGTGGATAAATAACCATTTTCCTGAATGTTGGATTGGTCGAGGTGGTCCTATAAATTGGCCTCCTCGAATCCCCAGATCTAACTTCGTTAGATTATTATTTATGGGGACATTTAAATGAGTTGATAAAAACCCGTGAACAACTGATGCAAAGGATTAATTGGGCTGTTAATGAAGTAAAGAGAAATCAATTTTTTGTTTTAAGGGCTACTCGCGCAATAACGCGTAGGGCAAGATTGTGTCTTCAGCAAAATGGAAACCACTTTGAACATTTGTTGTAATTTGTGCTTTTTTGTTTTGTGTTTTCATGTTTTTTTTACGTAATAAATTAATTGTTCCTTTTTTTACCTATTCAATTACATTAAAAAAAAAAACAATTGAACTCGAAAAACAATTTTTGATCTTAAATAAAGTATTTGTGATAGTCTTAGGTCATGTTTATCCCCAACGGATTTTTAAGATGCTTTTTAATTTTATTAACTGTTACCAAAATAACTTACGCGTTCTCTTTGCAAAACATTTACATCTAATTTTTTCGAAAACGGAAGCTCCTATCGAAATTTGACAAGAGCACCTTTTTTATGTAAAAATGTTTGTTCTTTACAATTCTAATACCAAAATTATCACGGAGTTGCTAGAAAAAAAGTTTTAACAATTTAAACTTTACCGACCCCTTATTTTGCACGACCCTGTATACATTTTGGCAAAAATGGTTGCAATATCAGTTTTTAATAAAACCAATAGTAAATGTTGAAAATTTCAAAAGATTACAACTAGGCGTTCCGGATATATTAACAATAAACCATCTTTAACATGATTCATAAAACACCCTGTAACTTAAAAACGATGCACTTTTGAACCATACTGTATATGGACTTTTTGTCTTATTTTTAGACAAAGATGCGGCTGGTAAAATATTGCGATGTAATTTCGGGACACCCTGTATTTAAATTAGAGGAAATATTCAATTGTAATTTTGAGAAAATGTGCATAAACCAGGGAATATCTAACAATTTATTTAACATAATGAAAACTATTAATTATGAACACCCTTGTGCACATTTTCCAAAAACCTTTATCTTAAAATTATTTATAAGGTTGAGAATATTTTACACCATTAAATATAATAATAGGGTCTTAAAAACAAATAAAGATAAAAATGTTCGAAAACTAAAAATTTTGCGGAATGTATAAATGTACCTAGGTTTAATTTAATTATTGCCAATGTATTTTTGTGTTTCATTATACAATGAGCCAATATTATTTTCTCAAAAAATAAAAGTTTGTTTAGAAGATTATTTGTTTTCCATTATTTATCCTAAATGGTAATTTTTATAGTTGGCACTATACCGGATGACACAGGAAAAAGGGAACACGCAATAACTTTTTTATTTTTCAAGATAAACTAATGAAATTTGGTATGTCAATAGAATGGTTATAAAGGCATATTTTGACGTATTCAATTGTTTTATATTGAAAAATAAAAAAGTTGTTGCGTGTTCCCTTTTTCCTGTATCACCCGGTATAGTTTAGGTATACCTATAACTTAACTATACCAACAGTAAAATAATGTAATAGTTTTGATTTCAAATTCCCAATAAAATTTTTAATCTATTAATTGTCGTATTTCTCTCCGTGTACGGAACTATTAAATTGCCAAAACGATTTTTCTCCGTTACTTTATATGTAGCGCCAGTCATTTAAGCCCGCTCAAGGGCACCAAAATTGGACCCCAGAAAATCAACGGTAAATGCGGGTTTTGTCGCTTCTCGGTGGTTTGTTTTTCTCTGCTCCAGATAACCTAAATACGCCACTGCTCTTTTCAGTTAAATAAAAAAAAACAATATATGTGCGAAGTGCATTAAACATCGTTAAAAAGGCCTTTTTAGAACCACCAAGAAATCGCAAGTACCTTCGTAATGTGCGTTCCGTCGCTGCGTAAACTGTCCGACAGCCAAGTTGTGGGCAAGAGATCAAATGTCTTGGACGCCGCTCCACAAACTGCCGCTGCTGCTGTCAGATTTGGCGTCAACGTCAACACTCGCTTGTCCCATTAGGGCGTAGATCCGGTAGTTTTGCAGGAAAAGGGCGATCGCGTGGTAGTACCCCGGTAGCTGCCAAGTCTCGTTGTGCGTACCCGCCGGTAGTTGGAACAGCTGTTTTCGTATGCTGTTGCTCCTGAAATCAGTTTAATTGTGTATCTGAGGATGGCTAAAAGGATACTTAAGCAAAACATAGTAAGGACAAAGAATGATTTCATCTATTCAAAATTTAAATTATAAATAATTTTGCCCTAAAACCAAAGAATATATACATTCAAAAACCCTCCGTATTCACAACATTCGGTATTACGAAAGTGTCTATGAGATTGCTCCGTTTGTCCCGCATCACCGACTGTCTGGAATAAAACGACCTCAGTTTATCGACAATCGTATTTTATTCGCCGTAAAACACAAACTGTGAATTTAAGAGGGAGGTCTACCTGCGTAAAACGGGGTTAGCTGTACCAAGACAAAAAAAGTTAGAAAGCTCAAATTTTGTGTAGGGATTGTTTATTGGATTATCTAGACGGGATGCTATTTAAAATTTTGAAAATCAAAAAAAACAATGTTGAAAATTTTAATTTTTTATTAAAACAATGTAAAATTGACCATCCCCTGTTCCTTAAATCTAATAAAACATAACACACGAAATATATATGTTGTAAACATTTTTGGTTTCTTTTAAAACCTAACCCAAAAAATAATAATAATTTTGGCTAAAAATTGGGTCTCCATAGGATATTTAGGCAGATCTGGCAACACCGTTCTTGTTTCTTAGGACGCGCAATATTTGCCGGTCAGCTTTAATTGGTCGAAACGGTTTTGATAAACGGGTAGTGCTAAGTAGTCTTGATTTTATTCTAAGTGATATTCGCAATTATTATTTTCCTTTATTTTATTAGTGCATTGTGTTTTGTACTTTCGTGATTGTGTACTTTCGTCGTTGTTTAAAAATTTTCGTTATGGGTCGTAATAAACGAAACGTTGTGGATAAAAAACATTTAGGTTTAGCTACTTTTCGTAAAAGTAAAAAACGTATTTCAAAAAACGTCTGGTATAGTTTAGGTGAAGTGACTTGGTCAAGCTCCAAAATTGAGTATGTACAAAATACAATCAACATACTACATATACGCATTAAAATAAACTGCAAAATATATTACGATATTTAGTGATCGATTCCCGTATATATTTACGGTGGATTCGAGTCTTTCCAGCACAGCCTCCGGCGCGGCGGCCCGTTCAACAATCAATATTTGTCAGATAAAGATAGGCAAGTTCGTCGCTGATAACGTAAAACGTGAAACAGACGAAGATACGAGATTCTCTCGATGCTGCTGGGATTGAATTGTGGACGGGCCGGAAATAGGAAACACAGTCGCGCGCTCAAAAATAGGAAATGCAATTATTTTATACGTTTCATTATTTTTATTTTACAGTTTTCTTCAACTAAACAAATATAAGCAAAATATTAACTTTTATTGTGTTCCATTATTTATAAACGTAATTTTTTATTAGATATTATATATTATACGACGTGTTACAAATTCCTAGCTCACTATTGGGATCTCGGTAAATATAAGAGTTACGAAGATGGTTAAATTTATGACGAAGTTTCGCATTTTTGAGCCTAAAAATGTGCCATTTGAAAATTTGTTTAAAAAATATTTAAATTTATATTTCTTGTTGGGGCGCTATTGGACCATTCCTTTTGTACGTGGAAATAATGTTGCGAAGAATCAACCATTTCTTAAGATGCCTGCCATAATATATAGGTTTGTATATGGTAATAACTAAAACAATTTTGAATTTTGTGAGTGTGTTAAAATTAGCATGGTGAAGACTTGGCTCACCCTAAAATCGGTTTCGCGTTTATATTATACTGTAGTTCTTGTTGTTATTCTATTTGTTATATACTGTTGATGTTTTCTTTTATTTACTTTCGTCTCAACTTTTGAACAATAAAAATGAAATTTTTGCGGCCTTTTAATACTAGTGATAATGAATCGAATAGTTGTGGTAAATAGGTATTTTTAGGCATTTCATAATCTGTTAGTTTATGATCGCTTTACCGATCAAATTTTAAGAGAGCATCAATTTTTTAACACGTGTCATTTTTGACCTGAATATATTTTAAACCTGAATTATAATTTTTAAACATAATGTACTTTAAAAAATATCATTAATATTTGCTTAACAAAAAAAATACAGTACTGTTTTTTTAAGATAAAAATTGAAGGTTAAATTAAATTTTTGACATTAAAATTAACGAGTCACTTATTTTGGGTATTATGTCACTTATATTAAATATCAATTTAGAAAATACTATCTCATACGCTCAAATATTGAAAAGAAGAAGAAAATAGACTTATTCACATATTTAAAATATATTTGAATTTAAATTTTTAACAAAACCTTTCGTTATATTTACTTTAATGTAAGTTCAATAAGTCTTAAATACAATAATTTAAATAGATATAATAGATACCGCGAATGAATCCAATTATAATTCATGCCAATGACGAATCCAGTTCTGAAGAGATGGATAGTGATGCTAAATAGATAAGCATTTTTGAACGTAAAAAAATGTGGGTGCAAAATTATGAATACATAGTTAACTTCACTTATATTTGATTTCGATAAGCCCAAAAATTTCATTTTCAATTTCATTTCAATGAAAATTCATTGTTCAGCGGAAATTTTAGGGGCTTATCGAAACAAATATCAGCGGAGGCAAGTATAACAATATTCTATTGCAGCATGGCCACGACATTATTTTATACCTATGTAACAACAAACCACCCAACTTTTTGATAATTTTTTTAATAATTAAAAAAAAACTGTGTATATTTCATTAAATCTAACCACGACTTTTGCGTGACTTGATAAATGTTTTTGTTGGTTGTAAAATAACTTTTAACTAAATTTTTACTATATATATTAAGCCAGAGAACAACACGTTATATGCACGCCAATGCCCTATAAAGAAACCGCCGCGTGCTAAACGTTTTTAGTTTTTATACTTGTCCAAGTAACTTCACCTAAACTATAAATATAATGCTTTTTTTTTGTAATTAATAAGTGTACAAGGTGGTCTTCCTCAGTATGGTCTAGAGATGCTCGTAATAAGAGCGAAATATGTAACCGATTTTATTTATTATACAATTTTAAAGTTATTTGAGACCGGTGACTTGGAGTTTTATACAGTTTCCGTGTTTTTGGTAGAGGGCGTTCGTCGCGTTAGTTTTTACTTTTTTAGAACATAATCGCACTTTTAGGTTTTCATAATATGTGAATGACTTAAATTTACTAGATTTTTAGCAATGCAATCCTAAATAAAATAAAATTAATACCTAAGATTATTTTTAAAAAAATATTACGACTTTTGTTAATTCTTATATCTGCCGTATTTTAAAAAGAAGATCCTCATTATTTTTAACATATTTACAGATTTTACAATTTTTACATTTAGTTCATTTACATTATTAATTATAGGACTATCATAAACAATTGATTTCAAATATCCCCAAATACAGAAGTCCATGGGGTTTAAGTCTGGACCACGCGCAGGGCAAAGCAAAGGTCCTCCACGGCCAATCCAACGTTCGGGATATTATTCGTCAAGATAATTGCGTACCTGTCGAGAAAAATGCGCGAACATATATCTTACATAAAATACATGTTCTGCTTAACATTTAATGGTTTATCTCTAAGTACGAGTCTCCGTTCAAATTATTAAAATTAAATGCTCATTTGTAATTTCAAAAATTAGTACTGAAATGGGAATTAGAGAAAAAAACTTACATTTGCTATCATTGAAAATGGTTCCTTACATCTAAAAAGGAACCACAACTATTACTATAAAATCCAGGGACAGTTGCAAGTTACAAAAAGAAAATTCTGTTTCTTTGTAGTATAAAGCCCTCTTGGATTAATTGTATAGAAGGTAAATCATTGTATTAATAAGTTCTCATTCAACCGATAATCCGTAATTTCAACAGTATTAAAATTTAACTTTCGTTGAGGACATTTCAAAAAAATGTTATAAGATCAATAATATTGCGATAAAGGTATAATTTTAACTCTTACTTTAACTACATACTACATAATGTATTTCTTTTTTGAAAAATGTATTATGATTTTTAAAATATGAAACATCACCATTATTCATTATAGCTATGCCTTATAATTTTTAATAGTCGTTTTTCTTGAAGATTCCTCGTAATCAAGCATTTTGGAGAGTTAAAATGTTGCCCAAACTAAAATAATTTTATGAACATTACCTTTTACCGGAAGTTGATCCACTTTATCCAAAAGGAATACCACTTAGAGACAAAGCAGAAGAATCAAACACATTATTATAATACAATATAATCATTAGGTTTGTTCTAGCACAATATTTGGAATGGTTTGAAACTAGTTTAGTGTATATCCCAGTTGCGCGTGATTAGCCTGAAACCTCGTTGCAGACGGTTCCATTTTGTAATGTCTCACACATTCACCCATAGGGAGTATTATTCGTGTATGGTTTCTGTAATGGTAGCGCATTACGTTCTGTTGATGAATACCGACGTGGTTTTCCGAATCGAAGAATTCCTAATCGAAAAGTTTTTCAGACAGTTTTTGCAAACGCTCAGGAAACAGGAATGTTTCCAAGCATAAGAATTAATTCTGAACGAGAGACGGACTAAATGTAGAAAATGAAGAAAATGTTCTGGATATGGCTGAAGAGAACCCGAGTATTAGTACGAGGCGGATTACAAAAGAACTTCAATTAGCATCACATGTAGACGTTTGGAAGACACTTAGGAAAAACGGTTTTAAGCCTATCCATATTCAACCGGTTCAACATCTTCAAGAAGGTGATTTTGGCTTAGGGATTCAATTTTGTGAATGGATCCCACAAAATCGAGACCTACATAATTACATTTTATTTAGCGATGAAGCTTATTTTACCCGCAATGGAATTAATAACCGACACAATGAACATCGGTAGTCAGATGAAAATCCTCATGCCACGTTTGAACAAAACGGCCAACAATCTTACAAATAAACTTCAGAACCGATTATTTCTGAAACGGTCGAGAATCGGATTAGAACATATGAGTTAATTTATCTTATTTTGACCTTCTGAACATGTTCCCAAAATATTTCCTTTTCCTCCCGAAACACCCTGTATGTACATATGTAAGACTTTATAACATAAAAAGTAGTTAATAAACCTAACAAGAAGTAAGACCAGTTGACTTGCGTCCCTGGTAATCGAGATTCGATATATCAGGGAGAAGGGAACGGTGGAGCGGGTAATTATGGCAGCCAGTGTTGCTACTTTCAGCGAAAACTGCACCGGCCACGAAACTACTGTCGCGCTTCGAAACCGATTTTGTCACGTGGTGGACCGCACTCTTAAATTGAATTTGAACGTAAACTTTTCGAGGAGCGCTGCGCGTACACTTACGTCCGCTAAGTTCCCTGAGCCTTTGCAAAAATTGGCCTTGACAGAACTTAGGGCACTTTTAAACATTTTTTCTGAAAATACTGCTGCAGCTGTAAGACTAAAGCTCAGAAGCATAGTTTTTCAAACAGCAACAAAAGTTATTCAGCCTCAGCTTTCTTTTCAGATTCTGGAACATTTGAAAATAATTCCAATTCTAACCAACAAAACCTTGCAAAAAATCCAATCATCGCTGTACTCATTTTATCGCAAAAACTCCTCATGAAAGATACGCTTTTATTAAGCAATTAAATTTGTGCATTCATTGTTTAAGGTCATCTCATGATATTTCTAATTGTGGTACATCAATGAGATGTCGGACCTGCCAATCGGCACACCATACCTTATTACATTTTAACGCTCCAGTCTCTTCGACACCCAATCAGAGTTCTACGGTTCTCCCAACCAAACTTTTGGCTTCTCCGGATATTTCTAGGATACCTTTACAATCACAAGCTTTATCTACAGCTCCTCAGATACACGAAACAGAAGCTCAAGCATCTCTTGGTAGACATCGATTCAGAGAGGTTTGGGCCACACACGGCACAGCCTACGTCATCAATGGCTTTTTGTTCGATTTTCCAGTGCCTTTCAAGTTTCTAGTAGATTTTAAAAAACCTATACAGTGACCGCCTAAAGTTCCGCATAAATTTGATAAAAATTAGAGACATGATTTTTTGAGAAAACGCTCGGACACGTAGATTTTTATTTTAGGTTGCGCATTATTTCACATACATTTTTGTATAAAGGGTAGAACAAAAAAAAGATATGACGTCATCGGTAATTTTTTTAAATGGAATACTATATTTTTTATTGCATTTATGAAATATAGGCGAAATTCCAAGCAAGTTTCGTATAACACACCTTATCTTAAAACTCAACTGTTTCAGAAACATTTACATTTAACCAACAAGAAAGCAAGTAAGTATGTCTATTTACAAATTAAGATAAAATGGGGGATAAAATGTTATAAACTGTGAAAGCTCTTATTAATGTATCAAGTGTTCAAACTTGATACATTAATAAACCCCCATTTACTTCTTGCCAGAAAGCAAGAGGAAGTCTGTCCTTTCTAGGGGGATAGAGAAAAGTCTAGAAAAATACGAATGAAACGAAGCAAGTTTATGGCTATAGAGATGGTTGGAACTATAGCGGATGGTGCTGTCAGTACTTGTGAGTTTACGATATATCGAAAATTTAATTTTATTATTGAAGCGTTTTAGATTAAGATCCAGAAAAGGCAATGATTCATTTTCTTCTATTTTAAAAGTGAACGTTATTGAAGGGTGCAAGGCATTTAGAAAAGTTACAAAAGTGTTTAACTCTTCTTTATTCCCTTGAAAAATGCCAAAAACATCATCCACGTATCTTTTCATGAAGAAGATGTGGTGAAAATGAGAACTGTTCTTAATTTTGTCTTCTAAATTAGACATGAAGATCTTTGCTAGCAGAGGGGATAAGCTTGAATGAATCTTGGATACGCCACTGTGTTAAGGTTTACGTTAATTAAAACACCTGAATTGTTTTTTGATAGACAGCAAAAACGTCACGTTGTTGTCAACGACTAACTAACGTCGTCAAATAAGCCCTCCACTTTCTTTACACATTAAGTGCATTTCTAAAATAAAGAAGTGGTTCACGATGGACTTGTTTGTTTAATTCAACTATAAAAAAAATACAGTCCACAAATGTAACCCTTGCTGTTCTCAGCAGCAGAGACACTATACAAGTTGGTGATCCAGCAGCGGAGCAGCAACAAAACATTTTTTGGTCGCATCGAGCGGATTTCAAGATTTTCCGGCGATACAAGTACAATTTGGGAGGTCAGTAGCCACAACAGGTGAAGACAAATACCAAGGCCGCCTCTACAACGTCAACAAACAATTTGCAAGACAAAGGGACAATTTACCCATAAGTATCCTTTTTAAACAAAACCAGGGATTGGAGGTAAGCCTTTATTCATCACTTGGTCAATCACGGGAAAAGAAGTGCTCCTGTAATATCGGATTGCAGTTCAAGCTGAGTGGCTTCGCCCGCATTAATGTATTGAACATATACAGGGTGTCATTGAAATGGTGTAAAAAAATTCGGGGGGTGATAGTACTCCTAAAAATTTTAAAAAAAGTTCCTATAACTATAGGGCGGAAAATGCATATTAAGGGAGTTAGGGGCACTGAAAGGGTAAATTTAAAAAACGGTTTTTTGAAATTGTAGGCTTAAAAAACGAGATAAAATTTCGAAAAAAAATCCTCTGCCATAAAATTTGACCCAAAATCAAATGGTGATACTGAGAAATAATTTGGAAAATCGGAAAGGGTAGTGGGTTAATTCGTAAATAACTTTTTTTAGGTTATTTTTTTCGCAACGTGGGTTCATTTTTTAAAAACTACATACTTTTTCCTACAAAAAAGGTACTCTTGTTGCACATCGCCCAGAACGATGGTTTTCGAGAAAATTGAAGGCAAAAAGTTTGCTCTGATGGGTTGCTAACTGGTTAAACAACATAAACCTATGAAAGTTATGGGGTTTCAAAAGTAAACACGTAGTTATTAAATAATTAATTGAAAAATCTAAATTTTATGATTTTTAAAACATCTTATTGCTTTAAAAAACGAAATAAACCAATTACCAAAATTCCTTATTAAAATAATGCATTTCTTAATTCATTCATAGTAAATGTTCAAAGTGACCACCATTCATTTCAATGCAGACATCTGCTCTTCTTCTTCATGATTTGCGTACCCTGTGGAATATCCCTGGGGTTGTACGAATTTGATTGGAACAGTCGATAATGCGTTGACGTAGTTGCTCTTCAGTATTAATCGGCACTGAGTAAACCAAAGTTTTCAAGTGGCCCCAGAAGTAGAAATCTAATGGATTCAGATCTGGTGATCTTGCTGGCCAAGCTTGTGGACCACCACGTCCTATCCAACGCCTCTCAAAAACTTGGTTTAAATGATTCCTCACCGCTAGCGGAAAATGAGCTGGTGCACCATCATGCATAAAATACGTGATCTGCCTCTGTGCTATGGGAACTTCCTCCAAAAGTGCTGGTAGATCATGTATTAGAAAATTAAGGTAACTTTGACCATTTAGCCTAAAATGTTTATTATTATAAATAACAAGCGACTTTTCAAAAGGTGTCAAATTAACCTCGGGGGTAGAAAAAATGGTCCAATAAGTCTATCGCCAAGAATTCCCGCCCAAACATTAACTGAGAATCGAATTTGGTGTCGACTTTCCACAACAGCATGAGGGTTCTCATCGGACCAGTGATGTGTATTATGGTAATTGAAAATTCCATTTCTTGTAAACCCAGCTTCATCCGTGCATAAAATATTTGCCAAAAAAAGGGGTTCTTGTACCTGTTTTCTTAATAACCAACGACAGAAGATGACTCGAGCGGGATAGTCTGCCGGAGCAAGAGCTTGTACCCTTTGGATGTGATACGGATGCAGGAGTTGAGTCTTAAGAGTCATCCACACAGAATGGCGACTCACGTTTTCCCGCGCTGCAATTCTCCTTACAGATATCCCCGGATCTTCCTCTACATGTGCTAAAATGCGCTCCTCAACATCAGGTGTACGTACCATCAAGTTACCGCCACGGTCTTGGTTTCTATGTCCAAATGAACCTGTGTCTCTTAGGCGCTGATGAATTCTCGCAAATATCCGGTGAGAAGGTGCCCTGCGATTTGGATATTTTTGGACATACAAGCGCTTAGCCAAAAGACCGTTTCCGTTTGCTCTTCCATAAATAAAATGCATATCTGCCAGTTCACACACAGGGTATTCCATAATTTGTGAAATTTTACGTTTACGCACACTTCAACAACAATCAACTGACAAAAATATTTATGAACCAGAACATTTCTTTTGCGTACATGCAAAATAAATAAAGTAATTATGCATTTAATAAGGAATTTTGGTAATTGGTTTATTTCGTTTTTTTAAAGCAATACGATGTTTTAAAAATCATGAAATTTAGATTTTTCAATTAATTATTTAATAACTACTTGTTTACTTTTGAAACTCCATAACTTTCATAAGTTTATGTTGTTTAACCAGTTAGCAACCCATCAGAGCAAACTTTTTGCCTTCAATTTTCTCGAAAACTATCGTTCTGGGCGATGTGCAACAAGAGTACCTTTTTTGTAGGAAAAAGTATGTAGTTTTTAAAAAATGAACCCACGTTGCGAAGAAAATAACCTAAAAAAAGTTATTCACGAATTAACCCCCTACCCTTGCAAAAACTACCCTTTCCGATTTTCCAAATTATTTTTCAGTATCACCATTTGATTTTGGGTCAAAATTTATGGCAGAGAATTTTTTTTCGAAATTTTATCTCGTTTTTTAAGCCTACAATTTCAAAAAACCGTTTTTTAAATTTACCCTTTCAGTGCCCCTAACTCGCTTAATATGCATTTTCCACCCTATAGTTATAGGAACTTTTTTTAAAATTTTTGGAGTACTATCACCCCCTGAAATTTTTTACACCATTTCAATGACACCCTGTATATACAATAGTCAGTAACTAGTGTTAAAAGAGGCGTTAATACTTTTAATTAATCGCATTTCAATTCATATATTACGTAATCAAGTATCGTCATAGTCGTCGTCGTTCATACCCACTACTGCATTCCAGAATTCACATGTATTCATAATGAAGTGTTATTTTAGAATTTAATGTACATAGTTTCAATCAGCTACATTCATATTTACATAATATTTATCTTATCGCATATAGGCTAAATCTTATAGCATATACAATTAGAATTTGTAAAGAAGTTCTAATAGTGCAATTCTGTCATATTAGCAAATTTGTGTCAGAGTACAAAATACATATCTTTGTAATTCATTTGGATCCTCAAGGGTTGCTCATTTTTCACACCTCTTATATTTCTTTGGGAAATTGAGCACATTTTTAAACAAAAACAAACCTTGTCGAGTTTTTCATAATGGCACCAAGAAAAGGAGCAAAGGGTGGAAACGAGTTAGATGAAGATGAAACACTACCCCGAATTCAAAATCTAGTAAGAAAGAAGGGTATGATTAGTTCAAAATTATCACGTTTATTAAACTATTTTAATTCTTCAAAGGAAAGTGCTAATCCATCAACAATTCTTGAAATTGAATTGAGGTTGAAAGAAATAGAAACAAAATTGCTCACAGAGTTTTCAGAGATTCATTTTGAACTCGAAGGTTTAGATCCTGATAATTTCACTGAACAGGACCTAAATGATTTTGAAACTTTATATTTTAAAACAATTGCTGATATTAAACAATTTCTTTCAATTAAAACAACTTCAAGTGATCAGCAAGTTATACACGATGGATCCATTCATTCTTTACCACCCTATATTACATCCTTACAACGTCAGGTCTCTGTTAAAAGGCAAAACACAAAATTGCCTAAGTTTTCTGGCCAATATGATAAGTGGCTAGAATTCAGGGATTTATACACTTCTCTAGTTCACAAAAATAATTGCCTTGAGCCAATCGAGAAATTTCAATATTTAAAGGCTACACTAGAGGGTGCGGCTGCACAATCAATTCAGGCTATTAACATCACAAATGAAAACTATGATTTAGCATGGGACATTCTTTGTCAAAGATTTGAAAACAAAAGATTAATAGTGCATAATCACATTAAATCCTTATTCAATATTTATGATATAAGACCGGATTCTGCCAATTCATTTCGCAATGTACTAGACATTATTTCGAAAAACATGCGCTCTCTTAACAATTTAGGTGTTATAACGAACTCTTGGGATCCATTAATCATATATTTAGTACCCAGTAAGGTAGATGTTGAGTCAATTCGGGAATGGGAACAATCAGGCTTCGCTGAAGAACTGCCCTCTTTGGCAGAATTATATGATTTCCTGTCATCTCGTGCAGATTTCTTAGATAAGGTAGCAATGCATAAGGGTAAACCACGCAAAACCTTCATTGTCAATCAACCGTCAACTCATCAGAGTTCTAACTTATGTTGTTTTTATTGTAAACAACAGCATGCAATCTATCATTGTCCTAAATTTACTACTCTTTCAGTAGATCAGAGATGGTCTACAATTAAATCACAAAAATTATGTGTTAATTGTTTGCGCAGTGGCCACAAACTAGATAAATGTCGGTATGGTCATTGTAGACATTGTAAACAACGGCATAATTCATTACTTCATAAATAGCAATCTTTAATTCCAGTTGAAGATGGCCACCTTGTTTCAAGTAAAGAAACTACTCAAGGTCAAGTTGCCTTATATAATTCAACTAAGAGTCAAATCTTACTAGCCACAGCAGTGGTGCAAGTTTTCGATATTCATGGTAAAGGGCATTCATGCAGAGCCCTCCTAGACAATGCTTCAATGTCTAATTTTGTATCCCAAGATTTTGTGAATAAATTAGGCATAACACAATACAAAATTAATTCCTCAATCCTAGGAATTGGGCATTCAGTGTCTAATATTAACAAATCATGTCGAGTCAAATTCAAGTCTTGTTATAACAACTTTAATGTTTCATTAGATTGTTTAGTCATTCCAGAAATCACAGGTGATTTACCTAACACATATTTCAATCCAGAATGTCTAGATATTCCAACTAACTATCATTTAGCTGATCCAGCATTCTTTGAGCCCAATCACGTTGACTTACTTATTGGAGCTCAAGTATTTTGGGATATTATTTCTGCGGAACGCATTACTTTAGGCCCCAATAAGCCTATTCTGCAGAATAGCAAATTGGGTTGGTTGGTGTCAGGTCCTATAGGCATTCCTAACTCATCAAAGAATACCCTTTGTCATTTTTCAAAAACCTTAGATATTCAAAATCAGTTGCAAAAGTTTTGGGAAATTGAAGAGGTTTCAACCTCATCGCCAATCCTTTCAGAAGAAGAACTCTTAGCAGAGAAACATTTCATCGAAAATGTTGAGAGAGATTCAGATGGCAGATTCATTGTAGGGATTCCGCTAAAGAAGTCTTTAGAAGTCTTGGGTGATACAAAGGTTCAAGCAACACAACAATTTTTATCCTTAGAGAGAAAATTACATAAAAATCCGAAGTTGAAGCAAATGTATCAGGAATTTATGTCCGAGTATCAAAGTTTAAATCATATGTCACCATTTATACCTTCTAATGATCAAATTTGTTATTTTTCTCCCCATCACGGTGTGCTACGTGAGAAAAGTCAAACTACCAAGCTCAGAGTCGTCTTCAATAGTTCGTTTCCAAGCACTACTGGTTTATCTTACAATTCAATTCAAATGGTTGGGCCAGTAGTTCAGGACGATTTAGTTTCTATAATCTTAAGATTTCGACAGCATCAAATCGTTTTTTCAGCAGATGTTTGCAAGATGTATAGGCAAATACAGGTAAAGCAAGAGTTTCGCCCTTTACAATTAATTTTATGGCGAAGTGATCCAAAGGATGATCTAAAGGTTTTCGCTTTAAACACTGTTACATATGGTACGGCTAGTGCCCCTTTCTTAGCCACACGGTGTCTTAAGCAGTTAGCATTAGATCACATCTCATCATACCCTCAGGCATCAAAAATCATAAGTAAGAATTTCTACGTTGATGATTTGCTCGCAGGAGCAGACGGAAGATGCAACTCGGTTATGCCTCGAAATTTCCTCAATTTTAAAGTCAGCATGTTTTGACTTACGAAAATGGAAGTCCAACAGCAAAGATCTTTTATCAAACCTTGCACATGGAAGTTGTACTCCTGATCATTTCTTCGGGTCTTCAGAAACAAACAAAACCTTGGGCATGTTTTGGTCTTGTGAAATAGATAACCTTTCATTTCATATCGATATCCCCTCAAAAGTTGGGCAATTCTCAAAACGACTTATTTTGTCCGAAGTGGCAAAGATTTTTGATCCCCTTGGTCTCTTAAGTCCAGTTGTTATTAAAGCGAAAATACTTCTACAGATTTTATGGACACTAAAACTTTCATGGGACGAACCAGTTCCAGTTGACATAGCCAAGAAGTGGTTACATTTCAGATCACAACTGTTTAATTTAAATAAATTACAAATTTCAAGATGTATTTCAGTAAAAAATCCAGTCACTGTTCAACTCCATGGATTTTCGGATGCATCAAATAGTGCATATGGAGCATGTATCTATGTTCGAACTGTGGACGAATATAATAAAGTTCATGTCGAACTTCTTACATCCAAAACTAGGGTAGCGCCACTCAAATCTTTAAGCATTCCAAGATTGGAATTATGTGGCACTTTACTTTTGGCACAGCTGTATATCAAGGTCAAATCTTCTTTAACTTTACAATTCAGTGAAGTCTATTTTTGGTGTGACTCGACTGTAGCCCTTGCGTGGTTAAGATGTTCACCCAACACTCTACAGGTTTTTGTGGGAAATCGCGTTTCCACTATACAACAAATTACTCCAATTGACTCATGGAGATATGTCTCTACGGATCAGAACCCTGCAGACATTCTAACAAGAGGAATGCTACCCAACGATATTATTAATTCAGATATGTGGTTTCATGGTCCATTGTGGCTTCGTGAGCCATCTATCAATTGGCCCTTAGATATTCACATGCACAAACCAATAGCTGTTACAGAATTGCCAGATTTTCGCAAAACAACCCAAACATTTGTGGAAATCGAAAATCAAAATTTATTTCCTTTCCACAAATTTTCAACTTTCACTCGTATTACTCGAATTATGGCATTTTGCCTTAGGTTCATTTTTAATTGCCGAATTAAAAAAATCGATAGGCATTTTAGCCATTTGACAATATCTGAACTTCGCAATGCTAAAGACATGTTAGTCAAGCTATCACAGCGTGAGTCATTTTTTGATGACTATCAACAACTGTTAAAATTTGGGGTAGTGTCAAATAAAAGTAGGCTACTCAGTCTCACTCCTTTTATTAAAGAAGGAATTATCCGAGTTGGTGGAAGACTAAAGAACTCATCGTACCCATTTCATAAGAAACATCCAGCAGTGTTATGTCCCAAGCATCACCTAACCAAGTTGATTCTTCAGCATGAACACAAAGTGCTTATACATTGCGGCTCTCAATTATTGCTTGCACACATCATAGATAATTACTGGCCTATATCTGGTAAGAATTTAGCAAAGCGAATTATCAAAGAGTGCCTCATTTGTTTTCGTTTCAATCCCACTTCACCTAACCCTATCATGGGTAATCTTCCAAGTTCCCGAGTCAGTCCTCGAATTCCGTTCTCTGATGTTGGCATTGACTATGCTGGACCTTTTCAAATAAAGGATCGAAAGAGACGTGGTTGCAAGATCAGCAAATGTTATTTAGCACTCTTCATTTGTTTAATAACAAAAGCGATCTATTTGGAGCTGGTTACTGAGTTAAGCACGTGGGCCTTTCTTGAAGCTTTTCAGAGATTTATTGCAAGACGTGGTAAACCATTGAATGTTTATTCTGACAATGGTACTAATTTTGTAGATGCATGCAATTATTTGAAGGAACTAGGTACCTTCCTAAAAAGCAATTCACCCACACTTAAGGAAAATCTAGAATCATCTTTTGAAGTTTCATGGCATTTTATTGCAGCATATTCTCCTCATCATGGTGGTTTGTGGGAAGCCGGTGTTAAAGCGGCAAAACATCACTTAAAAAGGATTTTATTTAACACAATATTGACTTTCGAAGGTCTTTACACAGTAATTACCCAGATAGAAGCTATTCTAAATTCACGACCTTTAACGCCACTCTCGACAGATCCAAATGATTTGCAAGTGCTCACCCCAGCACATTTTTTAATTGGGCGATCACTTCAATCTGTTATTCACCCTGATTTACAGAATACTGCTATCAATAGATTATCTAATTTTGAGCAATTAGAACTTCTAAGACAACAATTCTGGTCGCGCTGGACCAAAGAGTATATTTGTAATTTGCAAACTAGACTTAAATGGAAGAAGAACCAACCGAACATTCAATTAGGGACTATGGTTCTTATCAAAGACAATCACTTGCCACCGTTTAAGTGGAAATTAGGTCGCGTTAATACCCTCTATCCAGGGAATGATGGTGTTGTGCGCATTGTATCCGTGAAAACTATATCGGGTAACATTAGATGCACTGTTACCAAACTGTGTCCGCTTCCAATTAGTGACAATTGACATTTAGCAAAGTTGACATTGTTTAGAATAGTTCTAATTTAGTAAGTCTGTTATTAAAAATTATTAAGTTCATTTTCATTTTTACTTTATTTATTTCAACTAACCTGCGTATTTCATTTTTTACTTAGGTTAAGTCATGTTTTTTATGTTTAGTGATTTGTATTTCTCTAGTTTTCATTGAAAGTATTTTCATTCTTTCAAGGTGAGGGGCATGTTAAGGTTTACGTTAATTAAAACACCTGAATTGTTTTTTGATAGACAGCAAAAACGTCACGTTGTTGTCAACGACTAACTAACGTCGTCAAATAAGCCCTCCACTTTCTTTACACATTAAGTGCATTTCTAAAATAAAGAAGTGGTTCACGATGGACTTGTTTGTTTAATTCAACTATAAAAAAAATACAGTCCACATATGTAACCCTTGCTGTTCCCAGCAGCAGAGACACTATACAAGTTGGTGATCCAGCAGCGGAGCAGCAACAAAACACCACTGCCACTGTGCGTACATTTTTGGATAAAACCTTTCCCAATCGGTGGATAGGAAGGAGAGGACCCATCAGATGGCCTGCTAGGTCGCCTGACCTAACACCAATGGACTTTTTTTGTGGGGATACCTCAAGTCAAAGGTATCTGTTAATAGGCCAAATAATCTAGACGACTTGAAAGAGAGAATCGCAGAGAAGTGCGCGCCATAACTCCGGAAATGATTGAAAATGTGCAACGAGAATTTATTGATCGCCTTGGATATTGTCAAGACGTGAATGGCAACCATTTTGAACATTAAACTTAATTTTTGTTTTTTTTTATATTTGTTACATGAATCGTCTTTTTTTTGATAACTGTTGACTTTAGGTATAGGACATGATGCATGAAACATACGTGGAATTCCACGCGAAATTCAAAGATGAAATAAAAAAAAAGGTGCTTTCATTTGAAAAAATGAAGTTGATGGTCGTAATTTATTTTTGAGCAACCCTGTAAATACAAACTTCATGTACAAAAATGCGCAACTTGCAATAAAAATCGACGGATTCGAGCGTTTTTTTTTCGAACACACCCCTGAGATTTAAATGAATTTAGACATAACTTTTGGGATGCACTCATAGAGAAATGAATATTAAAAGAGTGTTTGAAAGGTAGCCTAAATTGATCATCAAGTTTTAAACCTTAACCTAAAATATTTAGTTCGGTTAGACGGCATCGAGGGCCAACTTCTGTCATAATTGTCATTATTATTATCGATTTTCTTTCCTTCCTTGTCATCACCCACCTTCGCATCATCGATCGTCGCCATTGCTTATTCCTTTTTATTTGGGCGTCCATTGGATGTGTTCTTTAGATTTTTTCTCAATAAAAAATAGTTAAAAATGTAGCTTAAAGTCATTAAAGTGTAATTTCATCATATAGGCAGAAGCTTTTTTGTTGTTTTATTGTGTGGTTTCAGATCCCTAGGATGGGGTAAGTGCAATTTTTTTTATCAAATAGTTTTCACCATGTTGTAGGTCATCTAAAATTGTTGTTTACCATTTTAAAACTGCCCTAATAATGTCACCACCAGGAAAATTAATTTTTAAATGCAAGGCACCCACTTGTTCTAATACATACCATTGTCCTATTGAAGATTCATACAAAAATAAAATTTTCTTTAAATTTCCTGAAAGTGACATTATTAGGAGGTCCCAATGGTTTAAAATACTTGGTTTAAGCCCAACCTCAACAAGGTGTTATTTATGTCAAGACCATTTTGAGGATATTTCATTTACTAGTACTATACATACTCGGTTAAGAAAGTGTGCTCTCCCAATTGCTGGCCCAAGTATTATTCAAAATGCCCCAGTACTGGTTGAGGCACAAGTACCTTGGGAAGATACACTGACTATATTACCTGCTGTCATAATCCAGCAATCTCAATATAATGTTCAGAATGAACATAATTATGCTAGGCCAATGGTCATTCACCCTAATTCGAAAAGAAAGGTTGTGGGAAGCATAGGGCATATTGATGGAGAAAATGGCACAAAAAAACAGAGATTTAGTATGTTGAGTCAAATTTCTGAAACAAGGGTTAAAAATCTTACTCCTAGAAAAAAAAAAATTTATTATCTAAACAAAACCCAAAGCAACAGAATCTGCAAATTAAAAAGCAAATTGTTTTCGAGCAAACAAAAATTGAAAGCGGCATATCAGTTGTCAAAAACCCAAGTTTTTAAAGAATTAGAGCAAAATATGGATCGTTCAGTAGCCTCTTTTTTTTAAAATTGCTTTACAAATTTAAAAACAAAAAGACCAACATGGACAACCAAAGATAAGGTATATGCCCTAGCACTCTACAAAAGAGGTCCAAAATCATACAGGTTTTTAAAAAGCAGTCTAGCTTTACCAAGTAAATCCACCCTACAAAAACTTTTAAAAAGTGCACCCTTTGAAGCGGGCATTAATGATAAGCTTTTTGGTAAATTAAAATTAAGAGTGAATAAAATGAAAGCAATTGATAGGTATTGCTCATTAATTTTTGATGACATTTCACTGTCAGAACAATTAATGTACAATCGGTTATATGATATGGTTGATGGCTATGTAGACCTAGGGCCCATGGGTAGAAGAAATCAGTTTGCAAATCATGCTTTAGTTTTTATGGTCAATGGCCTCCACAAAACTTGGAAGCAACCAATTGCATATTTTTTTACTAGGGACTTACTTGCAATAGAATTGAAAGTTTTAATAAAACAGTTTATTGCCAAAATTGAGGAAACTGGACTTACAGTTTTATGTACAGTATGTGACCAGGCATCTAATAATCGCTCTGCCATAAAACAACTTTCAAAAGAAAATACTCGACTGGGTCCATACTTTTATATAAACAACCATAGGGTTTTTACTCTTTTTGATGTGCCACATTTGCTTAAATCAACTCGTAATGCTCTTTTGACATACAATATTAGGTTTAATGAAAAAAAAATTGCATCATTGGACCATATTAGGCAATGTTTTGTTATAGACCGAAAGAAAAGATTTCAAGCTTTAAGAAAAATTAGAGAAGTTTATTTAAACTTAAAATTTGAGAGTCGCCTAAAAATGAAAGTGTCAGTAGCAGCAAGAACACTTAGCCATACCGTTGCAGCCACAATTGAAGAAATGGTAAGTAATCCGACCAACAATGTTCCTGCTCAGGCAATAGATACAGCAGAGTTTGTACATGATATAGATCAACTTTTTGACAGTTTAAATGGCAGGACTTGTAAACCAGAGCATGGGAAACCCTATAGAAGGTGTATATCCAATAAATCCCCACATCTAGCTCTCTGGAGTCGGCTTTTACCAAGAATCAACAGTTGGGTCTTTGTCAATGATAATGTGTCCAAAAGAGTAATGCCATTTAAATCAGGTTGGCTTACAACAATAACTGCTACACAAGAGCTCTGGAAAACATGCAGAACCTTGGGTTTTAAATTTTTGAGAACTAGGTCATTAAACCAGGACCCATTAGAAAACTCATTTTCAGCTATTCGACACTTTGGGGCTGAAAACTCCAACCCAAACTGTCATCAGTTCATAGATTGCTTTAAAACATCTTTACTGAGTAATCTTGTTCCTACTCCTAATTCCAACAGAAACTGTGAACTTGATGACAGCTCTCTTCTTGATAACCTGCATGATTTTTTAGAGCATGATAATATTCAAAGAGACTGTGTCAACCTAGATGTGTTTGAATATTCTGAAATAGAAAAATTGAATTTGCCAGTTATTACTACAGATTTTTCTGATCATGATGAAAATACATTATCATATGTTGCTGGCTTTTTAATAAAAAAATTAAAATCAATTAATAACTGTGAGGAATGCCAAGTAAATTTATTAAGTGATGGATTGGAATCTCATCACATGTTTACCATGTTTAAGGAGTACACTGATAACAAAAAAAGGCTAATATATGTGACGAAAGAAGTAATTATTGAATTGTCAAAAATTCATGATTATGTTAATTTTATTTTACCCACCTATGGGCATATCACACATTAAGCAAAAAATCAAGCATCTTATATGGAAATTCATTTCATTTGAATGGTACACATGCAAAGAACATTGTGAAAATATTAAAAATGATATCCTTAACACAGCATTGGAACTCATAATAAAAAAATATTATGATGATGTGTATAGAACATTCGAAATGAACAAAAAACTAAAAAAACAGAATAAGAAAAAGTTAAAGAGAATAAATCACCAGAGATAAAGACAAATTCTCTCAGTTCCTACTTGTGACCAATCTTAATCCCAATTCATGACAAAAATATCCCTATTTGTGACAGTATTTTATTTTGTAAGGGTTAATACATTTTAGTTACCAGTTTTATTTATTTAGTATTTTAAGTTTGTTGTTAAGTTGTTATGAGTTTTTTTTTTGTTATGAGAAAATAAATATGTTTATTTTTTAGAGTTATTTTTTGGTTATTATACAAATTAAAAAAAAATTGTATACTTTATCTACACCAATTGATATTATTTTGATTTTCTTTTTATATAGAATTATGTGCCTTGTTATGTTTTGTTGCTGAAGTGTTTTTATATTATATATTTTTTTGTTATTTTTTTTTATAAATTACTTTTTGGTCAGTTATTTTGGGATTCCTATTTTATATTTTATTTATTATGAAATACATTTTTTATTTTTTGTTATGGGATGTTATAAACATAACATCCATATGTTATAAACATAATATGTTGTTAAAGTGTTTTTTGGAGTTTATTAAATTTTGTTTGTTTTTTTATTAGGTATATTTACATTTTTTTAAAATTACAGGTGTCTAGAAATTCAGACTGGGCCAAGTGGTCCATGTATCCTTTAAGAGCAACTTCCATCTTTTTTTTCTCAATATTATGTATAACTGTTTTATTCAATTCATTTCTTTTTAAAACTTTTATATTAACACAGGGTTAGAAGCTAATCACAACTTAATTTCAACATAATTTATTGAATGATCAAATTTTATATTTTTATTGGCATTTCTTTCTGCTTTTTTCACTAGCTTTTTATTCTGATCATCACTAACTCTTGACATTTTATCAAGATAATATTAACTTATATGCATGTTTCATTATATATAATTTCCCCCTCACTTCATCTGTACCTCTTTATCTTAATCTATAAATATCTAATTCTATATAACTTGAAAAAATTATTTATATATATTTTTTGGTTGCTCTTACCCTGATGAAGCCAATAAGCAGAAACACGTTAAACCGTGTCGCTAAGATACCCTATTTGAGTTAAAATTAATAATATATAGTCATTTGTCTTCATTGTAAAATTATCATTATTTGCCATAATATGTTTAATTATTGCTTTATTAACTGCTCTATTTTTTAGCTATAAATTAAAATAATATTTAGTCTGGCAATTACATAATATATACTTCATCATATTCAAATATATTTTTTTTAATCAAAACTTTTTTAGATACCAATTAATATGAATACAAAATTCTTTTAAAACTCCCTGATCAATTCAAAACATTTTATATACATTGTATATAGTAGTTTTTTTAACATAGTTTTTTTTTAACTTTTTTTACTAGGTCTGATGAAAGGTATCATCAGTGCTTTGCTGCTAGGAAGTACCACAAGCACAATAAGTGAAACAACTTCCATTCTACCAGGTCACTACTCAAGGAGGTACCTCACCTCAATAAGGTGGGAGTAAGATCCAGGGATGCTCTTTGAATATTTAAGAAAAAGGACCGATGACATCTAGAATTAAGGGTATACATCAGTGTCAACTAATTTTTAATATCATACTCTCCATAAAGAATATTTTAATTACAGGATTAGTTTTTATATATTACCACTCCCCTAACATTTTTGGGTACCCTCTGTACAAAAAAGTAGGTAGAAAACGTAAAATTTTTAGGGCATATTTTTGAGAAATATAGTTCTTATATCTGTAAATAATTAATTTATAAATTTGATAAATTGTAATTTTTGTATCATATCCTCAAAATGTAAAATGTAAAAAGCAAAATACATACCATGGACAGTGTTGTGTTAAAGCAGCACAAAAACAAATTGAATCAGGATCCCTTTTAAGACAATAAATTATAAACTTACTTTACAATTGACTTAAATTCTACCCCTACCCTTGTTAATTTGTTGATAACAGTGAAATTAACATTGTTAGTATCGAGCATTTAATTCTCAAAATAGGACTAAATATATTATACTTAATCTCTAAAATATTGTCTTACATAATTGACCCATTAAATCTTTTTTTGATAGCGTATTGGACTGTAAAATCTCTTTCACATTCTCTAAAAATCAGTGAAAAAGTGCAATTAACGATTTATTTTTTTGAAGGGCCTAAATGCATTAACTTAACAGCTTAAAAGTAAATTTGATGAATTTAATGTCAAAACATTAATGTATTCAATTAAAAAATGTATAAAATAAACTTAAATTACAAACATTATCACTCTTAGCCTCTTCAAAAATTAAATTAATACACTTGCACTATTTCATAATTTTTTAGAGTTTGTGATCGAGATTCACAGCCTTTACGCTGTTAAAAATTGATTTAATGGGTCAATAATTTTAAATTTCGCGCCATTCTAAAATTTTGAATAGCCGAACTAAAATAATTGACATTTGTCACAGTCGGTAAAATAGTCTACTGTAATACCGATCCGTCATAGAAATCTGCCTGTCATTTGTGCAACCGCACGCTGCAATCGAGTTTAGGGTAAAGATGATGCCTACTTGTCACTATGGGATTGAACCCTCTCATACTTTTAATTACTCTATGGATGCACTGTAATAATAAGTACATAAAATGTCGAAATCCGCAACACTTTGTAGTTTTCTCCTGGTTATACAAAGTTACTTATTCTTTTTTATTCTACGTGCACTGAAAATTGCGCTATGCAATACATAATAGTTCTTTGTAAGGGAATAATTTCGAAATTAAAAAAAAAATTGAAATGAATTCCCCTCCCAAAATATTTTCTTGATCCGTCCCTGCCAATAACAATAGACATCTAAATTCTCCTCTTTTTAGTATGTGTAATCTCAATAATAAAATACAGGAGAAAAGAGACTTA
The DNA here is from genome assembly GCF_022605725.1 of Anthonomus grandis grandis. Lineage (NCBI taxonomy): Eukaryota > Metazoa > Arthropoda > Insecta > Coleoptera > Curculionidae > Anthonomus > Anthonomus grandis. The sequence goes on along the minus strand of NC_065564.1, from coordinate 9,140,496 downwards.
TTTATTATTACTTTACCCCAACTAAAGGATATTTTAAAAACAATGTAATTAGTTTATAGTTCGATGGAATAATGTAGATTCACGATTGTACTTTGTAATAGGATTAGTTGTCCGTGTAATATGAATGTAAGTAATGTAAAGTGCAAATAAATAAATACACGAGGACGATTAGCGCATTTTTCAGAACAATCGTTTAGCCCTCGCCACTAGAAGGCCAGTTCAAGAATATTGGCGCGATTTTTTAAATAGAAATTAATACGGGGAAATAAATACAGTGCAAATAAATATTGTTATAAGTGTGTAATATCAATTAACTATTTTTGAACATCGAGTATGTTAATTCACACCTAAAGGAACGGTAAAAACGCCACAAACTAGTTAGATGGAATTAATTGAAAGTACGTATGTATTTTAAGAAAAAGACGAAAATCTAATCGAATATTCATTGACTTACCTCTCATATAACTCCTGCATCATCTTCGGAGGCACTAAAGTATCCGATAGGCCAGAAATAAACAGAGTTGGGGTCCGAAGCTGCTTCACTTTCTGACTCGACAAAAATTTGTTCTTATAAAATACAATTGGTAAAAACTTCAGTATTTTCCAGCCCAACAGCACCCTGGCCATATCTGGAATGCTGGTAAAAGTATTCTCCACTATCACACACCAAATCCTATTGCTATGACTTTCGCGTATCGAAAGGTCTATCGCTACTGCACCACCTGAATCGAACCATCAATAAGTCATACATATTTCCATCAGTTATTAATAATATTACCCAGAGATCGTCCAAAAACAACAATTTCCGAATGGTTAATATCGTTTCTGGTAAATAAATAATCTAAACTAGCTTTGGCATCGATGTACAACCCTTCCTCCGAGGGGCTCCCCTCTGAAAGGCCATATCCCCTATATTCTACTAACAATATATTACAATGTAAGTTGTGATAAAGACCTGCGCAATTTGGAAGCCTGAAAACAAGAATATTCTTATAAAGTTTTCATTGTTTCCTCCGTTTACCTATGCCCCATATTGCCAGCGTTCCCATGAAAGAACACAAAGGTGGGCGCAAGCTTTTGCCTCTCTTTAGGCTGGTGTATAAAGTACATGTGTATTGTCACCCCGTCGGGGCATTTGTGGTTTATACTCTCGAAAGGGAGGCCGAACATCGAGGGTATGGGTATGTAAACCCTCGAATGGCTCGGCAGCTCTGGAGAGTATAAAAGATTATCTTGAACTTGGTATAAAATACCTGGAAGAAAACACTTTATTATAGTCCTTATAGAAGTATTTTTGTTTTAAATGAAGTTAATAATTCAACTTGAGCTAGTGGGGAACCTGGATGAGAGGTAGTCAAGAAGAACAGAAATGTTTGAAAAACCCATTTTAGTCTTTACAAGCAAAAAACACAAATAATGTGTGTTTGATCATTGGGTTCTTGAAATGAAATCTACTTTGGTCGCTGAAAAATATACAATTTATCGAAGAGAGAAATCATATATAAAATATCTAATATCTATCTGTTTGCTGAGCTATTTTTTGAATTTGAATTAAAAAATTTCACTTCGTAGTGAAAAAAACCTCAGTTCTTGATCTGGAGAGTTAATGGAATTAAGGAGTCATTATTTTTTGTAAAGTGCCGGTGGGTATCAGCATATATTCGTCAGTCACATAATAGGCACACTAGAACAAATGCACAGGGTAGAGTGTAGCCCAAACGAGCAATTATCCTCACACTTTTCATTTGCAATGTGAATATCTTAGACATATGCACCAAGTGCCCCCAACGTCTTAGTATGTTATTATAGAATGAAAGTAGCTGAAATAAGCAATCCTGTGTGTGTCCGTTGAGACAAAGCCCAATAAACTCCTCAACTTTGTCAAATGTTAAGGTCATATATGCCAATGAAAATTTATCACCGGCATCAAACCACCATCCTGCTTATGAAATAAGGATTCCTATTAATTGTGATTTAAATATAAGTATGATGTTTATTATTATAATTTTGTAAACTGTGATTTTGTTGCCATTAATAATTACCTTGCTAGCTTGAATTAGGATACTGCTTTTAATCAGAAAGATATTAATAAATGCATTGATATTTTTTACAATGCTCTCTATTTTGCTATTGAGATGTTTGTTCCAATTAAACATTTTAAATCATCGAATTTTCCCACTTGGTTTAGTAGAAAATTATAGAATCTTGTTATTCAAAAAAGATTGCTCACACAAAATTCAATTGCTGGTAATGGTCAAGATATTGTAAACTTATTTGCTAGGTATTTTGAAACTACATACAGGCAACCTATCAGCAAGGCTCCTGACTAGAAGCGTTGATTGAATATTTGGGAAGATACGCAACCTTATGGGCTAAAGCGTGACCGCAAATATGCGTGAAAAATAGATGGCGATTCTCTCCAGTATGCGCGAAAATAATTTCGTCCGTCGCTCCTCATTAGTAATCGGCCGATATCCCTGAGTCGTGTGGGAGAGTTTTTGCACAGGTTCGTGTTTCCCGTATTGCAATTTGGTAGTTGTTGAAAAATTTTCTTGGATATCATAATCACAAATAGATAGATATATGTAAATGTGTTTAGTTTGTGAGACAATGGCTCCTTTAGGCAAAATTAATCAGTGTGCGTATCGTGGGTGCAATAATGTAAGAAAATGTAAAAACAATGTTCTCAGTTTTTTTCAAATTTCCAATTTTAAAACCAGTGTTGCTTAGCCAGTGGATAGAAAATATAGGCAATGCGGAAACATATGTTATGGATGAAAATTTATTAAAAAACAAAGTGGTTTGCAAAAAACATTTTGACAAAATATATATTGCAGTAAGTAATAAGCGAAAGAGACTTTTAAAATCAGCTGTACCAATTTCATGGAAAGGTATTATTTTTGATATTTTATTGTCTCCTTCCAAATTAGTGTTATAAATTTACTCTAAATTATAGAACCGGCCTCTAGAAACACAATTTCTTTCTCTGATACCTGATGTAACGCTCAAAGCCTTGAGAGTTTAGATGCAAAAGTTTTATCAATAAATTGAGAAAATGGTAAGTAAAGAATATTATAATATTACTTAAACTTGACACTTTATTTTTTATAGGCAGATTTTTTTAACTGTTGTTAAAAGTACATGAGTGGGTATACTTTTAATACTCATTCTCGTGCTCGCATTACTGAAAATATTCCTATTTGCCCTTTTGCATATTTTCAAACCCTTTTACAAGTTGGTGACAAACCTTACCGATTACGACAATAAGTATTATAATATTATTATAACTATAATTATTATTATATATTACTTACATATAGACAGGATAATTCTTTTAATGCACAAATGTAAATGGACGATAGATCTCCTCATTTTAGGATAAAAAGTTTGTTTGTTTTTTAGCAAAATTTGGAAATGCCTATTTATTTTAAGAAAGCTTCGCTTTTCAAAAAAAGTTCTACAGCAAACAAATATTTTAAATTTAACAGGCCACTTAATTTGCTAACTAGAAGATGTTAAAGACGTATCACAAACATTTTTGGGCGGGATTAAGATGCTTTTTATAGGATATTACTTTTTATTTATAGGGTCCGCTAATTATTTTTTGGTTTGAAACTTTTTTAAAGATTTTAGATATTAGAGTAAATGTTTTAAAAAGCAAATTACAGAAATGTAACGTTACAGGGAAACAATACAGCAATTGTACACAAATAAATATAAGCTATTTGCAATACTCTATCCTTGTAATGTTTTTGTTTTAGCGGACACTATCAAAACTTATTCCAGAAGAGAAATTAGGGCTAAAAGAATGCAACATATCCGTTTAAAAAGGAAAAGAAATGTAAATACAAATATTTTTAGAGTTTAGGGGAGTTACTCTAGAATGGTTAAAATTTTGTTTTGTTAGACAGAAGAAAGTTTGTTTGGCCAAATGGCAGTTTGTCTGAACTTTGTGTAGTAAGCAGGGTTCGTTTCTCGGTCCTATTTTATTTCTATTGTATATAAATGACCTGGCGTCTCTCCAGATAAGAGGATTCTTCACTATTTTTGCAGATGACACCACTATTTTATGGACAGACAATAATAAAAGCACATTATCAAGAACAATTTCTAAAGATTTATTAATGATTAAACAGTGGTCTGATGCTAATTTGTTGTCTTTAAACATAGATAAGACTAAATTGTTAAGTTTTTATGTTCAGAGCAGTTCATGATTCACAACAAAGAATTGGAAGTGAATAATTTTAACAGATTTCTTGAAATTGTTATCGATCATAAACCTAAGTTTTATCGAGATATGTCAGGAGGCAAAAACTGGCTCGACGATGTTTTCGAAATACGAAAGGAAAAGATGTTAACTTGTAAATGAGAGAAAGTGTTTACAACAATGTATAAATGATTTTATTTTATGTTTTCAAATAACGCCAGAAACAAATAAAAAACCATTTTGCCAAATTTCACCTTTTTCCTGAATATTAGGAAGTATTTGGCATTTTTCCAATTTTTTAATTGCATTTATATTGCGCAACTTTCGCCTAATTAAACCATTTACTGCTCATCCTTATTTTGGACTTCCTGTATAATCGCGATGAGACCCTTCATACTGTTAAACAAAATATTTGTTTTTTTTTCTTATTAACTTTTTCTAGTTTTAAGAATTAGTAATTAAGTGTTTGCCTGTATTGCAAATTAAAATATGGCCTATTTTCTATATTTTATAGTGTTGCTACACCCTTATTCAAAACCTTTTAAATTTTGCGATTTTATTTTTATATTAATTTCAGTTAAAGGTATCTATTTTTCAATATTTTTGTCCAAAAAAAGTGTACTTCACAGATCTCAGTACCCTACACAGTTTTTGAGATATTGGCTGGTTTCACAAACCCGTATTTTCAAAAATCACATTACGGGCTACTTTTTGCAAAAAATTATTGACTCTAAAAAACTATAGTACCGTATATAGATATTAAATCTTTAATTATTTAATTTACTCTTTATATTTACGTGAAACCTACCTATATCATCACCTTTATTAAATATTTTTGTTAATTTTCTAATTAATAAATAAAAGCTTATTGAATTTTTGTTTTGTTTTTATTTATTTATTTTTGTCTCAAAAAAGGATTTTGGTAAGTAATTTATTATTTGTTAATAAAATTTAAGTTGTAAGAGATAGCACTTTCCAATACATTACTTGACCACCACATTTATCTAGTTATTTATGCGAGATCACAGCGCATTTAAATATCGGCAATAACAAAATAAATAAAAGCGCTGTTATCATCATCGCCCTTGTCTTAAAAAAATAACAAAACGGCCGGGCGCCCAAAGATTCCCGCGTCGTTAAACTGCAAATGGTCAATATAGCGCCGACAAAGAAAAACAAAGTTGATGATGGCTCTTTAAAGACAGAACGTCGTATTTTAAATTTAAAGATGTCATCGTATAGGCGAGAAAAAGTGGTCACAATAATTTATTCATTTAATAAATACTTTTGTCATATATTTTGAAATAACGCCAGAAAAAAAATAAAATGATTTTGCCAAATTTAGATTTTACAAAGTATTTAGATTTTATTATAAAAGGACACTATATCGCTCAACTTTCCTCTAATTATACCACCTCTATTGACGTCCTTTATAACCGTGATGCGGGGTCTTTAAACAAAATGTTTTTTTTTGTTACTAGGTATCTTTTTATAGTTTTAAGCATAGTTGTAAAAATGTTTATTTTTTTTTGTTACTAGGTATCTTCTTATAGTTTTAAGTATTGTTGTTAGTTGTATTTGTTGTTAGTTGTAACAACTGGTAGTTGAGAATTTTCCTGTGTCGCTTAAAACTTAAAAAGTGGCCTATTTTCTATTTCTATTAACATCCTCACTCACAACCCCTTACTTTACAGATCTTACTACGCTGCACAATTTTTCAGATATTGAATCACATGATAAAATGGGTTACTTTTTACAAAAAATTATTGATCAAGAAGTTATATTACCATCGGTATTAAGTCTTATGAATTATTTCAATTATTCTTTATAATATTTACGTGAAACCTACTTATATCTTAAAATTTGTTCCATATATTTTTTGTATATTAGTTTTTAGTTAATTAAGTGCAACGGGCTTTTTATTTAAAAACTTGACCCTCTTGAACACAAAATGGAGGAAACATAATGTTTGTTGGAATTATAACTTGTATTAAACTTTGTTGGTAATTTTGTAAAAATAGCTTTTTATATATATTTATGTATTAATTTTTGTCTCAAAAACATATTTTGGTAAGTAATTATTTGTTTATAAAATTAAACTTTTAAGAAATTTCAATATGCCTCCAGGATGAACAGAACTCCAGATGAACTATGAACACAGGATTGCGTATCTTCCCAAATATTCAATCAACGCTAGAAGTTTGATCCAGTAAGTAAATCTAGACTGTAGTCTGGATTTAAAAAAATCGCATCTCTTTTTCTTTGTTGGACATATTTGATGAAATCTTACGCTTTCCTAACAAAAATTCTTCTGGCCCTGATGGTATCCCAACTGTTATTCTTAAAAACTGTGAGTGCACTCTGCATCACCACCTTTTCAATCTTTGCTTGACATCAGGCAAATTTCCTGATTATTGGAAGGTAAGCTTTTTAACACCATTCATAAAAATGGCGATAGAACTGATATTTGTAACTATAGAGGTGTGTGTATTCAGTCTGTAGTTCCTAAGCTGTTTGACAGGTGCGATTTTCATGGCACTGTAGACGATTGCTTAGTGATCATCAGCATGGTTTTTGTCAGGGTAGATCTACGGTGACTAACCTGTTGACTTACCAAAATGATTTGATTGGTGCTTTTGAGAGGTCTGTACAGGTCGATAGTGTGTATACAGACTTCTCGAAGGCCTTTGATATTTATTTATTTATTCATGCCAAAAAGTATAAAGCTTTTACACAAGTCAGTCAAAAATATAATTCCAAATAAAAGTATTAAACTGTAAAATTCGTTTTACCTAAGAACAAAAATAAAACACATATAAGCCTAAGAAGTAATGCTTAAAAACACTTAACACTAAAAGTCAAGAGACCCAGCCTATGCAATAGCACTGAAATTTGAGCTCAGGAATTCCTCAAATGAATAAAAAGCATTGGTGACTAAAAACTGTTTTACCTTTGTCTTATAAGCATTAAGAGGCAAATCCTTAACGGAGACCGGCAGGACATTAAAGAACTTAATTCCATAATAAGACACGCCATTGACTGACCAACTTGTTACTTATTAACTTTGTTAATAGCCTGCTGTACGCAGATGACATAAAACTATATATTAGAATTGACTCTATTTTGGATTGTGAGCAGCTACAAAATAATTTAAGTCTTTTGAATACATGGTGTAAAAATAATAATCTACCCCTTAATGCGGCTAAATGTAATGTTGTCTCATTTGGCTTAAAGAAAAACTTCATTACTTACAACTATACCATAGATGATGTTATTCTGCCTAGATCAACTGAATTTAGAGATTTAGGGGTGATCTTTGACAGCTCTTTCTCTTTTCAACCGCATATTTTAGATATTGTCAAGCGCAGTTATAGAATGTTGGGATATATCAGGAAATCGCAAAATTTTAATAATGTTCTTAGTCTAAAAATCCTGTACTTTTCTTATGTCAGATCAATATTGGAATATGCATCCCAAGTTTGGTCACCATATTATACAAATCATATTCATGAACTTGAAAATATTCAACGAAAATTTCTCAAATATCTTTGGTACAAGAGTGACGGAGTGTACCCAGAAATTGGTTTCCCACATCAGCGTTTATTGGAAAGATTTTCGTTTGCTTTGCTGGAGGATCGGCGAAAATCCGCTGATTTGCAATTTTTATTTAAGTTGGTAAATAATATTATTGATTCACCAGATCTATTGCAGCAACTAAATTTTCATGTGCCTCGCATATCAGCAAGGAATACATCAACTTTTTACCTATCAAGACCTAGAACCAACATTTGTAAATTTTCTCCTCTGCGCAGAGCATGTAACATACATGACTCTGTTCTGGATCAGTGTGACATCTTTAATTGCAGTTTGTCGGAAATTAGAAGAGTACACTTTTCCTAGATGTTTTACTTTTAATTTACTTTGTCTATATTTCTTTTAATACCATTTGCTTGTAATTATTGATAATATTGTATTCTTTTTAATTTTCTTAAGATACCTATGTTTTGTAATTTATTGTTGTAATTTTCCCACTCATTAATTGGAATTTATTCTGTGGAGTGGTGTAAATAAATAAATAAATAAATAAATAAATTACGGGTACGCTCGAGTCTCCTAAATGGTGCCACCAAGGAGCCGCTATTTCTGGTGTCATGACTGTGAGTGCTAGCATGAGTCGCAAACCTGGGTAGGTTTTCCCTAATGAATACAAGGCACAAAAGTATGAAGGCGCTTGGTAAGGTGAGAACTCTCAGAAGCCTGAAGTGGACCCTACAACAATCCCTGTATCCAATCTGCGCAATCACTCGCAGACATCGACGTTGCAATGCAAAAATCCTGGGCATATGCGCTGAATAACCCCAGTTTAGTAAGTTATACGTCATTAGAGAGTGAAAATATCCAAAGTAAGCTGTCCTGAGAGTACCTGCGGAGACAGACCCAGTCAAATTGCGAATCAGGAAAGTACACCTCGATAATTTGGTTGACAATTCATCTATGTGACCTTGCCACGTCAAACCACTATCCAATCTAACACCCAGAAAATCCACAGACACACCTAAAGATTGTTGCTGGGAATCAACGTCCCGAAGGGAAAAAATTATATTTTGAGTTTTGGACTCATTTAAGCACAATCTATTGGAAACGGCCCAGTCTCTAAACTGAGAACAAGATTCTTGAGCCTTGAGCGAAATGTTTGCGCAACTCCTATTAGTACACAGGGATGTAGTATCATCAGCATACAAATAGAAAGTGCAATCAGGGTGATTAATTGGTAGGTCATTAACAAATATAAGAAACAGGATAGGCCCGAGAACGGATCCCTGAGGCACTCCATGCTCAATCGACAAACTCTGAGACCTACATCTCCCAAAACAAACAAACTGACTTCGGTCACTCGGTTCTCGAACAAAATTTGTAGTGGTTGAGCTTTTGAAGAAGAATATTATGCTCCACACAATCAAAAGCCCTAGATAAATCGTAAAATGAGGCTTGGGAGTACAGAGCACTTTCAAATCCGTCAAGCACCACGTCACACAGGTTCTGGACCGCACCAGTGGTGGAGTGTTTCTTTCTAAACCCATGTTGGTTCACATAAAATAAAGAGTTTTGTTCAAAATACTCGAGTTATTTGAGTCTTGAGTAAAGACTCAAAAATCTTTCCAATGATAAGCACCAGAGAAATGGGACGGTAGTTTTCAACATCCACTTTTGAACCCTTTTTGTGAATAGGAATGACCTTAGCAATTTTAAGACAGGATGGAAATGTGCCCCAAAGATAGCCAGGTTGATTAGTTTGGTCAGGGGAACAATAATTAAATTCTTAATAGTCTTTATGAGTCTGATATTCAAATCATATGGATCATTGCTTGCACTATTCTTCATGCCATCAATCACCTGACGGACCTGGATGAAAGTAACTTCGGCAAAGGAAAAGCCGGGTCCGCAAGGGCCAGTCAAATAAGCTAAAGGATTTTTGGGAGGCAGAGGAAGAGTCTCTTTTAGTTTGGCAGGAACATTCACGAAAGATTCATTAAAATGGCTGGCATTAATATCACTCAGCTCCGATTCCTTTACGCTAGGGTTCAGAGCTGTAATTACCCTCCACATTGCTCGGACAGGGTTACTTGACTGGCTAATGAAGTTGTCATTGACCTTTCTCCTCCTTGTCTGAATTTCAAGCCGGTATTTGATACGGTAGGTGCGGGTAGTATTACTTGATATCAAATTGGGGTATTGTTGACTAGCCCGTCTTAAGAAACAGAGCCGTTCTCTCATCTCCCTGAGAGACTCATCAAACCACTTAGAAGCAGCTGAGCGCCTGGCGGTATTCGCTGATTTTGACTTCAGTGGAAAACACATTAAATAAGCCTCGCTCAGAGATTTAACAAAAGAATTAAAAGAGATATCAACATCACTAGTATTGCCTATGAAGTCCCAATCAAAGTTCTCCACCGCATTATAAAAATTTAACAACCCCCAATCTGTTATAGGGCGGTAACATATACGAACAGCGTCACCTCGAACGGGGATGCTCTGTTTAAATTGAAACACAATTCCCAAGTGATCAGACAATGATGGATCACAAATATTAGCATTACAATTGGAACTGGAGACAGTTGTAAAAATATTATCCAGACAATTGGAACCCCTCGTAGCACCTCTAGCAACTGGATAAAGCCCAAAGCAAGAAAACAAATCAACAACCCTCCTCGACTGTGTCTGATTTAGATTAAACTTAACATTAAAGTCACCAGTGATGACATATTTTTTGTTAATTGTTAAGCTAGCAAGAAAACCCTCCAGACAACTGAGAAAGTTGTCGAGATCGCCCAGTGGAGATCTATAGATAGTAAATATGAGAAACTCACCATGTTGGATCCCCGCAATCTCAAAATCCACCTCACATGCTACTCCTTGGGGCAGAATACTGACAGACTCACAATTTAATCCATCACGCACAAAAGCCTTGGAGAAATCACAAAAAATTGTTGCTGTTGAATGATTATTATTTATACTGGTGTAAACACTATTAAAGAGAGAAAACATAGCATCATTTGTGCACTTGTTACTCAAGAATCCAAATTGGTGAGGAGTAAGAATTTTATATTTAAACAGAAACGATAAGAGCCTTTTTTTAACCAATCGTTCAATGATCTTTGATAAAGTGGGAAGGAGTGCGATTGGGCGATAGTTTGAAGCTTGTTGTTTATCTCCTTCCTTATGCAAAGGAATAATTATTGCAGTCTTAAGGCAGGTAGGAAAGACTCCATTTTGGAATGACTTGTTAATTAAGTTTGGTAGATGGATTAAGGTGCAATTTGGCAGATTGGAAAACATTTTGAGAGTGAGCCCATCTGTACCAGATGATGATTTGTTTTTTATTTCATTAATTTTAGTTTGAAGTTCTGTTGGTACAATGGGGGTAAAAAAGAAGCTGTGTAAATTTTCATTTGGGAGATATGAACGAGGATCGTGAGAAGGTGTTATGGTAGCCATTAGATTTTTAGCTACATTAACAAAGTAATGATTAAGGTCCTCAGGTGAAGTAGGGATAGTGCTAGATAAAGAAGTGTTATTTCTTAATTCATTTACAATAACCATGTTTCTTTGGCAACATTACTTGATCGATCATCCTTTTAGTATAATAAATATCTTTTGCAGCTTTTATAGTCTTATGGTGCATTTTTCTATAAAGCTTGACAGAGTTATGAAAAAATACGCTGTCTGTAAATTTTTTCAGGTGTGATAATGAGCGCATGTTTTTTGCAGACACACGTAAGCCTTTAGTGGTCCATGGCTTATGATGTTTAATTTTGATAGGTCTAAGAGGAAACGACTTATCTGCAATACTTGATAAAGACTTTATAAAACTAGAAAATTCACTATCTATATCGTCAGTAAGAAAATCCCAATCAGCCGTTTGGCATAAGTTCTTGAATTGTAACAAATTATTTTTGCCCAAAATACGGCCTAATTTGCGTAACGTGTTTTTGCCTTTAATTATTTCTAGTTATTCTGGTAAGAAAGTTAATATGCATTACTATACCCATTGAGACGAAAATAGAGTGAAGAGATTCTTGAGCAGCACACACACTGGAAAAATCAATATTAAGGTCGCCACACAAAATTAATTTACCTTTTAAGGGCAAGGATTCTAGCAAGCTTAGTACTTTTTGAAGGAAAGTCTGTAAGTCAGCGTCAGGTGTTCTATATACACAAATAATATAGAGGTCGTATGTATTTGGTAAACTATGGAAAATTCAAATACTTTTTCTGATAAAAAGTTATCAAACTTAGTTACCGGTGAAAAATCGTTGTTTATAGACATAATCATAGTGCCCCCATGAGATAAATTATTTCTATTAAATCTTGCTATTGTAGTGTAATTTTGAACAAAAACAGGTTCATCAATGTTTAGCCAGTGTTCGCTTATAGCAACTATTTCTGGAAAATTTAGCTCTTCTAATAAAAGAAATAATTCATTAGTTTTGTGTCTTAAGGACTGAATGTTAAGAAGAAATACGCTAAGCTTGCTATCATCCGATTTATCAGAGGATGCTTGATCCTCTGATCGCGTCACGTTATTTAAAAATTTTTGTTCCTAGATGAGGAACCACTGGAAAAATAATTAGATTGACTTACTCGTATTTTTTGAAGCCTTAAAATTTTTTCTGAAGAAAAGAAGGATCTAAAAGCGGAGAGGTCTTCTTCCACTTCGGCTGCACCAATTCCATAGACGTCGTGGAAACGGATATACAAGCGTCGGAGGGAGTCTATGTTAGTAGGTAGGCCCTCCGAAGCTAGCATTAGCTTGACACTGGTCTTGGTGTGGCCTTCGAGACAGACGTTGGAAGGCTGGTCATAAAGGTATGCCAAGTAGAGCCTAGTAGAGTTTTTAAGATGGTGGGGTCTCTCAGTCTCATTCTCAGTCAGCCTCAAGGCGTTCAATATGAGAATCATAATAAGGAGACCAAATTACAGACGCATACTTAAGCAAGGAACGTACCAAAGAGTAATAAAGTAATTTGAAACAGTAAGGTGAAAGATGTACACTATTTCTAGTGATAAAATCAAGACTACGCATACTCCTGTTAATAATATCCAAACTGTGTGGCAAAAAAGTTAGCTTTATATCGAAAAGAACACCTAAATCTTTAACTGTATCAACTGACTTGCGTTCGTTATTGTTAATTGTATATTGATAATTAATAATTTTATTAGAACGACCTAATGAAATACATACACAATTCTTTACATTCAGTTCCAGACTATTGCTATTACACCACTCAGCAACACTATTTACATCCAATTGAAGTAGCTTAGCATCAAGATATGACTCAATGGCTTTATATAGTTTAAAATCATCAGCACAGGCAAGATGCTTTGAATGAACAATTACATCTCTCATGAACAAGTTAAAAAAGACCGGTCCAATATGCAAACCTTGAGGCACGCTTGAAGATACTTCAATATCATTAGAAATATAATTACTTATCCTGACCAACTGTGTGCGACCAGTCAAAAACTGTGACAAAATTTGATCAAAGTCCTACCAAGGCCCATAGCTCCATACTTCCGAACCAGATGTTCATGATCAACCCTAAAATTTTTTTTAAATTTTTATAATGCGGTGGAGAACTTTGATTGGGACTTCATAGGCAATACTAGTGATGTTGATATCTCTTTTAATTCTTTTGTTAAATCTCTGAGCGAGGCTTATTTAATGTGTTTTCCACTGAAGTCAAAATTAGCGAATACCGCCAGGCCCTCAGCTGCTTCTAAGTGGTTTTATGAGTTTCTCAGGGAGATAATAATAATAATAATAAGCCTTTATTTCCAACAGGCAACTTGCCCAATAACAAGAAACAGTTGCAAAACAATGAAAAATATAGTTAAAAAAAACACACACACAAACAAACCTAAAAGAATGAAAAGAAAAGAAAAAGAGTAAAGTAAAGTCACATTCTCAAAAGTTATCCAAAAAATTAGAACAAATAACTATTAATATGATATAAAAACCCAATTATAAAAGTTTAACAAGACAATCACATATTCAACAAAATTAAATTAAATTAACTGCAATATACCTACTAACTATAACTTAAACACATGGGCCCTAATCCCAAGAGTAATGATCCACCAATATATCGATAATCACATGAACCGGAGAGAAATTTATATCGCACATGTGACAGATCCGATTAAATATAGCGCATATTGTATATAGTGGCGATTTCAACAGGATGTTGGTATGAGGCCTTGGTAGAAAGAATGTTAGGGGATGTCTAGCATTAAGCCTAGGCACCATGAAACGTACACCAGAAAGAAGTATAGGACTATCAATGAATCCATTCAGTAACCCATGCAGGAATTTTACAGAGAAGATCATTCTTCTGAGATGTAATGGATGTAGATTGAAGCGTTCCAATAGTTGCCGATGATCAAACCCTCTTACCGGATATATGCCATCCTGCCTGAAGGCCAAAAACTTAGCAAATCTACGCTGAACAGATTCAAGGAGACCAACATGATTCTGATAGAGCGGGTTCCATATAATGCAGCCAAACTCCAGTTTTGATCTCACAAGGCAACAGAAAAGCAGTTTTAATGTAGATTCCAAAGTAAAACTCTGAGAACTTCTAATTATGAACCCAAGCCTTCTCAGGGCTGACTTGACTATGTTATTGAAGTGTGGAACAAATGTAAATTCAGAGTCAAAGGTTATACCAAGATCAGTAATTTGCTCTAATCTACTCAAAATAGTATCATTAATAAAGTAATTAAAACTTAAGGGTGTTTTTGATCTAGAGTAACTGACCACACTACACTTAGCCGCATTCAAGCCTAACCTGTTAACAGCGCACCATACCTCCAATGTATTTAGACAGTTCTGAAGAAAAACACAATCCTCCAAACCATATATATTTAAATATAGCTTCAAATCATCGGCAAAAGCCAGCCTATGACAAGTGAGTGACTCAATCAAGTCATTTATAAAAAAACTAAACAGGAGCGCACCCAGGTTCGAGCCCTGTGGCACACCCGACGTTACGTTAAAAAGTTTCGATTTAAAGCCCTCATATTCAACATATTGAGATCTACCAATCAAGTAGGAATGAAATAAATTAAGTAATCTCCCTGAAAAACCATACTGAGTTAATTTATGCAGCAAAATATAGTGATCTATCCGATCAAAGGCTTTTTGGAAGTCGGTATAAATAACATCGTCTTGAGTATTAACATCAAGTGATTCACAGATGTGGCTAGACAGACAGGATAAGTTAGTAACACAAGATCGCCCGCTGAAAAATCCATGCTGGTCTACAGAGATGAGTACTTTTGCGTGACTAAATAGCGACCGATTCAGGATAATTTCGAAAATTTTTAAGAAGTTACAGAGTAATGAGATTGGCCTGTAGTTCACGATTTGATCAGAGTCCCCAGCTTTTAAAATAGGTATTATTTTAGCAGTCTTCCAAATTTCAGGGATTTGTTCTGTTGACAGTACTAAGTTGAAAATGTAGGTCAGCGGATCAGCCAGGACACCAATGCAATCTTTATAATTTATTAATAATAGTAGATTTTTTATAAAATTACTGTAAATAAATGTGACAGGGAGTCAGGGTGTACTGATCCCTCCAAATAATAAAAAAAAAAAATAAAATAAAGTCATTCCAAAATGGAGTCTTTCCTACCTGCCTTAAGACTGCTATAATTATTCCTTTGCATAAGGGAGGAGATAAACAACAAGCTTCAAACTATCGCCCAATCGCACTCCTTCCCACTTTATCAAAGATCATTGAACGATTGGTTAAAAAAAGGCTCTTATCGTTTCTGTTTAAATATAAAATTCTTACTCCTCACCAATTTGGATTCTTGAGTAACAAGTGCACAAATGATGCTATGTTTTCTCTCTTTAATAGTGTTTACACCAGTATAAATAATAATCATTCAACAGCAACAATTTTTTGTGATTTCTCCAAGGCTTTTGTGCGTGATGGATTAAATTGTGAGTCTGTCAGTATTCTGCCCCAAGGAGTAGCATGTGAGGTGGATTTTGAGATTGCGAGGATCCAACATGGTGAGTTTCTCATATTTACTATCTATAGATCTCCACTGGGCGATCTCGACAACTTTCTCAGTTGTCTGGAGGGTTTTCTTGCTAGCTTAACAATTAACAAAAAATATGTCATCACTGGTGACTTTAATGTTAAGTTTAATCTAAACCAGACACAGTCGAGGAGGGTTGTTGATTTGTTTTCTTGCTTTGGGCTTTATCCAGTTGCTAGAGGTGCTACGAGGGGTTCCAATTGTCTGGATAATATTTTTACAACTGTCTCCAGTTCCAATTGTAATGCTAATATTTGTGATCCATCATTGTCTGATCACTTGGGAATTGTGTTTCAATTTAAACAGAGCATCCCCGTTCGAGGTGACGCTGTTCGTATATGTTACCGCCCTATAACAGATTGGGGGTTGTTAAATTTTTATAATGCGGTGGAGAACTTTGATTGGGACTTCATAGGCAATACTAGTGATGTTGATATCTCTTTTAATTCTTTTGTTAAATCTCTGAGCGAGGCTTATTTAATGTGTTTTCCACTGAAGTCAAAATCAGCGAATACCGCCAGGCGCTCAGCTGCTTTTAAGTGGTTTGATGAGTCTCTCAGGGAGATGAGAGAACGGCTCTGTTTCTTAAGACGGGCTAGTCAACAATACCCCAATTTGATATCAAGTGATACTACCCGCACCTACCGTATCAAATACCGGCTTGAAATTCAGACAAGGAGCAGAAAGGTCAATGACAACTTCATTAGCCAGTCAAGTAACCCTGTCCGGGCAATGTGGAGGGTAATTACAGCTCTGAACCCTAGCGTAAAGGAATCGGAGCTGAGTGATATTGATGCCAGCCATTTTAATGAATCTTTCGTGAATGTTCCTGCCAAACTAAAAGAGACTCTTCCTCTGCCTCCCAAAAATCCTTTAGCTTATTTGACTGGCCCTTGCGGACCCGGCTTTTCCTTTGCCGAAGTTACTTTCATCCAGGTCCGTCAGGTGATTGATGGCATGAAGAATAGTGCAAGCAATGATCCATATGATTTGAATATCAGACTCATAAAGACTATTAAGAATTTAATTATTGTTCCCCTGACCAAACTAATCAACCTGGCTATCTTTGGGGCACATTTCCATCCTGTCTTAAAATTGCTAAGGTCATTCCTATTCACAAAAAGGGTTCAAAAGTGGATGTTGAAAACTACCGTTCCATTTCTCTGGTGCCTATCATTGGAAAGATTTTTGAGTCTTTACTCAAGACTCAAATAGAGGAGTATTTTGAACAAAACTCTTTATTTTATGTGAACCAACATGGGTTTAGAAAGAAACACTCCACCACTGGTGCGGTCCAGAACCTGTGTGACGTGGTGCTTGACGGATTTGAAAGTGCTCTGTACTCCCAAGCCTCATTTTACGATTTATCTAGGGCTTTTGATTGTGTGGAGCATAATATTCTTCTTCAAAAGCTCAACCACTACAAATTTTGTTCGAGAAGTCTGTCACTGCTACAGTCTTACTTGAATGACCGAATCTTACTTGAATGACCGAGTCTTACTTGAGGGATCCGTTCTCGGGCCTATCCTGTTTCTTATATTTGTTAATGACCTACCAACTTGTCACCCTGATTGCACTTTCTATTTGTATGCTGATGATACTACATCCCTGTGTACTAATAGGAGTTGCACAAACATTTCGCTCAAGGCTCAAGAATCTTGTTCTCAGTTTAGAGACTGGGCCGTTTCCAATAGATTGTGCTTAAATGAGTCCAAAACTCAAAATATAATTTTTTCCCTTCGGGACGTTGATTCCCAGCAACAATCTTTAGGTGTGTCTGTGGATTTTCTGGGTGTTAGATTGGATAGTGGTTTGATGTGGCAAGGTCACATAGATGAATTGTCAACCAAGTTATCAAGGTGTACTTTCCTGATTCGCAATTTGTCTGGGTCTGACTCCGCAGGTACTCTCAGGACAGCTTACTTTGGATATTTTCACTCTCTAATGACGTATAACTTACTAAACTGGGGTTATTCAGCGCATATGCCCAGGATTTTTGCATTGCAACGTCGATGTCTGCGAGTGATTGCGCAGATTGGATACAGGGATTGTTGTAGGGTCCACTTCAGGCTTCTGAGAGTTCTCACCTTACCAAGCGCCTTCATACTTCTGTGCCTTGTATTCATTAGGGAAAACCTACCCAGGTTTGCGACTCATGCTAGCACTCACAGTCATGACACCAGAAATAGCGGCTCCTTGGTGGCACCATTTAGGAGAGTCGAGCGTACCCGTAATGGCGTGTCTTATTATGGAATTAAGTTCTTTAATGTCCTGCCGGTCTCCGTTAAGGATTTGCCTCTTAATGCTTATAAGACAAAGGTAAAACATTTTTTAGTCACCAATGCTTTTTATTCATTTGAGGAATTCCTGAGCTCAAATTTCAGTGCCATGCATAGGCTGGGTCTCTTGACTTTTAGTGTTTTTAAGCATTACTTTTTAGGCTTATATGTGTTTTATTTTTGTTCTTAAGTAAAACGAATTTTACAGTTTAATACTTTTATTTGGAGTTATATTTTTGACTGACTTGTGTAAAAGCTTTATACTTTTTGGCATGAATGAATAAATAAATAAATAAATGTAAACCATAACATCTTAATTGAATCACTATGGGTTCAGAGGAACGCCCCTTGAGTGGTTTAAATCGTATCTCAGTTACAGAAATCAGCTTGTAAAGGCTGATACGATGAAGTCTTCTTGCAAACCAATAGAATGTGGGGTACCTCAAGGTTCAGTCCTGGGCCCTTTTTTTGTTTCTGTGCAAGTTTACAACTAATGCAAACATTATTCTTTATCATCAGAAATATCGTAGTCTATATAGAAAGACGATAAAAGCAGCTAAGGTTAAATATTATAGTGACCACTTGAATATGTCCTCAAATAGGCAGAGAGAATGTTGGTCAATTATAAATGACTTCAGGCATTCTCACAAGAAAGTTTCAGAACCAGAAGTAAGACCAAATAGTTTAAATGATTATTACTGTAATATTCCTCATTTATTGCTCAAGGATGTGAATACTAATATTGATCCTTTGCATCATATTCAACAAGTGTCAGTTCAAAATTCTTTTTTCTTTTATCCTGTTAGCCTTACTGATGTTAGAGATGCAATTAAAAGCTTAAAAAACCATAAATCAGCTGGAGCTGATGGAATATCATCAAAATTACTACTCCTTTTGCCTGACTCAGCATTGAATGCCTTAGCTTCTGCCATAAACAATTCCTTTCATAATGGCATCTTTCCAGCATGTTTGAAGGAGGCAGTGGTTATCCCTCTTTATAAGGGTGGAGATGTGAGTGAGCCTTGTAATTTTCGTCCAATTTCTATATTATCTACCCTCTCCAAGATAGTTGAAAAACTTGCAAAAATCAGAATTTTATCTTTTTTGCAACATAATTGCATTTTATCTGCAAATCAGTTTGGATTTCAAACGGGAAAAGGGACTCGGCTGTTTTCTGTCTATGTGTCCTTGAATTCTGGAGAGTCCGCGGCGGCAGTGTTTTGGCGATTTATCCAAGGCATTTGATTGTGTAGATCATGGAATACTGCTGTCTAAGCTCAATAATTATGGCTTTAGAGGTGTGGCATTGCAATGGCTGGAATCCTATCTGTCTAATCGTACCCAAAGAGTTACAGTATCTGGATGTTTATCCAATTCCAGATCCCTTAAAACTGGAGTACCTCAGGGTTCAGTGTTAGGACCACTATTATTTTTGCTCTATGTAAATGATTTGGGTTCATTAAAACTGCAGGGCAAAGTGGTTCAGTTTGCTAATGATACCACCATTTTATGGAATCATAGAGATTCTGATAATGTTAGAGCCCAGGTTTTTAAGGATCTTAAGATTTTATCGAAGTGGTGTGCTGCAAACAGGCTTGTATTTAATGTGGGCAAAACCTTTATTATGGGATTTAAGTGTGACGTTCAGGGCCTTATGTTTAGTGAAAATTCCCCCTTGCAAAACAAAGAAAGCTGTAAGTTCCTTGGAATTACCATTGATGGTCGCCTTCGCTTCGAAGATCATATCCTAAATCTTGCATCAAAATTATCCTCTGGATGCTTTGCAGTAAGAATGGCGGGGCATGAGCTGGGAGGGGTAGTTGCACGTTCAGTGTACTTTTCTCTTATTGAGCCCCACCTTCGTTATGGCTTGCCTTTTTGGGGTTTAAGCAACAAGGGATTATTAAACATAATTTTTGTGATTCAAAAAAAGGCAGTTAGATACCTATGTTCCGCTGGGTTAAGAGATTCTTGTAAACCTCTCTTTATATCTCAAAAAATCCTAACTCTTTTTTCTCTTTTTATCTTAGAAACAGCTACTCTTATTCATAAATGTCCTAAACCTCCCTCTAACACTGGTCATATGACTCGCCAGGTTAACGATTTTCCCTTACCAATCCCTACATCCTCCCTCACGAAGAACTCACTTATATACCTCAGCAAAAAAATTTACAACCATGTTCCTCTATGTATCAGACAAATTTTAGAAGTTAAGAGATTCAAAAAGGAATTAAAATCACTTTTATTATCCAGGGCATATTATAGCCTTGACCATTTTTTTAATGATACCTTTTAACCTGTGCTCTGACATCATTTTAGTGTTTTAGTTTTGTTTCCTGTTAAATAATGTAATTTACTTCTTCTAAATTCTGTTTTATTGACAGCTTTACTTATTTTTTAATGAAATTTATCAAAAAGATGCTTTTTTTTCTCAATCTGTTTTGTTATGATTAATTTTGGTAATGTGTGTAAATTTTATGGTAAAGTGTTTTAGAAGTTATGTTTGTTTGAAATTTAAAGTGAATTTGGAATTTTTTAGTTTTTAGGATGCTTGTACACAAGATTTTGTTGTCTTACGTAATATAGCACATTTTCTTTCTTTCTGATTTTTATAAATGACATGGCCAATCTTAACATCAGTGGCAAAATCTGTCTTTTTGCTGACGATACTAGCTTTACATGGAGCAATCCGGATGCTAGGGCACTGCATGCTACTATTTCTAATGATTTAATTACCATTAAATCGTGGTGTGATTCTAATCTTCTGTGCCTAAAACTATAGTCTTATCATATAAAACTACTATTCAACCCTTTGTACTTAACAACACCAGTTTGGATGTTGTTGAATCTGTGAAGTTCTTGGGACTTAATGTTGACTACTCCCTAAAATGGGACTTGCATATTGATGCCTTATATAAAAAATTACGTTCAGCATGTTTTGCCTTAAGATCAGATTTTTTTTATGATAGAAGTTGTAGACAAAGCCAATAGACTGTACATAAACAAAGTAAAATGAAAATCCTGCAGTCTCCCTCCACTTATTTATTAAACATTTAGGTATTTAAATTTAGCAGGATTTTTTTTTTTTACATATTATATTACTTTTAATTTGGTTAAGTTTACACATTGTGAATGTTGTATTGGCACTATTTTAAGGATTTTTATAGAAATAAAAGTTTGTATATTTAGTGTTCCATGATAACAATTATGTAAAATTGCAAATGCCGCTGGGCATTTTATGAATGAAATAAGCCAGTTTTCTTCTGAAATGCTTCATCCCTAGGGATGCCCTAGACAACAGCATTTTTCTTGTCAACAATATCTGATATTTGCCATTAATTATTAGTGGTTTTCGCAAATACAAAAAATGCTTTACTCCTCAATTGGTCTTTGATAACTCTTATTATACTGTACATAATAATAGCCTTACCTGTGACCGCGAACATGAGCAATGATATTGCAAATATTCCACCATACATGTAATACAGTAAAAAACAGAACACAAGAACTAAACCAGAGTATGCCCACACTTTTAAAATCATCCTAATAAGAATGGCACCCAGCTGAGAGAGGGGCACATAACCTCCCATGTTTATTCTCCTGTATTCTGGCATACAGACTCTTTTATATCATGGCAAGATTTCTTTTTCAGGCCCAAGTGTACTGTCTAGGTCCTAGAAGTTCTTTAAATACTCTTATCACATTTTCGAAAGGGTTGTAGGACTAGTTAAGACTTTCTAAGCTGGTCTTTGTTAATAGAAATCGGTTTTATGAGCGACTTAAATACGGCACGTTTATTGATTTATTGCACTTGTCTTGCTGTACAAACGATAAGAAACTACTTACAAGAAAAATGATAAGATTATTGAAAACTAAGCAAAATTAAACTGTTTGTTGATAACAAACAAAAATGATATATGAGAAATGTTAAAATTGACAGTGACAGTGACATATGACAAGACGGTCTTAATCACACGACGAAGTTTCGTTAGAGTGCATCCACAAGGGAACGTAACCAAGTAATTTAGCACCTAATTTAGATTATTAGAAAAAGCTGAAATAAAAAAAAATCAAAACAAATATAGACAATTTATTTATCTAAATTGCAAATAATATTATTTATTGTGTTCTAATTCAAAATATACTTTATTATCATAAATGCTCGCGCGATCGTAAAGTTAAAGTTTCTTATACGTCTTGCTATTTAAAAAAACGGAAAAGTTGGTGATAGAATCGAGAATATTTTGGTGAAGCCCTGGAAGTGTTTATGGCTCTGGTAATGCAGAGCAAGTAACAACTGATAATATATACCGATTTTTTACAACAATAACATAAACAAACCAGTGTCATTTATCAAGAGTCATCTAACCACATAATTTTTAATTTTTATTTTTCTCTGTGCATTAAACCTTAAGTAGTGTTGAGCTGGACAATGGTACCGATATCGCAATGTCTGGCTCTTGCACTAAATGTAAGTCTGCAGTTACTTGCAGAGAACCTAAAAGAAATGGCGAGGTTGTTGGTTACCCTTGCGACCATTGTAGAAGCATGATCTGTCAAAGCTGCCGTGATTTAAGTGCTACTGAAATCAGGGCAGTGGTGTTAAGCAAGAGATCTATGCCCTTCTTCTGTAAAGAGTGCTTAGGTAGCGTCAAGCAGCTGCTGGGACTGATCGATCGTGTAGGAGTACTTGAAAGGGATGTTGGAGTGCTGAAGACTGAAATATCTAAACTGCCTGTTGTACTGGATGAACTTGAAAGGGTCAGGACAAAGTTGGATGCATTACAGGTGGAGGTTACCTCATCTAAGATGCCATTGGCTTCCAATGGCAAGTCTCAACAACCACCATTTACTCAATCAAACGCCGAGGCTAGTAATGTTGTGTTGCAGGAAATTATGGAGAGGCAAAAACGTAACTGCAATTTAATGCTTTTTAACCTAAAGTCCGAGTCGTCTGAAGATCCGACTTTCACAGCAGACATCTCTACTCTGCTTAACGATGTGTGTGGCCGTAATATTCCTATATCCAAGGCGTCTAGATTTGGAAAACCCAACTGTTATGGCTGCAGACCAGTTAAGATCACACTGGTAAACCATGGGGATGTCGGATTCCTACTGAAGAACAAGAGTAAGTTCTCAGGAAGAAAGATATACATTGAGTCTGACTTTTTTTTTTAATGGTAAACACAAGCACAAGAGAAAAGTCCTATGTCACTCTTGGAGTGGTGCTTGCGCGAAGATATTTGTGGGCATTTATCTTGAATCGCTGTAGGTTGTATGCGTCGGGAAATATGTGAGGTGGAAGCCCGTTCCACAAAGATGTTCTCCAGATGAATGAGCCCCGATACAGCGACGTCCTTGGGGTAGGCAGGTAGACTCGATGTTGATGAGCCGCAACGCGCTAGACGCGTCCTTTTTGCCGGAACAGCCCTGGGTGGAATGAATCAGGCCTGCCAGCTCAGAGGAGCACTTACCGTGATAATAACGGTAGAATAAACAGAGATCAGCCACCTTTCTCCTGTGCTCCAGACTATCCAGACTCTTTGTCAGTTCTGGTTTGTCGATAAGACGAATAGCTCTCTTCTGTATAGAATCCAGCAGGCTTAAACTATGCTTGGGTGCAGAGCTCCAGACATGCGAGCAATACTCGAGGGAAGGGCGTATTTGAGACTTATAAAGAGTCAGCAGCTGTTCTGGTGTATACAGTTTTTTCGTTTTGAAAAGCACTCCGAGTTTTTTGGAAGCCGCCCTGGCGACCTCGGCAACGTGGTCATGCCAGGACACACTGTTGGTGACCTCGACTCCTAGAAGATGTAAAGATTATTTCATTGGCAATGTTTTCCCTGCCATAACCAGCTCCGGGCCATCAAGGTTAGTCTTCATCGTAAATACTGCAGCCTGCGTTTTTTTAACGTTAAAATTGACCAAATTGTTATCACCCCACTCCAAGATTGCTCTAATATCGTTGTTGGTTGAAGCTACTTGTTGCTGCCTAAGATTCTGAGAACTTGCGACTGTCGTTGGTTTGGCGGACTTAAATGTGGAAATAAGTGTGCTATCGTCCGCAAAGCTGTAGATTGGATTGACAGTGGTTCCTAGCAAATCGTTGATATATATCGAGAAAAGGGTGGGGGATAGAATGCATCCTTGAGGGACTCCAGCGTTAATGTTAAATTTGTCGGAGAGGTGTCCATCGACGGTTACTTGGATTGTTCGTTGTTCACAAGTGTGTGACGTAAGCCAGAAGATCGCCGGTGGATCTAAGCTTTCGGAAGCCGTACTAATGATCGCTGATTAGTCCAGTTGATTTCAGATATCTTAACAGTTGTTGGTTGACTGCTTTCTCCATAATCTTCGATATTACTGGAACTAGTGCAATCGGGCGGTAATTGGACGGCATCGTCTTCTTACCCTTTTTGGGTACAGCTTGCACTTGAGCAGTTTTCCAGCTTGTTGGAAATTTTATACGATCCTGTTTATACGATGCCGTGAACAGTCTACATAAGGGAGGAGTCAATTCGTCTGCACAACGTTTTAGTACTAGGGCTGGAATTCCATCGGGTCCAGAAGCTTTGTTGGTGTCTACGCTTTTAAGAATTTTATTTATAATTCGTTGGGGAAACGAAATTTCTCTCATCGATGAATTCACCCTTGGCAAATATGGCGGTGTTTTGCCTTGCGAGTGCAGAGTAGAATTGGACGCGAAGAGTTTACCCAGTAAGTTGGCTTTTTCCCTTGCTGTTACCGCGATAGAACCATCATCTGCTGTTAGGGGTGGCAAGGCCGACTTAGCAAATCCTTGACTAACGGCTTTCGATACCGACCAGAAAGATCTTGATCTATTTGGGCAGTTTAGCAATTTGTTTTTGATCCTGTTGTTGTGACTCTCTTTGCATTCATCAATAATTCGCTTGCAGCTATTTCTGGAGGCTAAAAAGTTCCTCCGATTTTCGATGGAAGGATGTTGACGCCATTTGCGATATTATTATTATTTATTATTATTATTTTTATTATTTTATTATTTATTATTTATTTTCTTAAGGATACAAACAGGTAAACCCACTACAGTATCCACTTATAAATATAGAAACAATATAAACTTGCAGACACTAAAGTTAAATACCCTTAACAATTGCGAAACCGGAAAAGGACTATTAAATTTTAAATACTAATTTTTAAATACTAATTCTTACACAAAAAACACAAAGTCTGGGATACGAATTATAGTAGCTCTCTCTTCAATATACCTTTCAGGTTTTTTTGGGTTTCAAAAAAGAGATCTATGTTATTATAAAAATTTGATAATCTCATCATTCTGCACAGTGGAGATGACTGACAACTGTTAGTATTTCTGAAAGGTAAATTAAAAAGATCACTAAGTCTTAATTGCCGTGATGGAATATTAAATCTCAACCCCTGCATCAAACATGGACAATCCACTCTATTATTCAACAGTTTATGCAAAAATAAAAGGTCTGAAATTTTTCTTCTGTTGTCAAGAGTAAGTATACCAAAATGTTTTCTTATATCACCTAAGTCATTAGTAACAATATTTAAATTATCCCTATAATAAAGACACTTTAAAAATTTGTTCTGCACAGATTCCAATCTATTTTTATAAATTGAGTAAATCGGATTCCAAACAACACACCCAAAATTAAGCTTGCTATAAACAAATGCATAATACAAAAAAATATAGGATCTAGAGGATTTCAAAATTTTAGCCTGCCTATTAATAAACCCTAACATTTTATACGCACTTAACACTAAGGTATTAATATGTTTATCAAAAAGTAACTTCTCGTCAAAAATGATTCCCAAATCCTTCACCTCTTGGGTCCTTTTAAGATCAACATTATTTATATTATAATTAAATTGAATTTTTAATTTATTTTTAGTAAATGAAATAAACTGACATTTTTTAATATTTAAAAAAAGGCAATTGATCCGACAGTATTCAACAAGGCTTTCTATATCCTCCTGCAGGAGCTGGCAGTTTTCGTGTGATTTTATAGGTCTAAAGAATTTAAGATCATCTGCATAAAGCAAAAACTCCGAGTGTTTAAAACATTTAAATATATCATTTATAAATATTATGAAAAAAAGGGGCTCAAATGAGATCCTTGTGGCACCCCCGACGTTACATTAACTATTTCGGAGTTTACGCCGTTTATGCAGACTGTGAACCTTCGATTCGAGAGGTAAGATTCAGCCCATTTTAAAAGAAAACCACCCACCCCTACCAGAGCTAGTTTTTTTAGCAAAATTGAAATGTTAATTTTATCGAAGGCCTTGCTGAAGTCCGTGTAGACGCTGTCAACCTGAATACGTTTGTCCATATTTTTCTTTAAAAATTCAAGATAGGTGAGAAGATTGCTGTCTATAGAACGGTTTGCAAAAAACCCATGTTGTTCAAAAATTAATTGTCTTTTCACTAACTTAAAAAAATATGTATATAAAAGTTTTTCAAATAATTTTGCAAATATACTGAGCTTACTTATTGGACGGTAGTTGGAGATAATATTTTTTTGCCCGTTCTTATATATAGGAATTACATTGGAAACCTTCCACGCATCCGGAAATTGACCTTGTAAAAGCGATTGATTATATAATTTATATAAAGGATATGAGAGTCCTCTAGAACAATTTTTGACAAATAATGAAGGTATGCCATCAGGGCCTGCACCCTTTTTAGGATGCAGATCATTAATTCCTGCTACAACCTCATCCAGTTGAAATTGAATTAAACCTAGATTATCATGTGTCATGTTACTGTTATGATGATTATTTGATACACTTGGCGCTACAAAAACTGATTTAAAATACTCTGAGAATAAATCGCTAATTTCTTTTGAGGTGGAGGCTTCAGTATTATTATATTTCATAACTGAAGGTAAGCCAGAATTTCCCCTCTTAACAGATACAAGTTTCCAGAAAATTTTATTATTTGTTGATATTTCGTCCTCTAAAAAGGATATATAATTATTAAAATCACGTTTTATTAGCCCCTTAGATCGACTTCTTAAGAGTTTAAATATGTTTAGATCAGATGGGTTTTTATATATTTTCCATTTTTTGTGAAATTTATTTTTTTCCTTAATTACTTTAATAGTAGCTTTTGAAAAATAATAAGGGTAACCACTACTCTGATGGATAAGTGGGACCTTTTCTTTGATTATATCCCTTAAAATATTATAAAATTTACTTAGATTTATGTGAATATTAACACTAGTAAGAATAGTATCCCAATAAATTTTAGACATTTCATTATTGATTTCCTCAAAATTTGCCTTTTTATAATTAAAAAAACTATGTTTTGGGTTTCTTAAGGATTTAGGAATATCTAGGCAAAACAAAAATTCAAGAGCAGGATGATGGCTATCCTCCTTGACTGCTGGGGCCGAACATTTCATAATATGACTAATATAGTTTTTATTACAAAGAATTAAATCCAAAATTCTGTTATTATTATTTTTAATAGGATTATATTGCATTAGTCCACTAAATGATAATGTATCTATAAGTTCTGCATGCTCAGCACTTACGGTAATAGGTATCAAAAAATCCTCAGACTTATTTTTCTTTTCCCATGTAACCGAAGAACAGTTCATATCACCACACACCAGAATAGAACTATCACCCACATTATCACTTATCCAGGATAACTTTGAAGAAAAACAAGAATATCCCATACGATCACTTGGCGGAATATAAACGCTACAAAAATACACTGTATTGATTCCGACTTTTAAAGCCACCCATACATCCTCTGCATCACTGAAAAACCCTGGTACACTAACTGCATTAAGCACTTTTTTGGTTGCTATTAACACGCCACCCCCATCCTTCTTTTGTGAAATTGTTGTCTCCCGATCACGTCGAAAGACATTGTACTTATTTAAGTCAAACAGTTCTCCATCAGATATGTTTTTATTAAGCCAGGATTCACTTAAACAAACAATATCAAAGTTCATTCCATCCATAGCCAAAGAAAATTCATTAAGCTTGGTTCTTAAGCCCCTTGTATTTTGGCAATATACGTGAAGAGCCATTTTATTAACAAAAATATCTTAATAAATGAAACATTATAAATATATTACGCAGAGCCATCACCCAACTTCTCCAAAACAGATGAGTTTCCCACAAGAAAAATTCGTGATGTTTCATTTTTCCTCAAGCAGATATTGCCATTCTTGACCCAGACAAATTTAAACTGATGATCCTTAGCAAACTGCTTGACCTCCTTCAACAATATTTTCTTTTCGCTGATTAAGTTTTCATTGATAAATATTGGCTTTTGAGCACTGGCCAGCATTAAACCAGGTCCATTTTTCCCAGTAGAACGAATCTTGGCTTTCACAGCACCCATCACTTTCTCCTTAAAAATGCGGGATGAAAATCGAACTACTATAGGCTTTGGTAGATTTTGATTTCGACTCTGGACACGATGAATAAAATCAATTCTTTCTTCTTCAATATCGCACTGAATAGATTTACCTATATTATTTACAATTGTAATAAGATTTTCATTTTTTATTTCTGGTATCCCATGGATCTCAATATTATTGGATCTGGAAAACTGTTCAAGTGAGTTAATTTTTTGCGTGATTAACATAGAATCAGCCTTTAATCTCTCGTTTTCCTCTCTCAAGATTTTAATGCATTTAATGCTTTCAGAAAGAGCTTTTAAAGTAGCCTCAAAATCTGAAATTTTGTCAGAACAAAATGTAACAGACTCCCGCAGCATCCTCAGTTCATTTTCCAAGCAAACAGCCGACAAGCCCTGTGACGCCGACGAAACAGGTATTAGTACCATTACCGCGGCCACCGGCGTCGTTGCCGATAATAATCGACTGTCGTCTTGGCGCCGCCGACGCCAACATCGATGATCGCCGATCGCTAGACTCTTGGTCATCACGGTGCCCAGTACGACATGATGGGCAGTTCCATTTTACACCAGAGGTTGGTCGAAATAAATTTACCTGATCCTTTCTCACTTCGCAGCACTGCGCGTTAGCATGGTATACTTGTTTACAAACATCGCATGGAATTCCTGGTTGATTTCTGCTGACTTTAGAATCACAGGCTACACACTTATCCATCATTGCAACTGAAGAATACAAAATTTATAGCAGTTAGAATATACGAAATAATGCGGAGCTCACGAACAACATGTGCAACCACTGCTGTGCACTACACGACGACGTAAACACTAAAAACGCGATATGCTGCGTTTTTAGTGTTTACTGCCTTTTTGCAATTCAGGTTGAACCATTGCTTGTTGTTTGATCTGCATTTAGTAGAAAAAGGGATATAAACTTCCATTCCTGTCAAGATCGTCTCTGTAATTTGGTTTACACATTCTGAGATGTTATTGGTTCTAAAGCAGACTTCTTTCCAAGGGAATGAGCGATAAAATTCCCGAAGATGGTTCCGCTATGCTGATTTATAGTGCCATACCTTCCGCGGCATCGGAGGATCCTGCGTTTTAACATCCAACTGGCAAGAGACTGTTATCAATTTGTGGTTCGATGTTCGTAGGGGGCCTGTACTGATACAGTATACGAGTCAGGGTCTGAAGCCAAGACCAGATCTAGGAGACTCGTGAACTCGCCGTCTCGATCGGGGATTCTGGTAGGTAGCTCAGCTTCTCGTCCTTCATCGTCGTTCTTGTTGCAGAAGCGCAGCCAGTTGATATTGTGAACGTTAAAATGACGATGACGATGATTTTTGCGCTTGGGTAGTCAATTTGCCGTTGGTTAATGCAATCAACCAGGTTCAAAAAGAGCTGCGTATATTGGGTATCGCTTGGTGGTCTGTAGATACAGCAGATAAATTTCGTGGCTCCACTGGCTATTATTTTGAACCACATAACGTCGAAGTCCGGAGGTTCAAGCGTTTCCTCCCGCTGGCAATTCAACTCGCTCTTGACAAATACTGCCAATCCAAAGTTTAGTCGAAATCGGGTGTGTAGATCGTATCTAGGATAAATAAGGTGAACATTTGTTGTTGGAGGTTTCACCTTTGTTTCTGCCAATGCCAGAATGTGATGCTTATTTGATTGCAGGTGTTGGTGTACTGCATTAATATTGGTGTTTAGGCCTCTGATGTTGCAGAAATTTATTTTTGTCTTTTAAATCCGCCTGATGGACCTCCCGACCAGCCTCCGCCCGGAGATCCGAATGGGAGGCTAGTTTACCTCCGGAAAGTTTTGGTCGTGAGGGCGCCATCATGCATTAATTTTACTACTCCGTTTCCCCTTTGAAAACCGGACACATGGACATGGCGGCGAAACGTGAGTTCCATGGAACCACTTCACGCCGTCACAAGTCCTATGTGGTGGTATTGAAGCGGGCGATGCAAGTGGACAACATCTACCACCAAAGAGGTTGCTCTTTTAGTCGCTTTTTACGACAGGCAGAGCATAGCGGAGGGCTATTCTACCCCGGCCCTCCCCGGGGAAGAGGAACTTAACTACGGCCCAAGCTATAGATAATATAATCAAACGTATAATTAAACCACAATTTGTGCGCGGTGCATTTCAAATTTTCCAACTAAGCGAGATTAAACACCTAATTGAGATTAGGTTCATACAGCGTATATGGGTATTAGCCAATATTCACTAAAAGAATTTTTTACCTAATACATTGAAATATGCAGGTATATTACTGAAAAAATCTTTGTTTTACCGTCGATTAAATATTTGGTTTTAAAATATTCAATCAACGGTATTATTTTGTTAATTAAAACTGATAGAAATCTGTTCATTCATTTAAAAAAAATAAAAATAGATAAATCGTTTGACTTGAATTTTGTTTTCAATATTCTGAATTGTGTAAGAGTTTGTATTTTTTGGCAGAAATAAATTAATAAGTATAAGCACTAGCGCTGCTATTACGCACGCTCGCCGTGTAGAAACACCTTTAGCCGTTCACCGAATTTTATATTATTTGACTGTTCAAATCTGACATTTTGTTTTGACATTGACATAAACACCTGTTCATGAGTGTTTGTTTTATAAAATTTTAAAAACTATTTTTTTAAACTCTTTTATTTGCAAATTATACTGAACCTAACTAACAACAAATAAAATTATGAAGTTTACAGTAAAAACTGTTTTACAACGTTCTCCTAGATTAGGAGAACTGAGCCAAATCCCCGGTAAGCCCGATATTAAATTGGAGACTCCTTTGGTGCTTTTACACACCCAAGCCGGCCACGTACCGCATATTACCCATGAAGTACTGAAAATGGTTACCCAGGAGCCGCAGATTCTGCAAATCCCCGTGGTCAGCATGCATAAATATCAAGAGGCCATCAAATCATTCAGTCATCCTGTGGCCGACTTTATCGGGAGCAAGAACAGTTTGACATGCCTCACCTTGCACGACGTCAGTGATATCATGAAGCCCGGACATCACATAAAAGAAAAGGTTCCAGTGTTCACGAGAAATGGTAAAGTGCTCTATGATAGTGATAAATATATGGATATGGTAGAGCACTGTCAGCCGAACATGTATGTTTTATTAAGTGACAGTGATACCAATGAAACCAGTGCACCCAAGCGTATAGCAAAAGCTTTAGACAACACCGTTGCTTTTGTCAAACAGTGTTTAGAGAGACATAAAAAATGTGAAGCTCTGAAAGACAG
This sequence comes from Anthonomus grandis grandis, assembly GCF_022605725.1. Classification (NCBI taxonomy): domain Eukaryota; kingdom Metazoa; phylum Arthropoda; class Insecta; order Coleoptera; family Curculionidae; genus Anthonomus; species Anthonomus grandis. Next base: position 9,108,749 of record NC_065564.1, on the reverse strand, counting down.
TCTTGTGATAGCGCCCATTGCTGGAGCATATTGTGTGAAGTCTAGACAAAAGTGCTTAAACCTTCTTAAACCATATGAAGAGAGTTTTCATGGGTATTTGATTGATGGTTTACACAATAATGGACCGCAAGTGGAGTTCATCCCTTTTAAAGACATCAAGCCTATTGTAGACACAATTGTTGAAGCTATGCCCGAAGAAAAACTTTTAGCCATACAGGGCTGTTGGAACCCTGTGAATATTATTAAACTTGTAAAAGCTGGGGTGGATTTATTTGACACCTCTTATTGTAGGATTTTAACTGAGCGATCATCAGTAATGATTTTTGCTATTGATCCTCAAGACACTTGCAATATATACGAGTTAAACTTGAGGGAAGAACAGTTTTCTGAAGATCTTGAACCATTGAAACCGAACTGTGAATGTTTAGTTTGCATGAATTACACCAGGGCATATATTCACCATCTTTTGACTGTGCAAGAGCTTTTAGGGCCCATTCTGATAATGATCCATAACACCCATCATATGTTAAAGTTTTTTAATAAAATTAGAGAGTCTATCAAGGATGGGACACTGGATGAGCTGGAGTGGAGGGTGCAGAAACAGTTTGATGATTTTCAGAGTAAATTTGAACAGAAAGTTCGGTCTGCTACTGTATAAATATATTTTGTATGAAACAGCCAAACATGAATTAATTAATTTTTATTGATCCCAATTGTTCAAATATGATATGCAGGGTGGATTTTGTACCGTAACACAAATTAAAGTGATGAGAAAGTCTTTAAAAAAATTAAGTGGCCCATATTGTAACCAATAAATCACCAGCAAAATTAATTTAGAATCATAAAGAAATGTCACTCCACTATTTGGGCATTGTGAGGCAATTTCCATTTGGACTTATTAAAATTTTATATATATTTTTCATGACTACAATCTATTTATATACAGGGTGTCCATTTAATATTGCGGCTAAATCATGAAACGGAACAAACATTAAATATGTTAGAGGGGCTACTTTTTAAAATTAGTTTGGTTGATACAGGGTGTCCCAAAAAAGGGTGGTACATAATTTGATTTTTTTTTTAATGGAACCACCTATATTTTTTTACCAATATGGAGTCTTATTAGACTTTCTCTTTAACCCTAAAACTGTTTTGCTCTAAAATGCGACGTTGCTTTGCTATTAACAATTGAAAATCAGTGTTTCGCTTAAATTTTAATGTTTACCACCGACGTTTTTTATCTTTCTAAAAAATCTATGTAGAGTTCTTGGCTAAGTTAATTTTATCATTTGAAATTCCAAAATTTATTTTTTTTATTTAGGGTGATCAAAATCGTTACTCAATGATATTTTCAATTTAATTTTGCGCTATTTTTTTAAATGGAACACGCTATATCTTGTAATGCGTTTGGATAAAGCATTCTTTTATCTTGAATTTGATACTAACAAGTATACCTTTATCTATAACTGTTTTCTCAAAATTTGTTCTTAAAGGAAAAATTACATATTTTTTTCATAGGCATCATGATACTTCGACAGAACACAATTAATAGATATTTTATTGAATCAAAGTGGCAAGGACTTTGTCCCTCTGTTCAATTCTATTTCGAACACTTTTTAATAAGAAAAAAAGTCAATAGTTGTAATAACCATAATAAAATTATAGTAGTAAAGACAAGTAATATTAATCCCTGATGCTTATCTCATTTAAAAATAAAATTCAAAAAATAGGTTTTTTTACAAAGTTGTTAATATTTTGGCCATTATTCATTTATTCTTTGTTGTGTGACGTATGCCAATCAGTGCACAAATTTAATTAATATCTTACAAACAAATTTACAAATTTAATATCTTAGTTTTAATTTTGAAAAAGATCTTTCTGCCGAAGCCACAGAAACTGGAATGGTAAGGAAAAGGTAACATGCAGTTAAAATTTCAGTGAAGCTGCTACAAGATGAAACATTTTCAAATAGGATAAATTGTACAAGTTCATGTATTCTGTTCACAAGGGCGTACGCAGGTTCTAGACTAGGGGGGGGGCAAGAAAAGATATTCATGTTTGGATATCGTGAACAAGTTCGTAGGAAAAAAATAAGTATACTATATACAAAATCTGCATATTTTATTTTAGATACATATTATAAGTTGAAGGTAGTAGGTCTAAGGAGTAATAGTAAAAAATAGTACACAAGTTAACAAGTATTACAAAAGGTTACTAGGTAATTCCTTATTTAAAAATTAATCTTCGTGAATCTTCTGCGAAGCGATTTAAAACATCTTCTATAAAAGAATGACTCAAACTAGTCACTAATTTTTTATGCACACTAAGCATGCAAAGGCCGTTTAGCCTATCTTCTACCATTGTCGATCTCAGCCAGGTTTTTACTCGTCTGAGAGTGCTAAATGTTCTTTCAATGGTAGCTGTAGAATAAGGCATTGCTAATAGCATATGTAGGGCTCTTTCAACCGTTGGATAAAAATTTTCTGCGTGGTGAATCAAATCTGATACTTCCAAAGTTTGAAGATCCACATTTTGCATGTTTTTCCAATAGATCTGTCAAAGTTGAGCTTCTGACATAATGCCTTCTAATTCATAAAATTTGGAGACTTCTTCCATACGAATTTTTAACTCTGCAGCTGCAATTTTTGTAATCTGAGCAGGGTGTAACAAAGATAAGGCAAAAGCTGGAGATTGATCTTGGCTAAACCGCGCTTCTAATGAGGATAGTAATGAGTCCAAATAGGGCACATATAGCGAACGGCGAAAATAGGTAAATGATTATGTAAAATAGCTGGATGATTTGCTCTATAAATTTGACGTCCAATAGTCCGGGGAATAAGCAACTGTATATCTAAAGCTTCCGCTATTTCATTGGCTGTTTTTAAAAGTTCCTCACTACCTTCTTCCGCGGAAAGTCTGTGTTCTATAACAGCAGTTTTTATTGTTTTAATGTGATCTGAACACTTAATTATATCCAGAGTTTTAGACTGCAAAATGTTAGCCACTGGTTCAAGCAAGGAGTTGTATTTGTCTATTATCACAGATTTAACTAGCTACGAGCGTAGCTAGTTAAATCTGTGCTATTATACATAAGGATAATATGAATGAAGTTTGACCAACCGCAGATAATAGTTGGAAAGCTGCAGTTTTCTGTGTGCAGAATTTCCTTCTTGAGAAAGCTGCTCTAAACCTTTAACAATTTCGATAAAATGTTTCTTAAATAATGCAATACTTATATTTTTGGGACCACCTTGTTTCGCAGAGCAATGGAATTTTTGGTGCATATTTTCGACGCAAAACTGATTCCCTGAAAAAATTAATAGTATCTTTGACAGTTCCAATGCAGTTACGGATCTCAGGAACTTTGTTCAGATCATTCACAACAAGGTTTAGTTTGTGGGAGGCGCAGTGAAAATATAGACCCTTCTTGTATGTTTCTCTTAATATTTTTTGGACACCACCATCTTTTCCCGCCATTGTAGCACATCCATCGTAACCTTGACCCACACATTTGTTAACATCAATATTTAATATATTAATGAATTTATTAATTTCACCAGATATAGTTTCGGCATCCATTTTTTCCAGTTCGATGAATCACATAAATTCTTCCCTCACAATTTTTTTTTTGTTGTCGTAAAATTTTACCCCTATTGACAACTGCTCTTTTCCTGATGTCAGCTGATTCATCAGCCAAAATACTGTAGGCATAAGCAGCTTTAATTTCGGTAATTAATTTTTCCCTAATCAAGACTCCACAAATATTTAGGATTTCATTTTGTATCCTTGGAGATGTATACTGAGCATTTTTATGGCCTTTTTCCAAATGATTTTTCAGGACCTCATCACCAGAGCTAATTTTTAGTTTAAGCAGATCTTGAAAAACGCCTTCATCTTTTTCTTTTCCTCTTAGTGGCAAACCATGTGTTCCACAAAAAATAATTGTATTGATGATAGGCCTTAAGACATTTTTATTATCTTCAATAACTTTTGCATGGCCACTGTGCATAGCAACTAGTACATTTGTGTTTGGATTGCTAAAATTTTGAGCAGATTCACTTGACTCTTTATGCCATTGACTACCTACATGGGCTTTGCAGAAAATATGTATATCCTTATATTTTTGGTAAATGGTCGGATAACAAGAGATCCCTGCACGCCGCGTGTAACTTTCGGCGGAAAGAGAACGCAAAACAAACAGAATGCACCTTTTAATCTTTGCGAATAAACAAGCCAGGGCTTATACATTTGTAGCCAAGTATGACTGAATTTGCGTTTTAAGTGCATGGCATCGCCAGAAAAATCATAATTATCAGAAGGTACCCAGCATCGCTTTAGCATTTCCATCTTGTTTTCGGTTGTCATTTGTGAAGATCTTCCAACCCACCGCCCTATGTTTTTGAAGGTGGTAGACAATGGTACAGTGAAAACATCTTGTCGGACTTGCATTGTCTTATTTATTTATTGTAACACGACGTTTCGGTTGGTAAGTATCTCCAACCGTTATCAAGTGTAAACTGACAGCAAACTACTATTCTATAGGCTTATATACTAGATGTGTGCAGCGATGTGGAAGGGGAGGGAAGGGAGGGAAAGTCATCCGTGAAAAAGAGTTGGAGGGGGGGAAGGACACGCGTCTCTCTAGATCCTACACTGTCCTGAGAGTAGAGGCTTCCAGATGTTGGGTATATCGACGCTTCGCTGGCTGAAGATCCTCTGATTCTGTGAAATGAAAGCTGCCTCTACGAACTTCCTCTTCCGCCAGTGCTGTTCCTTGTGCAGAATCTTGGCTTCTGACCAATGGACATTGTGTCCATTATGCCACGCGTGCTCTGCTATTCCGGATTTGGAAACCTCTCCTCTTTGGGTCCAGCTGCGATGTTCCTTCACTCTGATTTCTAGGGGGCGCTTCGTTTCACCTATGTATGAGTCACCGCACTCACATGGGATCCGGTAGACGCAATTTTTGGTATCCACCATGCCATCTGGTTTGGTCTTTGAAACCACGCTTCTGATAGTGGTGCTAGATCTAAAGGCAGTTCTAATATTGTACTTGCTGGCAATGCGTCGGATTTGTTCCGATGTACCCCTAATGTAAGGTATGGGTAGAAGTCTGGTTGTCGTGGTGGCCTCGTCTCTGATTTGATTTGGACGCGTCCTTTGGATGGTCCTACTTATTAGCTTCTTTGGATATCCATTCTGTTGTAGGTCTTTGTAGATGGTATCCACTTCAGTCTTGAGATCCTCGTCGTTTCTACAGATGGTTCGAGCTCAGTTTGTAGATGGATCTTATGATGCCTACTTTGGTGGTTGCGGGATGGTTGGACTCATAGTGCAGATACTGGCCCGTGTGTGTTGGTTTTCTATAAACTGAAGTTCGTAGATTTCCGCCGACCTTTTTAACGATTAATTGTACTATCACTAAGAGTACTGGGGTATCGCCACTTGAGGCATTGGCAGGATTTAAGCCTCGGCATATATCTGAGTCTTATATCCTTAACGAAGTACAATCCGATTTAATTCATGCACTACATCAGACGATATCAGGACATATTTCTGAGGATCAGAGACGTCAGAAGGAACGTTTTGATAAGAAACGTGCCGAAGCGACAAAGTATGAAGAAGGTCAGCTTGTGCGAATCAATAATGCTCTAACAGCTACAGGGGGAAGCAAGAAGCTACTCCCCAGGTTCAAGGGACCGTTCAGGGTATTCAAGGTGCTTCCCAATGATCGGTATGAAGTGGAGGATCTACGGGAGAGTTGTAGAAAGAAACGGGACTGTGGTGGCAGTCGATAGCATGAAACCCTGGATTGTACTAAAAGGTTAGTATACGACTAACAATAGTAAAAATGGTTAGTAAAAGACTAACGAAAGTGAAACGGTTAGTAAACGACTAACGCCCTCAGTGGTTAGTAAACGACTAACATATGTATAAGATAAAGAACAGTTAGCAAATGCTTGACATATGAAATAGTTGACAGAGTATGAATCGTATACGGCCATTAACGGATGTTGACGGTTAGAATAATGGCTAACATGTTATTTTCAGAATAATTAAGTTTTGGAGTCTGAGGCCAGAACAAGAACTCAGGATGGCCGAATGTTAGCAAGAAGAACGCAAAGACGGCCACTCAGCATTCCTACGATACCGCGCCAGAAAGTATAAACAAGAATGAATGTGGTTTTAAAAAACAGAGGTAATGGGATTTAGTTTTAGTTTTAAATCACGTTAAGCGGGCTCACTGTATTATTAAATATCGTGGTTTTACTATTTTTCCCTAAAATAGTATTCTAACATAAGTGAACCGGCTAATTCTAAAAAACCAATAAATAAGAGTCTGTTTGTTTGTAGATATCATATTATAGTGATATCCCGTTGAGCCTTTTGAATAGGCATGGCTTTTAAATAGGCAAAAGGCCGTGAAAGTAACTTAAAGCGAAGATTCCGTCTTGTACCAATTTGAATAAATATAATTTTAATCAACCTGCCGGGTGTTTTTCTTACATATAGATGTGCAATTTATCATGCCCAAATATTCCTCGAGCAACCAATAAACTCCTTGCTAACGAAACCATTTGCAGCGATTAATTTGCGAAGGTTATCGCCAAAATTTGCATTGGGTATCTATAATTATATAACACAAATTCCTGATCTTTGCTCGCTCTATTTTTCACATGTTTCTCAATTTTCTCGAATAATTAATAATGGCTGAACTGATTAACAAGCCAATTTAATTGTTATCGGTGACTCACGTGCCAACCTTGTTTTGTCTGATAGTTTGTTTTCCTGACTGAACAATAACATCCCGAAAGTCAATAGCGATTTTTCAAATAATACAATTTTTCCGAGACACAATTCTATTTAGTCCAATCAATCTCGGCATCATAATGAAGAAATTGGGTCGCAACCAGCGTAATGTGGCGTTTTTTCGCACACTATCTTCGACTATGAATAGCGAATGCTGATTACAGTGATCCTATTACATAAATAATTAAACTGGATCACGCTCTCCTTTTAAATTTTGCTTTTGTTTTGAGATTATTTTATAAATTATGCGACCGAATTTAAGCAAAAATTTGGTCGAAAATAATTGCTCATAGTGATCACTAGTCCCCGTGATGTCATCACAGATTGACAGTCACGTTAATGAGATGTGATCAGCGAATGTTTAGTTCTAATAGAAATAGTTTGATTAAAATCCACGTGATTTTTTTACGCGATGGAAATGTTAAATTGGAAAATGCGGTTTAATGACATAATGGGTGTAAAGCACTTTGCTGCAACATTAATCTTTGTTTGGCTTAGTAATAATTTTTTTATAGAAAATCTGTTAGAACTGGATCTAAAGATAAGGGCCGGATCCAGTTAAAAATACTCTCTCCGAATATATTGTGACGACTTTAACATTCTCAACGATTAAGATTCCACTGCCCTCTCCTTAAGTGCTCTTCATCTTAAAATTATTTCAATATGGGCAACAAAACCTCTTGTAGAAATAAACAGGTATTGCTACACTTCACAGGTGAATTCATTGAATGTCAAATTGAGCTCTAGTTGGATTTGCTGCAGCTCAGCGTCTTCATGGTTTCCATAATAAGTCCTTTAAATGACACCGTTGATGACTTCCAGAACATCCCAGGATTTTTGAAGTTTCTCGTTAAATTCCTATAGAGTTGAAGTGCGGTTGATATTAGTTGAAGTCGATTCACCTTGACTTTAAAATCCAATGATTAAATTAAAGTTGGATTCCAATAACGTAAGTTCTGTAGCCAGAACTTGCACCTACATAAGTGGGTCCAAATGGAATTGCAGCCGACAGACATTAACAGCCAAGCAATTGGAGTAATTTTTCAGGCAGTTAAGGTAATTTTTGATCCTCTAAACGCTCTTATGTCTGGACAACATTTAAAATAACTTAATGACATTAAAGTCATGCTATTTTTCTAGCGGTTCCCCATCTAGAAATAAATAATAAATTAATAATTAATAATAATAAATTAATAATTTTTTGATTTTAGATAAAATGACGCGAAAAGAGGATCAAGCACCATCTGATAAATCGGGCAATAGCAAGCTTAGTGTATTTCTACTTAATATTCAGTCATTAAGACACAAAACTAATGATCTATTTCTTTTATTGGAAGAGCTAAATTTTCCAGAAATTGTTGCTATAACTGAACATTGGTTAAACATAGATGAACCTGTCTTTATTAAAAATTACACTACAATAGCAAGATTTAACAGAAGTAATTTATCCCATGGAGGTATTATGATAATGTCTACAATCACTGATTTCACCAGTAACTAAGGTTGATAACTTATTATCTGAAAAAGTGTTTGAATTTTCCATCGTTCACCATAAGTCATATGACCTCTATATTGTTTGTGTTTATAGAACACCTGACGCTGATGTACAGACTTTCTGTCTAAAACTTCTGAGCTTGCTAGATGCCTCCATGCCTCTAAAAACTAAATTAATTTTGTGTGGCGACCTTAACACGTTGAGTGCAACATGTATCCAACATGGATATATCATGATGATTGAGTGGCCGCATGTAGCCACAATGGATACAAACTAGTTTTTGTATTTCTGGCCGCCTGCATCCGCATTGGATGCACGGTTTGCATGTATTGTTATGGGAGCTTTTATATGGTGGTCTGGGGTACCCAAAAACGGTTTGACCTACGAAATTTATTTTTGCTCTTTGTTCTGAAGAGGAATTTTGAAATAAATGCATACAAAAATAAATACATAGAAAAATGTGGTTTATTCACATAAATTTATTAAATATGAATTAAACTAAACATGAAATTAAACGTAATAAAACAAAACAAGTTAAAACAAAAAATGTGGCTTATTCACTTAAGGCGAGTGTGAGTTTCAAAAAAACAAGATAAACAATAAAATTTCTCACAAACTTCACACCTAAATTTACTTTGAGTCGCTTTTTTAGCCGTTAATTTACTCCCAACCTCTTCAGATTTTTCTTTGGTAACAGTGGACACATCGACCTCTTTTTCGTTCATCACCTTGACTTTGTACTAAAATATGTTTCACCTGATTATCGGCATCTGCATCAACAGTGGAAATGCGAAGCATTTCTCCTACAACCATTTCTTTAAATTTTGTTATTGACATCTTTTCGTTGGCAACTTCTTGGTACAAAATGTTTATAATTTACGACTGCAGTTCCCGCTAGTAACTCTACAGCTAATTTTCTGTACCCTTTTACTCCTCGCCGCAATCATGTTCCATATGACATCATCTGGTCAGATAGGTCAATAAACGCCTTACATTTATTATAGTCGGCTATAATTTCAGGTTTTTGAACTTCGCCACCTTTTTGTCTAACAGTTACTTGTTTGTCTGTATGTTTAGTACTCAGAACCAAGACGTCACGTTTATCTTTCCATTTTGGAACTACTACACCAGGGTCACTTTTGGCTGCAACAACTTCGTTCTTTAGAAGTTTTTTACTGACTACATCTTTCGGGTTCAATTTTCGGTTTGCACGCAGCGTTCCAACTAGGTGAATTTTTCGTTTTGTCAGACAATGAGCTAACCCGACACTGGTGTAGAACTGTCTGTATATAGAGTTCGTCCTTTATCAAGTAAGTTATTCATAAGAGACATTACAACTGCAGTACAGACACAGGCATCCCCTTTTTTTTTCAGCACCGCAATATACACTGAGGTTATAGGTATATCCCTTGGAGACACACAATTTGAACAGCTTTATGCCGAATTTATGCTTCTTGTTTTTTATGTACTGTCGGAAAGAGAGACGTCCTTTAAAGGGGACGAGAGTCTCGTCAATACATACCTCATTATCAGGTATAATAGGTGCTTGAAAACTGGTTATGAGTTTTTTGAGAAGTGGGTCTATTTTATGAAGACGATTTTGAACAACACCTTTATTATCGTTAAAATGAAGCATTTTTAGCAGCAGCTGGAATCTGTTTCTGCTAATAAAAGATCTTACTTTATTGAAGTACAAAAAAGATGTCTGCCAATATGTTTGGATACTTGGCAGCTGAAATAGTCCCATCCACATAATTATACCAAGGAACCTTTTAATTTCTTCCGTGTTGTTTGTTCCGAAATTGGTGTCCACCCATTTCTGTATTCTGGACTTTCGTTTAATATTTTTGTTTTTAGACTGTGCTGCATAACGATTTGTTTCAACGACTATAATATGATTTGAATCCCATTCCATCAACACTTGATGAACTCTTGGGTGTTAATGAACCTCCCAACAACTTGTGAGGTTGGTTTGGCTTGGGTTGGGTTGGGTTGGTTTGGTTTGGTTTGGTTTGGTTTGGTTTGGTTTGGTTTGGTTTGGTTTGGTTTGGTTTGGTTTGGTTTGGTTTGGTTTGGTTTGGTTTGGTTTGGTTTGGTTTGGTTTGGTTTGGTTTGGTTTGGGTTGGGTTGGGTTGGGTTGGGTTGGGTTGGGTTCCCCCTCGGGGAGCTGCTGAACCTTGACGTGGTGGAGGGGGCTCAGACAGCCATCCAACCTTAAACATAATGCCGAGCAAGGTTGGATGTCTGTCTGCCAAGGACAGCTCAGGCGTTTCAAAGAACGCTTCCTCACTTACTATACCCATTTTATCCCACTTACCTTCTAAACTCAATATCCTTTTCCCCCACTCCCTGGGAGTGGTGCTCCGATGCCCTCCGACGCTATTAGGTAACGAGGGCTAGGAGGTCCCCTTTTCTTTTCAATCCTTTTTACACCTAAAATTAAAAAAAAAAAAAAAAAAAAAAAAAAAAAAAAAAAAAAACGATGTTATGATGACGACCTGGCTACGAAACTGGACTACCTGGCAGTAGGGATAAACTGCAAAACAAACCATGGAAAGTAAAACTAAGGAATTTGTACCCCAGGCGGGTACCACCCAAATGGGTGGAGAATCCCGTACCGGAGTTAAATCTGGTGGCCCCACGGATTCTGGGGGGGCAGCTCTCCATGTATTTACCCAAGTAATATAGCCTCAAACCTACTACAAAATTATGCGAATAATAGAGGTAGAAGTAACAGCCTCGGAGATATAGTGAAAGCTGGAATAGTGAGAAAACTGTCGGATACCTCTTTCGACAGATCATATAATGAGGAAGAAATATACAAGAAAGTTAAGTCTACAGAGGGGCTCGTAGTCAACGAGGCAGTAGAGGCCATAATAAAAATCAGCGAATATCTGGATAAATATGTAGAAAATAATGCAAAAAGGGAAGTTAAGGAAGCAAACAGGCAACTCAAAAGGCAGGTAGATATTCTAAAACAAAAATCAATTAACGAATGGTTAGTACAAAAGAAAACAGATAGCATAGAAAAAATGACATTTGAAGCAGACACACAAACAAGCCCAAAAAAAAACACAAATACAGAAGCTACAAAAACAAAGACGATCGGCACCCAAACATATAAAAACCCCGACGATATCGTGGATGCAGAAGACCTCCAAAATGTGACTGATTTTGAAAAATGGAAACTAATATCTAATAAAAAATTCGAAAATGATGCGTTTACGAGCAGCGAAATTCTAATAGGCAGCCCTCTCAGTGATACTCCTGATACAACGAAAGTAGTCTTAATCGAACCAAGTGATGCAGATATGGAAAGGGGTATCCAAAGTATCTATAAACTCCGTTTTCCCAGAAATTAAAAATATAGAGGAAGATTATGAGACCCTAGAAGTAACCACCAATACAAAAACCACAAAAGGAAATTTTAATGTTACACACAAAATAGTTGTCATAAAACTAAAAGAAAAAGAAGAAGATCTGTGGGATAAACTAATAAGGCTAAGGGATTCTCTAAGTAACGAGTCAAGTATCGTAGCAATACATCAAATATTAAACTGCTCTGTAGCTTATCTCAGGAAGATGGTGGAAGCAATTTTCCATCAAACGAAAATAAAGGTTAAAGTATACACCACAAACTCCCAGGGAAATGACTCTGTAACCTCCAAAAATGCTCCACAATTGCGAGAACGGAATACATACGCTCTAATAGTAGACCAAAAAAACCAAGACTATTCACAAATTCTAAAAAATGTTAAGCAAAAAATCGGGAATTCAGAACACAGAGAAATCATTCACTCAATTAGAAAAACTAAGACAGGGAAGCTTCTAATAACTACTGAAAAAAACCGAGAGGAAGTACAAAAAATTGAAGAGGCGCTAAAAGAATGCGATCTAGAGGTCCGAACGAAAACGGACACATATAAAAAATTCGACAGGCAAAAAATTCTAATTAGAGGAATGGAAAAATATACCAAACAACAAGACATAATTGACGCTATTACTAAAGAAACACCAACTATTAAAGCGGAGGATATTCATGTAAGCCAAACTCGAGAAATTCAAAATAACACTGTAACAGCAACCGTTATAATTCCATTAAAAGAAGCAAAAGAGCTAATTAATAATAGATACCTACGTGTGGGGCTAGTAAGATGTGCAATACAAAAATTCTTTGAATTGAATAGATGCCGAATATGTTGGGAATATAACCATACTACACAAAACTGCAAAGGGCCCGATAGGAGTCTACTGTGCTACCGATGCGGAAAAGAGGGACATAGCGTTAAGGAGTGCAACGAAGAGGAATACTGTCCATTGTGTCAAACCCTAGGCCATAGAGCTGGCACGGCTAAATGTCAGGTCTTTAAGCAAAGTTTAGCAATCAAACGGCAAGAAGAGAACAACAAAGTACAAACCGAAGATGAGGAATGTAAGGCTTCTGGTACTCTGCAACTAAAATGATGTTACGTTGTCTCCAAATAAATATCAACAGGTGTAGAGCGGCACATGACTTACTTTTTAATGAAATTACAGAAAGAAATATTGACATTGTTTTGGGACAAGAACCAAATAAGGCTTTAAGCACAAATTTTATCTGTGATAAGGACTGTGATATTTTTTTATACATAAATCATAAAATTAAAATCCTCTCTGTCATGAGAGGCAGCGGCTTCGCTGCTGTGGAACTAGAAGATGTCATTCTGTGCTCTGTCTACCTGTCACCAAATAAAGAAGACGAAAACCTAGAAAGATTGCTACTCGATTTAAGCGTCCTAAGAAGAAAGAAACAAAAAGAAATAGTTATTGCTGGCGACTTAAATGCTAAAACTCCTTTGATAGGCTCAAAAATTCAAAATCCTAGAGGACTTATTTTATCCGAATGGATAGCAGCAGAGGGATTGGTAGTGGCTAGCCTGGGAAACGACCCAACTTTTGTTAGTACAACGGGCACATCACGCATTGACTTCACATTGACATCATCGATTCTGTATCAAAAATTTGCAAATTGGCGCCTGGAAGACCATGTTGAAAATTTAAGCGATCATTACTCATTATACTATGAAATCAATAAACAAAATAACTCAAACAGTAAGCCGGATGTGAAAATAGGGGGATGGAAAACAACGCCAAAACTCATTGAAAAGTTCGTTGATGATGCTAAGCGACTAACCCTAGTAAATAATAATATAAGTCCAGAAGAATATTCAAAAAAAATAGTCAAATTGTGTAACAAAAACTTTAAAACCAAAACAAATTATACAAATCGTAAACCAACATACTGGTGGAACGAAAATATAAGCAATGCCAGAAAAAAATGTGTAAGTGAAAGAAGAAAAATTATGAGGCTGAAAAAACAAAACTTACTTACTGAAGAAGCAATAAATAATTACAATGAGACAAAAAAACATTTGAAAAAAGAAATAAAAAAAAGCAAAAAACAAAAATGGGAAGAGTTACGCAACGAACTGGAGGAAAACATATGGGGAAAAGCCTACCAGATAGCAGTGAAGAGACTAAAACTAAGAAACATCAGTAGACCCGATAAAGAGACAGTTGAAGAACAGATAAAAATTTTATTCCCCGAAGACAAAATAGAGCCAAAACAAAATTGGATTTTAAGACAAGAAGAAATCACTCCCTTTAACGAAGAAGAACTAAAAGATGCCCTATCACAGCTTAAAATTAAAAAGGCCGCGGGACCTGATCAAATAAGTCCAGAGATAGTTAAATTGTTTATGCTAAATAATGTAGAATTAACACGTGCGATGTTTAATGGCTGTTTAATGAAAGGAAATGTTCCTGAAGCATGGAAAATATCAAGACTTGTTTTAATTGAAAAACCAAAGAAATCAAAAAACAACTTACAGACCTTTATGTATAATGGATGCTATTGGAAAAGTATATGAATATTTAATTAAAAAAAGACTGATGGATGAAGTTATCTTAAACAGCATGATTAGTGAAAAACAATTCGGCTTTATGAAGGGTAAGAGCACTATTGACGCCATCGCACATGTTAGGTCTATAAGAGATAATATTAAACAAAAGGCCCTAAAAAATCAAAACGTGTGTGCAATGATTATGCTGGACATTAAAAATGCCTTCAACTCAGCTCCATGGAGGCATATAAAAAAAGCACTGAAAAAAGGGAAAACAAAAAGATATTTACAAGCTGTAGTGGATTCTTACTTAAGTGACAGATATATTGTAACTGATCATGGCAGCAAACACCAGGTGACTTGTGGGGTGCCCCAAGGCTCTGTTCTGGGCCCTCTTTTATGGAACATCTTCTATGACTTAATCCTGAGTTTAGAGGTCGAGTGCGGAGTCAGTTTGTTAGCATACGCAGATGATTTGGCGATTGTAGTGCAAGCAGCAAATAAAATATACCTGGAAGACAAAGCTCAGTTCGTGGTTAATAAGGTTATAAAGCTTTTGTACGATATGGGTGGAAGCAAGCAAGACAGAGATCGTGGTTATTGAAGGCCGGAGAAAAGTCCAGAATATATCAATTCAAATCGAAGAAACAATTATTAATAGTACGATGTGTGCAAAATATTTGGGGGTTTTCTTGGATAAAGACTTGAAAATGAAAACCCACGTCCGTAAAATCACTGAAAAAGCCAACAATATGACAAATCTGCTAACAGGTCTTATGACTAAGACAGGTGGCCCCAAAACCTCGAAAAGGTTACTTCTCAGGACAACGGTAATCTCTGCAATTCTGTATGCGGCATCTGTTTGGGGGGACGTTATGAAAATAAAAAAATATGGAAACATGTTAGAATCGGTAAATAGAAGGTTAGCAATCATGATCACTTCTGCCTATCGAACAGTGAGTACGGACGCGGTTCTGGCGATAGCAGGGACACCACCCATAAGCTTGTCAGTTTTTGAAAGGATGGAAATCCAAAAAAGAGGAAAAGAACAAAGTGGAGAAATCCGAGAGGAACTTTTCAGAAAGTGGCAAAGCTCATGGGAACAATATAACGGGTGGGCAAAGACTTTTGTGAGGGACCTAAAAGCCTGGTCTTCACGCAAGTGGGGACATGTCGATTACCATGTTATGCAGGCCATGACTGGACATGGAGTTTTTGGGACATATTTGCTGAAAATACGCAAGATGGAGAATGATTTTTGTTTCTTCTGTTTCGAACAAGATACGCCAAAACACACATGCTTCGATTGCACCAGATTCAGTGAGATAAGGGCAAGGGCAAGTTTGGTATGCGGAAAAACCATTACCATAGAAAATATCAACTCACTTCTACTACAGAGTGAAGAAAAATGGAATGCGATAACTGATATGCTGAGGGAGATTATGGTAGAAAAAGAGAGGGAAGAAAATGCTAGACAGGAAGAAGCATAAAAGATGGACCAAAAAAAAAATCCGAAGAAATGCCTCACGGCGGATTCCGGAGATGAAGAGGAAAGGGTTTTAGTGGGTCGGGGTAGCCCCCCATCCCCACACTCCCCCAGACGCCCGAACAACAATGCCTGGGGGGTCTGCATGCAGATTTCCTAAACCTCTTTAAAAAAAAAAAAAAAAAAAAAGGGTTGGGTTGGATTGCGTTGCGTTGAGCTAGGTTGGGTTGGATTGAGTTGGGTTGGGTTGGGTTGGGTTGGGTTGGGTTCCCCCTCAAGGAGCCGCTGGACCTTGTCGCCGGTGGAGGGGGCTCAGACAGCCATCCAGCTTCGAGCTGTGTAGGCGCGAGGTTGGATGTCTGTTTGCTAAGGACGGCTCAGGCGCTACGAAGCGCTTCCAAAAAACGTTATCCCTAATTCTCACTCTACTTACCTGTTAACGCTATCCCACCCCCTTGGTTTCGCTGCCTGGTGGCAACCGCTTCTCCCCTCTGACGCTATTAGGAAACGAGGGCTAGGAGGTTCCTGCTCTATCCACATTCCTTCCTGAAAAAAAAAAAAGAAAAAAAAAAAAACAAAGAGGTATACTTAGATGACGAGAATGCAATGGAAACCGGACTACGATACTACCTGGCAGGAGGTATAAACTGCAAACAATCTGAAATGGAGGATCAAACAAAAAAATCCGGGGAATCCCACTGTTTCGTTGAGAAAGACTGTCCCGCGGATTCTGGGGGGGACAATCACCCATTGAAAGATAACCATCCTACGACTTCTTCAGATAAAGCAAATTCGTCAGTTATGGACTTAACGTGGAACGAAGAGCTGGAAGGGTCAGTAATCCAAGAACCAAAGAGATATAAGATCAACAGGAGCCACTCGATTGGGTTTTGCGACGTTGGTATCAAAAGGAAACGAGGAAGTACAAAGGAAATTTACAAGGAAAAGGAATGCTGCGAAGCATTTGTGCTGAAGGAAACAATTAAGGAAATTACAAAAATTGGCAAAACAATGGCTAAATTTATTGAGCAAAATACTAAACGCGAATTAAAGGAACAAACGAGCAAGCTACTAAAACAAATCGAAGTAATCAATAGGAATGCAATCCAAGACTGGATAATAAAGCATGAATTTGAATCGATTGACAAACTGCATTTGGATGCGGACACTCAAACACCGGATTCTAGCATTATGATAAATCTGGAACAAACTACGAGGTACTCCACCTTTGAAGCTATGAGTGACAGAGACTGGAAACGTCAATTATTCACAAACAGCGATATACAAAAGGGAAATCTACTGGATCTAAAAGACGAAGTAGTCAAAGTGGTACCAGACAGCGATCAGAAGATGGAGAACGGAATAGCAAAGGAGTTCGTAGAAAGATTTCCCGAGTTGCGCGACACTTCCGAAAATCTTACTGTACTGGAACAGACGACAAAAATAAAATCAAGGGGAAGTCAAACAAGGAAAGTAGTCAGAGTAAACTGGGATGGTGGAGAAGAAAATCTCTTTGATAGAATTGTAAACCTAAAAAAGGAACTTATGGAAGATAAAACGGCGGCCATACACGTGGCGGAAAAAATGGATCTTATAAGATTCAGGAAGATGATAGAAAGTATATTCCATGGATCTGACACAAAAATGAGTATAATGTCAAAAGAAATACCAGGAAAAGAACGAACTCAAAGGAGAAGCGCAAGATCAACATATGCACTTGTAGTGGAAGGAAAAGGAGAAAAGTCCTACGATGACACCTTGAAGGACATCAAAAAGGCCCTATCGGAAAAAAAGGATGACTACACGGGGATTAGAAGCATAAAGAGCACTAGAGATGGAAAGGTGTTGATAACGACCGACAAAGACGAAAGGCTGCTCGACAAGATCAAACAAAGCATTGAGTCGGAGAAGAACATAGTGAGAAAATGCGCGGATAAAAAACCGGAAACGGAAACAATCTTCGTAAGAGGAATGGATCTATTAACTGACAAACAGGAGCTAGAAGACTCACTAAAGGAGATTTTACCAACTGAAATAGGACTACAGATAAGTGACTTAAGGAAGACAAATAGCAACACAAGGAGCGCTACAGTTACATTAACCAAGAGGAGCGCAGAAGATTTACTCTCCAAACGGTTTATTCGAGTTGGTCTAGTCAGCTGCCGTATTAGTAAATTAATCAAGGTCCCAAAATGCAAGAAGTGTTGGGCTTTCGACCATGACGAAAAGGATTGTTGTGGCGAAGACAGGAGCGGCGCTTGCTTCAAATGCGGGGAATTCGGACACATAGCTAAAGACTGCAAAAATCAAGAAAAATGCCCTTTGTGTGTTGAAACCGGACACAAAGCAGGCTCTGGCAGATGCAAAAGCTTCAAGAAATCACTGGAAAAGATCAGAACAACAGACAGCGGATCAGCGACGAAATAAAAGCAAACCCAGTAAATCAAAATGCAATCTCAAAGGCCCATAAGTATCAGTATACTGCAGGGTAATACAAATCGAAAAATTACATCTGCAAACATGGCAGAATCCATAGCACTGAGGCTGCAGTGCAACCTTCTGTGTATCCAGGAGCCGAACAAAAACTCACTTAAATCTAGTAGTCCGAGAGTGTACAAATCTACACACCCTGCTTTAAATACTGTGATAAAACAATCCTCTAGTCAAATTAATGTTCCTATACATCGTTATGAAAGTTTTAACAATTTTGTGTGTGTGCAGTCCAATTATACATTTGTTTATTCTGTGTATGTGTCGCCCAACTGTTCAATGGACAGCTTCAAAAACTTTGTGACAGAGCTCTTTTTACATGTCAGACAAAAGCTAACCTATCAGGGTGCGTCAGTAATTATCTCCGGAGACTTTAACTCAAAGAACACAATTTGGGGAGGTGCAGTCACTGACAATAGAGGAAGGACCTTATATAACGCCATCGAGTCCCAAGGGCTGATAATTTTAAATGATGGAGCGCATCCAACGCTGGAAAGAGCAACTGGCAAATCTTTTATAGATCTGACAATTATCTCCGAAAATTTTAACCGAGAAAATGTTACATGGCAAGTGCTTCATGACGAGGAGAGTTTAAGCGACCACCGATTTATAAAGATTACCATAGCTTCAAATACAAACCCAAGAGGGTGCAGGTATGTCAATCGCGTCATCCCAAACAAACTCAAGGACAACTTGGCCAGAGAACTCAATAAGGATTTTAGTCAGGCCAACGAGCAAGATCTAATAGAGAGCATATACAAAGCATATAAAACATCCAAAGGTCGAAGAAGAGCAGACTCGAATTACCAATTACCATATTGGTGGAACGAAGAAATCGATGAACAGATACAGGAGACTAAATCAGCCAGACGCAGATATTTACGTGAGCGAAGGGACGAAGAAGAAAGAGATCGACTATACAACAACTACAAAGAGTCCCGAAAAATATTACACAAAAGCATTAAGAAGACAAAACGAGATAAATGGAGAAAACTGTGCAACGAACTGGAAAACGATATCTTTGGGCAGGGATACCAAATTATCCGACACCAACTAAGGCAAACCCCACCAAAGATAACCCTTACTAAAGAAGAAAAATCCCGCGTCTTCAGCGAGCTTTTCATAACCGAAAAAAGTCCCCTGCCGCTACCTGAAGAAGCTAACCCACCACCGCCAGTCACACAAGAAGAAATTGATCATGCATTAACCAGAATAAAAATTAGAAAAGCCCCAGGATCAGACCAAATGCTGCCCGAAGATGCCAAACAAATAATATCAGAACACAAGCCAATTTTTGCCCAACTTTATACAAAGTGTCTTCAATCAGGTCGTTTTCCCGATAGATGGAAAAGTGCCAAGCTGATCTTACTAGAAAAACCATCAAAGAGCCCTGAAGAGGAGAAAAAATATCGGCCAATATGTCTTCTGGACATACTAGGCAAAGTCTTGGAGACAATTATAAACGAGCGACTCAAAGTAGAAATAATAAGGACGGGAGGGTTAAATGCAAACCAGTACGGCTTCACAAAAGGCAAATCTACAGTGGACTCAATTATGAAAATTATAAAAACAGTTCAAAAAACTCCTAGACAGATCGTCTCATTAATCTGTTTGGACATAAAAAACGCCTTTAACACCGCCGACTGGAACATCATAATTGAAAAGTTGCAGAGCAGAGGCGTGGAGAGGTCGCTGATAAACATGCTGATATCATACTTCAGCGACAGAAAAGTCCTGATCGACCGTGAATGCGATTTTGAGGTTGGGGCTGGTGTTCCGCAGGGTTCGGTCCTGGGACCAACACTGTGGAATATCATGTATGATGAAGTCATGAAACTATCGACATACGTGGCAGTGGAATTAATATGCTATGCAGATGATCTGGCAATACTCATAAGAACGACAACAGTCCAGAGAACCATAGAACTAGGTAACAAAATACTAAAGAAAATTATAGCATGGATGACGCATCATAAATTAAAGGTCGCACCAGAAAAAACTGCAGCGATAGTTTTCTCCTGGAGCTACGTACATCGCAGGGACATAAAATTTCAAATCAGCCAACACCAAATAACCCCGAAAAAGACTTTGAAATATCTAGGTGTGACCTTAGACTACCGCCTGAGCTTCTCCCCGCACCTGGAACGAACCATCGAAAAAGCCAAAAAGACAACAAAGCCTTTAAATGCCCTTCTTCCCAACGTTGCAGGCCCGTCAGCGGACAAAAGAAAAGTACTAGCGACCACAGTACAATCAATAATACTGTATGCTGCACCAGCTTGGAAGGACGCTGTAAATATTGCCCGTAATGAACGGAGACTTTTAACATGCCAGAGAATACTAGCGCTACGATGTGCTAGTGCTTATCACACCGTATCTGCGGATGCTATCTTGGTTATAACAGGACAAATACCGATCACTATGTTAGTCAAAGAACGTGCCAGAATTTTTGAAAAATCCCGTCAAAGACTAATGACAGAGGAAGAGAAGAAAGTACTGTACATCGAGGAGAGACAAAACACTTTAGAAGAGTGGCAGGAAAGATGGCAAACCAGTGAGAAAGGAGCTTGGACAAGACAAATTATACCAGACATCCTCCAATGGATAAATCGAAAATTCGGAACCATAAGTTACAGCGTAACACAATTTTTATCGGGTCATGGGTGTTTTGCAACTTACCTGCATAAATATAAAAGAAGAAACAGCCCTCTATGTATGTATGAGGATTCTGATAATGATGACGCAAAACATATGTTTTTCCAATGTGAAAGATTTGAAAACCTGAGGAGTAACTTGGAGTTAGACATAGGAAGTCTAAATAAATACGATTTAATTGACAAAATGATTGACAACAAAGACAATTGGAGGAAGATAACAGAATTTATGGGAAGAATAGTTAAAACAAAGGAGAGAGAAGAGAGAGATTAACATGAACTAGAAAGAAGACTTCAACCTTACTTCATCTGAGGAATATCCCAATGGGAGAGTGCCAGGTGAAGCGGGGCAAACGGAGGAAAGGGTTTTAGTGGGTAAAAGCCCCACACTACCTCAGGCGCTAGACCATCAATGCCTGAGGTATCTGGAAGCAGATTTCCTAAACCTCCTATAAAAAAAAAGGGTTGGGGTTGGGTTGGGTTGGGTTGGGTTGGATTGCGTTGCGTTGAGCTAGGTTGGGTTGGATTGAGTTGGGTTGGGTTGGGTATATCTACGGTCTGTGCGCAGCGCCTTATGTGCCCCTCGCGGTGATAGAGAAACGAAACAAACCAAAACACTGCACACATACTCCCAGAGTCGACAACCCACCAAGAAAAGGTAGAAACAGTTTTTGTGAATTTATTTTACGCATAATACCATAAACATTTCACGTGACTAAAAAATATAGAGTGAATTCGCCACTTTAGAGAAGGCACTCATGAGTCAGCCCCACTGGGGACAAGGCTGAAGCTGCAGAGTGACAAAACGCAGTAGACGACAGAACTGGCAACACCACACCTAACCTCACCTTAGTTGTAACCTATTTGTTGTCAAAACTAATCGAATACAGGATTATTCTAATGACGTTATTCTATTCATGTCCCATAGTGAGTGATTTAGTGCGCGATAACACCCTCTTCGTGATAAAATTTGGCTTTCCGCCACTCTTAGTGAAAAATATATATCCAAATCCACCCATTTTGCAAAAAACCCGACCATTTTTCGTTAGTGTTAACAAAAGCCGCTAAACTGCAGAATTACCGTGGCTACACCTTTGCTTGTACTGGGTTGAGGACTATCTGTAAAGACAAAAAGTCCTTATTACAAATTACAAAGTGTAACATAGAAAGGATTTTTAGTTTATAATAATTAAAATTAATGTTATTGCGATTTTGTTTTATTGAACCCCTATCAAACAACTTCCTCTATCCTACAATTATCAATAAGAATTAATTAATTAAAGCGATATAACACTTACCATAAATTGGTTGTTGAGGGATTGCATTTTTTTACGTCGCTTAGGTGTAGTCACTGCTTTCGTTTCCGCTTTTGGGTTGATACTCGTCTGACAAATAAACGTCACCGAATACAGAATCTTCATCTTCAGAGAGAATTTCCTGCATCATTTTCTCTAATTTAGCTTGTTCTTCTTCGTACGCCATTTTGAAAAATAATACACACAGCAAACCACTATCGGCGATGATAATAAAACTACTGCAATTAAAGTCCTAAAGTAATCATGCGCACGTGTTAAGAGCAACGAATGTTTACAGTTTTCAAGAACTGACAGACGACAGGCACAACAAACAACCGTCGGCAAGTAAAATAAGTAAAGGCGCGCAACCGCGATGCGTCCGGCTTCATATTCAAGCAGTGTTGTCAAATATATCTCCCATGTATCTGGGTTGGATACATGCGGTTACAATAACCAAAACTAATATAATGGCCACGTGTATCCAATGTAGATACATTTTCAAATCCACGTTTTGAGTGCATCTATTTTTTTTTCTAAATTTTTTCTTCATTTTATGTGTAAATATGCATTTTTTAAACAAATTAACCAGAAGACCCACGTTTGTTGGTACCATTGTGGCACTCAACGTGTTAATATTGACTACTCCATTGTGTGTGTTGCTCAAGAATCTCTTCAGTCTATTTTCGATTCAATGGGGTTTTTAAAGCATGTAAATTCGCCAACCAGAATAACTAAAAATAGTTCCAGCACCATTGACTATATCGTATTGTTCTCAATTCAGGTTTTTCTGATCATGAAGCTGTATTGGCCAGATTTACTATTGACACTTTAAGCAAAAATAATTTTCGTAAATTAGGCCGTATTTTCAGAAGTTCAAGAATCTATGCCAAACAACTGACTGGGGTCTTATCTCTGATGATATCGATGGTGAGTTTTCTAGATTTGTAAAGACCTTGTCAAGTATTGCGAATAAGTCCTTTCCTTATAGACCCATCAAAATTAAGCATCATAAACTCTGGTCCACTAAAGGCTTACGTGTGTCTGCGAGGAACATGCGCTCTTTATCATACCTAAAAAAATTTTCGGACAGCATATTTTTTCATAATTATGTAAGGCTATACAGGAAGTTGTATCGAAAAGCAATAAAAGTCGCAAAAGATATTTATTATAATAACAGGCTGGCTAATTCTAGTAACGTTGCTAAAGAAACAGGGCCTATTGTTAACGAATTAAGAAATAAGCCTTCTTCAACTAGCACTATCCCCTCTTCACCTGAGAATCTTAACGATTACTCTGTAAACGCGGTTAAAAACCTAATGAATACTATAACACCTTCTCATGATCCACTTTCACATCTCTCTAATGAAAACTTACATAGTTTCTTTTTTACCTCTGTACTAATAACAGAGCTTCAAAGTACAATAAATGAAATAAGAAATAAATTATCATCTGGTACAGATAATCTTACTCTAAAAATTATCTCAAATCTGCCTGATAACACCTTAAACCATCTGAGAAACCTAATTAACAAATCATTTTAAAATGGGGTCTGGGGTCTTTCCTAACTGCCTTAAGACTGCAATAATTATTCCCTTACATAAAGGAGAAGATAAAGAGCAAGTTTCAAATTATCGTCCAATCGCTCTCCTTCCAACATTATCGAAGATCATAGAAAGATTGGTTAAAAAAAGGCTATTGTCATTCCTGTTTAAATATAAAATACTGACTCCCGATCAATTTGGCTTCTTGAGTAATAAATGCACTAATGATGTCATGTTCTCCCTTTTTAACAGTGTTTACTCCAGTATAAACAATCATCATTCAATAGCAACTATTTTCTGTGATTTCTCCAAGGCTTTTGGTGTGTCCTATCTTAGCTACAGAAGTCAGCTTGTAAAGGTTGATACGACCATGTCTTCTAGCAGATCAATAGAATGTGGGGTACCTCAAGGTTCAGTTCTGGGTCCAATTCTGTTTCTGCTGTTTATTAATGATATGGCCCATCTTAACATTAGTGGCAAAATCTGTCTCTTTGCCGATGATACTAACTTTACATGGAGCAATCCGGATGTTGCGGCACTTCATGCAACTGTTGCTAAAGACCTTATCAACATTAAATCGTGGTGCGATTCGAATCTTCTCTGCTTAAACATCTCAAAAACTAAAGTCTTATCTTATAAAGGTAGGGGAGACCGGGGTACGTTGCAACACGGGGTAACTTGAAACAGTAACCGAATTTTAAGTCGGCGATCCTTGGCAAATCTCGTATTGCGTATACAAGCAGGCCTTGGGGCCTCTCAGTTAACCACCAACTTTCGAAGAGTGCGTACGTTCCGTTTGAAATTTAAGTGCAGTTTAGGAAAATTGTGACGTCAAAGTAAAATTTGAAGGTAGGAATATAATTTGAATATCTTTTTGCATGTATTCCCATTTGTTCAACTTATGTTGGGGTGTTGTTTGTTAGGGTATTGAATTGTCGAAACAGTGGGCTGCCAAGGCAGTTGTGCATATAGGTCTCCTGATGGACCCGTCATGCCCCACCGGGGGTTACCAGAGCCCAACGGCCTTAGAGAAACCGATAAGGCTCTCTGGTCTGAAAGACTTAAAGTCACTCTGTACACTGAAAGTGTTACCCAAGGATTTGAAAATGGCGCGCGTGAGTGCTGGGCACTCCCCGACTATATGGTCAACGGTTTCATCCTCCTCACAGCACCATCGGCATTCCGGGTTGTCCGCAATACCGATAGTATGGAGATGGCTTCTTAAGTGCCAGTGACCGGTTAAAAGACCCGTCACTAGCCGAATTTCGCGTCTTTTTAGGCGTAGTAGATTTTTGGTGAGACAGGCAGAGGACCTATTTATGTGCGCTTTGGCCTGTCTCATACCAGAGCCCATCTTCGGTGGGTCCACTTGTCCAGCAGGCCCTTCATTGACGCGACCGCAACGCATTTGGCGATACCAACTATGGGTTCCGGCTCCATCGGCACATTCGCGGATCCCAGTCTGGCAAGAGAGTCCGCTTCCTCATTACCTGCATGGCCTGCGTGGCCAGGTATCCAGTCGAGCTGGACCCTACAGCCAACCTGCACCAGTTATTTCAGGATTTTTATGCACTCTAGTACAAGCTTGGAGCTTACCTTTGCGGCCGTAATAGCCTTAATGGCAGCTCTGCTGTCCGAGCAAATTGATACGACTGTATTGCGGTGTCCGCAGCTTAGGATTTTCTGTCCGCATTTTAATACAACGAATACTTCGGCCTGGAAGACAGTGGCGTATGCCCTACTGGTATGTGCGATCCCACCACAAAGCCCTGATCCAGCTCTGTTATTCATTCTGGAGCCATCTGTGTACCAGATGGTCCCCCTATTTAGCAATGCAGGTCTGTTGGAATGCTGCTACTCCTCTCCACCTACAATGTGCGTCACGAATCCCTCACAGTCCACAGTCACTGGAGCCATGCAGTCACTGCCCATCAGAAGGAGAGGACATTCCTGTATGGCCCGTGATTATTGCGTGACCGGTCTCGCCAGCACGTAGTTCGCCGAGGACGTATAGCCTGTACGCAGTCCTCATTGCCTCGAACTGCACAACGAGGTTCAGAGGCGGAAGGCTCAGCAGAGTCTCAAGCACTCTAGTTGGAACCGTCCGCATGGAACCCGTTATGCTGAGACATGCAAGGCGTTGGACTCTATCCAGTTGAGCACGAATTTTCAGGCAGCATTATGCCGATATCGACATACATCAGTTGACTACACTGCACAACAAATCGATGGTTATTTTTTGTTGACTGAAATATTTTTATTGTTGTTTACTAATTCGAGGCATCTGATTTCGAATCTGTCGTCAGTTTTACTCTAACAGCTCGAGTTGTTTAGATATAGCTACGTTCTTCTCATTTATCTTTATTTTTGGTTTTTTATCTATTATAGTCGCGTTTTAGATAAATTATTGTAATTTTCATCATGACTTCGCTAAGAAGAGTCTGCATTAACGATTCGAATTGTTTTTGTTATATTTGTGGTGAATATGTTTTTCAAAAATTTCGATTGAATATGTCAGACTTTGTGAAACGAGCGTATTTAGAATGTTTTGTGCTGGGTGCCCAATATTGTGTGCAAAATTTGTGTTGAAGAATTACGTTTATGGGCCACTAAGAGACTCTCTTTTAAATTCCAATCCCCAATGATTTGGCGTGAACCTTTAAATCATCACGATGACTGCTATTTTTGCGTTGTTAATAAATATAAAAGGAATCAACAAGACGAACCGCTCCAAATGGATTTACCCCACATCAACATCAGCTGTGAGGCCTGTAAGGAGCTCAAAAGATACATCTTTACCATTACCATCTACAGAAAGTTCTGATGAATTGAATGAACTGAGTAGCATGAGCGATGACGAGTTTGTTCCAGAAAATCTCTTTGAACCAAAACCATTCGATCAAAGTGCACTTGATGATTTAATTAGAGACCTTGGACTATCCAAAACTTCGTCTGAATTATTGGCCTCCAGATTAAAAGAGAGAAATCTTTTAACTAAAGAAACTAAAGTTTCTTATTACCGCACTCGAGAAAAAGACTTACTTCCCTTTTTCGCTGAGGAGGATAATTTTGTATTTTGTACTAATATTTCTGGTTTAATGACTGCCATGGGCTTGCAGAAATATGAACCAATCGATTGGCGTTTATTTATTGACTCGTCAAAACGGAGTTTGAAGTGTGTACTATTGCACAACGGAAATAAACTAGGCTCCATACCAATAGTACATTCAACTAAAGTTAAGGAAGAATACCCCACAATAGCACTGGTCATGAACAAAATCAAATATAACAATCATAAATGGGTGATTTGCGTTGATCTTAAGATGGTGAACTTCCTTTTAGGACAACAAGGAGGCTACACTAAATATCCTTGTTTTATGTGTTTATGGGATAGTAGAGCAAAATCAGAACATTGGTCAAAAAAAGAATGGCCCTCTAGGGAAGCACTACTTCCAGGTAGTCTTAATGTTATAAATGAACCTCTAGTGCCACGAGATCGTATCATATTGCCACCCCTGCACATTAAACTAAGTTTAATGAAGCAATATGTTAAGGCATTAAATAAAGATGGTGAATGTTTCAAATATATTTCAAGGAAATTTCCAAGTCTAAGTTCAGAAAAACTCAAGGCAGGTATATTTGATGGTCCACAAATTCGCAAGTTGGTAAACGATCCTAATTTCACCAGGTCAATGTCAGAAATTGAGAAGAATGCATGGGATTCCTTTGTTTGGGTTATCCAAAATTCCTTAGGTAATAGGAAGGGTGATGATTACATTGCGCACGTCGAAGAGATGTTGTCACACTTCCAGCGACTTGGATGTAACATGAGCATCAAAGTGCACTTCCTACACAGCCATTTACACCATTTTTCTGAAAATCTCGGTGACATGAGTGAAGAACAGAGTGAACGATTCCACCAAGATCTTCGAACCATGGAGGAACGATTTCAGGGTCGCTGGGATGCACATATGTTGGCCGATTTTTGCTGGAGTATTCAGAGTAGCAGTTCATTCAAAACTAGTAGAAAATCATATAAAAGAAAATTCCTGAGTGTATAGTTCTTGTAATTAAAAATGTTTGTACGTTGAGTGTATTTTTAATTCCCAAAAAATACTCCTTTTAACTCAAAAACTAGAGCTGACACATATAAACTGATGACATTATTTAATATCAGCATTAAAAATAAGCCTAGAATCATAAAAATATTCCATGCAACATACATGCTGTTGGGCGGTGTTATTTTTGTGCATCGAGTGTCTTAATTCACACCTCAACGGACGGTAAAATCGCTATAATATTTACTAAGTGTGATCATAAGATTTCTTTAAAAAAATGCATTTTACATGACTATATTTCTTACACTTTTAAGGAGTTAAACTGGTTAAGGATGGCGAAGCGTGAATATTTTCATTTGGGGAATTTTCCATTCAAAGTTTTACGAAACCTCGTCTTTCCATTGGGTTGTAAAAATAAATTTGTTACTCGTGTAAACATTCATTCTCGAGTTTTACGTTCTTCAGACATGATACAATTCCTCAACATCGGACAGCAATGTTCCAAAGATCATTTACTTGTAATATCATGAAACTATATGTCTTTACTAGCCCAAATAGTTGCGATTGATAATGCACCAAAATTTAATACAATTTTAAAAGATGAATATGGACCTTAGTAGTATAATTTTCATGCATTTTATAGGTAATTTTTTTTATTTGAGTTTAGGTTTAGTTGGATTATTTGAACGACCAAGATTCAGAAGCGAAGCATCTCTAAAGCTAGGCTATATTTGTGAATTTACGTAATAAAAGATACTTACCAATATTATTATTAATTTTCCATTCCAACTCAGATGTTGCGTGCGTAAATCAATGAATGAACTAGAATTTGTGCTAAACGTTGAAGTGAGAGAACATTTAAAAACGAAAATAGATATTCTCGCAGTGAGTTTTGATCATAACGTGGACACACTGTAGAATATACTATTTTAATTAGTTAGACTCTTTGACATTCCGATAGCCCAAAACCGGTTTTCTTTTAAACTAATTAAAATGAAAAGTGATCTTTTAATTATAAATAAATCCAAATTGGAATCGTTTATTGCATCAACTACGATAATCAAGAACCACTCAGACATACATATACCTCTCACCTTTGACCCGGAATAAATAGCAGAGAAAAACAGAGAAAAAAAAACACGAGTTTTGACAAATTCCCCATTTTCAGCAGACCACTTTATCGCACATATCACCCGCATAACAGATGATCTCTCGGGCATCCCAATGGATAAAGTCCGCGCAGCGTTGGCTTATCTGCCCAATATTTCGTAAACGTGATTGTTCGCTACGATTTTTACTAAAAGTTATAAGTTCGACGTTGGCAGCTTTTTCGGCCAGTACGGGTCTGGAGAGCCTAAACAGTTCGGGTTCTATCAAAGACTTACTCATCATAGCCGGGGCTTATTATAAATGTTATTTATTTACGAATGTCTTATAGTTGTTGGGGATTAAGCCGGTTGTTTAGAGCTTTTTGGTGCTGTGTTAGTTGTTTTTAATTTTTTTTTTAAATTTTGCTCAACCCTTGGGTGAAGGAGAGCGACATGATGCAGTTTGATGCTGTAAGTTTTATTTATTTCTTTTATTCCTATTAAACGCTATAAATATTTCTCTCGAAATTTAGCAACTTCTTGGAAGGTGCTGAATTATTGCGCGTATTTTCGGCACCTTCACTCATATATCTTCGCACCAATACTCATTTCGGATGTTACAAAATTCAATACAAATATTTTAAGGTCGTATTGTTGCAGTCAAAATAAGACTTTTCATATAAACGTATGTCTTAAAGTGCATCGTTTTCTTTTTCTTTTCTATTGTTTAAATTATTACTTAGGATTCCAAAAAAATTGTGATCGACTGTACTAAATACAGAATTAAATAACATTTTAATTAATAAAGTCTCTTATTATGAATCCAAGTAATTCTACTCACTCGACTTTGACCTAAAAAGGCCTTAAACCCCATTCTTATTGGGAAAAAGTGTTTTAAAATACTACAAAACCAATAAAATGTTAGACAAATGCCGCAGAAACTAACTAGTCAAGAATACTGTTCACCATATATACAACTTTATAGTTAGAAAGTAAGTAATTTTTTTTAACATTAAAATATGCCTAGTACACTTAAACAATAAAATTAAACCTTTTCAAGAGGTTTTAAAAAATTAAAGAAGGCTAAAGAAATATTTGAAATAAAAAACGATAATTGATATACTACTACAATTTATAGTAAAATACAATTAAAGCATGTGATAATTTTTTTAAATAAAAATGTTACTGCCCTGTCCTTAAGTCAGGAGAAAGAAATATGGTGGAAAAACCAATCTCTATTTTGTCCAACTTTTCTAAGGCCTTTGAGATCGGCATTAATAGCAAACTGTTTCACCAAATTAAACATCTTATTTTACCTAATCAACATGGGGTTGTTCAAGGTAGATCAACAATCGCTAATTTAACATTTCTGTAAAACGCATATGAGGTTAAAAATTTTAAATATCAACTTAATGTAATTTATATAGAATTTGTTAAGACTTGTGATAGGTTAGACCATGGAATTCTTTCAAAAAAACGTTATATTATGGGCTTTAAAAAATGTCTGGTTGAGTTTTTCATTTTCTACTTATTAGATAGACTATAATTTAAGGAGTTTAATGGGTTCAGGTGATCTACCTACATTGCTTCAAGTGGTGCCGCCCCAAGGGAGCAATCTTGCTCAATTTTTGTTTTTAATTTTTATCAATGATATTTCAATCAGTGACATTTACTGTTTGTCGAAAACTTGAAGGTTTTTTGTCTTAAGACTCATATCAAGTAACAACCTCATTCACTTTTTCTTTGTGTCTAGTTCTAATGTTGCTCCGCCATATACTCAGTTGGCAGCAAACATTTTAGTTTGGTCGCAATTGAAAAATTTTAGTTTTATTATTGGCGATTTTGTATCTCACGAACAAGAAGTTTGGTCTTTATTTTTACTAATATTTGAAATGTGCAAGACTGAAATCTTGACTGCAATTGCATTTAAAATAGTACATTGGAAAATGTAGAATGCCTCATATAGGAACATTATTTAATGCATTCTTACTATATACGAATTATTAAAAAAAATGGAATTATCCATTTTAATTTCGTGCTTAAAATTCGAAAATTTGCAAAAATTATAGATACTTTGAAGGATTCATCCAATTTAAAACGTGTATATTTCCCGTTCCTTAAGTGTGAATTAAAGCAATCGAAAATAGGAAACTAATTTATTTACACACTTCGCTACGAAAAGACTATCACTCACGACTGCTAAAGATATTTATTTAAATCTCGCGCCAATATTCCGAACTTTACTTCACTGAACTGACAACTGACTGCCATTGGCGATGCGGCTCCTTATATACTCGGCAGAATGCTGTTCCGGATAGAGAATCAGCTGGTTTCTTGCTATTTTAAATATCGTTACAATATTTTTATACTGTACCAGTTCAATCACTAAAAATAAGGCCTACAACGTCGAAAAAAACGATTAAAAAAATATATATATTCCACTGAGTTATTTAGCGGAGAAATACGTAGAATAATTTACAAAAAATTAGAAAATAATTGCCTTGCATAAAAAAAAAAGAAGGCAAGTTTATTTTTTTATATTAATATATCTATATCTATTATAATTTTTATTACTTTTGTATTCTATATCCAATTATCTTGAGATATTAAGAATTTATCAGCCAACAAGGACTAAACAGGAGCTAAATTTTAAATCCGTGCATTTTGAAGAAAAAAAAATAACATTAATTAAAAAATAAGTTAAAAAATAACCATTAATAAATTAAAAGAGAACATTAAAAATCAAAAAAAAAATCTCCTGTTCCGTTTTTGTTTTACATTTACGTCTTATGATTTTTTAGTACGCCATATGTGTTCAATTTAATTAATCAGTTCTTAAGTCGTTACTAAGCTAACTGTGGTTATATATGGAAAAAAGAATACTGTTTTTTGTTCATGATAATTGCTGTTATAAATAAACAGAATTAATATTTATTTTTCCAAATAAAGTTATAAACGGATTTCAATAAGAATGCAAGATTTGAATTGCGCACCATATTTGACAGATGGAAAGTTGACAAATGGGAGTTAGAAAACATGTAGCATTACTCTGTAGAACAATGCGTCCTGATTGTCAAAAATTATTATCAAAATGGTGAATGTGATGAAGATGAATGCCACTATTCGTAAGGTGCGTTCAATATTTCTGTCAGAGTGTGACAGAAAGGCTAGAGATGTCAATTCGTCATCGAGCACAAGAACTGGACATTTCAACAGGCACTCTTTAGCCAATTCTCACTCAAAATTTATGGAGGCAAACCTTCGAAATCCAACTGACTCGATAACTGCTACCAGCAGCCTATGAGCAGCGAAGAGAAGTCACCAACTGGATCCTTGAACAACCTGCTAATTTTGCAAATGAAATGGCTTCATTAATAGGCAAAACTATCACATTTGGGGCTTAGAAAATCCACGAATGATACATCAGAAAGCAATGCATTCACAACGTATGGTGTGTTCAAAAACGAAGGAAATAATGCAGTAACGCTGAATTGCGAACGTTATCATACTATGATAAGATAGTTTCTTTTGCCTTATTTGGAAGTCTGGCGACATGTGGTTTCACCAGGACGATGCCACATGTCATACGACCCGTGAAACATTAACGATCTTGCACAAGTTTGTTCCTGGTCGTGCCATTTTCTGATTTGGTGACCAGAACTGGCTTCGCTCTTTGGTATTTAATGCCTTTAGACTTCTGGCTGTAGGATAATCGGAACTCACAGGTTTATGCCAATAAGCCTACAATCATCAAAGTATTGAAAGCCTAAATTAAACGCTGTAATAATGACATACCAGCATATGTATACCATAACCTGATCGAAAATTTCAAGAAAGAGGTACGTTTATATCAGAAAAACCATGGCGGACATTTACAAAATAATTCCCAAAATGTATATTTTCTAAATCAATAAATGTTTCAAGACTTTGCTACAGAGAACCATATTTATTGAACACTGAAACCTTTCACTCTTATTGAAACACCTTTTAAGTCCAGGGGCGTCAGACACTGCGTAAATTTCAAAGCCCTGGTTGGTGTGGTTCTGGTTAAAGCATTCCATTCTTTGAACTTGGTCCAGTTATCGAGCTGATCCACTTTGTGGCCCCAAAAAATAGTGTCATATGTGAACATGGTTCTTGTAATAGCTGTGTAGACTATATGTCTTACTAATTCTGTGCCTACACTGCTCATAAAGAATATATACTTTCTGTACCCTCTTTGTAATGACTGATAGTTTGGGTGCAAGAATTAGGGAGCGATTGTTCAAATTTACCCGTTGGCGGAATATCATTTGCATAGGCTATTGGGTGGTGGACGATGAAATTGTTCAAAACCATGTTCGACCGATGGTTATATACAAACTTTCAGCAGTTTGTGAGGGTGGAAAATGAAATGGGCAACGAACTGCAGAATCCGGAATTCCAAAAGAAACAAAGTAGAGCATCTATGTAAGCAATGAGCAAACTTACAAGAAACAACCAGGATCGTCAGAATTTTGACAAAGCAAATAGTACTTAGTTACCAAGTTCTAGTAATGTAGTGAGAGATGATACAGAAAGTACATTCTGAAACTCTTATGAGAACCATACTTTCTTACCTTTGTCAGAAAGGAAAATAAAGTAGCCAACTAACTGAATAATTCAGAAGAAAAAAAGCGTGCGATGGCAAAGCTGCTATTCATGCATTGAGCAAGCTGAGTAGAAAGGACCAAAATAGCTGGGATTTTGATGAAGTAAATAATAAGTTACTACAGTCCTAGAGACCAGTCTAGAACTCCTGTTGAACAGACTCTTTGACTCTGTCCAGAAGGAAAGTTTGGTAGGCAACGAATTGAACATCCCAGAGAGATGGAAAGAGTGCGCAGAAGCATTGAAAGGTTTCAAAATGAAGGTCGGCAAAACGAAGAGAAACGTGGCTTTATTTAATCATTGAACAAATATAGCAGAAACCGACAAAAATGGCTATTATTATAACTGATTCGCTCAGATTTTGATTAAGCAACTCGTGCTCAGTTAGGTTCTAATAATATAGGAAGTAACTACACAGAAATAGAGAGAAAACAATGGACTTTCTATTGCATACACACTTTTATGACTTTTTTAGAGAGAAAAATGAAATTGGCAATAAACTGAAGAACACGAGAGGTTAGAAGGTTTACAAAACCGCATTGAAAGGCTTTAAGTCTAGCAAAGCCTAAAGGAATCAGCTTTTATTTAGCCATTGAACCCCCCTTTGCAGAAATTACTACATTGGCTAGGATTTTGACCATGGAGATAATGCTAAGTTTTCCAGTTCTTGGTATCACCAAACCGAGGTTTTTCCAGAGTTCTGGATTCGCTTCAATGGGCATGACTTTATGATGGAGATTTGAACATAAGGTTGCAATACCTGCTAATCATTGGGTGTTTTAAATACTACTGTCCGTAACGCCCTATACCCAGACAATCACAGTAAAGAGATTTGCTCTTTTTCTAAGGTCTCGATACAGTTTTCAAGTTATCATATTACAGTTATATCTATTATAGTTTGACTACGAGAGTTAATGAAGATTGGTAAAGTTACAGTATTGCAGGTCCACTGGTAGGTAGATAGATGCCAAGACAATGGTTCTTAAGCTACTTTAAGTTCTGATGTACTAAGCGAGAGAGGTTGGACTGTGTATAGCCTAGGCACGTAGATGGCCTGGGTTGGTTATTACTGGTGAAGTTAAAAATTTGACCAGTTAAATGAACTAAATCCCAAGATCTTATTTTATTTCACCCAGTGTTTCTCAATAAGTATTATTGCATTCTGCATGACATCAAGGCAATTGAATGATTTTGCTGAAGTCCTTCGGCTGTGATGCGGATTACAATGAATAATGTTTACCTGAAGCACAGCTTTCTTTGTCATGGTGTTGTGGTGGTCGAAGTTGTATTGTTTTTGTATCTCCTTGTTTAGCAAAGGCGAGATATTTATGGGTCCTGTTTGTGGAAATAGACTCATTTAATGATGTCTCAAAGAGAGTGTCCGAAAGTGAATCAGCTGCGCAATGATATGCTCAATGATCAATGCTCCTTTTCTTGGGAAGCGTCTGTTTTAAACTTGATCCTCAATGAGGTGAACCCAGAGCTCAGCCTCGAGGATGTTGCTTTTAGGGTTGGGTTGGCTTTTATGGTCTTATCCAGCTTCGTCATTATCGCTGATTTAAGGAGAGTCTCCTATCGACCGTATATTTTCCGTAGAAATTCTCCTCATCAATGATTGCTAGTTTTATGCAAAACTCCCCCTTGCTTCTTGTAGAGAAGTAGGAGTGAGTTTGAATCGCTTGCTTATTCAAATTATTTGAATTGATAATGATTCGATAACTTGGACTGAAGGAATGGCGCAGTATGTTAGAGGTGATCTTCAGGTTTTCAGGTGTTCAAATTTTGGTGTGCTGTTATAGTCCTCTTTCTCTAGAGAAAACCGTAGATTGTCATTTCTACGAGAGATCCTGCTAGAAAACCGCTATAATATTCACTAAGTGTGATCATAAGATTTCTTTAAAAAAATGCATTTTACATGACTATATATTTCTTACACTTTTAGGAAGTTGAATTGGTTAAGGATAGCGAAACGTGGATATTTTCATTTGGGGAATTTTCCATTCAAAGTTTTACGAAACCTCGTCTTTCCATTGGGTTGTAAAAATAAATTTGTTACTCGTGTAAACATTCATTCTTGAGTTTTACGTTCTTCAGACATGATACAATTCCTCAACATCGGACAGCAATGTGACAGCAAGATCATTTACTTGTAATATCATGAAACTATATGTCTTTACTAGCCCAAATAGTTGCGATTGATAATGCACCAAAATTTAATACAGTTTTAAAAGATGAATATGGACCTTAGTAGTATAATTTTCATGCATTTTATAGGTAATTTTTTTTATTTGAGTTTAGGTTTAGTTGGTTTATTTGAACGACCAAGATTCAGAAGCGAAGCATCTCTAAAGCTAGGCTATATTTGTGAATTTACGTACCAATATTATTATTAATTTTCCATTCCAACTCAGATGTTGCGTGCGTAAATCAATGAATGAACTAGAATTTGTGCTAAACGTTGAAGTGAAAGAACATTTTGAAACGAAAATAGATATTCTCGCACTGACTTTTGATCATAACGTGGACACACTGTAGATTATACTATTTTAATTAGTTAGACTCTTTGACATTCCGATAGCCCAAAACCGGTTTTATTTTAAACTAATTAAAATGAAAAGTGATCTTTTAATTATAAATAAATCCAAATTGGAATCGTTTATTGCATCAACTACGATAATCAAGAACCACTCAGACATACTTATACCTCTCACCTTTGACCCGGAATAAATAGCAGAGAAAAACAGAGAAAAAAAAACACGAGTTTTGACAAATTCCCGATTTTCAGCAGACCACTTTATTGCACATATCACCCGCATAACAGATGATCTCTCGGGCATCCCAATGGATAAAGTTCGCGCAGCGTTGGCTTATCTGCCCAATATTTCAAATTAAAACGTGATTGTTCGGTTCGTTATTTTTACTAAACGTTATAAAGTTCGACGTTGGCAGCTTTTTCGGCCAGTACGGATCTGGAGAGCCTAAACAGTTCGGGTTCTATCAAAGACTTACTCATCATAGCCGGGGCTTATTATAAATGTTATTTATTTACGAATTTCTTATAGTTTTTGGGGATTAAGCCGGTTGTTTAGAGCTTTTTGGTGCTGTGTTAGTTGTTTTTAATTTTTTTTTAAATTTTGCTCAACCGTTGGGTTTTGTGAAGGAGAGCGACATGATGCAGTTTGATGCTGTAAGTTTTATTTATTTCTTTTATTCCTATTAAACGCTATAAAGATTTCTCTCGAAATTTAGCATCTTCTTGGATGTGCTGAATTATTGCGCGTATTTTCGGCACCTTCCTGAATAGCTAATACTCATTTCGGATGTTACAAAATTCAGCACAAATATTTTAAGGGCGTATTGTTGCAGTCAAAATAATAATTTTTTTCTATAAACGTGTGTCCTAAAGTGCATCCCCTCAAACTTACAGTCCGTGCAAATTGCTTGAAGAAATCGACTATTTTGCACCGTAGCTGCAATTATCAACTCTTAAAAAAATTGTTTAAACAAATGGATTATTTCAATGGCTTTAAAAAAATAACTTTATTATCTTGGAAATATTATAATTTAAAAAAAGTTCGTAATAAAAATTCTTAGTTGTTTAAAATCGTTTTCCTTTTCTTTTCTATTGTTTAAATTATTACTTAGGATTCCAAAAAAATTGTGATCGACTGTACTAAATACAGAATTAAATAAAATTTTAATTAATAAAGTCTCTTATTATGAATCCAAGTAATTCTACTCACTCGACTTTGACCTAAAAAGGCCTTAAACCCCATTCTTATTGGGAAAAAGTGTTTTAAAATACTACAAAACCAATAAAATGTTAGACAAATGCCGCAGAAACTAACTAGTCAAGAATACTGTTCACCATATATACAACTTTATAGTTAGAAAGTAAGTAATTTTTTTAATATTAAAATATGCCTAGTACACTTAAACAATAAAATTAAACCTTTTCAAGAGGTTTTAAAAAATTAAAGAAGGCTAAAGAAATATTTGAAATAAAACGATAATTGATATACCACTACAATTTATAGTAAAATACAAGTAAAGCATGTGATCATTTTTTTAAATAAAAATGTTACTGCTCTGTCCTTAAGTCAGGAGAAAAAAATATGGTGGAAAAACCAATCTCTATTTTGTCCAACTTTTCTAAGGCCTTTGAGATCGGCATTAATAGCAACCTGTTTTACCAAATTAAACATCTTATTTTACCTAATCAACATGGGGTTTTTCAAAGTAGACCAACAATCGCTAATTTAACATTTCTGTAAAACGCATATGAGGTTAAAAATTTTAAATATCAACTTAATGTAATTTATATAGAATTTGTTAAGACTTGTGATAGGTTAGACCATGGAATTCTTTCAAAAAAACGTTATATTATGGGCTTTAAAAAATGTCTGGTTGAGTTTTTCATTTTCTACTTATTCGATAGACTATAATTTAAGGAGTTTAATGGGTTCAGGTGATCTACCTACATTGCTTCAAGTGGTGCCGCCCCAAGGGAGCAATCTTGCTCAATTTTTGTTTTTAATTTTTATCAATGATATTTCAATCAGTGACATTTACTGTTTGTCGAAAACTTGAAGGTTTTTTGTCTTGTTAAGACTCATATCAAGTACAACCTCATTCACTTTTTCTTTGTGTCTAGTTCTAATGTTGCTCCGCCATATACTCAGTTGGCAGCAAACATTTTAGTTTGGTCGCAATTGAAAAATTTTAGTTTTATTATTGGCGATTTTGTACCTCACGAACAACAAGTTTGGTCTTTATTTTTACTAATATTTGAAATGTGCAAGACTGAAATCTTGACTGCAATTGCATTTAAAATAGTACATTGGAAAATGTAGAATGCCTCATATAGGAACATTATTTAATGCATTCTTACTATATACGAATTATTAGAAAAAATGAGATTATCCATTTTAATTTCTTGCTTAAAATTCGAAGTTAAACATCAAGAGGTGCAGAAAAAATTTCCTCTACTTTGTCGCTAATGCATAAGCTAAAACAATTTTACAGATTCATGCCTCAAAGTGGTTTTGACCACAAAACAAAACATGGAATCAAATCAAAAATTGATTTTAATAAATATAATAAGTATGAATGCTTTTAAGGCAAGTTGGCAAATTTTTGTTCGGTAATTTGCTCTTAAATTAATGGTTTGCGATATGAAATGAAACAACCCTTTTTTTGCAAAAATTATAGATAATTTGAAGGATTCATCAAATTTAAAATGTGTATATTTCCCGTTCCTTAAGAGTGAATTAAAGCAATCGAAAATAGTAAACTAATTGATTTACACACTTCACTACGAAAAGACTATCACTCACGACTGCTAGAGGTATTTATTTTTATTGTATTTATTTAAATCTCGCGCCAATATTCCGAACTCCACTTCACTGGCTGCCATTGGCGATGCGGCTCTTTATATAATAGGCAGAACGCTGTTCCGGAAGATTTTTCCTAACCTTCGAGACGTGGTACTTGTGTCATTCCGAATCATTCCTGTTTTAAATATCGTTACAATATTTTTATACTGGACCAGTTCAATTATTACTGTGGTATTGTATACCCAATTTTCCTGAGATATTTTCTTGATATAACTTATTAGCCAACAAGGACACAATTTTAAATTCGTGCATTTTGGAGAAAAACTAAAATAAGTGATACAGTTAAAAAATAAGGGGGCAAATTTTCAATGCATGGACAAAAATATCCATTTTCGGTTTTTGTTATATTTCATGTTAATATCTTATAAAATAGAATAATTCACATAATGTTTTTAGACGTTAAACCTATTTCAGGTCTACATTTCCGCATTATGATTTTTTTTAGTACGCTATAGGTGTTCAATTTAATTAATCAGTTTTTAAGGCGTTACTAAACTAACTGTGAGTGTATTGTAAAAAAGAAGACTATTTTTGTTCATGATAATTGCTGTTGTAAATAAGCAGAATTTATATTTGTTTTTTCAAGTAAAGTTTTAAAGGATGTTTCAATAAAAACGCAAGATTTAAATTGCGCGCCATGTTTGACGTGACATGATTATAACGTGACAGATAGGGCTTAGTAAACATGAGGCATTACTAGGTAGAATCATGCGTTCTGATTGTCAAAAATTATTATCAAAATGGTGAAGTTTAATTGCCACTAGTCGTAAAGTGTGTCCAATGTTTGGTCGAATCGAAATACTGTTCCTAATTCATAAACAGTCAAAAGGACAATAAAAAAAATCGAAAGTACTGGTTAGGTTTAGTGATCTGAAACACACAATACGAACTTTGTTTGTTGATTGTGGCACCTCCTAACTGCGTTTAAATCCTCTTAGTAGTTTTTCGTTTCTTTCAGGCATTTAAGCTCATTGCCTTTCATTTCTTAATTCTTTAAAGCATTTCAGGTTTGAAGTTTCCATTTTTTTTCAGACAGTTTAAGTTAGTTTATTGAACATTCAGGCAGTTAAAAAGTCAACCTTTACCTGCCTGGAATTTTTCATTTCGTCCAAGTAATTGAGATCGTTTCCTTTAATTTTCAGATAGTTGTGTTCTTCTTTGAAATTGAGGTTATTTCCAATTTTCTCCAGGAAGTTGCAGACACTTCTAGCTCCTTCGTTTTTAAACTGTCTGGAAGTAATTTTACATTAATTCCAGGCAGTTAAAGTCAATTCCTTTTACTTCTAAGCAGTCAAAATCACTTCGTGGTAATGTTTTTTAACATGTAAGCTCTTTGCAGACCTATCCTCACAAGATGAACATGTCACTCATGCTGTATTGAGAGCCATTCTTTGAATATGGTCTAATTTTCGACCATATTTGACCTGATTCACTTTGTGGCTCCAGAAAATAGCGCTTCAGGTCTTGCCAGTTATGTGCCTAAACTGTTCGTAAGAGATATATACATTCTGTACTCTCTTCCAATTTAGTTTGAACTAGATACTAGTGAAGACCTAGATACTTTACTTCCGATGCATATAACTTACTGAGGTGATAGTTTGGGTGCTAGAAGGGATATTATTTTCCCCTTTCTGGTAAAAAACACTAGCAATTAATGGATAAGGGATATTCTGCACACCATTTCTCTATAATTTCAAGAGCTGCCTGCATTCGTTCGCTAAGCGATTATTCAAATTTACCTTGCAGAGTGAGTAAGTCATCAGCGAAAGCTATTTTGTGGTGGTGATCCTTATTCAGAGGAACGATGAGATTGTCCAAATCCATGTTCCACAGAAGAGGTGATAGCACCTCTCCCTGCGCACGTCCTCCCTGGTCCTGCACACTTATGTGCTTAATTCTCTTAGAAAGCACGTTGAAAATCCACTTGAACAACGAGTCTGAAGTGTTTTTCGTTTTTAGCGCCTGGCTTATTTTACAGAAGGTTGTTTTATCAAACGCACCTTCGATACCACTAAAAAAAAATACCTAGGATAGACTGTAGCCTATCGACCTTTCCAGCTGAATCTGTTGATTTCCTTAGAGTGTATTCGTGTTGGTTAGGATGAAGCCGGTTAGATACCAAGATTTTATCCCTATATATTTTTTCGCACACTCTTTGCATGGATTTCAAGTAAAAGGGCGATAGGCTTTGGGAGTTGTATAGTCCAGCCCCTTTGGTTTTAGAAGAAACACAACCCTGACTTCACTCCACGCCTAAAGTGTATCTTACCATTAAAAACGCTTTGAACATCTCCACCAGGTGCTGCAACAATCGTTTTAGGCACCACTGAAAAAGTGCTGGATATATGCCGTCAGGTCCTGGGGATTTAAAGGGAGAGAATACAGACTATCCCGAGGGTAATTAAGGTAGAAAGTTAAAAGAAATATGGTGGAAAACCCAATCTCCATTTCGCCCAACTTTTCTAAGGCCTTTGAGACCGACATTAATAGCAAACTGTTTCAGCAAATGAAACATCTTATTTTACCTAATCAACATGGGGTTGTTCAAGGTAGATCAACAATAGCTAATTTAACATTTCTGTAAAACGCATATGAGGCTAAAAATTTTAAATATTAACTTAATGTAATTTATATAGAATTTGTTAAGACTTGTGATAGGTTAGATCATAAAATTCTTTCAAAAACGGTATATTATGGGCTTTAAAATATATCTGGTTGAGTTTTTCATCTCCTACTTATTAGATAGACTGTAATTTGAGGAGTTTGATTGGTTCAGATCATCTCCCTATATTGCTTTAAGTGGTGCCCCCCAAGGGAGCAATTTTGCTTAATTTGTGTTTTTAATTTTTATCGGTGACATTTTTATAAAACATGAAGGATTTTTGTCTTGTTTGTTTTTTGTGTTTGCTAGCGTTATGCAAACGGTGGTTTCTTGATTATTTTGTAATCTCGTTCTTGAACAATTTTATAAATTAATTTTTGTTGTTCAATGTATCAATTATTCTACGTTTAAAGTGAATAAAATTA
Organism: Anthonomus grandis grandis; assembly: GCF_022605725.1. NCBI lineage: Eukaryota > Metazoa > Arthropoda > Insecta > Coleoptera > Curculionidae > Anthonomus > Anthonomus grandis. Next base: position 9,066,898 of record NC_065564.1, on the reverse strand, counting down.
TAAATTTATTTCAAACTTTATATTTTGTGAATTTTCGAGTGAATAATAAGAAATTATGGCAGGAAGTTATACAGATTCTATTAGAGGTGCTCCAGGACCATCAACTAAGAAGTAATTACGTACGGAAATTGTGCATAAATATACATATGAATGGAGCTAAAGAAAATTTACTTTAGTCGAGTGGTCTGTGACGAAATTCTAATTATTAGAGCAACACAAAACAGGATCCATTAAGATAACTACATTTTCAAGTCATGACAATTTAATGTTTATTAGTCATAAGAAATGACAGCGTCGTAGCCTTATACTTTATGAATATAATTTAAATGGTAAGTGAAGACAGGAATGGATTCTTTTAATTATAAAACACGTCGTTTAGTAAATCTTAAATTAGCTTCATTTCGAAATTAACTGCCTAAAAAATTTGCCAATAGCTGATTATAAAACGCTCATTCACCCATACCCATTTAGTCAATAATCAGCTGCAAAATATGTTTTACAATTAATGGACAGTCAACAATGGATCACATCTTTAGCCACCCAGTTTTCCAGATCTGGTAGTATTAAATTTTTTATCTGCATGCAGAGAATTAGAACTGCATTTGAATAACTTAATTCTCAGTCAGTAAGGAGAGCGGCCCATGACAAAATACTACGTATGTAGATGCAAGAAATGTCTAGAAGTAGCATCAGTTTAGATATTTATTCATGTTTGATGGATAGTGATATTTTTATCACTCTTCATTTTATTTGAATATTTCCTTTTGTAATGACTAGCTGATTTTTTTGGTAATTTTTCTGCACATTGACTGTTACTTGGTGATGTTGGCTGTTCTCTTTTCCGCAAAAAGGGTCGCAAATATAACACATGTCCTTGAAATCACTTTGTCACATTCTTCGTAAATAATAAATAAATTTTAATATTTTTTGTGGGTGTAACTTAATCGCCCTCGAATGATTTATTATCCACAATATGCAAATGACATGTAGTGCGATACTTGTATCACTTGAAGTATATGGCATTTTGACTATAATAAAAAATTAAATGGCAAATATTTCAAAAACTATAAATTGGAATACGTATCCTTATATATATATATTCTTGTTTTTTAAACACCCTGTATTAATAATCCGGCCAAAATATAACTATAAAGTTTTCATTATAGGAAACATTGATAATTGAGTGTACTAAATACAAAACTCAATATTTACAAGTAAAGCAATTATTCAGGAAACACAAATATCTGCCAAAAATGAATTTTTAATGTTATGTAGATGGGAAAATGTTTGGTTTTTAAGTTCTATCGATATGTGTTTACTTTTTAAATCGTGACGTATTTATAAATAAGAAAAAAGCAAATAATGTTTTAAAATGCACAGTTTCGTATTTATTTTTTGCAAATACCAAATTTTGTACTAAAATTAAAGTATAATAATATAAAAACTATTTTTTTGTGATAAATAAAGTTTATTTAAAAAAAATGCAAAAAAGTCTCCAATAATATCCGAAAGTCCTTAAACATGTTAGATCCTGGGTCGTTCATATTCTTCAAGGATTACATATTTCTCATTTTGTTGGTTTTCTTCAGCGCCTCTCTATTGGTAATTATGGACTGCGTTTTAAAGATTTTTGTAAAATTCCAATTCTGGATTGGTAGCACAGTCTACTCCAAAATGTTTCTTTAGTAAATTAAAAAAAGAGTAATTTTCTTTTAAGCAAGGCACTAGAGTAGGAGTTTATTCCAAACAATAAAGGAATTTTCCTTTGAATCCTTTCCTTTATGGGTAAACCTTTACGCAAGGTATACAACCAGCTGATTAAGTATTGTGTTGTGGAAAATTCCACAACAAAGAATATAATTTTTAATTTAAAAGATTATTTTTAAACAGGCGGAACTCATCAAACACTTTACTGAGAATAGAAGTATTTTTCTTCAGTTCAGAGAATTTGGCCCCGGCACCAAATGCAGCCTGGAGTAAGCATTCGGACGTTGTGATTGGCTAGTTCGGTGACAAAGCGGGAGAAAATAACGCGATATTATTTAATTTGAGAGATATTAGTATTTTTAAACGTTTTTGAATTTGTGTTTGTTGAAATATAACTTTACTAAAATAAATACAGTCCACTCATACAATAAATTGTGTGCTTAATCAAACAATTGGCCCATATTGTAATGTTAATAAGATTATGTGAATTTCATCGGTTTGTTGCATTGCTCTTAATTTAACAGCACTCACACTTGGATATTCTCGAAAACTTTTGACACGATATGATTTTTTTGATCAATCAATATTACTTATAAACTGTTATTTTAAAAAGACATCTTAAAGAATATTTTTTACTTTTAACTCTTTCTCTGATAAAGAGCATGTATTATCTGGAATTCCCAGAGGTCTATGCTTAATCCACTACTTTATACTATTTACACTTTTGATTTACGTAAGGCTTTAAAGTACCGTCAACTACAGGCTATTTTACATGACACTCACATTTATTTTCATTTTGACCATCGTGCTTTCCGTATTAATTAATCAAGATAAAAATTTACTTAAACAATTGGCCTTAGAGCACTATCTTAAGCTTAACCCTGTTCAATCAAATACCATGATTTTTGGCCCTAAAAAGGATTTTCTTAAAGTTGTGCTAAATGACATTACTCCTCCTAAGGTGGATTGTGCCAAGAATTTAAGTTTGATTTTGGACATTAACTTTAAAAATTCTATATAACAATCGCCATATTTTAAATCTTCATTTATGTAAATTGTTTTATGAATCCTGTGTCCAACATTATCTACTGTGATTTAATTTATGGTTCATTTGATTGAAAGAAATCGTATTCAGAAGGTACAAAATACTTGCTTACGTCTTAAAGTTGAGTTACGTAAGTATGGCCATATTTGTCACACTTTTAGGAAGTTGAACTGGTTAAGGATGGAGAAATGTGGATATTTTCCATTGGGTTTCAAAAATAAATAATAATATTTGTTACTCATATAAACATAAGATTCATTCTCGAATCTTATGTTCTTCAGAGATGATACAATTCCTCAACATCGGACAGCAATGTTCCAAAGATCATTTACTTACATGTCATGAAACTATATAAGTCTTTACTAGCGCAAGTAGTAGCAATTGAAAATGCAACAAAATTTAATACAATTTTAAAAGATCACTATGGACCTTAGTAGTATAATTTTCATGCATTTTATAGGTATTTTTTTTTATTTGAGTTTAGTTAGTTTATTTGAACGACCAAGATTCAGAAGCGAAGCATCTCTAAAGCTAAGCTATATTTGTGAATTTATGTAAAAAAAGATACTTACCAATATTATTATTAATTTTCATTGCATCCTTTCTTTTTGAGTAGGATCTTCGTAAATGTACAGTATACACGTTTTGCCAACTCAGATGTTGCGTGCGTAAATCAATGAATGAACTAGAATTTGTGCTAAACGTTGAAGTGAGAGAACATTTAAAAACGAAAATAGATATTCTCGCAGTGAGTTTTGATCATAACGTGGACACACTGTAGAATATACTATTTTAATTAGTTAGACTCTTTGACATTCCAATAGCCCAAAACCGGTTTTATTTTAAACTAATTAAAATGAAAAGTGATCTTTTAATTATAAATAAATCCAAATTGGAATCGTTTATTGCATCAACTACGATAATCAAGAACCACTCAGACATACATATACCTCTCACCTTTGACCCGAAATAAATAGCAGAGAAAAACAGAGAAAAAAAAACACGAGTTTTGACAAATTCCCCATTTTCAGCAGACCACTTTATCGCACATATCACCCGCATAACAGATGATCTCTCGGGCATCCCAATGGATAAAGTCCGCGCAGCGTTGGCTTATCTGCCCAATATTTCGAATTGAAACGTGATTGTTCGCTTCGTTATTTTTACTAAAAGTTATAAGTTCGACGTTGGCAGCTTTTTCGGCCAGTACGGATCTGGAGAGCCTAAACAGTTCGGGTTCTATCAAAGACTTACTCATCATAGCCGGGGCTTATTATAAATGTTATTTATTTACGAATGTCTTATAGTTGTTGGGGATTGAGCCGGTTGTTTAGAGCTTTTTGGTGCTGTGTTAGTTGTTTTTATTTTTTTTTTTAAATTTTGCTCAACCGTTGGGTTTTGTGAAGAAGAGCGACATGATGCAGTATGATGCTGTAAGTTTAATTTATTTCTTTTATTCCTACTAAATGCTATAAAAATTTCTCTCGAAACTTAGCAACTTCTTGGAAGGTGGAAATGATTTGATATGAAGCGCATGCGCACACGGGTTTCTGAGTAAAAAACGTTTCTTTCACGGAGACCTACTAACCCTTAAATTTTGGCACAATTTTAGTTTATAATTATCATTTATCATGTCAACAATTATTGTCTAGAGTCGAATATTCCACAGATGTTTACTATGTGCTGCAAGCGGTTTAATCAGAAAGTTAATTACCAGAATAGCAGACATGCTGAAGATAAACTAAACTAAGTACTAATTAGGTATCAATAATAAACTGCGAAAGTGGAAAAAATACAATAACAACATATTAAAGTCCATGTTTGGTTCTTGATGTGGATACACGTTTTGAGGCCAACACACTTTTTATTTTCCTACGGTTTACATTCAGAGAATGAAACTAGATTCAACTGGATTTCCCAGGAAATCTATTTCTATTTAAGTTGATCATTGATAAATAGCGGCCCATGGATACAAAACTGAAATTGCGCGATTGTTTTGAGTAATTAAAAGAGTATAGAACAATAATTAATTGGACGAATGTGATAACCCGATTTTCTTTCTAATTAAATCTTTTAAAGTAAAGCTTCAAAACTTTGCGTGAGTCAATTATTAAATTTAATTGAAGGGCAGTCAAATTTAATTCAATCTCATCAAAGGTACATGAATTGGAGGTAAAAACTTTAACTTACTGTCTTAATTTGACGCGCTCGAGTATTTTTGATAGATTTGTTTTACTAATCTAACGGACTGCTGTCACCGCACGCCTTTATAGTTAGGATCCATATATGGCAGGGGTACATTATAGGGTATAAGGTTTTTTGCTATATGATTTTCTAACGCGCAAAATCCCCGCTTCGGCTCCCCTACTATACGTTAGAACATCGTGTCCTGATTGTCAAAACTTGTTATCAAAATGGTAAAAGTTTAATTGCCATTGCATTAATAATAAAATGCATTCAATGTTCCGATGAAATAATGTTCCTAATTCATCTACTGTGAAGAAAAATAACCAAAAAATTCGAAAGTACTGGTTCGGTTAGTGAAGTGAAACACACGATACGAGCTCGTAGAGGTTGTTCAGACCAAAAAAACACGGTAGTTCACGAGATCAATTGACGTATCTGGTCTTTCTATCACACTACAAAGACCAGAGACATATCAAGCAAAAAAATTGGACATTTAAAAAGTACTCTTCAGTGATGCCTACAAAATCTAACTGACTTCACATTCTGCCAGCAACCCATAAACAGCGAAGAGAATTGAGCAATTGGATCATTGAGCATCCAGCTGATTAAATTTTGATTACCTCGATGGCTTTATTAATAGGCAAAACTGTCGCATTTGGAGGCTTGAAAATCCATCAATGAATTATCAGAAAGCAATGCATCCATAACGTGCATTATGGCCTGGAATAAAAGCTTTGAATTAACGCTCTGCAACTTTTAGGACATAAACCATTAAAATTGGTACCCTAGAACTGCTTTTGGCTACAGACATGTAAAAATCCTATATCCCCAAGTCATATTTTTGTAAATTGTTCAATATCTTTTCTTCCTATCGATAGATTTTCTTAATTTTGGTTTTAAATGCTTTGAATTAACGCTCTGCAACTTTTAAGATATAAACCATTAAAATTGGTATCCTAGAACTGCTTTTGGCTACAGACATGTAAAAATCCTATATGCCCAAGTCATATTTTTGTAAATTATTTAATATTTTCTCTTCCTATCAACAGATTTTCTTAATTTTGGTCTTAAAAGCTTTGAATTAACGCTCTGCAACTTTTAAGACATAAACCATTAAAATTGGTACCCTAGAACTGCTTTTGGCTACAGACATGTAAAAATCCCATATCCCCAAGTCATATTTTTGTAAATTGTTCAATATCTTCTCTTCCTATCGACAGATTTTCTTAATTTTGGTCTTAAAAGCTTTGAATTAACGCTCTGCAACTTTTAAGACATAAATCATTAAAATTGGTACCCTAGAACTGCTTTTGGCTACAGATATGTAAAAATCCTATATCCCCAAGTCATATTTTTGTAAATTGTTCAATATCTTTTCTTTCTATCGATAGATTTTCTTAATTTTGGTTTTAAATGCTTTGAATTAACGCTCTGCAACTTTTAAGATATAAACCATTAAAATTGGTATCCTAGAACTGCTTTTGGCTACAGACATGTAAAAATCCTATATGCCCAAGTCATATTTTTGTAAATTATTTAATATTTTCTCTTCCTATCAACAGATTTTCTTAATTTTGGTCTTAAAAGCTTTGAATTAACGCTCTGCAACTTTTAAGACATAAACCATTAAAATTGGTACCCTAGAACTGCTTTTGGCTACAGACATGTAAAAATCCCATATCCCCAAGTCATATTTTTGTAAATTGTTCAATATCTTCTCTTCCTATCGACAGATTTTCTTAATTTTGGTCTTAAATGCTTTGAATTAACGCTCTGCAACTTTTAAGACATAAATCATTAAAATTGGTACCCTAGAACTGCTTTTGGCTACAGACATGTAAAAATCCTATATCCCCAAGTCATATTTTTGTAAATTGTTTAATATCTTCTCTTCCTATCGACAGATTTTCTTAATTTTGGTCTTAAATGCTTTGAATTAACGCTCTGCAACTTTTAAGACATAAGTCATTAAAATTGGTACCCTAGAACTGCTTTTGGCTCCAGACATGTAAAAATCCCATATCCCCAAGTCATATTTTTGTAAATTGTTTAATATCTTCTCTTCCTATCGACAGATTTTCTTAATTTTGATCTTAAAAGCTTTGAATTAACGCTCTGCAACTTTTAAGACATAAACTATTAAAATTGGTACCCTAGAACTGCTTTTGGCTACAGACATGTAAAAATCCCATATCCCCAAGTCATATTTTTGTAAATTGTTCAATATCTTCTCTTCCTATCGACAGATTTTCTTAATTTTGGTCTTAAATGCTTTGAATTAACGCTCTGCAACTTTTAAGACATAAACCATTAAAATTGATACCCTAGAACTGCTTTTGGCTACAGACATGTAAAAATCCCATATCCCCAAGTCATATTTTTGTAAATTGTTTAATATCTTCTCTTCCTATCGACAGATTTTCTTAATTTTGGTCTTAAATGCTTTGAATTAACGCTCTGCAACTTTTAAGACATAAACCATTAAAATTGATACCCTAGAACTGCTTTTGGCTACAGACATGTAAAAATCCCATATCCCCAAGTCATATTTTTGTAAATTGTTTAATATCTTCTCTTCCTATCGACAGATTTTCTTAATTTTGGTCTTAAATGCTTTGAATTAACGCTCTGCAACTTTTAAGACATAAACCATTAAAATTGATACCCTAGAACTGCTTTTGGCTACAGACATTTAAAAATCCCATATCCCCAAGTCATTTTTTTGTAAATTGTTTAATATCTTCTCTTCCTATTGACAGATTTTCTTAATTTTGGTCTTAAATGCTTTGAATTAACGCTCTGCAACTTTTAAGACATAAACTATTAAAATTGGTACCCTAGAACTGCTTTTGGCTACAGATATGTAAAAATCCTATATCCCCAAGTCATATTTTTGTAAATTGTATAATATCTTCTCTTCCTATCGACAGATTTTCTTAATTTTGGTCTTAAAAGCTTTGAATTAACGCTCTGCAACTTTTAAGATATAAATCATTAAAATTGATACCCTAGAACTGCTTTTGGCTACAGACATGTAAAAATCCTATATCCCCAAGTCATATTTTTGTAAATTGTAAAATATCTTCTCTTCCTATCGACAGATTTTCTTAATTTTGGTTTTAAATGCTTTGAATTAACGCTCTGCAACTTTTAAGATATAAACCATTAAAATTGGTATCCTAGAACTGCTTTTGGCTACAGACATGTAAAAATCCTATATGCCCAAGTCATATTTTTGTAAATTGTTCAATATCTTCTCTTCCTATTGACAGATTTTCTAAATTTTGGTCTTAAAAGCTTTGAGTTAACGCTCTGCCACTTTTAAGACAAAAACCATTAAAATTGATACCCTAGAACTGCTTTTGGCTACAGACATGTAAAAATCCTATATCCCCAAGTCATATTTTTGTAAATTGTTTAATATCTTCTCTTCCTATCGACAGATTTTCTTAATTTTGGTCTTAAATGCTTTGAATTAACGCTCTGCAACTTTTAAGATATAAACCATTAAAATTGGTATCCTAGAACTGCTTTTGGCTACAGACATCTAAAAATCCCATATGCCCAAGTCATATTTTTGTAAATTGTTCAATATCTTCTCTTCCTATCGACAGATTTTCTTAATTTTGGTCTTAAAAGCTTTGAGTTAACGCTCTGCCACTTTTAAGACAAAAACCATTAAAATTGATACCCTAGAACTGCTTTTGGCTCCAGACATGTAAAAATCCCATCCCCAAGTCATATTTTTGTAAATTGTTTAATATCTTCTCTTCCTATCGACAGATTTTCTTAATTTTGATCTTAAAAGCTTTGAATTAACGCTGTGCAACTTTTAAGACATAAACCATTAAAATTGGTATCCTAGAACTGCTTTTGGCTATAGACATGTAAAAATCCCATATGGCCAGGTCCGTGGATTTGCCCGCCTGATAGGCGTATTGGTGCACATGCAGTGGTTTGTTGACCAGGATGCTTTCCTTAAGGTACCGATCAATCAGTGCATTTATCTTGATTCCATGATTCTTATCCTTTATTCGAGCTTTTTCTATTGACAAGCAAACTTAATTGAAATTTCACGAAGAATTTTTATATCTAAGCGGTGGTGGGAATAAGAAACATTGAGAAACAACGATTTTACTTTTGTCCAGTCCAGTCTTGAAATAAATATCCCAGTTTTATCCTCTTGTTCGTCGTTTTCAGGAAAATTAAAGAGCAATATTTCACCTAAAACTAAGTTCAAGTTTTTGAAATTAAATCACGTTTTTTTTTCCAGAAATTCATTTTCACATTGATGCTGGTCATCTTTGCAGTCATAGTCGATACCGCACCCAGACCTGGTCAGGAGTGGGATAGATTCAACAACCCATGCATATACGATGTAAGTAACAACACACTTTAGGAAACACAAGAAGCTTCCCTAGCTCTCCAAAAAACCACACTATTGTATTCCTATTTATAGGCAATTTGTCTTTAAAGCTCATAACACTCTTCATATAAATTTGTTGATTATTATGGTCGGGAAGAGGTCAAAAGCAGCGATAACCTCCTTGTTTATAAACAGAATGCCGTGAAGAAGATTAAACATTTTAATAACAGCACCTACGGAAATAAAAATTCATTTTTTCAGAGGTTTTATTATTATAGATTTCCAGACAATGTTGGGGAGACAACCCTGCAGTAAGTAATTTTTAAAGTCCCTTTTACCAACCCTGATAGCTCCCATCCTTACCCCTGATCACCCTTATTCATTTTTTCTAGATTGACTGACGTTCTAATAAAAGTAAGCAGACCTTACCCAACTTCTCTTCTGCTGGAGATCCCAAAATGTCTCCCCTCAGCCTACATGTTTTATATATAGCATCACATAATATTTTCATTAAGATCTGCCATAATCCAGCAACCCAGACTATTCCTTAACTAATTTATTTTACTTTTCATTCATCCAGGATATAAAAAATTCGTCTGTAGAGTGCTGAAGAGCTGATCTGAGTCTTGTAAATTAATTTTCTCTCTCGTTGCCTTCCGCACGGCTGTGTTCTGGAACTTTACTCCTCTCAACTAATTTCTCTGTTGAGATGTTTCAACAATTTATATTCCTATCCTTAGGAAGCAACACATTCATACGTCTCTTTCCCTCGCAGGGAATCGGTTTACCTCATCCCTTGCACTTGGTACTTGTTAATTCTACTTGAAATATCTCACTCCGGCAAATAGTGTTGCCTCGTCGCGACCTGTTTGGAAAGAGCATGCTCAAATCCTTCTTCACCATATTATCGTCCGCCGATTATCAGAATTTAATGGTATTTAGGTATTTTTGTCATTTTCCGAGGAAATATTTATTAAAAGAATGACCATAAATCAATCGGTTGGGTCCAATTTTCGAAGATGTCACAAAAACTAATCATTTGTCAAAAAATTCATAGAAACATCAAATAATCCTTTATTCTTTCCCTACCGATCACTATTTAAATCAGGCTCCTACGTGTAACAGCAAACAAGTTACAACGAGTTTTGTTAAAGAACAACTTTAAACAAATCTATCGGGTACAATTTTGGACGATATCTCGAAAGCTGCTGTATCAAAAAATTCATAAGAATGTCAAATACTCCCTCATCCTATCCCTACCGATCAATATTAAAACCAGCCTTCTAACTATAACAGGAAAAAAGTTACAGCAACTTTTATTCAGAAGCAATCTTCAATTCATCTGTCGGGCTTAAATTTTGAAGATATCTCGAAAACTACTGATTTTTTTACAAAATTCATAGCAACATTAAATGGTCCCACATCCTTTTCTTATCGATCATTGTTAAAATCAAGTTCCTAAGTATAACAGCAAACAAGTTACAACGAATTTTGTTCAAGAATGACTTTAAACGCATCTGTAGGACTCAAAATTTTGAAAATATCTTGAAAACTAATAATTTCTCAAAAAACGCATAGGAACATTAAATAAACCTTCATCCTTTCCCTAACTACTATTATCAAAATCACCTTTCTAACTATTATAGCAAAAAAGTTACAACAAATTTTGTTTAGAAAGAATCTTTAATTTATCTGTCGGACTCAAATTTTGAAGATATCTCAAAAACTACGGATTTCTCAAAAAATTCATAGGGACATTAAATGATGCCACATCCTTTTCCTACCGATCACTGTTAAAATCAGTTTTTTAACTATAACAAGAAAAAAGTTACAGCAACTTTTATTCAGAAGCAATCTTCAATACATGTCTCGGACTCAAATTCTGAAGATATCTCAAAAGCTACTGATTTTTTTTCAAAATTCATAGGAACATTAAATGGTCCCACAGCCTTTTCTTATCAATCATTGTTAAAATCAAGTTCCTAAATAAAGCAGCAAACAAGTTACAACGAATTTTGATCAAGAATGACTTTAAACGCATCTGTAGGACTCAAAATTTTGAAAATATCTCGAAAACTAATAATTTCTCAAAAAACGCATAGGAACATCAAATGAACCTTCATCCTTTCCCTAACCATCATTATTAAAATTACCTTTCTAACTATTATAGCAAGAAAGTTACAGCAAATTTTGTTTAGAAAGAATCTTTAATTTATCTGTCGGACTCAAATTTTGAAGATATCTCAAAAACTACTGATTTTTTTTCAAAATTCATAGGAACATTAAATGGTCCCACATCCTTTTCTTACCGATTATTGTTAAAATCAAGTTCCTATGTATATCAGCAAACAAGTTACAACGAATTTTGATCAAGAATGACTTTAAACGCATCTGTAGGACTCAAAATTTTGAAAATATCTCGAAAACTAATAATTAAAAAAAAAATATAGGAACATCAAATGAACCTTCATCCTTTCCCTAACCACCATTATTAAAATCATCTTTCTAACTATTATAGCAAGAAAGTTACAGCAAATTTTGTTTAGAAAGAATCTTTAATTTATCTGTCGGACTAAAATTTTGAAGATATCTCAAAAACTACGGATTTCTCAAAAAATTCATAGGAATATTAAATGATGCCACATCCTTTCCCTACCGATCACTGTTAAAATCAGTTTTCTAACTATAACAGGAAAAAAGTTACAGCAACTTTTATTCAGAAGCAACCTTCAATGCATCTGTCGGACTCAAATTTTGAAGATATCTCAAAAACTACTGATTTTTTTACAAAATTCATAGGAACATTAAATGGTTCCACATCCTTTTCTTACCGATCATTGTTAAAATCAAGTTCCTAAGTATAACAGCAAACAAGTTACAACGAATTTTGATCAAGAATGACTTTAAGCGCATCTGTAGGACTCAAAATTTTGAAAATATCTCGAAAACTAATAATTTCTCAAAAAACGCATAGGAACATTAAATGAACCTTCATTCTTTCCCTAACCATCCTTATTAAAATCACCTTTCTAACTATTATAGCAAGAAAGTTACAGCAAATTTTGTTTAGAAAGAATCTTTAATTTATCTGTCGGACTCAAATTTTGCAGATATCTCAAAAATTACGGATTTCTTAAAAAATTCATAGAAACGTTAAATAATCCCTCATCCTATCCCTACCGATCACTATTAAAACCAGCTTTCTAACTATAACAGGAAAAAAGTTACAGCAACTTTTATTCAGAAGCAATCTTCAATGCATCTGTCGGACTCAAATTTTGAAGATATCTCGAAAACTACTAATTTCTTAAAAAATTTATAAGAACATAAAATGATCACTTATCCTTGCCCTACCGATCACTATTAAAATCAACTTCCTAACTATAACACCAAAAAAGTTACAACAAATTTTGTTCAGAAACAATCTTTGATGCATGTGTCGGCCTCAAGTTTCGAAGATATCTCGAAAACTAATCATTTCTCAGAAAATTCATAAGAACATGAAATGAACCCTCAACCTCCTGCTACCGAAGGCCATTCGAATCACCTCCCTAACTAGAACAACAAAAAAGTTACGACAAATTTTGTTCAGTAATAACTTTAAACGGCTGGGTCGGGTAGTAGTGAGACGTAGGAAGGACGTTGGACCCCACGTTGGGCGCCACGATTCCTAATATAAAAACGAAAATTTTTATGTCAATTCTTTTAAAATGGACCCGTTTAGGTCCAAGAAAATTTTCTAAAACTGGATGCCGTACGAATGTCATCCTAACTGTCCGGTCCGCGGTCCTTCGATCTGGTTCTGGGAAGCCGCGGCCGCATTCCAGCCAATCCTGCAAACGTAAACATAAAAACTTAACATAAAAATATTCATTTTTGTATTAGGAATCTTGGCGCCCACCGTGGGGTCCTCCCTACGTCTACTACCCGACCCAGCCGTTTAAAGTTATTACTGAACAAAATTTGTCGTAACTTTTTTGTTGTTTTAGTTAGGGAGGTGATTCGAATGGCTTTAGGTAGCAGGAGGTTAAGGGTTTATTCGATGTTCTGATGAATTTTCTAAGAAATGATTAGTTTTCGAGATATCTTCGAAATTTGAGGCCGACACATTCATCAAGGATTGTTTCCGAATAAAAATTGTTGTAACTTTTTTGGTGTTATAGTTAGTAAATTGATTTTAATAGTGATCGGTAGAGAAAGGATAAGTGATCATTTTATGTTGCCATAAATTTTTTGAGAAATTAGTAGTTTTCGAGATATCTTCAAAATTTGAGTCCGACAGATGCATTGAAGGTTGCTTCTAAATAAAAGTTGTTGTAACTTTTTTCCTGTTATAGTTAGAAAACTGATTTTAACAGTGGTCGGTAGGGAAAGGATCTGGCATCATTTAATGTTACTATGAATTTTTTGAGAAATCCGTAGTTTTTGAGATATCTTCAAAATTTGAGTCCGACAGATAAATTAAAGATTCTTTCTATACAAAATTTGCTGTAACTTTTTTGCTATAATAGTTAGAGAGAGGATTTTAACAATGATGGTTAGGGAAAGGATGAAGGTTTATTTGATGTTCCTATGCGTTTTTTGAGAAATTATTAGTTTTTCAGATATTTTCAAAAGTTTGAGTCCTACAGATGCGTTTAAAGTCATTCTTGAACAAAATTCGTTGTAACTTATTTGCTATTATACTTAGGAACTTGATATTAACAATGATCGGTAAGAAAAGGATGTGAGACCATTTAATGTTCCTATGAATTTTGTAAAGAAATCAGTAGTTTCTGAGATATCTTCGAAATTTGAGTCTGACAGATGCATTGGAGATTGCTTCTCAATAAAAGTTGCTGTAACTTTTTTCCTGTTATAGTTAGAAAGCTGATTTTAATAGTGATCGGTAGGGATAGAATGAGGGATCATTTGATATTCTTATGAATCTTTTGATAAATTAGCAGCTTTCGAGATATAGTCCAAAAATGGACCCGACAGATTTGTTTAAAGTTGTTCTTTAACAAAACTCGTTGTAACTTGTTTGCTGTTATACGTAGGAACCTGATTTAAATAGTGATCGGTAGGGAAAGAATAAAGGATTATTAGATGTTTCTATGAATTTTTTGACAAATGATTAGTTTTTGTGGCATCTTCGAAAATTGGACACAACCGATTGATTCATGGTCATTCTTTTAACAAATATTTCCTCGGAAAATGACAAAAATACCCAAATACCGATAAATTCTGATAATCGGCGGACGATAAAACGGTGATAATTGATCGCTCCTGTCACATCAGCAATGCACGCGAACTTACAATGACTTTTCGTAACCGCCATAGCTGACGTGTTTGCTTCAAGCCTTTAATAGTTTATTGTCCTTAAGACCGTTAAACCGAAGAGAAGAAGAAGAAGAAGATATTTATGCGACAGTCCTACAAATTTCCACCTGTTGGTGAAAAGTATCTGCTGCATCTTGTCAAGTTTCCACGAGCCATCTTTGAATGATCTGTCATGCGGTCACATCCTATTCAAGGCATCTCAGAAGACCATCCATGACCAGATAGCAGGATTTTGATTTTATTCATTCTGATCTCCGAGAGTAGATCTTGTAACTGACCTAACTGGTCAACAAAATTAGGGTGTAGTTCCCGCATTCTTCACCTAACCATCTCGTGGTTGTTCTTTGTTTTCTTCTTTCCTTTAAATTTCTTTCCCAGATGCTTCTTCGGCCCTAGTCGGTGGTCAGCTGCACCTATTCACGCCAGTACCTAGGATGGATTCATCATCTGGTACGCACTCACATAGATAACTGGCCTTCCTTAAATAATAGAATAGGTATGGTGTTACAAGGACTTGTTATGACAAAGGCTTGGGCTCTTGTTGAGGAAAACATGTTAGCAGGTGCCCACATCTTCAGAGATAGATTTTTACCATCGCCAAGTATCGAATTGGAGATTGAACGTGTTGAGCATGTGCGTTCATTCTTGAGGGAGTGGAATGACTGCCAGGTCCTCTAAGAGGTTTTTTCATACCACAATGGCATGGGACAAACTTTGGGCCACTTCGTCTAAGCCAATTCGTTCACTGGATGCATCAACAAGATACTGCGTCATTTTTCTTCTGGTCAGGGTTCTTGAGCGCTTGCACTACAAAAAATATATATGTAAATTTCAGTAATTTTACGTTGGCCATAATGGGACCCACGTAAAGTACCGTAAAATTACCGCATATTTATTTTGACAGTTTTAAGTAATTTGTACTGTAAACTTTTCCTTTATTGGTTCTGTAAATTTTTATGTAATATATAGCTTAAATTCATATAGTTTTTGTATATAATCAGTATTTTTCCCACTGAAATTTACCTAACTTATAATTGAAAATGATTTTTTTCCGGAATATATTGCTAAAAGCATATTCTCTTTTCTCATAATTTTACATAATATACACCTTAAAATAATTTAGTTTCTGTATACATTCAGTATTTCCTCGAATGAAATATACCTAACTTATAATTGAAAATAATCTTATTCCGTAATGTATTTCTGAAAGCACTAAAATTTTTCAGGATAAATTTTACGTAATATATATACTATTAGTTTTATTTTTAAAATATTGGTTATTGAATTTTATGTAGGTAATATTCTGTAAAAAAATACATGTATAAATTAAGTTAATAAAAATTTATTTCTTAAATCCAGTAACAACTTCACAAACCGCTATCTTTTGATATTTTTCATGTTTATAATTTGTGAATAATAATTATGAAAATAAAAATTAGAATATATACAAGAAAAATCTTTCTTATAATAATTAATAACAGCTTCAAGAATAATAAAAATTAAAGAATTTATATTCTTTTAAAGAAAGAATAATATAAAATGGTTATAAATCTTAAACTTATAATAATAATTAATGTAATTAGAAATTATGGAAAAAAATTATTTAAAAAATCCTTATACATATACCTATAAGTAACAAAATTAATTCCTAATATGTAATTAAGAGTATTTTAAAAATTGTAACACAAAATTCTTATTCTTGAAAATTATTTGTTAATAAAATAATTAATACCAGTTTGAAAAGAAAAACCAAAAATTGAGAATGAATAAAGAAAGTCCTTAATAACTAAGATTAATTTTTTAATAACCAATAATTATTAATATTATAAAACTTATAAAAAAAACTCCTTAATAACAACAAAACATCCTTAACAATTGGAAATAATTTTTAGAATAATTACATTTAAAAATAAAAAAAATAAATTTTTATTAATATTTTGAGAACTCCTTATTTAATAGTTTAAAAGACTATTAACAAAAGTTGATACAACCAAATATCATTTCTACAGTTAAGAGTACTTAAATTTTTGTGTATATTTATTCTAAAAATTATGAAAAATCAACAGAAGTCAAACTCTATTCATTGTTAATAAAAAAACATAAAAAAATGAAAACAAAGTAACATTCTTAATGAATAATTTTTTTTTTTAAATTATGCAAGTTTATTTAACAATGAAAAAATCTTTTTTTTCGTTGCTGCTACATTCTTGGATTTTGATCCAGTGTCCGGGTGGATTTTAAATATGTAGCGTTGTATGAGTTCCAGCGTTACGTATGTTTTTGGTGGATATTTAATATTTAAATTGAAAAAGATCGCAAAAAGTACTTTGAAAGCTTCTTCCAGGGTTTCGTATCCCTCGCTACATATTTGTTGTTTTTCCAAATATATCCAAAAATGAGATATATTGTCTGAAATAAGAATACCATTAACATAAGAATTGGCAACTGAAATAAAAATATGTAAGAATGGGCATTTTTTTAAATATTAACTAAAAAAATATATTTTTTTTATATAGTAGGTATAATTTTCTTAAATATATAATCTTAATCGTTAATTTTGATTTTAAGTTAAAATATGATTTATGAAAGAATGTACTATTATTTTTTATATATAGTTAGAAAAATTGTATTATTATTATATATAGTTTCTTACCATTTTGTATATGAAGAATGACGGGTGTGATAGGCAAATCTTCTTCAACCAATTCAAATAGATTCTGGAATTTAAAAAATATGCTATATAAGGAAATATTATTTAAAGCTAAATAAAACAAACAGTTACCTTATCAAATTTAACGTAAATTTCATCCAATTTTTCCTTAAATCTTTGAGTTAATTCTTTTAAGAGTTGGAGAAAAAGATCATTAATGGGTTCTGTGTCAGGATTAGAATTTTCATTACCCTTAGTAGTTTTTTGGCAATAGCGTACTAGCTTTTCAATTTTTCCTTTACTCTGATCTAATAAGTGTATATCGCAGCTTGTTAGTTTTGAAAAGTGCCAAAAAATTGCCTTTTTAGAAAGAAGAATTGGCCAATCCTCTTGTATTTCTGTTATGGATGGTGGGGGAAGCCTGTTCAGAAACTGCCTTTGTTCGGCATAACTTTTTTCCATTACATCTACAAAATTTTCTTCTGTTATCGATGAAATTTCTTCCCGGCTTTTATATTCTTCTGATATAGCTGGTAACTGAGGAGACCAATTAGTGCAACCTGCACTTGCACTAACTTGTCTTTTTTTTGTTTTAACTGGATTTTCAGAAAGCAAATTAGTATTTTTATGCGGCCTGTTTAGATAATTGTTGCGTTCCTGTAGTTTGTGCATAAGAGAATGCGTTCCATCTCCTAACACAATTCCATCCTCGTCGATATCCCTTAGAGCCACAGGATATTTGTCAATCAATTTTTTGCTTATTATTTTGAATGCTTTGCTTGGTATATTTTTTTTTAACGACCTCATTTTATTTACAATCAGATGAACCAAGTTAGATTTTACTTGCTTAGGGCACACTCCTTTTTCCAGTAATTGCTTATGTTCCTCACTTAGAGCCTCATAAGGAATTTCAAAAGTGTGCCAATAATACTCGGTGTTACAATCAGTAACTGTTGTTATTTCTATAGAAGAATTACCCGTTGCGTCCGAGGCTGTGAGTTTCGAATAGTCGGATTCCACAGTTACGGTAGTGGCCATTGAAGATGATGTACTGCCACACTCGGACGATATTTTGAACCACTTTTCGTCCTTGGCCAATAAAGTAAAAGTTTTTTCTTTAACGAAACTTAAACATTCGTTGTCTATAGGCGTTCCATCTTCTTCCAAGACCAATGATGACCCATTAATTCCGAACTTTGTGGAGGCTAAAAAAAAATTGTTAAATCATAGGTATTTAAAAAAAACTTATTAATACCTCGTTTACCTTTTAAAATAAGTTCGGCATACAAATCGCCACTCTCCTCATCATCAACAACAATGAAGCTTTTTTTCTTACGATCCAGGGTCCAAATTTTAAAAAGAGATTTCATTTTCTAAAATGAAATGCATGCGGCAAATAAACTTTATAAAACTATTACTGCAATTAATAAATTCTTAACCTACCACTATATACATTTATATTATAATATATGTATATATTGATTTTATACATACTAAAAATTATATAAAACAATATATACATATCGGTATAATATATAAAAAGTCACAACCTTTTATCATAACATTTTTAGAACCTAAAAACTTTTTTGACAGAAATGTTAGACCACCTTAATTTTATGTTTATTATGAGACTTTTTAATTACAAACCAGCAATCCTAAACAAAGGGTTAAATCAATAAAGTTGTAAATGAAACCATATTTCAAAGATACTCTAATTATGAATACGCATAATGGATACTATAATTAAGAACTTATTGGTTATTGTTAGGAAAGCTTACCAAAAACAATTAAAATTTATTATTTCTTAAATATTAACTCAATAAATCTAAAAAGCTAAGAGTTAAGTTTTACTATATGTATTTTCATAAAACTTTTAAATTAAATATTTTTTTTTAACAAATAACCCTTTTTAATGTTTTTGGCATTTTCATCCTGTACATAATATAAAGAATAATAAATTTTTGCGTATTTTTAATTTCATAGTTGTGAATGTAGTTTTAGACATAAAGCTTATTTTTTATTTTAAAAAACTACAACTCCAAAGGTGCAGATTTAAAATAAAATAAAATTTCGGATGTATCTTTAGATGTTTCAAATTCTAGCAATGGTTCAAAGCATAATAGTTTATCATATGCAATGCAAATATCATAACTTTTATTGTTTTTGTAACTTTCAACTTTTTCATACAATCCAATCCTTGAATTGTACTCAATTATAAGTTGTTTGCCAACAAAATAAATTTCTTTTAGGTTTTCAGAAATTAAAATATGCACAATTTTACAAAGGGAATAATAACAAGTATCAATGTCTTTGTAATAACAAAGACTCATGTCTCTTTTATAAGTAATTCCTCTATAATTAAGGTCTTCTGTTATATATCGAAACATACTTAGGGTATGTGCTTTGGTTAAAATAAATAAAAGTTCATCAGAAAAATTGGTTATGTCAAATGGAATAAAGTTATCGGATTTGGCGTTGTTAGTATACAGATCACAAGACAGATATGTTAAAGCTTGTAGGTATTGATGTTTAGTGCTTAACGTAAACAATGGATTTTTAAAATTTGGAGAATGTCTAATCACGTCTTTAAAATATTTATGTTTACTTTCAAACCTTAACGTCCAAAGGTGTCTCAAAGGTCCAAACATTGCAACTAATTTTGGATAATGCTGGAGAAAATGATGTTTGGGTCTAAGTTTAACGTCTGGAAAAAGCTCAACTCGTAGCTCTAAATATTCTTTAATTAAATTCCTTAAGATGGCAATTTGATTAACGGATATTTCAAAACCTAACAATATATTAAGAATTTGACGAAATATTAAAATAAGTTCATATTTTTGGCAATTGCTTAATAAACTTTCTTTTGTATATAAAATAAAGGGGAAAACATTCAAAATATACATTATTTCAGTAGCTGAACCCAATATTTTATTTGAAATTTTTATTTCAGCAACTGATGTCTTACTTTCGTTTTTAAAACGAATTGTCTTCAAAGAGTCGTTTAAAAATTTTAAAGAAACTTTTTTATCTTTTACCAAATAAGTAATAATTAACATAAGATCGTAACTTACAATTCCTTCAAGTAGATCATGAGCCAAACAAGGTGGAAGGCCAGGAGAACATACATGAAAATATGTTAACGAATTCAGAATAGAATCCTTTTTAACTCCCCTATACATTAGATTATCAGTAAGTGGCACCATACTAATATCAAAATTATAGCTCTCGATATTCCTCCAGTGAAAAATGACATTAGTGTCTGGTATCGAAAATTTATCTATATAACAATATCTACAGAAATAATTTTCTGTGTTAAAAGATTCTATAAAACCACCGATTTGATGGCTTCCAAGATTATCTCCCACTAACGACACTACTGTGCCTTTTAAATAAATATTATTAATAAGAATGCCTTCTGTTTCAAGAACTTTTAAATCATTAATTAGAACTCCTAAAACCGTATCAAAACCAAAATTTTTTAAATCTTTCTCATAAATAAGTGCGACTAACTGAATATGTTCCAATCTGGTTCTGTTCCAGGGAAAAAGATTAGCGAGAGTCATATATATACCAACAACTTTGTGTTTACCACGAGATGATCCTAAAGGGTTACATAATTCAAATGCATCCTGATATAAAATAAGCTTTAAAGAAAATGTGTTTTCTTTAAAAAAATTATTACTTTGAACCACTTTTCCATCTATAACATCTTTATAAATATTGTTTTTAATATCAGAAGTTCTAAAAACTTGCTCTAGAATACTTTTATTCTTTAATAACATTTTTATAGTCTCTAATATTGGTATGTAATAGAAAAAACAATCTCGATCATTATTTTGACCCACTTTTATTTTAACAGGTTCAACAAAATTAAATTTTGTTTTATAAAATATTTTTCTTAGATAGGAACTTCTAAGTACCCCATTTTCAGGATTGTTTGCTAAATGAAGCAAAGATTTCTTTAAATATTCAGATATATCTGGGTTAAATTTATTATCAAGTTTAAGTTTTAATTCTGTATATTGGAGATTTAATAGGTTAAGATCATTAAATAAATTGATAACAGTATTCAAAGCCTCTTCAGTTATCATAAATTTCGCCTGAAGAGTTAAAAACGTTTTAGCTAATAAATTTAGGCTTAAATTTTCGATTTCCTCTAATGACGAATTCTGGTTATTTGTAGTTTCGGTTTCCCCAATGTCGTAACCGAAATCATCTTCAAAATTCGATGTATCCGACTGCGTTAAATTTTTAACATATGAATGTGACCTATATTTCGTATAATTAGTATTATCTTTGTGTCGTCTCATAACATGGGAGTACATGTTGCCTTTATTAGAAAACAAATTTTTGCATTTGCAAATGGTCCTTAATGGACATTTTAGTTCTAATCCTTGATTTAAATGTTTACATATATGGGCAAAAATTTGTTTTTGATCGCCTTTATAGGCACATTGGGGCGCAGAACACTTAAAAATAGGACTAACCGATAATTGATCGTTTTTGTGTATACGCGTTAAATGTTTTTTAAAGCCTTTGTAACTTAGCAGTTCTAACCTACAATTAGGAAACATACAAAAAAACATAGCACCATGCGAGTTTCGATGTAAAAATTGATGCTTATTATAAGCACAAATTGAACGTAAAGAAAAACTACAAATTTTGCAAATAAACATTGTACTTACCTTATCTTTTCACTGAAAACAGAACAAAATCGAGAGCCTCGTCAAAATGATGCCTTGTTTGCGAATAAAATAAACTGAATGCACTTTATATTCTGTTATTAATAGTTTAAACCTGTCGGTTCCCGTCTCAGTAATAAGTTATGCGATACCGTCAAAACCCTATGTCAACTGGTTGACGCACCCAGTGGCTTGACATAATTACATAATATATTCCGTAAAAAATTACGGAAATTTGTAAATAATAATTTACAATATATATAGAGTATTTTTACTTAGAAAATGATAATTACAAAGTATATTTACCATAAATTTTACTGAAATAGAAATACCAGTGAAAAATCCTTATTTTATAAATGAAAAATAACATGGCATAACAAGTTACTTATATTTAAGGAATATCTGGCTTAAAATGTATGTGAATTTACTGCTATTTTTTGTAGTGTGCTTGCAATTCAACATCTTCATAACTGTTCGGCCAGTAAAACTCCAAAATATCCTCCGCCAACGGACAGCTTCAAGAAGGACTATCAGATATGTCTTTTCTTTTCCACCTACGCTCTCCCCGACTCTTTTTAACAATCCTTCTTGTAAAACCAACGAATTTGAGTGAGACCAGTAAGTCAAAGTGGCTTCTAAAGGGTGGTCTTGGACTGAGGGGTGAAGTGGAGGGATTTGATTGTGGTTTAGTACAAAAAATTCTTTCTTTTCCAGGATTTGAAGGTGGAGACCTGCCAGCGCTGTGCAAAGCAAACCAAATCCCCAATAGTATACCCCATGTGCTGCAACGAGGAGGATAACGTGTACGAGTGGTGCGAGAAGTACATACACTTTGGAAGGAAACCGTAGCCGAATACATTATAGAATAAACAACAATAGCCCAAGTGTATAATCAACAGTGTGATATATTATATATGTAACTAGACTTGGTAATTAGTTTATTAATATTTTTTTATGACAAATGTGATGTTAGTTTTGTACATGGATATGTTATTTTACTTTATTTATATGGTACGGGTCAATTTATTTCTTGCATGTAGAAAGTCATAGGTACAACTTTAAGTTGAAGGAAGAACGACAATGTTTCGCCATTTGGGCCATACTAGAAAATATGCGCACGCAAGACCTGAGTTGACCAGACCTGTATACAGGTTCGCACATTCCAATTAATTGTTATCAGGGGGGGGGGGGAGTTGCGTAGTGACCATAGAATGTGTATAATGTGGCTGTGAAAATGATTAGTTTTTGTTTTGTAATTTTAAAAACGAGTATGAATGCCATGACAATGCAACTAAGTAAGAATGCTATTTCATTTAGGATTAAGTGTTTTTATTTATTTTTATACCACTTTTTTTTTATAAAGTATCTATAATGATTATAATATGAAGCACACTTAATAGCCTTTTTTTTTTAACATGGTTTTGCAGAAAACCAGAGTTGGTACTTTAGCAATTTATGCCTTTCCAGAGGAGATTGCGGTGATGGATCTATCATGCCTCACCGAGTAATAATATGATCTGACCTAATAATCAAACGGAAACTCCATCGTCAGTAAGTATTTCTAGGGGTTATCCAAAGACAACGAAGGTATTTCAAGATCGCACGTTGTTGACGCTGCTGAGCCAAATAAATTATTACTCAAAGTCTAAATCCTCATTCGTTGGAGTCGGTTAAACTTTAACAGTAGACAAACCTTCTCATTCTGATTCATTAAGGAAGAACGAAAAGAGATAGAGAAAGCAACCTTTTTTACTCAATTTTTTAAATCTTGGCTTGAATCAGCACCTCTACTCTGGTTCTTCATGACCTTCTCATATCACTAGAACTCAAAGATGTCTAAGTATTTCATCCAATGATCACATAATGGACTTGATAGCATGTCTTACCAGTAAGAGGGTCTGTAAAAGGCCTTATCTAAAAGCCTTTCCAGATAATTCGGTACACCAAGTTCTCTGGAAGAGCCCTTTGCAGTCTTCTTATTTACTTCATATAAGCCAACACTTTTCTTTTGATATTTATTTTTCTTCCTCTCTAATGCTCCTAAAGATATTGGGCTACAGATTTTAGAGAAACATTTCAATGGTTTAAGAAAAATTGTGATAGCAATTGAAGAGATATCAAGCTTTCTAGGCACTTTAAGCTTATCTTGTAGTAGCTTGATGAATTTTTTTTTATGGTAAACACAAGCACAAGAGGAAAGTCCTATGTCACTCTTGGAGTGGCGCTTGCGCGAAGATATTTGTGGGCGTTTATCTTGAATCGCTGTAGGTTGTATTCGTCGGGAAATATGTGAGGTGGAAGCCCGTTCCACAAAGAAGATCTTCTCCAGATGAATGAGTCCCGATACAGCGACGTCCTTGGGGTAGGCAGGTGGACTCGATGTTGATGAGCCGCAACTGCTAGACGCGTCCTTTTTGCCGGAACAGCCCTGGGTGGAATCAGGCCTGCCAGCTCAGAGGAGCACTTGCCGTGATAATAACGGTAGAATAAACAGAGATCAGCCACCTTTCTCCTGTGCTCCAGACTCTTTGTCAGTTCTGGTTTGTCGATAAGACGAATAGCTCTCTTCTGTATAGAATCCAGCAGGTTTAAACTATGATTGGGTGCAGAGCTCCAGACGTGCGACCAGTATTCGAGGGAAGGGCGTTTTTGAGCCTTATTTTTTCCTTTGAAAATACAATATGGGGGGGGATAAAAGTGCCTTCTGCGCTATAACATGCTATGACACTAATTGTCTCACCCTTTTCCCCAGGGCTTACGCTTGAAACAGATTTTGATCCTTTTTCGGCTAGTACCTGACCAGCCCTAGTGTTCAGCTGTAATCCTGTTTCGTCTGTATTGAATATATGCCCGGGTTTATCATAAAAATTGTGTTCAGTCATAATTCTCTGTAGATCCGAAAAGTAATTATTAACGGTTTCTCTTGACATTCCCAAAGCTCGCGCAATTGAGGTGTTCTCGGATTTTCTGATTGAAATTTCAGGTCTTCGCTTTAAAAACAGTTCTAACCATTTTTGGCCAGCTTTACCTAAAAAAGATGATAATAAATTAGCAATGTGGTTTTTATATTTTTTATTAAATTTATTTAGAATCACCAATCGTTCAGCTAAATTAAACGCCATGATTCTTACTTCTGTTCTGGTGGGTGCAAAGCCTGCCAGTTTTGCAGTTTTTTTATGTGACTGACTATTTTTGTTCCGGCGTTCGAGCCCGAAGAACAATCTGGCCCCAGACGATTACAGCTAGCGATGTTATTTGCTTTTAATCTGCGCTTAAAAGTTGTTTTTGGAATCCCAAATGCTTTCGCGGCTTCGTTAATGCGCATACCGCCATTCTTCACAGCATCAACTTACTGCATCACCTAATGCTCTAGCCGTCCAAGAACCTCTTTTAGGTGCATTTTGTTTTCGGATATATTTATTGGGCATAATCCTAAAACAAAATAGGCTGGTCCGACTCTCCTTCACTTAAGTGTGCCATCTATCCTCCTATTTGAGGTTTAGTTTCTAAAATATGCCGATTAGAGCTACGATTGGTGCTCTCTAGTACACCTTGTGTATGGTATCTATAAACACTAATCCAACAAAAATCGGTTAAACTTACCTGATTTAAAAAAAAAATAAGATTCTCAAAACTGATATAAAATTTTTGCAGCACGTGGTTATTTCAACTATCGTAAATAACATTCGCGAAGGTGCGTTATAATGCGTTCCAGTCGCCGTCTCAAAGGCAACTGACGCTAAAAAACAGAACGGGGCAGGTTAGTCTTGCCCTGTTGCCAAACCTTGCCGGATATTTTGAGTGGACCGTCTTACTTTTATACTTATTTTTAGACTTACTTTTAATTTTTGTTTGTTTTATGTTCAGAAAAAATTATTTTGTTTTTTGTCCCTATAAACATTTTAATAAAATGAATAGTTTTTCCAACTCAAGGTTGACCAATTTTCCTAAGCAATGGTCATAAATGTGCCAATTTTGATTAGATTTCGATGAAATTTAGTTCAAATTAAAGGGTTTTTAATGGAGAACAGAAAAGGTCTTTATAAAAATTTTGATAAAACTAATGGTTTTTGAATGAAAATATTAATAAAATTAATAGTTTTTAAATGAATTTGTTTCAAGTCAAGGTTGTTCGATTTTCCTAAACAATGGCTATAAATGTGCGAATTTTGGGTCGATTTTGATGAAATTTGGTTCAAATTAAAGGGTTTTTAATGAAGAACAAAAAAAGTCTCTATGAAAATTTTTATAAAGCTAATGGTTTTTGAATGAATTTGTTCCAAGTCAAGGTTGTCCGATTTTCCTAAACAATGGCCATAAATGTGCCAATTTTGATTCGATTTCGATGAAATTTGGTTAAAATTAAAGGGTTTTTAATGGAGAACAGAAAAGGTCTTTATAAAAATTTTGATAAAACTAATGGTTTTTGAATGAAAATATTAATAAAATGAATAGCTTTTAAATGAAAGTGTTCCAAGGCAAGGTTGACCAATTTTCCTAAATAATGGCCATAAATGTGCCAATTTTAGGTCGATTTCGATCAAATTTGGTTCAAATTAAAGGATTTTTAATGAAGAACAAAGGTCGGTGGAGAAATTCTTTATGAACACTGGTTACGCGGCGCCGCCCCCAGTAGTGTGGGACTCAGTGTCGAGTCTGTTTCGTCCTATACCCACTAAAACTCCACCGCTGGGTGGTGCCTTGTGGCTCCCTACACTGCGGTCTGCTAAGAAGCAGTCCTATTGTGTCCCATATGTTTAGTCCCACAGGTTCAATTCTGTAGCTTCAAGGAAGTCCAGGATTGTGCCCAGTGGTAGATTTCTTATACCCTCTGGTGAGGGTTTCTCTTCCCCCAGGAATGTTGCCCTGGTTTGATTAAATGCTTCACAAAAGCACAGTATGTGAAGAGTTGTTTCGTCCTCCTCATTGCATCCCCTATATAGCGAGGTAACTGATTTCCTTAGCGTATGCAGGTGTTTCCTGCTGGGTGCATGGCCTGTAAATAGCCCTGCGACCCTTCGCAGTTGTTGTCTGGAGAGGCCCAGTATGTTCTCACCCTTCTTGAAGGGTGGGCTGCCTATAAGTTGTTTGGATTGTTCCATCTTTAGCAGCTGTTCCCAGTAGAATTTGTTCTGGTTTGTTAGCCAGTTGCCGATTTCCCTCTTCCAGGTCTTATCGCTGACACAACATGTTGGTTCAGGGCCTACCAGGCTGTTGCTGGCTCCCTGGGTTGCAAGTTGGATAGCCCTTCTTGCAGCCTTATTGTTGCCCATATTCTCTGCTAGGATTATCTCTGGCCTATTTTGCGCTTGGGCGAGGTTCCTGAGATCCTCCCAGCAGCTTTGCACAGTCCTTGACTTAGTCTCGAACTGTTGTAGTGCAAGTGTTGCAGCCTGGTCTCCTGTGAAAATTGCAAAGGTTTTGCCTCTTGGCAACTCTTCTCTCATCAGTTGGACACAGGTTTGTATTCCTATTATGCTTGCCTGTAAATTTGTTGTTTCCAGGCCCAGGTTTAGCATAAGTTGTCTGCCCTGTTGTTCGTCCTCCACCATGCCCACAGCTACCCCGATCTTGGATCGTTTGGTTGCCGTGTGCCATACTGAGTAACCTTTTTGCCTGAGCCTGTCCGCTTCTGCGTCCAGTGGTCCCCTTTTCTCTTTGATGACAAAAGGTTTGTCTAGGTATGTGACCTTGGTTCTGTCTGTTCTTAGGGCCAGGCGCCCAAGGTCCTGTATCTTGTCAAATAAGGCATTGTGCCCATCTTTCGATAGGATTGTTGCGCCATTTGACAGCAGTCTTTTCGCCCCCGTTATAGCTTCAGCCCGTACCAGCTAAGTGTAGCGGGCTTAGTCCTATCAGGTTCTCTAGGGCAGCAGTCGGCGTTGTTGACATCGCTCCTGTTATGCCCAGACATGCTATTCGTTGTGTTTTACAGTCTGGAGACATCTGTATTACAGTCCTCTTTTCTGCCGCATGCCACCATATAGGTGCTGCGTATGTAATGATGGGTCTAACCATTGTCGTGTACATCCAATGTACCATTTTTGGTGACAGTCCCCATGATCTACCGAACATTCTCTTACAGTACATAAGAGTTTTCGTGGCTTTATTTGTAGCCTGGATTACATGTTTCTTGAAGCTGAGTTTTTTATCCAGGGTTATACCTAGATATTTGACCTCGTCTTCAAGTCGCAGATTTTCTCCATAAAATTTTATGTTTCTAATGGGCTCTAGTTTCCTTCTGTTGGTAAAGGAAACTAGAGTAGTTTTTGTGGGATTTACCCTTAGTTGTTCTTCCTCACACCAGTGCTCGACAGTAGTCAGGGCTCTTTGCATTTTTTCGAATACATGAGCCCGACTACCACCTCGTGTAAGGATGACTATATCGTCAGCATATCCTATAGCGAGGATAAGCTGCCTCTCCAGTCGTGTCAGCAAGCTGTCCGATACAAGGTTCCACAGCAGCGGTGACAGTACGCCCCCTTGCGGTGTTCCCCTGCACACTTCGGCCTTAACCGTTGTGCTGTTGAGATTTGCTGCTACTTTCCTATGTTTTAGCATTTGGGTTATCCAGCCGCCAATCATGGGATGTATTCCTCGTGCTGCTATCGCACGGTTGATTGAGTCATATGATGTATTGTCGAATGCTCCCTCAATGTCTAAGAAAGCTCCTAGGGCGATCTCTTTGTTGTTCAGAGATTGTTCGACCCTCTGGGTTATCTCGTGAATCGCTGATTCGCAAGATTTACCTGTTTGGTAGGCATACTGGTGTCGATGTAGAGGGTTGACCCGTAATACATTGTCCCTGATATGCCTTTCTATGAGCTTTTCCTCTGTTTTTAGGAGGAATGATGTAAGGCAGATTGGTCGGAAGGATTTAGGTTTCGCATAGGAGTCGCGTCCCGTCTTTGGTAGAAATACTACCTTTGCTTCCCTCCAACTCTCTGGTATATGCGCCGTGGCTAGACTTGCCCGCATTATTTTACATAGTGCAGGCAGCAGCAGTTCGCTACCCCGCTGTAACATGACTGGCATTATGCCATCCATTCCGGGAGATTTGAATGGTTTGAAGGAATTTATCGCCCATTTAACCTTCTCGTAGGTTACTACCTTTTTTGCTAGTTCCCAGTGTTCCCTTTTGCCCCTGTTCGGAATGATAGGAGTTGGGTCCTGGGTATGTTCTGGTTGGTGGAGAATTTTCGATCCCGGAAAGTGCGTGTTCAGCATTAAGCCAAGCGTTTCTTCCTCGGTTGTCGTATATTCTCCATCGGGTTTTAGACAAGAGCCTAGGGTTTGTCGTGGCCCTTTGGATATTGCCTTGTGGAGTCTAGCCTATGCTGGTGTCTCTGTTAGGTCCCGGCATAGCTTCCTACACCCTTCTTTCTTTGCTCTTTTTATAGCATCATTGTACCTGGTTAAGTGTTGTCTGTATAGATTCCACTCGCCAGTTCTTTTGGCTCTGTTAAAAAGCTTTCTTACTGTCTTCCTTAGCTCGCCCAATTCTTGGTTCCACCATGAGGTGTTCCCTGCTTGACGTGGTTTGCTTAGTGGACATGAATTTTGTCAGCACTTCGAGCTCTACATTGTCTTTTGCCTCCGTTGGACAGTTCTCCAGTTCGCCTCCTAGTATCTTATTGAAGAGGTCCCAGTCCATTTTCCTGGCGTTTCTGTAGGTCTCCGGATTTGTATCCATAGATTCTAGATCGAATCTTATGTACCTGTGATCCGACGAACTTGGTTCGTCAGATACATGCCATTTTTTAACGAGGTCGCAGATGCGTCCCTTGCCAATGGTTAGATCGATTACTTCTCTGCGGAGTATGTTGAAGAAGGTCGGTTCCTCCCCCACATTAAGTATATTTAGACCGGAGGCAGCACAGTAATTTAATAATGATTCGCCTCGTTTGTTTGTTCCAGTGCTTCCCCAGATAGTGTGGTGAGCATTGGCGTCACAGCCTATTATAAGGTTTTCCAATCTTTGATGGTCTATCAACCTCCGAACTGTTGTCGGAGGTGGTTCCCCTTGTTGATCGTGCGAAAAGTATGCTGATACTATTATTGTATCGTAGCTCCTCTCCGCTGTTTTGATTTATACTTTGACCGCCGCTGTGTCCCTGTCACAAAACTCCCACAGCGGTGTGGCCTCTATATCTTTTCTTATAAAGATACAGCTTCTTAGGTTAGGTCCCTCTTTTGGGTCTGACACTAGTCTCCCGTTGAGGTTTCCTAGTCCCCTTATCTGGCCCCTATAAGTATAAGGTTCCTGAATCAGGGCTATCTGAATATTGTTGTCGGCTATGCATTTTTGTAAGGCCGCAGTGGCTGCTTTGCAGTGGTGGAGGTTTATTTGTATCAGCCTCGCACCCATTGCGGAGAGCGATTTTAGGAAGAAGAGGTTCTCGGCAATCCCTCTGTTTCCATAGGGGTTGCCTGGTCCCTCTTCTCTTTCTCTTGGCTGCTGGCCAAGAGTCTGATTTTTATGCTGCCCAAGTTGAGGTATAGCGATTGATTCGCTTCCCTTACTTTGGCTCAGGATTTCTCGTCCATGAGGAGCGTTCTCGCACAGCCTCTGTAGGTCCCCGCAGACCCCAGCTTTTTCTAGTTCTAGGCTGACGTTAGGGTTCCATGCGCTGTTAAATGCATTACTGAGGTCCAGGGCGACCACCAGTTGATGTGTTTTGTCTTCCTTGTTCTTTTTTATTTCTGTCATTAGTCTGTCTAGTGCGTTTATCGTTCCGATTCCTTCCCTGAAACCGAACTGTCTGTCACTAAGTGCGTTATTGTATTCCAAATGTGCTTGTAATCTTTTATTAATTGTCCTGTCTAAAAGTTTTCCCAGCACCGGCAGTAGACTTATGGGTCGGGCGCCTCCGTCCTTTTTCCGTTGAAGATTTTTATTATGGCTTCCTTTACCTCTTCCCACATGTGCCTTACTGCCTCACTGGGAATTTTATCGTCTTCTGTCGCTTTGTTCGGTTTGATGTCTCTTAGTGCATTGTAGATTTCTTGTTCCCCTATTTCTCTTTCCTGTCTGACTTTGTATGTTTTTTGTCTGTTTCTAATGTCTGTTTGTTCTTGGGAGTCCGTTTGTGGCGTATCTGTAGGGAAGTATTTATTTATTAAATAGTCGTGTGTTTCTTCCTCAGATTTTGTATACGTCCCGTCGTCCTTCTTTATGTTCGTCGTTGGCTCCTTTTTTGTTCTTTTAAAGAACTTCCAAACTCGGTCCCAGGGATTATTTTCGGTCATGTCAGATTGGATTGACAGTGGTTCCTAGCAAATCGTTGTTATATATATCAAGAAAAGGGTGGGGGACAGAATGCATCCTTGAGGGACTCCAGCGTTAATGTTACATTTGTCGGAGACGTATCCATCGACGGCTACTTGGATTGTTCGTTGTTCAAGAAAACTTTTGATCCAATTCAATAATGAGTTTTGTATGCCGATTGAGGAAAGCTTGGTTAGTAGTCCCTCATGCCACACTCTGGCAAATGCCTTGAAAATGTCAAGAGCGACTGAGCGAGACTCTCCGTGCTTCTCCATGGCCTCCGTCCACAAGTGTGTGACGTAAGCCAGAAGATCGCCGGTGGATCTAAGCTTTCGGAAGCCGTATTGATGATCGCCGATTAGTCCAGATGATTCCAGATATCTTAACAGTTATTGGTTGACTGCTTTCTCCAAAATCTTCGATATTACTGGAACTAGTGCAATCGGGCGGTAATTGGAGGGCATCGTCTTCATACCCTTTTTGGGTACAGCTTGCACTCGAGCAGTTTTCCAGCTTGTTGGAAATTACATAAGGGAGGAGTCAATTCGTCTGCACAACGTTTTAGTATTAGGGCTGGAATTCCATCGGGTACAGAAGCTTTGTTGGTGTCTACGCTTTTAAGAATTTTATTTATAATTCGTTGGGGAAACGAAATTTCTCCCATCGATGAATTCACCCTTGGTAAATATGGCGGTGTTTTGCCTTGCGAGTGCAGAGTAGAATTGGACGCGAAGAGTTTACCCAGTAAGTTGGCTTTTTCCCTTGCTGTTACCGCGATAGAACCATCATCTGCTGTTAGGGGTGGCAAGGCAAGGTTTTCGATACCGACCAGAAAGATCTTGTTCCATTTGGGCAGTTTAACAGTTTGTTTTTAATCCTGTTGTTGTGACTCTCTTTGCATTCATCAATAATTCGCTTGCAGCTATTTCTGGAGGCTAAAAAGTTCCTCCGATTTTCGATGGAAGGATATGGACGCTATTTGCGATATGCTGCGTTTTTAGTGTTTACTGCCTTTTTGCAATTCAGGTTGAACCATTGCTTGTTGTTTGATCCCCATTTAGTAGAAAAAGGGATATAAGCTTCCATTCCTGCCAAGATCGTCTCTGTAATTTGGTTTGCACATTCTGAAATGTTATTGGTTCTAAAGCAGACTTCTTTCCAAGGAAATGAGCGATAAAACTCCCGAAGCTGGATTATAGTGCCATACCTTCCGCGGCATCGGAGGATCCTGCGTTTTAACCTCCAACTGACAAGAGACTGTTATCAATTTGTGGTCCGATGGGGGCATGTACTGATACAGTGTGCGAGTCAGGGTCTGAAGCCGAGACCAGATCTAGGAAACTCGCGAACTCGCCGTCTCGATCGGGGATTCTGGTAAGTTCCTCCACAAGCTGCGTAAGCCCGCATATGGTGGCAACTAGCTCAGCTTCTCTTGTTGCAGAAGTGCAGCCAGTTGATATTGTGAACGTTAAAATCACCCATGACGATGATTTCTGCGCTTGGTTAGTCAATTTGCAGATGGTTAATGCAATCAACCAGGTTCAAAAAGAGCCGTCTATATTGGGTGTCGCTTGGTGGTCTGTAGATACAGCAGATGAATTTCGTGGCACCACTGGCTATTACAGGGTGTCCATTTATAAACTGACACATTTTAACTGCTTATAAGTCGAGAACGAAAAATGACAACAATGTGCGGTTTTCACAGAACTTCATCAATATTTTTAAAGTTTTTTTTGACAGTGTTGCCAAGTTTCAAAATTTACCTGAGATACGAGGAAAAAATTAAAGATTTTCAAAGGCCGATTTCTCAAAAATTTTAAATGTAACACCCTGTACTTTTTAATTTCACATGAAAGCCTGTTAAATCCCCTTTCCGAAAATATATAAATTGTCTTAGTAAATGACACCTTTTTGAAAATTTTCCTAGAATACATATTCGGTGATTGTCGATTGGCGAACATTTTCTGGTAATTGCCTATGTATCGCTTTAGCATGATCATAATTAAATAATTTGCGCTATTGCCATGTCTATAAAAGTATTTATTCTATGTATTAAATTACAACTATTTATAACAATTTTAACAACAAACAATTGAAGAAATTAATTTTAATTTATAACTAATAAATTAGCTGCTGAATATGACCCCCATTTTGCTCGGAATACAAATGTAGACGGAGAAATAAGTTGCCGAAGGCGTTTTCTAGCATTCGCGGTGTAATTTGGTTAAAAACGTTTACTATGTTGTTGCGCAGTTCATCCAAATTTCTTGGGGTTCGATTGTAGCAACGTCTTTTACATATCCCCATATACAAGAATGTGGAATGGTTAGATCGGGAGAATAAGGTGCCCACTCGATTGGACCTGCTCGCCCTATCCATCTGTTTCCAAAAGTAATATCTAAGGAATCCCTTGCGACCCTGGAGAAGTGTGGTGGTGCACCGTCTTGCTGGAAGTAGACCGTGTCTAAAATTCCATCCTGCTGAAGTTAATAATAATAATAAACGACTTTTATTTGCAAAAATTCATTACTAATACATATACATTAAAAATACGTATAATATTTGTATTATAATATGTTTCTTAACCTATCAGTTGGCGAAGTCTAGCCTATGGCTATTCAAACTCAACCCTCTAACAGATTTCAATAAATAACACACATGTGCCAAATAATTATGCACTTGAAACGCACTTTAAATAATGTAGTCTTAACTTATAGTTAACAGTAATTAAAGAAAAAAAAATGCACAAAAAAGCAAATATAAAGGAACCTGAAAATGTTTCCGTAATACACCCAACAAAAAATAAATAAATAAACAAAAACATCAAAAAGAAATGGTCACTTTACTGAGAAAATTTTACGCTTCGGGCAGCAGGCGATAGACTAGCGGTGGGTCAAATTATAGTCCTGTACTTGCTTACTCATTATTATAGACTTTAACACAGGTTTAAATTTTTTTGTTGTAAATACTTTCATATAATCGGGCAAAGAATTATAAAGATGAACAGAGGTATACAAAGAACTTTTTCGAAAAAATGCTGTTTTATGTTTAGGAATCACGAACTTTGTTTTATTTCTAGTATTTCTAGAGTGTACACTGTCATTTTTTCACTGTGATTTTTTCTATGAAGCACGTTGAAATACATATATTTGCGTTTATTTATAAGTTCATGAAAAAAGATTCCAAGATGTAATAGCTTTCGATTTGTCATATTTAACCATTTAGTTTCATTAATTTTATAAGATATGCTATCATATTTTCCAATATTGAATATTAAACGGCAACACATATTTTGGATTTTTTGTATTCGAAACTTGTCACAATGTCTGAGGCACGGGCCATAAACTATGTCTGCATAATTAAAGTGAGACAAAACAAGCGTCGAATTAAAAAGAAAGCTATGTGAAGCTTTCTTTTTAATTCGACGCTTAAAATTTGACGACTATTATATAATTGTTTTAATGATATATATGCTTTTTGAATAAGGTTTTTAATATGGCTTTCAAAATTTAATTCAGTATCTATTACTACCCCTAAATTACGTGCTTCTTCACAGAATTCAAGCTTTTCACCATTTATTTTTATATTACTAACAACTGAAAATATATTTTTACTTTTTTTTCGGCCAAAAAACATAAGCTTAGACTTTGATGAATTAAGTTTAGAATGTTAAGAATGAATTAAGTTGAGGATAAAAAAATGCTTCCAACATATCGGTGTAATTGTTTCCATTCACTGTTGCTTCGTGAAAAAAAATGGCCCATAAATTTTAAATTTCGATACTGCACACCAAACGTTCAGCTTAGGAGAATCTCTTTCAAATTTGTTATACACTCGAGGATTTTCATTTCCCCAAATTCGGCAGTTATGCTTATTTACTCGACCACTGAAATGTTGCCTCATCAGACATTATTAAATTGGTATCCGGCTAATTTTTAAAAAGATCTAGTAGTGTTTTGCACATTAAATATCTTTTTTCAAGGGCGCGATTTTCTATTTTTTGGAAAGTTTGAATTTTGTAGGGTTTAAACTTAATTATAAAAAAAAATAATGAATTTAAGACAATTTATACATTTTCGGAAAGGGGATTTAACAGGCTTTAATGTGAAAATAAAAAGTACAGGGTGTTACATTTAAAATTTTTGAGAAATCGGTCTTTGAAAATCATAATTTTTTTTCCTCCTATTTCAGGTAAATTTTGGAACTTGGCAATACTGTCAAAAAAAACTTTATAAATATTGATGAAGTTCTGTGAAAACCGCACATTGTTGTCATTTTTCGTTCTCGACTTATAAGCAGTTAAAATGTGTCAGTTTATAAATGGACACCCTGTATTTTGAACCACATGACGTCGAAGTCCGCAGGTTCAAGCGTTTGCTCCCGCTGGCAACTCAAATCGTTCTTGACAAATACTGCCAATCCAAAGTTTAGTCGAAATCGGGTGTGTAGATCGTATCCAGGATAAATGAGGTGAACATTTGTTGTTGAAGGTTTCACCTTTGTTTCTGTCAATGCCAGAATGTGAGGCATACTTGATTGCAGGTGTTGGTGTACTGCATTAACATTGGTGTTTAGGCCTCTGATGTTGCAGAAATTGATTTTTAGGCTTTTAGATCCGCCTGATGGACTCCCCCGACTAGCCTCTGCCCGAAGATCCGAATGGTAGGCGAGTTTACCTCCGGAAAGTTGGAATGGTCGGAAATGGTCTTGGTTTTGGAAATTCGTTTCGTCTCTCTCTATTCTCTACCTGATTTGTTGTTCTCACTTTAAGTTAACGCATTGCCTATGCTACCGGAACCAAGAAAGACATTTGCCGGTTGTGTATAGTCAGAGGTAGATGATGAATGGGTTTAAGTTCCACATAAAGGGATAAGTGGTCTGAAGTTCCTGCAGCATTGGGTGCCTTGAGGCGGTTTTTAATTAGAAATAAGACAATAATTTGAGACTTAAGTTTTTTTGTACAAAGATGGGGTTATGCTTGAATCCAATCATTCTTATGTTTTTTTTGGTCTTCAGGAAGGAGCTTCTCAAATGTGGTCTTGGATGGAAGTGTGAAGTCCATGTTGCAGTCAATGCCAAAGGATGAATAGGGACCAGTGAAGTTAGCTACTGACTCTCTGGCTCTTCCTTCAAATTAAAAAGCTTCTTATCATAGTCCAACTATGACTGCAACAACAATTTCTTTGTCCTATAGATTTCTGCTAAGACAGATTGCTTAGGCTTGTTAGAGCTGTTGATTGGGATTAGATTAAATCTCTTAAGGTGCAACCCTATTTTCCTCAGTGGTTAGAGTTTGTTTTAGGAGTTAAATTCGTTGTTCTTATGGACTGTTTGGTTTGTTGCTTCTCTCACCCTCTTGCTCTTTGAACACTTACTGTCTGAAAAAGCCTGAGAAGTCATTTAAACGAATCCTTTTAGGGTTTGTGGATGGTTGTTTGTCTTGAGTCCTTAACAAATAGCCACAAATATGAAATTCTTGATATGGGGAGAAATACTACACTACACGTCACTAGACACCAGAGGGTCCACCAACCTGATTGGGAAAATAAGAAAGTCTTTATCCCAGGTCTTTAATGGGATAATTTTCCTTCTCACCAGGAACTTCTTTATTACATTTCACCCCTTCTTGTTCTTTTTCTCCATTTACTGCTCCCCTAAGTGATCTTCTAAAAACTTCTTTGACGATTTACTCTCTTCCTAGGTTATCTCTTCTAAACTCTTAAAGGTAAATGATTTGAAACCAATTTTATGTTAACAATCTCTGTTTTATTTGTGTTTATTATTGGATGTGCCCTTTTCGTGGAATCGTAAGTTCCTTCTCGTTTTTTTCATGGAAATCGGGGTTTTATGCTAAGGGATTTTATGTGAAGCATAAACGGCCATTTTTGAACTCCAATAAGCCAAATGAAGCATTGTTCAAAGTGTCAAACTCAGATGCAGAGAATGAGACTTTCAGGACACAGTTCGTTGGGGTCAGATGAGTCCATTAAACTTCGCATATATCTCTTCAGCAAGAGGAGGCCTGTTTTCCACTGGTTGGAGTTTCTTTATGTAGAGTTTCTTCAGTATTTGCCCAGAGGTGGCAGGTTGCTAGTGGATCTATTTATGAAGCATCGGAGGATCCTGCGTTTTAACCTCCAACTGGCAAGAGACTGTTATCAATTTGTGGTCCGATGTTCCTAGGGGGGCATGTATTGATACAGTGTACGAGTCAGAGTCTGAAGCCGAGACCAGATCTAGGAGACTCGCGAACTCACCGTCTCGATCGGGGATTCTGGTAGGTTCCTCCACAAGCTGCGTAAGCCCGCATATGGTGGCAAATAGCTCAGCTTCTCGTCCTTCATCATCGTTCTTGTTGCAGAAGCGCAGCCAGTTAAAAGTATTGTGACCGTTAAAATCACCCATGACGATTATTTCTGCGCTTGGTTAGTCAATTTGCAGATGGTTAATGCAATCAACCAGGTTCAAAAAGAGCTGTCTATATTGGGTGTCGCTTGGTGGTCTGTAGATACAGCAGATAAATTTCGTGGCACCACTGGCTATTATTTTGAACCACATGATGTCTGTGATGAAAATTTTTTATTGGCCCTTCAGATTCCAAAGGAGTCAAGGTAGCCCCAAATTCCAAGTTCTCGTTAATGTTATTAAATGTACAATCTCTCCGTAATAAAACAGGTGAACTTTCTCTACTTTTGAATGAACTAAAGGAACCTAACATTATCCTCCTCACAGAACATTGGCTTAAAGTAAACGAAATGATGTACATTAGTAACTATGTAGTGATTTCTAGCTTTTGTAGAACTGAATTATCTCATGGGGGATGTATGATCTTAGCTGGCAAAAGTTTTTTAATGGAAAGCACTTTTCGAAAAATTGATAAATTTAACCATCTCCTAAAGGAATCTGTTTTTGAATTTGCTGCATCTTTTTGTGAGGATTTAAACCTATACATTATTTGTATTTATCGGTCACCATTATCTGATAGCTCTGAATTCTGCTTATGCTTGGAAAGTCTCCTGCTTATGATCCCATGTTCATCCTCCATACTGTTGGCGGGTGATTTCAATGTAAATTATAATGAGAAATCTATTGCAACACTGACCCTCCGTAATTTACTCAGTTCATTTAACCTTCAAATGCATGTTAGGTCTCCCACTCGCATCACACGGTTCTCGTCCAGCACCATTGACTATGTTTGCACTAATTATCCCGAACATATGGTGGATTGCACTGTTGTGAATTCTGGCATGTCGGACCACGAGGCAGTGATCTGTGAAATCAGTAAAGGGAAATGCCCCAAAACTGCCGAGTGCTCCTACGGTCGAATTTTCAGCAGGAGGTACTACGACAGATTCCATGACCCGTGTGTGGCTGCTGGATGGGAAAGCGTGTTGAATTCGTCGGATCCATTGTCGTGTTTCCACCGGAAATTGATAAACCTCTTTTATATCTCTTTTCCCATGGTGAAAATTAGACCAAAAAAGAACAAGAAGTCATGGTTAACTAGGGGACTTAAAACTTCATGTAGAAATTTGAGATCCCTTCACACATTAAGAAAGTTCACGAATTGCCCGGCTTTTCATCAATATTTTAACTTTTATAGGTCCTTGCATCGGCGACTAATAAAAAATCGCCAAAAGATCCTTCTACTCAAATTGCCTAAATAAGGCCACAAACAAGTCTAAAGAATGCTGGAAGATTGTTAATGATATCCGTCAATCATACAGCAATTATTCCATGGCAGTCCCTGAATGTTCTGCTAATCATATAAATGACTTTTTTATTGGAATTGCTGATAAAATCTATAAAGATTTGGGTTTCCCAACAACAGATCCACTTACTTATTTATCAAGCACCAGTATTCAAGGATCATTTTTCTTTATACCTACAGACTTGGTTGAGCTTAAGGAGGTATTAACTTCTATAAAAAACAAAAACTCAGCCGGGGAGGATGGCCTATCTGCCAAAATACTCCTGAACATGCCGGACATCTCTCTGAGTGTCCTTGCTGAAGCTATAAATGCATCATGGGTTATGGGCACCTTTCCCGCTTGCCTAAAATCTGCTAAGGTTATCCCAATTCATAAGACGGGCAGCCTCACTGAACCATCAAACTTTAGACCAATATCCCTTCTGTCCACACTTTCAAAGATTATTGAAAAATTGGTTAAAAAACGTGTGATGTCTTATTTAAAATCAAAGATTGTTCTTAGTGGTTCTCAGTTTGGCTTTCAAGAAAATAAAAACACAAATGACGCAATGTTTAACTTTATGAGTGATGTCTACTGTCAGATTAACGGTGGTGGAGTTTCCGCTGCTGTGATTTGTGACTTGTCGAAAGCCTTCGACTGTGTCAGTCACGAGGTTCTGCTGCGGAAGCTCTTTCACTATGGTTTTAGGGGCTTGGCGGCGAGTTGGTTTTGTTCATATCTAAAGGGTCGTCGTCAGAGAGTGTGTGTGGGGTCGGAGTATTCTGAATATCAATCTGTTGCCTGGGGAGTACCTCAAGGGTCGGTACTGGGACCAATACTTTTTCTCCTATATATTAATGACCTCGTCCGACTTAATATCCAGGGAAAATTCACGCTCTTTGCTGACGACACCACCGTTCTCTGGCATAAGTATGATACCGACTCTTTGAGAATAGCCATGTTGGCTGATCTTCAACTTATATATGAGTGGTTCAGGGCAAATTTACTATCATTAAATCCAGAGAAGACCAAACTAATTTGTTTTACAAATAATCGTAGTCTTGATAATATTCTTATTGCTAACTGGCCTGTCCCGCCTTATTCTAACAATAAGTTTTTGGGTCTGGTGATTGACAAGGAACTTAAGTTTGAGGACCATATACGGAGTCTCAGCAATAGGGTTTCTGCGGGTTGTTTTGCTGTTAGGTTTGTTGTTTGGGAGAGCCGTGTACTTTTCCCTAATTGAGTCCCATCTCAGGTATGGTGTCTGCTTCTGGGGTAGTGCAAGCAACTATCTTCTACAGATGTTGTTTGTTCTACAGAAACGTGCCGTGCGTTATATATGCGGGATATCACCTAGGGAATCATGCCGACCATATTTTATCAGGGAGGGCATTCTTACAATCTACTGCCTATACATACAGGAGGTGGCATGCCTTATTTTCTCCCATCAATACAGGTTTGTCCTACAGAATCCACGATATGTCACTCGCCAGCGGAATAATTTGCGGCTTCCCATTCCAACATCTGCCTTGGTGAAGAGATCAATTTTTTATGAAGGTATAAAAATCTTTAACCACCTACCAGAAGACATTAGAGGGGCAAAATCTCTCATCAAATTTAAGTTTCTCTTGAGGAGATTTCTGAGTGGTCGAGCTTATTACTCTGTGGCTGAATATTTCAACGACAATCAGATTTTAATTAATTAAGGGAGACCTAGCTCTTTTCCTAACCTGTTTGTTTTAAATGTTTTTCTTTTTTTAACCCTATATGTTGCACTGTACTTAGTTAAGAAAAGTTAGATATAGTTGATTTTATTAATTCAAAAAAAAAAA
The DNA here is from genome assembly GCF_022605725.1 of Anthonomus grandis grandis. NCBI lineage: Eukaryota > Metazoa > Arthropoda > Insecta > Coleoptera > Curculionidae > Anthonomus > Anthonomus grandis. Next base: position 9,026,145 of record NC_065564.1, on the reverse strand, counting down.
AAAAAATGTAAATTTTAACTGTTTAACTTTGATCCGTCATTGTAACTTGCATTTTTAAATATAATTTTAACCTTGTAACTCTGTCTCTTTAGGATTAGGTGAAGCTTTGTTTATAACAATTTTTTGTTCAAACAATAAAGCATATTTGAATTTGAATTTGAATTTGAATTCGAAGTCCACAGGTTCAAGCGTTTCCTCCCGCTGGCAACTCAAATCGTTCTTGACAAATACTGCCAATCCAAAGTTTAGTCGAAATCGGGTGTGTAGATCGTATCCAGGATAAATGAGGGGAACATTTGTTGTTGAAGGTTTCACCTTTGTTTCTGCCAATGCCAGAATGTGAGGCTTATTTGATTGCAGGTGTTGGTGTACTGCATTAATATTGGTGTTTAGACCTCTGATGTTGCAGAAATTGATTTTTAGGCTTTTTGATCCGCCTAATGGACCTCCCTGCCTGTCCTCTGAATGGGAGGCGAGTTTACCTCCGGAAAGTTTTGGTCGTGAGGGCGCCATCATGCATTTACTTTTCTTCTCCATTTTCCCTTTGGAAACCGGACACATCGACATGGCGGCGAAACGTGAGTTGCATGGAACCACTTCACGCCGCCTAAGTCCTATGTGGTGGTATTGAACCGGGCGATGCAAGTGGACAACATCTACCACCAAAGGGGTTACTCTTTTAGTCGCCTTTTACGACAGGCAGAGCGTACCGGAGGGCTATTCTACCCCGGCCCTCCCCGGAGAGCTGCAGCTCTTCTTCGATTTTTTTTGTAACCATCGCTTCTAAATACGCACAAACAATCATATCACTGTGGAAACAGCAGAATATAGAACAACGTGTCTCATGAACCAAAAATTTCAAACTATCGTAAAAACTTGTCTGTTCTGTTCTTGTCGTCACCTCAATTTCACTTTATTGATTAGTTTAATACTTAGTTTGATTTAGTTTAGTTCTAGAAGTTATATTCTTAAGTGCATTCAAAGTATCGCTTCTTGCTGTTAATATTTTTTTTTGTTTTACATAATGAATGTTGAGATTTGCCTTATTTCCTCGCCTCTCCCTATATATTTCCTTACTTGCTATTCTTTACTTTTACTACAAACCTGGTACATACCCAAATAATACGTCACACGCAAGTACCGAAAAGACTGACGCGGGGAACCGAGGTGAAAAACACTCGGTACTAGATCGTCTTACTGTTAATAACCATTTTTACGACCAGTGTTCGCGCGGCCTTCCGCAAAAACCTCCTGTGTTATCCTGATCCTGACTGACCCCTAGGTAAGTCTTTTTTACTTTTAATTTAATTAAATTACTTTTATATTTTTCGTGCTAATCGTGCTAAGTCAGCAGGCTGTGGTGTAAAACCGTCCAAAGGTACATGAACCATCGCAACCTATAAATTTTACAGTCTATAGGGCCTCAATTGATTAGAACCCTTTTCTAATCAATGGCACCCTATTAAACATTGTCAGTGAAGAAATTTTATCCTCATTGTGAAAACCCATGATGAAATAAACGAAATAAAATTTTCATGATATTTTTATTTCAATGTGGACACGCACCTTAAGACCTTATCACCTTACTGCCTGACTAAACTGGTACACTGACTCATTTATTGCAAACAAACATCAAAAATAATTGAAATTCCCAAAACATTTTCTAATCGTAGAAATATTTACAGTTTTTTTGTTTGCCTTTTATGACATACGAAAATTCTATTGATACGTAGAGAAATTTACGGATCACCGCTATCTTTAAGTTAAGATAAAAGACAATATATTTACCCTAATCGGGTGTTTAATCTTATGTCAACTGAAAAGCAATTATTTCCAAACGTGCCGTCAGTTTGATAATCTGTGGGCTTCTACGTGGATTGGGAGAGTGATTCAGAGTGAATTTTCGTAAAAAAACGATGATCTTAGAGAAGGACAGACAAACGTTTTCAAAATCTATTGGTATCATTATTGCTGTAAGTAGTAGTTTAATGTGGAATTTTTTAAATTTAAGGGCAGTAGTCAGTCCAGTGTTACGATAATTTTTTTTTATCAGAAACCATGGTAGTATACTCAGAAAATGAAGTTTCTTGAGCAAAACTGGCCGATTTTGTCTGAATATTAAAAACATTTTTTTTGCGTATTAAGCATTAAAAGGGAAAGAAAAAAGTCTGCATGAAAAAATCTCTATTTCTCATAAGAGCTACAAAAAATATGTTTCAGGCCATTTTTCTATCAGAAACCATGTAAATAGTATTACGGATAACTGGATTCCAATTTTTTCTCATAGTCGACAATACACTCAAGGAGGAGGTATTAAAATTTACATTAAAGACCATGGTATTAAGTAACCTAATTGGTATTTTTGCTAAACCTTTCAATTTCTAAAAATGTAACAATACCAGCTGTTATATATCGACCTTAAAATTCCACGACGTCTTTGGAGATGCGTGGAAGGTCAGCGAATCTTCCGGAACCGGAGCCGCGTCACCGCTGTTGACAGTTTAGTTCGCCCTAATTGCGCGATTAAATCGAACATAAATAGTAGTAAATAAATATTTCGAATAGTTTTAAGTGATCGTGTTTAATAGTGTAAGTGTGTAAATAAATCAATTGATTATTTTTGTGCATCGAGTGTTTTAACCCTTTAAGGCGCAGTACTTTTTTTTCTTTTTAATTTCTTTTTTTTTGTAAAATTCGTATTTAATGCGCTAAAATAAAGGTATAATAAATCTTTTTTTTTTGTCAAAATGCCATAGTTTTTTGTTAAAAGGGTGGTCAATTATTCAACCACCATTGCACCTTATGGGCCTCAAACCCCATATATATCTTATAGGCAATTTTTGAACCACTTATTTTTAGTAATAAATAAAACAACCTTGCTCTGAATCTTAAAACATTTATTTCACAAAAATATAGGTTAACCTTAAGAAAATGTGATGAAACAGCTAGTTTTGATGATAAGGAGCAAAACATTCCAAGCATAAGGCAATGTCACAGCGCATACATATTATCTGGGAACGTCTTGGTTTACAGGGCCGTGCCTAGGGGGTGGCTGGTTCGTGCCCCGCACGAAGGCGCCATGCGACAGGGGCGCCAAAGTGAAGAATTAAAAATAAAAAATTATAAAAAAAAACAAAAAAAAAACGACACAAGCAACATAACATTTGCAAAATACATATATTATCCAAAATCCAAGCAAATCGTTCGCAAAACAATTATTCCAATATTTGTAATTATAAATTAAGTTTAAATTTATTTTAAAAATTATTTTGCTTTTTATACACTATACAGTTTTAGAAAAAATGACTAAGCATGATTAATTTGTAATTGCTATTGGGATTATAACGTATGCCATGTGTTTTGCTGACAATGACTTTTCCTATTTGGGCGCTAGCGTTCCGACAAGACGACAGTGAGCGATCCTTGCTGTCTATTGTCTTTGGTATAAATTGATAACGGATTAGCCAAAATAGCGCGCGGCGCAGCTTCTTCCTCCTGATTACTGTCCGGTACGGTATGCTGCAGAAGTTAGTTGGCCTTTTGGCGCATTCCGGCTCGCCTGTTTTCTGTTTGTTTTGATTTTTGCTGGCAATTGGATCGATCCAGGCTATGACTTCATTATCATTTATTAATACTCGGTAGTTTGTTACTTACTGTTTGCTAATTTGGTTTAATTGTTTGTTACAAAACTGTTAAATAAGTTAATAAAAACGCCTCTCCTCCTAGTCTGATCTGATATAAGGTTTGTTTATTTTTATTTATTTTAGTTATAAGTAAAATGTATTATACCGGATATTGCATTTTGCATTGCATAGCTAGGCAAGACTCAAAATTTTTTTTTGATATAGACGTCTTTAATTATTTTTAAATTAAATTAAATACTATTTAATTACAGTGTTTATTACTTAAAATATTTAAATAAATAAAGGGCACTAAAATATACGTCAAACAAAATAAAAATTATTAAATATTACCCTGTATACCTATACTAAACGTGCATACCTCTTATTGTTACTACTTTTTTGTAATTATTAACTTTTTTTTAGTAATTTACAATGTTCCCAAAGAGAAAGAAAGCATCCGGAAGTGAATTTAAAAAGAGAAAGCAGATGCGGCAGTCGAAAGAAAAAAAAATGAAAGGTGCCTTACAAAAATTTTTAAAACCCAAAGAATTTGTCAAAAATGAATCCTCCCTAAAGTTAATTTCTCTAATCTCGATAGTACCAGTGCTAGTGATGAAGTCAGCTTTCCTTCGTGTAGTTCAAACCAGAACCAGGTAGACAATTCTTTAAATAATAGTTCGAGTGAGAGCGACAGAAGTGATATAAGTACGGAAAAAGAACATCTCCATGAATGCAATTCATCCGATGAAGAGATTGAACTTGGTTGCAACGCTACAACAGCACAACAATGTGTGAGCGATACCAATGATTTGAGTGATCCAGCAAATTGGCCTTCACCCCTTATCGTAAAATACATAGATTTTTTAATTGCTCAATATAAAACCCATGACTTAACTTTAAAAAAATGTGTGTTTCCTAAAAATTCAAACGACAGAAGTTTTTCGTTGGCCTATTTTAAAAGGAAATTTAAGAACGGGGAGGAAATTTTAAGAGAATGGCTAAGATATTCAATAAAGTTAAATAGTATTTTCTGCTTTTGTTGCAAAGTTTTTGGTCAGTCTTTACAAAACATGTCATCATTAATAAATGATAGCGGCTTCTCTGATTGGTGACACATAAGTGACAAGTTGTCCAAGCACGAAAAATCTGCAACCCATTTAAACAATTTTAAAACTTGGAAGTCGACCGAAATGTCAATAAAATATAAAACCACCATTGATGGCACTCATCAGACTCTCTTCGAAATGGAAAAGAAACATTGGTATGCAATAATTGAAAGGCTAATTGCTATTATTCAGTATTTGTCAAGTTGTGCCTTGCCATTTCGCGGAGATTCTAATGAGCTATATGTAAATAATAATGGCAACTTTTTAAAGGCAGTGGAAATGGTGGCAAAATTTGATGCTGTCATGGCTGAGCACTTAAGAAGGATACAATTGTCAAAAGACCAAAAAACTTACCATACTGCTCATTATCTAAGTAACAAATTTCAAAATGAAATAATTTCTTTAATGGCGCAAAAAATTATTAAAACCATTATTGATAAAGCAAAGATTTCTAAATATTTCTCTATAATTGTTGATAGCACTCTAGATTCCCGTCATACAGAACAAATAAATATTGTTATTAGGTTTCTAAATGAAGTAGAAAATGCATTCGTAATAAAAGAACACTTTCTGATTTTTTTTCTAATTCTAGACACTACTGGCCAAGGATTTTTTAATTTAATCCAAGCAGAAATACCTAAACTGGGATTAGTTTTACAAGATTTACGTGGCCAAAGTTATGACAATGGCGCAAATATGAAAGGAAAGCACATCGGTCTCCAAAAAAGAATTTTAGATATTTACCCTAAAGCTTTTTTTGTGCCCTGCGCCGCACATACATTAAATTTGGTTATCAACGATGCGGCAAAAATTAATCATGAAACTATTAATTATTTTGGCTTAATTCAGGAGTTATTTGTTTTTTTTTTCAAGCTCTACTTAAAGATGGGATGTTTTGAGAAATTATGTCAAAATTTTAGTTATGAAATCTGTTAGCGAAACACGATGGGAGAGCCGAATTAATGCAATAAAACCCCTAAGGTTTAATTTAAAGGAAATATTAGAGTCACACTACAAAATGATAACTCAAGAGATTTAAGCACAAAACATCATGCTGCTGCTTTACTTGGTAAAATTCAAACTTTCCATTTTAATATTTCTACTGTCATCTGGTATGAAATTCTTTCTAAAGTCAATGTTGTAAGTAAAGTCTTACAAACTTCAAATGTGGACTTAAATTCGGGTATTGACGCTTTAGAGAAGTTGCTTAGTTTTTTAAAAGACTTACGCGACGAAGAAAATTTTAATAGGTTTTATAGCATTGCGGCCAACTTATCAAACGACCTAAGCATTAATATAGCGTTTCCCCAAGTTCGTCAAGGAAGAGTAAAAAAACAGTTCTCGTATGAACATAATGATGAAGCAATTATCGACCATAAGCGACAATTTAAAATTAATTTTTATTGCTCTGTACTAGATGTTTGTATAAATTCTGTAGATGAGCGATTTGTAAGTTTAAGAGAACAGTACAGCAACTTTTTTATATACAATCACTAGATGACAATATTCTGCAAGCCTATGTAAATGATCTATATGCATTATACGTTAATGCGACAGATCAATCTTGTGATTTTGATGGTGTTAAATTATATAATAAAATTATAGCTTTAAAACCATTTTTGACAGAAAAATTAACACTATTACAAATTTTGAATTAAATTTGCAAGAATAATCTTGTTTCATTATTTCCCAATATTGCAATTGTTATAAGATTATTTCTTACTTATTACCTTTAACTGTGGCATCAGGAGAGCGTAGCTTTTCAAGGTTAAAATTAATAAAAAACTATTTGCGCTTAACTATGCCACAGGAAAGATTGAGTGGTCTTGCAACAATCGCAATTGAACAAGACATAGGCGAAAAAATTAGCTAGACAAGAAAGGCAACATTTTAATTCAGTATTTTTTAAAACCTATATATGTCTGCATATGTTTCCTTATTTTCTTTTATGTTATAGGGACTTGTTATTTTATTTTACTGCATTTATTATTAATAAGTGTTCCTGGAAATTTTTTTTTATTTAGATTTGTAATATTTTATGTTAATGTATTATGACTGAATGTTGTTTTTTTGTTTATGCTATGTAATGTGCGCTTATTAAAATAAACGCTATATACGCTGTGTGCAATAAACTGTAATACGAAAAAAAATGTTGTCTTTATTTTAGTAGTGGCGAGGGGCGCCAATAATTATCTTGCACGAAGGCGCCCTCACCCCTAGGAACGGCCCTGTTGGTTTAGTTTTGGTGATAGGAAGATGAGAGCCAACATTTGTAACTCTTATACTCGCTTTAACCCAGAATTTTGGTTTTCCAGAATTTCTTTTTCAATACAAGATTTTTATCTTGTATTCAAAAAGAAGATTCTTTCATTAATAGAGGGCAGAATCCAGGTAGATCAAAATATAATCACAACATTTTACGTCAGCACTATTAATGAGCTGCCTTTATTTATTTATTTCTCTTCCAACTGGCAATTGCCCAATTTACAAAAATATAATTTTACATTTTACAAGAGAACAAAACCTAACCTACACTACACATTGCACTAAAATTAAAATGATACCAAATAGATAGAGTACAATTTGACTAAGTATTTTTACATCACGGTAATAAATTCATTAAGTTTTAACAGTCTTAAAAATTCAGCTCTATTAGTAAAACAATCCAACTGATCCAAGTACTGGTTAGCAAGTTCGCCTGCCCTGGTAACAAAGGAATTATTTCCATAATTGGTTCGGTCTGATGGAATATGGAATCGGGGTGTCTGATGGGTCTGCCTATAAACGATTATGCAGACCAATTTTACCGAGTATATATATACAGCAAGACCTAAAATAGAGGATGTCATCGAAGACTTACAGGTCACGAGGTTTACGGAGAGTATGGATATTAAGTTCAGACTCAAACTCGTAGTAAATAATGCGAAGTGGACCATGTCTTTTGAAAGTGGTTGATATAATAAGGTCATTAAATACATGAACCGTACTGCAGCTGAGGATGAACTAGTGCATAGTAAAGAAGCTTAACAGAAGCAATGTCCTGGAAATCTCTGGTGAACCTTCTAATGAAACCCAGCATTTGCATAGTCTTTAATACAGTTGTTGTAACATGAAGAGACAAATACACATGATTAATTTGACCTGTATCACAAGTAAAAGTATGGAATATCATTTACTGGTATAAGTTCACCAAATAGCAAGTCTATAGTCAACCTGAAATTTTATAAAATAACTTTTAATACCATTGATCAAGATGTTAAAAAGTAACGGCTCCAAGTGAGATCCTTGGAAACAACAAATGGAGCCTGTACTTCATTTGATTCAAAATTACACAATCTGCCTACGGTTAGGTCAGTAAATTTTCAGCTACATACACTCCGTATATAATGCATGTATATGACAACCCTCCTGAAAAAACTGGATAACAATGAGAATATTCAGCTCGTTCAATACAACACCAAGATGATGCATCAAAAAACTATCCTCTCAAATCTTCGATGAGAAATCCGTTGATCGAAAGAAAGTCCCTATAGAAGATGGAGAATTCATAATTTCATAATGAAATATTTCTGTCAGTTTGAAGCAGCAGCAAAAGCAAAGGCGACTGCCCTTGTGTTGGTCTTAAGAAAAGATGCTGCCATCGTGCAAAGGAACATAATCCACGCAGTTGAAAACTCGGTGCCAAAAGTCAAAAGGGTCTTTGCAAAACGAGAAGTTTGGTTCGACTGGTATATTCAGATTTTCCACAAAGAAACATGGAATGTTTGGTAGTCCAAGCATTTCTGGATAGACTCCGTGAAGTTGAAACAAGGCAGTACTTACTACTAACCATCCACCTAAGCTAGTAGATGCATTAATACTGACCCTTGAAGCTGCGAAGAACACAAACAAGGGTCAGGCTAATGTCCTGCAAATGATTCCAGGAGAGATCAATTTCGAGGATTAATCAGAAGGTTAATTGAGAACGTAGCCTCCAGGGAGTATTGTGACAAAGTAGGTCACATAAAAAGACACTTTCCATAAGGCGCTACTTCCACTCCCGTCAAATTAAAGAAGGTTAGTGCGAAGGGGTGATCGTTGATCTGTCTTCAGTAAACCGTAAAAAGAAGATCCTGCCCAGAGGATTTCAAGCATTATCAGCTGACAGAGGAGAAAGGTGCCAGGAACGACAATTTGCGCGAATACTTCAATCAAATGAGGATATAAAAGGCCAAAAAGAAGATCCCGATATCCGGATAGTCCTAACCTGGATAAAGGAAGGGAATACACTGAACCGTATTTTTATTCCTCGAATTCCTTGGAAGACAATAATTTTTTTTGGTTAATGCTAGAGTAATAAATATATTCTTTTCCTAGCAAAAAATTCAATTTAACATAAGTGAGGAGAATGTTGGTGCCCACAAATATCCCAAGCAGTATGAGAAAAGAATATTTAATTTTCAGCAATGAAACTATAGGCGATAAACCCTCTCTTCTGACCCGTATTTAACATCCTTATGTTCATGAAAAGTTATTTTTTACATAGTTAAGGCTACTATAGACTTGAACAAATTATTGAACCATATTTTTTAGGCCAAATTCCAGAATAATAAATATGTGATAAGTATATTTCTTTCGTGGAAAAAATTTCAATTTGACAAAAGTGGGTGGAACTTTGGCGCCCAACGTGTGAATATCTCCAATGGACCATATTTCACGAGTACCTCAAATAGAATGAGAAAAGAATATTCAATTTTCGGCATTGAAACTATAGGTAATAAACCCTCTCTTCGCATCCCTATTTAACATTCATATCTTCATGAAAAGTTATTTTTTACATAGTTAAGGCTACTATAGATTTGAACAAATTTTTGAACTATATTTTTTAAGCGAAATTCCAGAATAATAATTATGTGATAAGTATATTCCTTTCCTGGAAAAAATGTCAATTTGAGAAAAGTGGGTGGAACTTTGGCGCCCAACATGTATATATAATAGTATCTCCAATAGACCATATTCCACGAGTACCCTCAATAGTATGAGAAAAGAATATTTAATTTTTAGCATCGAATCTAGGGATGATAAACCTTTCCTTCTCACCCATATTTAACATCCCTATCTTCATGAAAAGTATTTTTTTATATAAAGGGTGTTTTTTTTAGAGGCGGAGAACTTTAAATTGAAATTAAACACAAAATATTTTATTGATATGAACGAATTCGCATTTACAGAAATTATTCGTTACTCGAATGTCTCTTGCAGTAAATTAATTGTTTGGCGCGCTGTATGACACGTGGCACCGTCCTGCTGAAATCACATTGCTGCAACGCCTGCAACGGCTTCCAATGGAAGCACAAAAAAGTTGGTTATCATGTTTCTGTATCGCCCACCGTTTACTGTAACGTTCTGACCATCAGCATTTCTGAAGACATAAGGACCAATGATTCCACCGGCCCATAAAGTGCACCAAACGGTTAGTTTTTCTAGATGTAACGGTTTTTCGCCAATAGCTCGTGGATTCTCATCCCCCCCAAATTCGGCAATTCTGCTTGTTTACATAGCCATTTAACCAAAAGTGTGCTTCATCACACTGAACAAAATTTTCATATGAAATCGTGGATCAACAGCACATTTTCTTCCCCCCATTCAGCTAATGTATGGCGCAAAAGATGATCCTGGGGTTTCAACTCCTGGATAAGTTGAATTTTATATGCTCGCAATCCGAGATCTTTGCGCAAAATTTTCCATAAAGTGGATGGACATAAGTTCACTTGTTGAGAACGACGACGAATTGACACATTTGGATTATTATCAACACTATGCTGCACATCAGCTATCGCTTGTTGCGTGCGCACTGTACGGCGTCTGACTAGAGTAAAAGTATTGCGAAAACGATCAACAGTTTCTCGAATTAATCTCTCTGAAGGACGATTATGAGCACCATAAAACTCACGTAATGCCCGATGTGTTTCTCGAATAGAACCATGTCTTTAAAAATAAATTTGAACAATTTGGAAACGTTGCTCCGGCGTGAGTTTGTTAATGATGAATTGCCAAACCAAACTAATCTAAAAATAACCCAGACCTGTCAGGTCGGCTGTCATAAGAAACAGTGTTGCCAAATGAAAGTTCTCCGCCTCTAAAAAAAACACCCTTTATTTCAGGCCACTATAGATTTGAAAAAATTGTTGAACTATATTTTTTAGGCCAAATTCCGGAATACTAAATATGTGACAAGTATATTTCATTCGTTGAAAATAATCAATTTGACAAAAGTGGGTAAAATTTTGGCGCCCAACGTGTGAATATCTCCAATGGATATAGTCCATTGGATCCATGGTCCATTGTTTACGAGTACCCCAAATAGTATGAGAAAAGAATATTCAATTTTCGATATTGAAACTATAGGCGATAAACTCTCTCTCCCCGGGTATTGGATATCGGATAAGAGAAAAGGATTGGATTGTATAAGAAAAATAATGTACGTGAAAAACCTTTCAGTTGGTTTATTCAAGTCACTCCTATCAAGCATCCTCTGCTTATGACTACATTCTCTTCCTTAGTTCACCGAGAAGAATGTGATCATAGCCCTGGACGTTCTAGGACATCAACAACTGGTGATAATGTTGAATCAATAAAAAAATTATTCTTGCTTAAACATCACCATATTTACTAGATCTTGCCACTTTTTTTTTCATTACTAAAAAGAAACGACGTCGTTACAAACCAAATTGCTAGAGAAATTGAATGTTATACCAAAGATCGCTTATAAATAATGTCTTTATATTCCTCTTAATAACCGAGAAAAATTACTTAGAAGAGAACAACATAAATAAATAAATATTTTTTTAACTCTCGTATGTTACTTATGGAGATCTTAACTATTACCCGAAAGAAACAATAATATATTAAAGAAAATTCTTGGTAACAACTCTTGAGTGAAGATTTATAAAATGGAATTGCATTAACTTGAGTTATTAAGATTTGTAGGCAACCTAATATTAAAATGATTTTTGAGTCATTTTAATAATAAAAACACATTTGAAATAGAAATTCGATTCGGAATTTGGCCTAAAAAATATATTTCAAATCTATAGTAGCCTTAACTATGTAAAAAATTACTTTTCATGAAGATAGGGATGTTAAACAGGGATGCGAAGAGAGGGTTTATCACCTATAGTTTCGATGCTAAAAATTGAATATTATTTTCTCAAACTATTTGGGATACTTGTGGAATATGGTATTGGAGATATTCACACGTTGGGCGCCAAAGTTCCACCCACTTTTGTCAAATTGACATTTTTGCCAGGAAAGGAATATATTTGTCACATATTTATTGTTCCAGAAAAATTTAGTTCAAAAATTTGGTCAAATCTATAGTAGCCTCAGCTATGTAAAAAATAACTTTTCATAAAGATAAGGATGTTAAATAGGGGTGAGAAAAAAGGGCTTATCACGTATAGTTTCAATGCTGAAAATAAAATATTCTTTTCTCATATTATTTGGGATACCCCTTACAGTACCGAGATAAAAAAAAAATTTGAGTTTGGGGTTTATATTTATTTTACGCCGATAAAGTTGGGTCAAAAGGTACGGAAAATTATTTTTTAAAATATTCGAAAGGGTTAAGGGAGGGATTTAGGGAGTACACAATTGTGTGTCTAGGGAGCCAACATTAGAAAAGCACAATTGTGAAACAAAATTTATTACTTTGTATGGAAAGAAATAAAACAGTTTTTATCATTGGTTAAACAAAGAAAAACATTACATTTTAGGCAACGCATTCTGGACCAACTTTTGTACCCTTCTAACCTGCATTTAACAGGGTTCTTAATTTCTTCATTCTTTGGCCAGTGTTTAAAACCATCAAAGCGTTTGTCTGCACAGGGCAAACTGGAAGGCATTCTTCTCTTTTTTATTTCATTTCCTTCAACGCTAGTCTCTTCAGATATTCCCCAAGATTAAGTATAAATTCCAAAAGATCCATAATATCTTTGCTTCGAAGGTTTTGACTATAACAATCCCTTCGGTACTCCATCCAGCTGTTTACTATTGCTAAGTCGAACAAATGTAGGATGGCTTTAAGAGTCCATTTCCGGGTTCGAAAGAAAGATCGATAGTGTTCCATCATTTGGTCACAAACATCTACACCACCCAAGTTTTCGTTGTATGATTTAACAACAGCTGGGCATGCTATGCCTGAATGTTTTTTTTCTGTTTTATTCCATCTTTGCACCTCAGTTTCCGGCTGTCTTCCAAAAGCTGTGGATCATTAAAACAGATTTATTATCTTTCCACTTTGTAATGCAAAGTTTATTATCGGTTCTCATAACTTCTTCTGACTCTCCCCTATTCATTAAACTGTCTTTTTTAAAATCAATCCCTTTCACTCTGTTGGACTTAATTGTAGCAGTTGCATCTATATTTAAACTCGTCAAATTGTTCATCAAAGCAATAGTTAAAAATTATCCGTCAAAATACAGGTAACTATTTTGAGGTAATGTTTCTGCTAGACGCAATATTATTGAGGGTCCCAAGCCTAAATCTCTATCTTTTAGTGGAGTAGTATTGCCCTGGTAGATTTCAAAATCCAATATCAGTCCGTCGGATGTCGTAAGAACGAAATTCTTCAGTCCCACTGGTCTAGGTTTATTTTTAACAAATTGTCGAACTGGACATCTTCCCGAAAAAGGAATCATTTGGTCGTCAATAGAAAAAGCTGTCTTTTCTTTCAATGGCTTTACATCTATTGCGAACCAAATTAATTACCGGCTGTATTCTCCACAATCTATTCATTGTTTGTTCCTCTTCTGATACGCTAAGATTGTCAACGACATGTAAATTTACACGTCTCATGTAAAACCTTTGTTGGGTCATGACCTCATCAATTAATGGGAACTTCTATTTTCCATTCCAATACATATGTATCCTTGGAAGATGAATACATCCCATCAAAGCATTCATTTCGAAAAATTTCTTTATTTCTTGAGAAGTAAAGTTGTTTTCTTTTGCATTTTGTTGCAAGAAATACTGGGAAGTGAAATTTGCGGCTGACTCAAAAAAATCATCATCCAAATATTTAGCAAAATATTCGTTTGGAGTTTTTACGATGGATGGAGTATAGTCCTCTTTTACAGGAAAATCCTTGCTTCTAAAGTTTCCATGCTTCCACTGGAGAGTCTGGAAATGTATAAGGGGTAAATCATCTTCTGAATATGAAGAGCTATCAACTTCATTTGGTGCTACAATTGGGATCTTTTCGTGAATTTTAAACTCATCTTCTTCATCCTCGGGCTCTAAATCCGACCCATATTCGTCTAGAAGTTGGAACAATGCCTCCTTGTCATCCCTTAGATGGTCCAAATCAATAATTTCCTTACTTCTTCCTGTAACAAAGAATTAATTGTATCCAACTTAATTAAAACCAAAGCACGGTAACTCCCGTGGTTCACAATTATGATATATATAACAAAACCATTCTTGGAATCAACAATTTTAAAGATATTTTCAATCTCTAAAAACAATACACTTAATTGAAGTTTATTATACCTATTTAATATTAAGCACTTCTTTTTTCCCCTAAATTCTATAAATAAATAATAACTTACCTGCACGAGGCATTGTTGTTGTTGCTTGTTTTATGGCACTGCAACGAGGCAATTGCCAGCACAATTTGGAGCGACCTCGATGTTGACTGGCTCTGGACCAAATCGGGACCGCTGACTTGTACTTAATTACTTCAGACTTCCTTTATAGTACTGTGTGGTACTCCTTCATTTGTAGTGATTAAGTCTATTAGTATGGACAAACATAAGACATCACAGGTTCTGGGATTCTACGGGAAAAGAAAACATAGACAAAACACGAATTGTTGAGCAGAACTATTATAACCGAATTCGATTTATATTCAAAAATGACATAATTAGATCAATTGACTCCTCATTTGGTTCAGACAAAACAGTATACATTGTTAAGGGGGTGGGGAAGTTCCTTTTAACAAATTCTTTATACAGATCAATATAAGGAATGTAATTTATAGGACATTCCAGAAAGAGATGATTTAAGTCTTCAACAGAGCCACATCTTTAATCTTAAGCTTATATAAATGTTCTTTAGTCAGACAATGGCCCGTCCGTAATCTGATTATTGTGGTTATATATTTTCGATTTTTTAAAGGTATATTTGAAAACCATTTGGTTTTTGGGAAAGTATTTTGTATTTTAGAGTATTGATAGTTCTTACTATGTACTAAAGTTTTCCAGTATACTTTAAACAGATTACTCATATCATTCTTGATCAGGTTAAAAATTTCCATAGAATCCACTTTCACATCTTTAGGGACATTCAGGTCTTTACCTATTCTTGCCAATAAATCCGCCACCTCATTACCAGGAATGCCCGAGTGTCCAGGAATCCAAGCAATTCTTATGTCAAAATTGTTCTTATTAGCTAGAGAAATTAACTGTTTGGTTTTGATAGACCAGAAATCGCTTGAGGTTGATAGACCATATTTATTAATTTTCTTGAGTCTGATAAGATTATTACTTTCTTCAAATGCTTATTTAAAGCAACCTTTACAGCATCGTGTATAGCCACGCATTCTGCTTTACATATACTTATTGAGTCTGGGAGTCTAGATGAAAATTTATAGTCTATGTCCGGAATATATATCCCATAGCCTAATCTTTTATCTTTTTTTGAGGCGTCCGTGTATATATAGATATAGGAGTTTTTAAATTTTTCTGTAGCAGTTAGAAAATATTGTTTTAACATAGTGTCACTCTTGTTCATTCCTAAGTCTAAGATTTTAATTGGATTGTTTAGTATATCAAAATCAATTCCATAGCATGCATAATTTGTATCTTTACTTATTCTGTTTAGGTAAGGAATGAATTTTTGTAAGGCGAATATCAAATATGGAACGTTATCAGAGTTAATGTAAGTTGGCAATGTAATCATTTTTCTCCGGATTCTCTGCAAAATCTCTAGTATAGGATGGTTAGTTATTGAGGTCAACCTTGCAATGTATTTATTTGCCAAGGTTTTTCGTCTCTGCTCCAAGTTTACCATTGCCGCTTCCGCTAATAAAGCCGCTTTAGGAGTCGATTTCATACAGCCCAGGCATATTCGCAATCCTTCAAAAAAGACTACATTCAATTTATTTAGACCCTTTTGGTTTACAGGTTTTAAAAATATCGAGCCAAAGTCCAGGTGGGATCGAATCATTGCTCCAAAAATTGTTAACAGGGTAAGAGGGTCAGATCCCCACCAAACCCTACAGACAGCGCGCAGAATGTTTAGTGCTTTTTTAGCCTTATCAGCTATATGGTCAATGTGAATGTTCCACTTTAGATGTTCTTGCAGAATATGTCCCAGATATTTAACATGGGGTTTATAATCAATAAGATAATTGCCAATATGTATAGGTGGAGGGGGATTTTTGCGATTACCCTTTGTGAACCAAATTGCTTCACACTTCTCGACGGAGAGGGAGAGATCATTATCTTTTAAAACACAATTAATCATTTCCAATGCTCCATTTATTTTGTTTGTCATAACACTGACATTGAAACCTTTCACAAAAACAGCCAAGTCATCAGCATATCCAATTATTTTTGCAGAATCTAAGTTCAATTGAAATAGCTCCAAGATATACAAATTAAAAAGTATAGTGCTCAAAGGAGAACCCTGTGGGAGTCCTTTTGTAGCTAGATATGGGCCCATGAATGTGCCATCAGCCTTTCTGCTGTATAGAAGTCTATTCACAATAATTTGATGAATAAGATTGTTAATTTCAATAGGAATTTGAAGATGATTTAATTTATTATACAATTTATATATATTAACATTATCAAATGCAGATTTAATGTCTAAAAATACTGCAATGACAGATTCAGACCGACCAAAGGCCTCAAGGACTGAATTTGAGAGATAAGCAATATTATCATATATGCCCTTGCCCCTCCTAAAACCTAGTTGTTCATGTGTGAAAGTATTTCTGTTTTCAAGGAACCATTCCAATCGATTTTTAATCATGATTTCAAGGATCTTACAGCCACACATTGACAGTACTATAGGCCTATAATTTACCGGGAGGATAGGGTTTTTCTTTGGTTTTAGAATATGAATAATGTTATATTTTCTCCATGCCTCTGGAATATGTCCCTCAAACAGACATTTATTATATATATTTAGTAAAGTTAATTTTGCTCTTATTGGTAAATGTTTGTACATTGGGTAAGCTTTGTCATCCATGCCAGGGGCGGACAATTTTTTATTTCTTAATGCGTTGTTAAATTCATTTAAAGAAAATAGAGTAACACTATTGTCATCCCGTGGTTGCAAGACAACAAAATCGGGATCCAGATTCACACTAGACATACTTTGGAGAATTTCTTTTTTAATATCATCTGAGATATTATAGTTGCTTGAAGTATTATTTATATTATTTGAAATTTTTTAAATTTTATTCCACACATAACTAATATTTGACTCTCTGTTGAGTGTTTGACAAAAAAGCTTAAATTTTTCTTTTTTCTTAATTTTAAGCCTCTTCTTTGTAGTTGCTATGCATTTTTTTGCAGTAAGGTAATTTTCTAATGTAGGGGTATTATTAAAGTTATTTATTGCATTTTTCCTTTCTTTGATCTAGGTAGAACATTCTTTGTCCCACCACGAATTGCCAATGTTCTTAGAAACACCACACTTTTTAGTAGGAATAGCAATATCAGCCGCTCTATCCATGATGTCCATTAATTCATTATAGGTCAAATTAAGGTCTTCTACGTCTATTTCTAGTATTATATTATCATGATAAAGTTGCCAGTTCGCTTTATTAAGGTTTCTGGCCATAAAAGGTGCCGTAAAAATTTTCCTTGCGTTGAATTTTAGCGATAGGTTTAGTTCTAAACAGGTCGGGTAGTGATTGCTGTTAGCACAGTCATGTATGACTTTCCAGTAACTGTTTACTGCCAATATACCACTTACCATAGTTAAATCAAGAGCACTAGTATATGAGTTTGGACTTTGTACCAATGTACATGAGCCATCATTGATTACCACCAAATTATTATCTGAGATGAAATCTGCAATTAGTTTTCCCCCTTTGTTGACAGGAGAATCATCCCATAAAGGGTGGTGTGAGTTAAGATCACCCATTATAATGGTTTGTTCTATGTTTACACCCTGTATTAGGTCTTCCAATAAGTTGGTAGTAATATTTTTATCAGTATTGACATATATATTTATAAGGTAAAGTTTACCTAGTTGAATGGTAATATATTGGGTTGAGTCAGAGTTGAAGGTTTTTAATTTGTTATAAATGATATTCTTTTTAATACAGGTTGCAATCCCACCATAACCATCTGGTCGATCTTCCCTGATTATATTATATGTTGGCAGAGTAAAATTATAATGTGATTTAAGCCAAGTCTCATTTAGGAATAAAATATCTGGTGATTCCCTATGAATTAATGATATCAAATTATCCCTATTGGAATTAATGCTACGAATATTCCACTGTATAATTTTCAGATTGAATTTGATGAATAATTTTTTAATTTTAAATATCTGTGTGGGAGATATTAAATGTTGTGTGTTAATTGTATTTATTTAATAGTCTGACAATTCCAGATCCATTTCTAGATCTGGGTTTTGACGGGATAATATGAGTTTTTTTAGGGTGTCAAGATAGTCATCATTTGTTGTATTCATAACAAATTGTATACATGTTTCCATGTTACAAGGTAAATTGAAATTATGCTGTGCACTAATAGGCTTTTGAGAAGTTACTTGAGAAGGACTTGAAGAATTTGAGCACGAAAAAGACTGTGAATTGATTTGAATTTGAGAAGTGTGGTCAGGATCGGATTTATTAGGTCTAGAGTTAGGAAAAAATAAGCTTTCTTCATGGAGTTTTCTGTCGTAGCCTTTTTGGACTATTCTTTTTTTATTGTTATTAACTGTAGCAACTTGAGAGTATGCCCTTTTAATAGTGCTATTGTTCATGTTTTGGGTTCTTCTTTGGGAGGGTGTAATAGGTGTTGAATTTTGGGGGTACTGAGATTTGTCTCTTAATATTGTGTTGGGAAAGTCACTTGGATTGTAAACAAATTCTCCTTTGGTGATATAAGATTTTTTGCATGCTTCATTTGCATCATGGAAAGTTAAATTTTCAAAAGCCATCAGTTCCTTAATATTTTTTTGTCCTATATATTCTGGACATTTTTTTGAAATTGATTTATGGTTTTCTTCACAAAAGAAACATTTTGTGGTACATGAATATCCATTTGCATCATCCAAATGATTTTCCTCCAGTCCACAGTTAAAACATCTTTCCCGGCCCTTGCAGTTTGTTTTTGTGTGTCCAAAACGTAGACATCTATAGCATTGGGTCACTGGAGAAACATATATTGTGACAGGTCTTTCTAGTCTATATAAATTAATAGATCTTGGGAGAAAGATACCTTTAAAGGTGAACAAAACGGAACCTGTGGGTTCATAAGATGTTGTTTTATCCTTAATTACTTTTCTATTTAACCTTTTAACATTAAGAATTTCAATATCTCCATTTGCACTGCATCTTTTTATAATTTCATCCTCTGATATGTCAGTATCTATTTGTCGTACAATTCCTTTGCATGTAACAAAGTTAAATGGGATAAATATTTTGTAACCCTTATTTATAAGAACTTTATTTTGAATAAAATCGTTGGCTGACTGAAAATTAGTAAATTCAATGGATATTCTATTTAGTCCTTTATTATTAATTTTTTTAATGTCTGTTAAATTTAAATTAAATATGTCTCTTGCTATTTTAATATTATTGAATTTTCCTATATTGAAGCCAACCTGTTCTGTAGATTCCAAGTAAACAACAAAGGGACCAGAATCTGTTTTTGAGTAAAAAACTGTGTTATTTATTGAAGAATGTGACTCTGACGACCTTGGATCTATTTGGTTCACGTTTAACTCACATTTACTAGTATCATTAATAACAAAATTACAAGGAATATTTCCCAAAGATTTTACATTTGATATGGATACTGGTTGTTTAGCTGGGGGGGATCCGTCCCCCCCCCTGTGTCACTCATTGTGTAAAAGGATGTAAATTAATGTATTTTGTTAATTACCCAATTAGAAGCCAAAAAATATCTCAAAAAAGTCAAAACGAAAGCATATGAAGAAAAATCAAGCTATAAATCAGTTATGCTCAACTTACCCTTTTATAAACAAGCACCACCCAAGTTAGTCGTGAGGAAAAGACTTTTCTTAGGTCGCGAAAGCTTATCTCAGATAAGGCAAGAATTTACGTTGCTGCTACTACCACGGTATTCACAGCACTGTGCACGAGGCATTGTTGAAAATAATCTGAAACTTTTCAGGTTATGACAAGAATGGACTCCCGGCAAAATAAACGATTTGCGCGTGCACACCTATAAAATGCACTATTCACAATCATGTCGCACGGTTCTCCACCCAGATTAAACATTTTTTGATCCTTATAACACTAGTAAATAAGGAAGTCACAATTGTGACATCGGGTAGCGTAAGGGATACTCGTGGAATATGATGGTCCATTGGAAATATTCATACGTTGGGCGCCAAAGTTCTACCTACTTTTATCAAATTTTAATTTTTACCAGGAAAGACATACACTTGTCACATATTTATTATTCGGGAATTTGGCCTGAAAAATATAGTTCAAAAATTCGTTCAAATCTATAGTAGCCTGAAATATATAAAAAATAACTTTTCATAAAGGTAGGGATGTTAAATAGGGGTGAGAAGTAAGGGCTTATCACCTATAGTTTCAATGCTAAAAATTAAATATTATTTTCTCATACTATTTGCGTGGAATCTGGTCCATTAAAGATATTTATACGTTGGGCACCAAAGTTCCACCCGCTTTTGTCAAATTTAAATTTTTGCCAGGAAAGGAATATACTTGTCACATATTTATTAATCCGGGATTTGGCCTGAAAAATTTAGTTCAAAAATTTGCTCAAATCTATAGTAGCCTTAATTATGTAAAAAATAACTTTTAATGAGCATAAAGATGTTAAATAGGGATGATAAGAGATGGTTTATGATCTATAGTTTCAATGCTAAAATGGCGCTAGGAATAATTTTTAGTCCCATAGGGAGTGTTGTCATTTAATATTGTCCTTTACTATCTACTGTAAAAGCTGTTCTACTAGTTTTTTCTAGTTAATTTTCATGAAAGCTTTGTGAGAAATCTAAATATAAAAAGTAAGTTGCAACAGTTGGGATAGAGTTATTGATTTAGTTATTTCAGCATCTTTTTATTGCGAAATAGAACCAGTTGTTACAAGAACTAGTTGTTGCACAGAAAATAACATAACTACTGCTCCATTATTTTTGCATACTCTCTATAAGTCTTAAATTGCAATAAAAATTCCTTTACATAGATTACCATCCAGTCATAAACATAAAAAAAACAATAAGCTTAAGTTTAAAAAAATTAAGTTGCTGCTATTTTTAGTGATTATAAATAAAAGCAGGTATTACGAATTTCTGACAACTTATCATATCATGAATGAGGTTTTAATATTTTTTTGATTTATGATAACGATAACAGTGTAGTAAAAAAAAATAGATAATATCGAATAGACTACGGATTGAAATCAGTGCTTAAGCTTAATCCCGTTTCAATTGTTTTCCAGATTCAAGGACTAGCATGGTTTGGCATATCGGTCACAGGGATTGTGGTGAAACAAACCACCCCCTCTATTGCGAAAAAGGATTTATCGGATATCCAGAGTTACACTCAATACATTGCCAGGATTATATATGACAACTTCTTAGGTAAAAAAAATTAGATGTAGAAAATACTATTTTATATGATCAATAGGTAGCCTTCTTAAAAAGATTAAGAAATGATGTTCCTTACTTGATACAAGCTATAGACTTCTTTTCTTCATTCCATGCAAATTAAAGGAAACTTGCATATTTTCATATAAATAGGAAAAGCCAACTTAACGGAATTCTAATGATTAATCTTAAGCTGGAAAAATACGCAGTTAATATTATTAGTGAGTTTTTGGATAGTATTTTATCTTCGTTATATGGCAAATGCACCTAAATATCTTAAGAATTATATATGGTATTCATTGCCTCACTAAACAACATAATTTTTCCCAAAGACTTCTTGACTAAATAAATATTTGAACTGCACAAACAGTAGGAATTGATGAAGTAGTGTGTTATACTTAATGCACAAACATCCAGGGTGCTTTAATCGTAAATAATTCCAAAAATGCCATAGAAAGATTAAACAGAAAAAGAATAAGGGTAACTAAAATTGTTTCGGTCATCCTCCACTAAATTTATTTGAAAAATCATCTATCCTACATATTTCAGACATATAAGATGTCCATCATCAGGGATCTATATAGAACCGAGGAAACTTATAAGCTAAGGATTAAAAGTGTTAAAATAAGCTATAGAGTTTTAATGTATTAGACCTAATAGATAGAGAGTAGACAGAGAACGACTGCATCGGTAACCTCCCACCGATAGCGACGCTCGTGTGCATCGAGCCTAATTTCGGCTTGCTCGCAGTGATGTTACTGATATTTAGCAAGCGCTTGGAGGTGGGTAGGTTAGCCTCGAATCAAGTATTGGAATTTTACGCGCACACGAAAAATAAAAATTTATGTTGTTTAACGTGCTCATAATCGCAAATCAAAAAAACAACTTTAATATGCTCAAATCTTAAAAACCTTTGGTGAAAACTAAATACAATATTTTAAAATAAAATGATAATTCTAATTAAGTAAAATATTCAAAATACTCAAAATGTCCAAATACACCTCCTTATTGGGCTTCACAGTATCCCAGCCTGTCGTAAAATTCTCTACGTACATTGGCTAACATTTAAGGTGTAATGGACCTAGAAATATTAATAATTCTAAGTCGCAATTCGTCCAAATTAACGGCTCTTTCATGTCGGTGTTGGTAAAGAATTTCCGTCAAATAGCCCCATAAGAAGTAGTCGCAAGGCGTCAGATCTGGAGATCGCGGAGGCCATGGTATGGTACCTCTTGCGGAAATAAGCCGTTCAGGAAAAGTGTTTGTTAAATACTGCACTTGTCTACCGTTGTGAGCGGGACATCCGTCTTGTTGAAACCAAATTTCCTCAAAATTAACATCCAAGTTTCGTACAGCGGGTATAATATTTTGTTGCAATGAAAGTAAATATCTCTCAGAGTTTAAGGTACCATCAATAAAAAAAGGCCCTTCAATGTGATTGGCTAAAATACCAGCCCAAACATTTATCTTTTGCGGGTATTGAGTTCGTAATGGTACACTCAAATGTAGATTTTCCCGAGACCAATATCTCACGACTGAAGAATTATGTCGACCTAGAAGAGAAAAAGATGACTCGTCTGTAAATAAAATATTACTTGTGAAGTCGTCATTTTGATCCATTTTTTCTCTTAAGGTTTCACAAATCTTCAAGCGATTTGATCTTCTGGAAAAATTTATTGAGTGTCTTTAATTTTATAGGCTTTGTACTTATTTCTTTTCAAAATATCACGCACTGTACGACTTGGAATATCAAGTTCTTCATATTAATCTTTTCATCAACAGTGAAAACCATTTTTATTTTATTACTGTATCCGTCTTCGTACCAATGGTTGAAATAAATTGTAAACATAATAGGCTAACAAGTACATAGGTATGCGAGGAATTGCAACCGAACTTTAACCGAACTGATAAGCGCAACGACGACGCGATAGCCGCCCAGGGTGGAGCCAAGTTTGTTCTCGCTCTACTCCGTCTCCTTCTTACACATTACGCAAAAATCATATTCGAAATTTTTCAACCGCCGAACGTGTATATAAATTTTAATTCTGCATTACATATTACTAATGCATTAAGAGAATCGAAACCCTTCCTATTTATGAAAATGTGTTTATCCACATTTGGTTTTAAAATGGCTATGTGAGTCCCATCTATAGCTCCTATTATGCCGGGAAAATTAAACCTTTGCTTGAAGAGCTCCCTATTTCTATTAATTTTGAATATGATTTTTTGGGGTGATAGATGCTCACTTATAGCATTGGTAACCTCCTGGATATATCTGAAAAAAAAATAAAAGATAGGATGAGACATAAAAAAATTAATATACAGAGAAATTTATGGTAATAATAGGTGAATTAAAATTTCCTTTTTAACAAAAAAAGGCGGCACAAAAGGCATTAGTCCGTTTTTTGCGAAACTCAGTTCACAGTATGATTTAATGTTCTTGTGCTAAATGCTACCTACTGTTTTTTACCTACCTATGGGCACTAGTCTGGCTTACGGCCATATTAAAATCTCCACCCACACTTCTCTGGTAGCCACCAGTTGCATAAACCCTTAGGGCTACTAAGATTTTCTGTTCTACCGATACCTTATCCCTGTGTGTCTGGTGGTGTATATGAGGTCTCAAAACTTCGCACAGATGCTGGAAGAGTGCTTTATTCACACGAAAGAGTTCTTTAAAGCGATTATCACTGATACTATTAAAATCAAAACTCTCTCTGCATTCTCCTTCTGCGTCTAAAATCAAGATATTCCCTTAACAAATGATCAAAAACTGGCAACATTTTTAGATCACTATTGAACTGGAAAAAATTTTGTTGTAGAACTAACTCAACTAAAAGGCATAAATTATCAATATGAATTTGGGAAATACTGGAACAGTCCTTAAGCAGATCTCTCACCAACAACACACAATCACTGGGGGGGGGGGGGGGGGGGGGGTGCTTGGGAATAGATTACAGACGTGAAAAAAGACTAGAAAGGTTGCGGGTGGTAAAGTCCGATCTTTTAATTCATCCGCTAGTTGTGAAGAATTTTTAATGGAAAAGGAACTCTTAAAGTTGGTAATTGAAAGTAAAATGAGTTTATCACATGGAGAATAACAGTAGGACACCACTGGAGGAATAGGAATGTCTTGCTTATGGATTTTGGGAAGGCCATATAACAGGGGGCTGGAAGGGTTGATAGGCGTTAGCTTAAACTTATTAGTCCCGAGAAATTCTAAAGTGTTTGATACCTGTTTCAGTGTATTTTTGAACTTGATGAAAAATTTCTCTAAAGGGTTAAAAGTAATATGCGAAAAATTGTCAGAAGACAAGAATGGATCTACTTTATCAACGTATTGAGTCCTATTAAAAATTACTAGATAATTTATGACGGTTTTCTTTAAAATACTATATAAAATATAACCTATTTGTGCGACAGACCGGCACAACTCTAATTGTGACGGTTTTATCTTAAATAATTTCACAATAATTATTTCTTTTTTGAAAACACACTAGCTTAACACTAATTAGGACGGTCTTTCACGAATAATACTTTTAATAAAACGTTTCTTTTCGATTAATGACGGTTGTTTTGTTGCTGCTCCGCTGCTGGATCACCAAATTGTGTAGTGTCTCTGCTGCTGGGAACAGCAAGGGTTAATTGTGGACTGTATTTTTTTATAGTTGAATTAAACAAACAAGTCCATTGTGAACCACTTCTTTATTTAAGAAATGCACTTAATGTGTAAAGAAAAAGGAGGGCTTATTTGACGGCGTTAGTTCGTCGTTGACAACAACGTGAACTTTTTTCTGTCTGTCAAAAACGATTCAGGTGTTTTAATTAACGTAAACCTTAACAACGGTCTTCCGCGAAAATGTTTGGATGCGTCTCTTAGAAATGGCACAAAACGTACTGACCTGAGACATTATTGCCGGAATTATTTTAACAAAATTTGGAGATGGGACGATCACGCTAGTCGCGCTCCGCGGAAAATATTCGGAATACACGTATGCCGATTTTTCTGGAAATAACTCTTGCTGTTTTAAGTATAATGACCATAGCAACTTAAAATTGACTATTCTTGGAGTTGTGCCGGTTTTCTTGGAAACAGGCGATATGAAATAGTATTTGCTAAATTTATTAGTTATAAATTCGTCATATTAATAAAGGGTGTTCGAAAAATAGACGGAGATATTCAATGGTAAAAAAATATGAGAAAAAGTTTCCATAAACATGGGTCCGGAAATCAAGGAATCACCCATTGAAATATCTCCGTATATTTTTCGAACACGCTGTATAGATTTTTTCTTTACTATTTTGTAGTGAGCAATGCCAGAGATAAAGTGATCAGACCTCAGGACTTCGAAGCTTTCCTATGGATTTACACGGTGCTGAGTGGCATTTGGGTTGCGGCCGCTTTAGATCTAAATCTTGGTAAGTCACGATCAAAAATCATTAACACTTTTTTCTACCATCATGCATAAAACATTCACTTACTTAGTGCACGCACTATGTAAGGCTTATAAAGTTTACCTTTTTAACACAATAAATTTGACATCAGTGAAGACAGTACAAATTATTAAAGATAGTCATATCTGGTTAGTAGGAGGGCCAAAGATTAATGAGAAGAAATAGGAGAATAAGTTTTTAGGGTAACATGCTCCCAACAACCATAATTTGTTATATAGTCGCTATGTAGTGTAGCAAAATGACTAGCATATATAGTGTGTTCCAGGTTGAGCGAATTTATACGTAAAAATGACAAAAAATTGAAAATTTCATTTTATTTACTTACTTTAAATGTATTCAATGTCGAAACATGTTTTTAATATCGTTCCTAAACATTTTAAAAGAATTTCTAATTTCTTCAATGGAAATTGAATTACAAGCGTCTCTAATTCTTTGTTTTAGTAATTTTTTGTTTTAATTATTTTTTTTATTTTCTTTCTGTTTTAATTCCCTGTTATTTGGTAATGGCTCGGAATAAACAATTTGCTTGAACCGGCCCCAAAATAGGAATCAGAAATGGTTAAATCAGGGGACCTTGGCGGCCACTTAATTGGGTTGCGTCTTCCAATTCATTGATTCGGAAAAGTTCTATATAGGTCGAAAAAATACTCGATTCCTTAGTTCTGCTCGGACTCCCTTATAACCCGGTATTTTCGTGATCTACTTGATAAGAACATTCCGCTGGTATAATTAGATCGAATCGAATTCAAAAAAAAAAATCGATACGGGGGGGGGGGGGGCCCGAAAAAAACGAAAAAACCCAAACTTTGAAGGCTGATATCTAGGCTTCTATACGAGCTATCGGGAAAATTCTAACGGTTTTGTCTTGGTTTCATCCTTCTAAATCCAACGAGACCATCCGCAAGGTCGTAGCTTTTATAATAGCCAAGATATGGCATTTTTGATACCCATTTTTGGGGTCAAAACTGACGTCGAAAAAATACTCGATTCCTTAGTTTTGCTCGGATTCCCTTATAACGCGGTATTTTCGTGATCTACTTGATGAGAACAAACCGCTGGTATAGTTAGTTTAAATTAAAAAAAAAAAAAATCTGGAAAAAATCGATACGGGGGGTATACCCGAAAAACGAAAAAACCCAAATTTTGAAGGCTGATATGTAGGCTTCTATACGAGCTATCGGGAAAATTCCAACGGTTTTGTCTTGGTTTCGTCCTTTTAAATCCAACGAGACCATCCGCAAGGTCGTAGCTCTTTTAATAGCTGAGATATGGCATTTTTGATGCCCATTTTTGGCCTCAAAAACGGACGTCGAAAACGACTTTTTCCGGATATTCAAAGTGCTCTTATTCCCTTAGTTCTGCTCGGATCCTGTTATAACCCGGTGTTTTCGTAATCTAGGAGACCCAATTAAGACGCTGGTATACTTAGTTTGATTTTGACAAAAATCAATTTTTGGTGAAAAAATTCGATACGGGGGGGTATACCCGAAAAATGAAAAATTCCAAACTTTGAAGGTCGATATCTCGGCTTCTATGGGAGCTATTGAAAAAATTCCAACGGTTTTGTCTTAGTTTCGTCGTTCTGAATCCAACGAGACCATCCGCAAGGTCGTAGCTCTTTTAATAGCTGAGATATGGCATTTTTGATGCCCATTTTTGGCCTCAAAAACGGACGTCGAAAACGACTTTTTCCGGATATTCAAAGTGCTCTCATTCCCTTAGTTCTGCTCGGATCCTGTTATAACCCGGTGTTTTCGTAATCTAGGAGACCCAAATAAGACGCTGGTATACTTAGTTTGATTTCGACAAAAATCAATTTTTGGTGAAAAAATTCGATACGGGGGGGTATACCCGAAAAATGAAAAATTCCAAACTTTGAAGGTCGATATCTCGGCTTCTATGGGAGCTATCGGGAAAATTCCAACGGTTTTGTCTTAGTTTCGTCGTTCTGAATCCAACGAGACCATCCGCAAGGTCGTAGCTCTTTTAATAGCTGAGATATGGCGTTTTTGATGCCCATTTTTGGCCTCAAAACGGACGTCGAAAACGACTTTTTCAGGATTTTCAAAGTGCTCTCATTCCCTTAGTTCTGCTCGGATCCTGTTATAACCCGGTGTTTTCGTAATCTAGGAGACCCAAATAAGACGCTGGTATACTTAGTTTGATTTCGACAAAAATCAATTTTTGGTGAAAAAATTCGATACGGGGGGGTATACCCGAAAAATGAAAAATTCCAAACTTTGAAGGTCGATATCTCGGCTTCTATGGGAGCTATCGGGAAAATTCCAACGGTTTTGTCTTAGTTTCGTCGTTCTGAATCCAACGAGACCATCCGCAAGGTCGTAGCTATTTTAATAGCTGAGATATGGCATTTTTGATGCCCATTTTTGGCCTCAAAAACGGACGTCGAAAACGACTTTTTCAGGATTTTCAAAGTGCTCTCATTCCCTTAGTTCTGCTCGGATCCTGTTATAACCCGGTGTTTTCGTAATCTAGGTGACCCAAATAAGACGCTGGTATACTTAGTTTGATTTCGAAAAAAATCAATTTTTGGTGAAAAAATTCGATACGGGGGGGTATACCCGAAAAATGAAAAATTCCAAACTATGAAGGTCGATATCTCGGCTTCTATGGGAGCTATCGGGAAAATTCCAACGGTTTTGTCTTAGTTTCGTCGTTCTGAATCCAACGAGACCATCCGCAAGGTCGTAGCTCTTTTATTAGCTGAGATATGGCATTTTTGATGCCAATTTTTGGCCTCAAAAACAGACGTCGAAAACGACTTTTTCAGGATTTACAAAGTGCTCTCATATCCTTAGTTCTGCTCGGATCCTGTTATAACCCGGTGTTTTCGTAATCTAGGAGACCAAAATAAGACGCTGGTATACTTAGTTTGATTTCGACAAAAATCAATTTTTGGTGAAAAAATTCGATACGGGGGGGTATACCCGAAAAATGAAAAATTCCAAACTTTGAAGGTCGATATCTCGGCTTCTATGGGAGCTATCGGGAAAATTCCAACGGTTTTGTCTTAGTTTCGTCGTTCTGAATCCAACGAGACCATCCGCAAGGTCGTAGCTATTTTAATAGCTGAGATATGGCATTTTTGATGCCCATTTTTGGCCTCAAAAACGGACGTCGAAAACGACTTTTTCAGGATTTTCAAAGTGCTCTCATTCCCTTAGTTCTGCTCGGATCCTGTTATAACCCGGTGTTTTCGTAATCTAGGTGACCCAAATAAGACGCTGGTATACTTAGTTTGATTTCGAAAAAAATCAATTTTTGGTGAAAAAATTCGATACGGGGGGGTATACCCGAAAAATGAAAAATTCCAAACTATGAAGGTCGATATCTCGGCTTCTATGGGAGCTATCGGGAAAATTCCAACGGTTTTGTCTTAGTTTCGTCGTTCTGAATCCAACGAGACCATCCGCAAGGTCGTAGCTCTTTTATTAGCTGAGATATGGCATTTTTGATGCCAATTTTTGGCCTCAAAAACAGACGTCGAAAACGACTTTTTCAGGATTTACAAAGTGCTCTCATATCCTTAGTTCTGCTCGGATCCTGTTATAACCCGGTGTTTTCGTAATGTAGGTGACCCAAATAAGACGCTGGTATACTTAGTTTGATTTCGACAAAAATCAATTTTTGGTGAAAAAATTCGATACGGGGGGGTATACCCGAAAAATGAAAAATTTCAAACTTTGAAGGTTCTTCGGCTTCTATAAAAGCTATCGGAAAAATTCCAACGGTTTTGTCTTAGTTTCGTTTTTCTAAATCCAACGACACCATCCGCAAGGTCGTAGCTCTTTTAATAGCTGAGATATGGCATTTTTGATGCCCATTTTTGGCCTCAAAAACAGACGTCGAAAGCGACATTTTCAGGATATTCAAAGTGCTCTCATTCCCTTAGTTCTGCTCGGATCCTGTAATAACCCGGTGTTTTTGTAATCTAAGAGACCCAAATAACACGCTGGTATACTTAGTCTGATTTCGACAAAAATCAATTTTTGGTGAAAAAATTCGATACGGGGGGGTATACCCGAAAAATGAAAAATTTCAAACTTTGAAGGTCGATATCTCGGCTTCTATAAAAGCTATCGAAAAAATTCCAACGGTTTTGTCTTAGTTTCGTTTTTCTAAATCCAACGAGACCATCCGCAAGGTCGTAGCTCTTTTAATTGCTGAGATATGACATTTTTGATGCCCATTTTTGGCCTCAAAAACGGACGTCGAAAACGGCTTTTTCAGGATATTCAAAGTGCTCTCATTCCCTTAGTTCTGCTCGGATCCTGTTATAACCCGGTGTTTTCGTAATCTAGGAGACCCAAATAAGACGCTGGTATACTTAGTTTGATTTCAACAAAAATCAATTTTTGGTGAAAAAATTCGATACGGGGGGGTATACCAAAAAATGAAAAATTCCAAACTTTGAAGGCCGATATCTCGGCTTCTATGGGAGCTATCGGGAAAATTCCAACGGTTTTGTCTTAGTTTCGTCGTTCTGAATCCAACGAGACCATCCGCAAGGTCGTAGCTCTTTTAATAGCTGAGATATGGCATTTTTGATCCCATTTTTGGCCTTAAAAACGGACGTCGAAAACGACTTTTTCAGGATATTCAAAGTGCTCTCATTCCCTTAGTTCTGCTCGAATCCTGTTATAACCCGGTGTTTTCGTAATCTAGGAGACCCAAATAAGACGCTGGTATACTTAGTTTGATTTCGACAAAAATCAATTTTTGGTGAAAAAATTCGATACGGGGGGTATACCCGAAAAATGAAAAATTTCAAACTTTGAAGGTTCTTCGGCTTCTATAAAAGCTATCGGAAAAATTCCAACGGTTTTGTCTTAGTTTCGTTTTTCTAAATCCAACGACACCATCCGCAAGGTCGTAGCTCTTTTAATAGCTGAGATATGGCATTTTTGATGCCCATTTTTGGCCTCAAAAACAGACGTCGAAAGCGACATTTTCAGGATATTCAAAGTGCTCTCATTCCCTTAGTTCTGCTTGGATCCTGTTATAACCCGGTGTTTTCGTAATCTAAGAGACCCAAATAACACGCTGGTATACTTAGTTTGATTTCGACAAAAATCATTTTTTGGTGAAAAAATTCGATACGGGGGGGTATACCCGAAAAATGAAAAATTCCAAACTTTGAAGGTCGATATCTCGGCTTCTATGGGAGCTATCAGGAAAATTCCAACGGTTTTGTCTTAGTTTCGTCGTTCTGAATCCAACGAGACCATCCGCAAGGTCGTAGCTCTTTTAATAGCTGAGATATGGCATTTTTGATGCCCATTTTTGGCCTCAAAAACGGACGTCGAAAACGGCTTTTTCAGGATATTCAAAGTGCTCTCATTCCCTTAGTTCTGCTCGGATCCTGTTATAACCCGGTGTTTTCGTAATCTAGGAGACCCAAATAAGACGCTGGTATACTTAGTTTGATTTCGACAAAAATCATTTTTTGGTGAAAAAATTCGATACGGGGGGGTATACCCGAAAAATGAAAAATTCCAAACTTTGAAGGTCGATATCTCGGCTTCTATAAAAGCTATCGGAAAAATTCCAACGGTTTTGTCTTGGTTTCGTTTTTCTAAATCCAACGACACCATCCGCAAGGTCGTAGCTCTTTTAATAGCTGAGATATGGCATTTTTGATGCCCATTTTTGGCCTCAAAAACAGACGTCGAAAGCGACATTTTCAGGATATTCAAAGTGCTCTCATTCCCTTAGTTCTGCTCGGATCCTGTAATAACCCGGTGTTTTCGTAATCTAGGAGACCCAAATAAGACGCTGGTATACTTAGTTTGATTTCGACAAAAATCAATTTTTGGTGAAAAAATTCGATACGGGGGGGTATACACGAAAAATGAAAAATTCCAAACTTTGAAGGTCGACATCTCGGCTTCTATGGGAGCTATCGGGAAAATTCCAACGGTTTGGTCTTAGTTTCGTCGTTCTGAATCCAACGAGACCATCCGCAAGGTCGTAGCTCTTTTAATTGCTGAGATATGGCATTTTTGATGCCCATTTTTGGCGTCAAAAACGGACGTCGAAAACGACTTTTTTAGGATATTCAAAGTGCTCTCATTCCATTAGTTCTGCTCGGATCCTGTTATAACCCGGTGTTTTCGTAATCTAGGAGACCCAAATAAGACGCTGGTATACTTAGTTTGATTTCGACAAAAATCAATTTTTGGTGAAAAAATTCGATACGGGGGGGTATACCCGAAAAATGAAAAATTCCAAACTTTGAAGGTCGATATCTCGGCTTCTATGGGAGCTATCGGGAAAATTCCAACGGTTTTGTCTTAGTTTCGTCGTTCTGAATCCAACGAGACCATCCGCAAGGTCGTAGCTCGTTTAATAGCTGAGATATGGCATTTTTGATGCCCATTTTTGGCCTCAAAAACGGACGTCGAAAACGGCTTTTTCAGGATATTCAAAGTGCTCTCATTCCCTTAGTTCTGCTCGGATCCTGTTATAACCCGGTGTTTTCGTAATCTAGGAGACCCAAATAAGACGCTGGTATACTTAGTTTGATTTCGAAAAAAATTAATTTTTGGTGAAAAAATTCGATACGGGGGGGTATACCCGAAAAATGAAAAATTCCAAACTTTGAAGGTCGATATCTCGGCTTCTATGGGAGCTATCGGGAAAATTCCAACGGTTTTGTCTTAGTTTCGTCGTTCTGAATCCAACGAGACCATCCGCAAGGTCGTAGCTCTTTTAATTGCTGAGATATGGCATTTTTGATGCCCATTTTTGGCCTCAAAAACGGACGTCGAAAACGACTTTTTCAGGATATTCGAAGTGCTCTCATTCCATTAGTTCTGCTCGGATCCTGTTATAACCCGGTGTTTTCGTAATCTAGGAGACCCAAATAAGACGCTGGTATACTTAGTTTGATTTCGACAAAAATCAATTTTTGGTGAAAAAATTCGATACGGGGGGGTATACCCGAAAAATGAAAAATTTCAAACTTTGAATGTCGATATCTCGGCTTCTATAAAAGCTATCGGAAAAATTCCAACGGTTTTGTCTTAGTTTCGTTTTTCTAAATCCAACGACACCATCCGCAAGGTCGTAGCTCTTTTAATAGCTGAGATATGGCATTTTTGATGCCCATTTTTGGCCTCAAAAACAGACGTCGAAAGCGACATTTTCAGGATATTCAAAGTGCTCTCATTCCCTTAGTTCTGCTCGGATCCTGTAATAACCCGGTGTTTTCGTAATCTAGGAGACCCAAATAAGACGCTGGTATACTTAGTTTGATTTCGACAAAAATCAATTTTTGGTGAAAAAATTCGATACGGGGGGGTATACCCGAAAAATCAAAAATTTCAAACTTTGAAGGTCGATATCTCGGCTTCTATGGGAGCTATCGGGAAAATTCCAACGGTTTTGTCTTAGTTTCGTCGTTCTGAATCCAACGAGACCATCCGCAAGGTCGTAGCTCTTTTAGTAGCTGAGATATGGCATTTTTGATGCCCATTTTTGGCCTCAAAAACGGACGTCGAAAACGGCTTTTTCAGGATATTCAAAGTGCTCTCATTCCCTTAGTTCTGCTCGGATCCTGTTATAACCCGGTGTTTTTGTAATCTAAGAGACCCAAATAACACGCTGGTATACTTAGTCTGATTTCGACAAAAATCAATTTTTGGTGAAAAAATTCGATACGGGGGGGTATACCCGAAAAATGAAAAATTTCAAACTTTGAAGGTCGATATCTCGGCTTCTATAAAAGCTATCGAAAAAATTCCAACGGTTTTGTCTTAGTTTCGTTTTTCTAAATCCAACGACACCATCCGCAAGGTCGTAGCTCTTTTAATTGCTGAGATATGGCATTTTTGATGCCCATTTTTGGCCTCAAAAACAGACGTCGAAAGCGACATTTTCAGGATATTCAAAGTGCTCTCATTCCCTTAGTTCTGCTTGGATCCTGTTATAACCCGGTGTTTTCGTAATCTAAGAGACCCAAATAACACGCTGGTATACTTAGTTTGATTTCGACAAAAATCAATTTTTGGTGAAAAAATTCGATACGGGGGGGTATACCCGAAAAATGAAAAATTCCAAACTTTGAAGGTCGATATCTCGGCTTCTATGGGAGCTATCGGGAAAATTCCAACGGTTTTGTCTTAGTTTCGTCGTTCTGAATCGAACGAGACCATCCGCAAGGTCGTAGCTCTTTTAATTGCTGAGATATGGCATTTTTGATGCCCATTTTTGGCCTCAAAAACAGACGTCGAAAGCGACATTTTCAGGATATTCAAAGTGCTCTCATTCCCTTAGTTCTGCTCGGATCCTGTAATAACCCGGTGTTTTCGTAATCTAGGAGACCCAAATAAGACGCTGGTATACTTAGTTTGATTTCGACAAAAATCAATTTTTGGTGAAAAAATTCGATACGGGGGGGTATACCCGAAAAATGAAAAATTTCAAACTTTGAAGGTCGATATCTCGGCTTCTATAAAAGCTATCGGAAAAATTCCAACGGTTTTGTCTTAGTTTCGTTTTTCTAAATCCAACGACACCATCCGCAAGGTCGTAGCTCTTTTAATAGCTGAGATATGGCATTTTTGATGCCCATTTTTGGCCTCAAAAACGGACGTCGAAAACGACTTTTTCAGGATATTCAAAGTGCTCTCATTCCCTTAGTTCTGCTCGGATCCTGTTATAACCCGGTGTTTTCGTAATCTAAGAGACCCAAATAACACGCTGGTATACTTAGTTTGATTTCGACAAAAATCAATTTTTGGTAAAAAAATTCGATACGGGGGGGTATACCCGAAAAATGAAAAATTCCAAACTTTGAAGGTCGATATCTCGGCTTCTATGGGAGCTATCAGGAAAATTCCAACGGTTTTGTCTTAGTTTCGTCGTTCTGAATCCAACGAGACCATCCGCAAGGTCGTAGCTCTTTTAATAGCTGAGATATGGCATTTTTGATGCCCATTTTTGGCCTCAAAAACGGACGTCGAAAACGGCTTTTTCAGGATATTCAAAGTGCTCTCATTCCCTTAGTTCTGCTCGGATCCTGTTATAACCCGGTGTTTTCGTAATCTAGGAGACCCAAATAAGACGCTGGTATACTTAGTTTGATTTCGACAAAAATTATTTTTTGGTGAAAAAATTCGATACGGGGGGGTATACCCGAAAAATGAAAAATTCCAAACTTTGAAGGTCGATATCTCGGCTTCTATGGGAGCTATCGGGAAAATTCCAACGGTTTTGTCTTAGTTTCGTCGTTTTGAATCCAACGAGACCATCCGCAAGGTCGTAGCTCTTTTAATAGCTGAGATATGGCATTTTTGATGCCAATTTTTGGCCTCAAAAACGGACGTCGAAAACGACTTTTTCAGGATATTCAAAGTGCTCTCATTCCCTTAGTTCTGCTCGGATCCTGTTATAACCCGGTGTTTTCGTAATCTAGGAGACCCAAATAAGACGCTGGTATACTTAGTTTGATTTCGAAAAAAAATCAATTTTTGGTGAAAAAATTCGATACGGGGGGGTATACCCGAAAAATGAAAAATTTTAAACTTTGAAGGTCGATATCTCGGCTTCTATAAAAGCTATCGGAAAAATTCCAACGGTTTTGTCTTAGTTTCGTTTTTCTAAATCCAACGACACCATCCGCAAGGTCGTAGCTCTTTTAATAGCTGAGATATGGCATTTTTGATGCCAATTTTTGGCCTCAAAAACGGACGTCGAAAACGACTTTTTCAGGATATTCAAAGTGCTCTCATTCCCTTAGTTCTGCTCGGATCCTGTTATAACCCGGTGTTTTCGTAATCTAAGGGACCCAAATAACACGCTGGTGTACTTAGTTTGATTTCGACAAAAATCAATTTTTGGTAAAAAAAATCGATACGGGGGGGTATACCCGAAAAATGAAAAATTCCAAACTTTGAAGGTCGATATCTCGGCTTCTATGGGAGCTATCAGGAAAATTCCAACGGTTTTGTCTTAGTTTCGTCGTTCTGAATCCAACGAGACCATCCGCAAGGTCGTAGCTCTTTTAATAGCTGAGATATGGCATTTTTGATGCCCATTTTTGGCCTCAAAAACGGACGTCGAAAACGGCTTTTTCAGGATATTCAAAGTGCTCTCATTCCCTTAGTTCTGCTCGGATCCTGTTATAACCCGGTGTTTTCGTAATCTAGGAGACCCAAATAAGACGCTGGTATACTTAGTTTGATTTCGACAAAAATCATTTTTTGGTGAAAAAATTCGATACGGGGGGGTATACCCGAAAAATGAAAAATTCCAAACTTTGAAGGTCGATATCTCGGCTTCTATAAAAGCTATCGGAAAAATTCCAACGGTTTTGTCTTGGTTTCGTTTTTCTAAATCCAACGACACCATCCGCAAGGTCGTAGCTCTTTTAATAGCTGAGATATGGCATTTTTGATGCCCATTTTTGGCCTCAAAAACAGACGTCGAAAGCGACATTTTCAGGATATTCAAAGTGCTCTCATTCCCTTAGTTCTGCTTGGATCCTGTTATAACCCGGTGTTTTCGTAATCTAAGAGGCCCAAATAACACGCTGGTATACTTAGTTTGATTTCGACAAAAATCAATTTTTGGTGAAAAAATTCGATACGGGGGAGTATACCCGAAAAATGAAAAATCCCAAACTTTGAAGGTCGATATCTCGGCTTCTATGGGAGCTATCGGGAAAATTCCAACGGTTTTGTTTTAGTTTCGTCGTTCTGAATCCAACGAGACCATCCGCAAAGTCGTACCTCTTTTAATAGCTGAGATATGGCATTTTTGATGCCCATTTTATGCCTCAAAAACGGACGTCGAAAACGACTTTTTCAGGATATTCAAAGTGCTCTCATTCCCTTAGTTCTGCTCGGATCCTGTTATAACCCGGTGTTTTCGTAATCTAGGTGACCCAAATAAGACGCTGGTATACTTAGTTTGATTTCGACAAAAATCAATTTTTGGTGAAAAAATTCGATACGGGGGGGTATACCCGAAAAATGAAAAATCCCAAACTTTGAAGGTCGATATCTCGGCTTCTATGGGAGCTATCGGGAAAATTCCAACGGTTTTGTCTTAGTTTCGTCTTTCTGAATTCAACGAGACCATCCGCAAGGTCGTAGCTCTTTTAATTGCTGAGATATGGCATTTTTGATGCCCATTTTTGGCCTCAAAAACAGACGTCGAAAGCGACATTTTCAGGATATTCAAAGTGCTCTCATTCCCTTAGTTCTGCTCGGATCCTGTAATAACCCGGTGTTTTCGTAATCTAGGAGACCCAAATAAGACGCTGGTATACTTAGTTTGATTTCGACAAAAATCAATTTTTGGTGAAAAAATTCGATACGGGGGGGTATACCCGAAAAATGAAAAATTCCAAACTTTGAAGGTCGATATCTCGGCTTCTATGGGAGCTATCGGGAAAATTCCAACGGTTTTGTCTTAGTTTCGTCGTTCTGAATCCAACGAGACCATCCGCAAGGTCGTAGCTCTTTTAATTGCTGAGATATGACATTTTTGATGCCCATTTTTGGCCTCAAAAACGGACGTCGAAAACGGCTTTTTCAGGATATTCAAAGTGCTCTCATTCCCTTAGTTCTGCTCGGATCCTGTTATAACCCGGTGTTTTCGTAATCTAGGAGACCCAAATAAGACGCTGGTATACTTAGTTTGATTTCAACAAAAATCAATTTTTGGTGAAAAAATTCGATACGGGGGGGTATACCAAAAAATGAAAAATTCCAAACTTTGAAGGCCGATATCTCGGCTTCTATGGGAGCTATCGGGAAAATTCCAACGGTTTTGTCTTAGTTTCGTCGTTCTGAATCCAACGAGACCATCCGCAAGGTCGTAGCTCTTTTAATAGCTGAGATATGGCATTTTTGATCCCATTTTTGGCCTTAAAAACGGACGTCGAAAACGACTTTTTCAGGATATTCAAAGTGCTCTCATTCCCTTAGTTCTGCTCGAATCCTGTTATAACCCGGTGTTTTCGTAATCTAGGAGACCCAAATAAGACGCTGGTATACTTAGTTTGATTTCGACAAAAATCAATTTTTGGTGAAAAAATTCGATACGGGGGGGTATACCCGAAAAATGAAAAATTTCAAACTTTGAAGGTTCTTCGGCTTCTATAAAAGCTATCGGAAAAATTCCAACGGTTTTGTCTTAGTTTCGTTTTTCTAAATCCAACGACACCATCCGCAAGGTCGTAGCTCTTTTAATAGCTGAGATATGGCATTTTTGATGCCCATTTTTGGCCTCAAAAACAGACGTCGAAAGCGACATTTTCAGGATATTCAAAGTGCTCTCATTCCCTTAGTTCTGCTTGGATCCTGTTATAACCCGGTGTTTTCGTAATCTAAGAGACCCAAATAACACGCTGGTATACTTAGTTTGATTTCGACAAAAATCATTTTTTGGTGAAAAAATTCGATACGGGGGGGTATACCCGAAAAATGAAAAATTCCAAACTTTGAAGGTCGATATCTCGGCTTCTATGGGAGCTATCAGGAAAATTCCAACGGTTTTGTCTTAGTTTCGTCGTTCTGAATCCAACGAGACCATCCGCAAGGTCGTAGCTCTTTTAATAGCTGAGATATGGCATTTTTGATGCCCATTTTTGGCCTCAAAAACGGACGTCGAAAACGGCTTTTTCAGGATATTCAAAGTGCTCTCATTCCCTTAGTTCTGCTCGGATCCTGTTATAACCCGGTGTTTTCGTAATCTAGGAGACCCAAATAAGACGCTGGTATACTTAGTTTGATTTCGACAAAAATCATTTTT
The DNA here is from genome assembly GCF_022605725.1 of Anthonomus grandis grandis. Lineage (NCBI taxonomy): Eukaryota > Metazoa > Arthropoda > Insecta > Coleoptera > Curculionidae > Anthonomus > Anthonomus grandis. The sequence goes on along the minus strand of NC_065564.1, from coordinate 8,987,366 downwards.
TGGTGAAAAAATTCGATACGGGGGGGTATACCCGAAAAATGAAAAATTCCAAACTTTGAAGGTCGATATCTCGGCTTCTATAAAAGCTATCGGAAAAATTCCAACGGTTTTGTCTTGGTTTCGTTTTTCTAAATCCAACGACACCATCCGCAAGGTCGTAGCTCTTTTAATAGCTGAGATATGGCATTTTTGATGCCCATTTTTGGCCTCAAAAACAGACGTCGAAAGCGACATTTTCAGGATATTCAAAGTGCTCTCATTCCCTTAGTTCTGCTCGGATCCTGTAATAACCCGGTGTTTTCGTAATCTAGGAGACCCAAATAAGACGCTGGTATACTTAGTTTGATTTCGACAAAAATCAATTTTTGGTGAAAAAATTCGATACGGGGGGGTATACACGAAAAATGAAAAATTCCAAACTTTGAAGGTCGACATCTCGGCTTCTATGGGAGCTATCGGGAAAATTCCAACGGTTTGGTCTTAGTTTCGTCGTTCTGAATCCAACGAGACCATCCGCAAGGTCGTAGCTCTTTTAATTGCTGAGATATGGCATTTTTGATGCCCATTTTTGGCGTCAAAAACGGACGTCGAAAACGACTTTTTTAGGATATTCAAAGTGCTCTCATTCCATTAGTTCTGCTCGGATCCTGTTATAACCCGGTGTTTTCGTAATCTAGGAGACCCAAATAAGACGCTGGTATACTTAGTTTGATTTCGACAAAAATCAATTTTTGGTGAAAAAATTCGATACGGGGGGGTATACCCGAAAAATGAAAAATTCCAAACTTTGAAGGTCGATATCTCGGCTTCTATGGGAGCTATCGGGAAAATTCCAACGGTTTTGTCTTAGTTTCGTCGTTCTGAATCCAACGAGACCATCCGCAAGGTCGTAGCTCGTTTAATAGCTGAGATATGGCATTTTTGATGCCCATTTTTGGCCTCAAAAACGGACGTCGAAAACGGCTTTTTCAGGATATTCAAAGTGCTCTCATTCCCTTAGTTCTGCTCGGATCCTGTTATAACCCGGTGTTTTCGTAATCTAGGAGACCCAAATAAGACGCTGGTATACTTAGTTTGATTTCGAAAAAAATTAATTTTTGGTGAAAAAATTCGATACGGGGGGGTATACCCGAAAAATGAAAAATTCCAAACTTTGAAGGTCGATATCTCGGCTTCTATGGGAGCTATCGGGAAAATTCCAACGGTTTTGTCTTAGTTTCGTCGTTCTGAATCCAACGAGACCATCCGCAAGGTCGTAGCTCTTTTAATTGCTGAGATATGGCATTTTTGATGCCCATTTTTGGCCTCAAAAACGGACGTCGAAAACGACTTTTTCAGGATATTCGAAGTGCTCTCATTCCATTAGTTCTGCTCGGATCCTGTTATAACCCGGTGTTTTCGTAATCTAGGAGACCCAAATAAGACGCTGGTATACTTAGTTTGATTTCGACAAAAATCAATTTTTGGTGAAAAAATTCGATACGGGGGGGTATACCCGAAAAATGAAAAATTCCAAACTTTGAAGGTCGATATCTCGGCTTTTATGGGAGCTATCGGGAAAATTCCAACGGTTTTGTCTTAGTTTCGTCGTTCTGAATCCAACGAGACCATCCGCAAGGTCGTAGCTCTTTTAATAGCTGAGATATGGCATTTTTGATGCCCATTTTTGGCCTCAAAAACGGACGTCGAAAACGGCTTTTTCAGGATATTCAAAGTGCTCTCATTCCCTTAGTTCTGCTCGGATCCTGTAATAACCCGGTGTTTTCGTAATCTAGGAGACCCAAATAAGACGCTGGTATACTTAGTTTGATTTCGACAAAAATCAATTTTTGGTGAAAAAATTCGATACGGGGGGGTATACCCGAAAAATGAAAAATTCCAAACTTTGAAGGTCGATATCTCGGCTTCTATGGGAGCTATCGGGAAAATTCCAACGGTTTTGTCTTAGTTTCGTCGTTCTGAATCCAACGAGACCATCCGCAAGGTCGTAGCTCTTTTAATAGCTGAGATATGGCATTTTTGATGCCCATTTTTGGCCTCAAAAACGGACGTCGAAAACGACTTTTTCAGGATATTCAAAGTGCTCTCATTCCCTTAGTTCTGCTCGGATCCTGTTATAACCCGGTGTTTTCGTAATCTAGGAGACCCAAATAAGACGCTGGTATACTTAGTTTGATTTCGACAAAAATCAATTTTTGGTGAAAAAATTCGATACGGGGGGGTATACCCGAAAAATGAAAAATTTCAAACTTTGAATGTCGATATCTCGGCTTCTATAAAAGCTATCGGAAAAATTCCAACGGTTTTGTCTTAGTTTCGTTTTTCTAAATCCAACGACACCATCCGCAAGGTCGTAGCTCTTTTAATAGCTGAGATATGGCATTTTTGATGCCCATTTTTGGCCTCAAAAACAGACGTCGAAAGCGACATTTTCAGGATATTCAAAGTGCTCTCATTCCCTTAGTTCTGCTCGGATCCTGTAATAACCCGGTGTTTTCGTAATCTAGGAGACCCAAATAAGACGCTGGTATACTTAGTTTGATTTCGACAAAAATCAATTTTTGGTGAAAAAATTCGATACGGGGGGGTATACCCGAAAAATCAAAAATTTCAAACTTTGAAGGTCGATATCTCGGCTTCTATGGGAGCTATCGGGAAAATTCCAACGGTTTTGTCTTAGTTTCGTCGTTCTGAATCCAACGAGACCATCCGCAAGGTCGTAGCTCTTTTAGTAGCTGAGATATGGCATTTTTGATGCCCATTTTTGGCCTCAAAAACGGACGTCGAAAACGGCTTTTTCAGGATATTCAAAGTGCTCTCATTCCCTTAGTTCTGCTCGGATCCTGTTATAACCCGGTGTTTTTGTAATCTAAGAGACCCAAATAACACGCTGGTATACTTAGTCTGATTTCGACAAAAATCAATTTTTGGTGAAAAAATTCGATACGGGGGGGTATACCCGAAAAATGAAAAATTTCAAACTTTGAAGGTCGATATCTCGGCTTCTATAAAAGCTATCGAAAAAATTCCAACGGTTTTGTCTTAGTTTCGTTTTTCTAAATCCAACGACACCATCCGCAAGGTCGTAGCTCTTTTAATTGCTGAGATATGGCATTTTTGATGCCCATTTTTGGCCTCAAAAACAGACGTCGAAAGCGACATTTTCAGGATATTCAAAGTGCTCTCATTCCCTTAGTTCTGCTTGGATCCTGTTATAACCCGGTGTTTTCGTAATCTAAGAGACCCAAATAACACGCTGGTATACTTAGTTTGATTTCGACAAAAATCAATTTTTGGTGAAAAAATTCGATACGGGGGGGTATACCCGAAAAATGAAAAATTCCAAACTTTGAAGGTCGATATCTCGGCTTCTATGGGAGCTATCGGGAAAATTCCAACGGTTTTGTCTTAGTTTCGTCGTTCTGAATCGAACGAGACCATCCGCAAGGTCGTAGCTCTTTTAATTGCTGAGATATGGCATTTTTGATGCCCATTTTTGGCCTCAAAAACAGACGTCGAAAGCGACATTTTCAGGATATTCAAAGTGCTCTCATTCCCTTAGTTCTGCTCGGATCCTGTAATAACCCGGTGTTTTCGTAATCTAGGAGACCCAAATAAGACGCTGGTATACTTAGTTTGATTTCGACAAAAATCAATTTTTGGTGAAAAAATTCGATACGGGGGGGTATACCCGAAAAATGAAAAATTTCAAACTTTGAAGGTCGATATCTCGGCTTCTATAAAAGCTATCGGAAAAATTCCAACGGTTTTGTCTTAGTTTCGTTTTTCTAAATCCAACGACACCATCCGCAAGGTCGTAGCTCTTTTAATAGCTGAGATATGGCATTTTTGATGCCCATTTTTGGCCTCAAAAACGGACGTCGAAAACGACTTTTTCAGGATATTCAAAGTGCTCTCATTCCCTTAGTTCTGCTCGGATCCTGTTATAACCCGGTGTTTTCGTAATCTAAGAGACCCAAATAACACGCTGGTATACTTAGTTTGATTTCGACAAAAATCAATTTTTGGTAAAAAAATTCGATACGGGGGGGTATACCCGAAAAATGAAAAATTCCAAACTTTGAAGGTCGATATCTCGGCTTCTATGGGAGCTATCAGGAAAATTCCAACGGTTTTGTCTTAGTTTCGTCGTTCTGAATCCAACGAGACCATCCGCAAGGTCGTAGCTCTTTTAATAGCTGAGATATGGCATTTTTGATGCCCATTTTTGGCCTCAAAAACGGACGTCGAAAACGGCTTTTTCAGGATATTCAAAGTGCTCTCATTCCCTTAGTTCTGCTCGGATCCTGTTATAACCCGGTGTTTTCGTAATCTAGGAGACCCAAATAAGACGCTGGTATACTTAGTTTGATTTCGACAAAAATTATTTTTTGGTGAAAAAATTCGATACGGGGGGGTATACCCGAAAAATGAAAAATTCCAAACTTTGAAGGTCGATATCTCGGCTTCTATGGGAGCTATCGGGAAAATTCCAACGGTTTTGTCTTAGTTTCGTCGTTTTGAATCCAACGAGACCATCCGCAAGGTCGTAGCTCTTTTAATAGCTGAGATATGGCATTTTTGATGCCAATTTTTGGCCTCAAAAACGGACGTCGAAAACGACTTTTTCAGGATATTCAAAGTGCTCTCATTCCCTTAGTTCTGCTCGGATCCTGTTATAACCCGGTGTTTTCGTAATCTAGGAGACCCAAATAAGACGCTGGTATACTTAGTTTGATTTCGAAAAAAAATCAATTTTTGGTGAAAAAATTCGATACGGGGGGGTATACCCGAAAAATGAAAAATTTTAAACTTTGAAGGTCGATATCTCGGCTTCTATAAAAGCTATCGGAAAAATTCCAACGGTTTTGTCTTAGTTTCGTTTTTCTAAATCCAACGACACCATCCGCAAGGTCGTAGCTCTTTTAATAGCTGAGATATGGCATTTTTGATGCCAATTTTTGGCCTCAAAAACGGACGTCGAAAACGACTTTTTCAGGATATTCAAAGTGCTCTCATTCCCTTAGTTCTGCTCGGATCCTGTTATAACCCGGTGTTTTCGTAATCTAAGGGACCCAAATAACACGCTGGTGTACTTAGTTTGATTTCGACAAAAATCAATTTTTGGTAAAAAAAATCGATACGGGGGGGTATACCCGAAAAATGAAAAATTCCAAACTTTGAAGGTCGATATCTCGGCTTCTATGGGAGCTATCAGGAAAATTCCAACGGTTTTGTCTTAGTTTCGTCGTTCTGAATCCAACGAGACCATCCGCAAGGTCGTAGCTCTTTTAATAGCTGAGATATGGCATTTTTGATGCCCATTTTTGGCCTCAAAAACGGACGTCGAAAACGGCTTTTTCAGGATATTCAAAGTGCTCTCATTCCCTTAGTTCTGCTCGGATCCTGTTATAACCCGGTGTTTTCGTAATCTAGGAGACCCAAATAAGACGCTGGTATACTTAGTTTGATTTCGACAAAAATCATTTTTTGGTGAAAAAATTCGATACGGGGGGGTATACCCGAAAAATGAAAAATTCCAAACTTTGAAGGTCGATATCTCGGCTTCTATAAAAGCTATCGGAAAAATTCCAACGGTTTTGTCTTGGTTTCGTTTTTCTAAATCCAACGACACCATCCGCAAGGTCGTAGCTCTTTTAATAGCTGAGATATGGCATTTTTGATGCCCATTTTTGGCCTCAAAAACAGACGTCGAAAGCGACATTTTCAGGATATTCAAAGTGCTCTCATTCCCTTAGTTCTGCTTGGATCCTGTTATAACCCGGTGTTTTCGTAATCTAAGAGGCCCAAATAACACGCTGGTATACTTAGTTTGATTTCGACAAAAATCAATTTTTGGTGAAAAAATTCGATACGGGGGAGTATACCCGAAAAATGAAAAATCCCAAACTTTGAAGGTCGATATCTCGGCTTCTATGGGAGCTATCGGGAAAATTCCAACGGTTTTGTTTTAGTTTCGTCGTTCTGAATCCAACGAGACCATCCGCAAAGTCGTACCTCTTTTAATAGCTGAGATATGGCATTTTTGATGCCCATTTTATGCCTCAAAAACGGACGTCGAAAACGACTTTTTCAGGATATTCAAAGTGCTCTCATTCCCTTAGTTCTGCTCGGATCCTGTTATAACCCGGTGTTTTCGTAATCTAGGTGACCCAAATAAGACGCTGGTATACTTAGTTTGATTTCGACAAAAATCAATTTTTGGTGAAAAAATTCGATACGGGGGGGTATACCCGAAAAATGAAAAATCCCAAACTTTGAAGGTCGATATCTCGGCTTCTATGGGAGCTATCGGGAAAATTCCAACGGTTTTGTCTTAGTTTCGTCTTTCTGAATTCAACGAGACCATCCGCAAGGTTGTAGCTCTTTTAATAGCTGAGATATGGCATTTTTGATGCCCATTTTTGGCCTCAAAAACGGACGTCGAAAGCGACTTTTTCAGGATTTTCAAAGTGCTCTCATTCCATTAGTTCTGCTCGGATCCTGTTATAACCCGAAGTTTTCGTAATCTAGGAGACCCAAATAAGACGCTGGTATACTTAGTTTGATTTCGACAAAAATCAATTTTTGGTGAAAAAATTCGATACGGGGGGGTATACCCGAAAAATGAAAAATCCCAAACTTTGAAGGACGATATCTCGGCTTCTATGGGAGCTATCGGGAAAATTCCAACGGTTTTGTTTTAGTTTCGTCGTTCTGAATCCAACGAGACCATCCGCAAGGTCGTAGCTCTTTTAATAGCTGAGATATGGCATTTTTGATGCCCATTTTTGGCCTCAAAAACGGACGTCGAAAACGACTTTTTCAGGATATTCAAAGTGCTCTCATTCCCTTAGTTCTGCTCGGATCCTGTTATAACCCGGTGTTTTCGTAATCTAGGTGACCCAAATAAGACGCTGGTATACTTAGTTTGATTTCGACAAAAATCAATTTTTGGTGAAAAAATTCGATACGGGGGGGTATACCCGAAAAATGAAAAATCCCAAACTTTGAAGGTCGATATCTCGGCTTCTATGGGAGCTATCGGGAAAATTCCAACGGTTTTGTCTTAGTTTCGTCTTTCTGAATTCAACGAGACCATCCGCAAGGTTGTAGCTCTTTTAATAGCTGAGATATGGCATTTTTGATGCCCATTTTTGGCCTCAAAAACGGACGTCGAAAGCGACTTTTTCAGGATTTTCAAAGTGCTCTCATTCCATTAGTTCTGCTCGGATCCTGTTATAACCCGAAGTTTTCGTAATCTAGGAGACCCAAATAAGACGCTGGTATACTTAGTTTGATTTCGACAAAAATCAATTTTTGGTGAAAAAATTCGATACGGGGGGGTATACCCGAAAAATGAAAAATCCCAAACTTTGAAGGTCGATATCTCGGCTTCTATGGGAGCTATCGGGAAAATTCCAACGGTTTTGTTTTAGTTTCGTCGTTCTGAATCCAACGAGACCATCCGCAAGGTCGTAGCTCTTTTAATAGCTGAGATATGGCATTTTTGATGCCCATTTTTGGCCTCAAAAACGGACGTCGAAAACGACTTTTTCAGGATTTTCAAAGTGCTCTCATTCCCTTAGTTCTGCTCGGATCCTGTTATAACCCGGTGTTTTCGTAATCTAGGAGACCCAAATAAGACGCTGGTATACTTAGTTTGATTTCGACAAAAATCAATTTTTGGTGAAAAAATTCGATACGGGGGGGTATACCCGAAAAATGAAAAATCCCAAATTTTGAAGGTCGATATCTCGGCTTCTATGGGAGCTATCGGGAAAATTCCAACGGTTTTGTTTTAGTTTCGTCGTTTTGAATCCAACGAGACCATCCGCAAGGTCGTACCTCTTTTAATAGCTGAGATATGGCATTTTTGATGCCCATTTTTGGCCTTAAAAACGGACGTCGAAAACGACTTTTTCAGGATATTTAAAGTGCTCTCATTCCCTTAGTTCTGCTCGGATCCTGTTATAACCCGGTGTTTTTGTAATCTAGGAGACCCAAATAAGACGCTGGTATACTTAGTTTGATTTCGACAAAATCAATTTTTGGTGAAAAAATTCAATACGGGGGGGTATACCCGAAAAATGAAAAATTCCAAACTTTGAAGGTCGATATCTCGGCTTCTATGGGAGCTATCGGGAAAATTCCAACGGTTTTGTCTTAGTTTTGTCGTTCTGAATCCAACGAGACCATCCGCAAGGTCGTAGCTCTTTTAATAGCTGAGATATGGCATTTTTGATGCCCATTTTTGGCCTCAAAAACGGACGTCGAAGGCGACTTTTTCAGGATTTTCAAAGTGCTCTCATTCCATTAGTTCTGCTCGGATCCTGTTATAACCCGGTGTTTTCGTAATCTAGGAGACCCAAATAAGACGCTGGTATACTTAGTTTGATTTCGACAAAAATCAATTTTTGGTGAAAAAATTCGATACGGGGGGGTATACCCGAAAAATGAAAAATCCCAAACTTTGAAGGTCGATATCTCGGCTTCTATGGGAGCTATCGGGAAAATTCCAACGGTTTTGTCTTAGTTTCGTCTTTCTGAATTCAACGAGACCATCCGCAAGGTTGTAGCTCTTTTAATAGCTGAGATATGGCATTTTTGATGCCCATTTTTGGCCTCAAAAACGGACGTCGAAAGCGACTTTTTCAGGATTTTTAAAGTGCTCTCATTCCATTAGTTCTGCTCGGATCCTGTTATAACCCGGTGTTTTCGTAATCTAGGAGACCCAAATAAGACGCTGGTATACTTAGTTTGATTTCGATAAAAATCAATTTTTGGTGAAAAAATTCGATACGGGGGGGTATACCCGAAAAATGAAAAATCCCAAACTTTGAAGGTCGATATCTCGGCTTCTATGGGAGCTATCGGGAAAATTCCAACGGTTTTGTTTTAGTTTCGTCGTTCTGAATCCAACGAGACCATCCGCAAGGTCGTAGCTCTTTTAATAGCTGAGATATGGCATTTTTGATGCCCATTTTTGGCCTCAAAAACGGACGTCGAAAACGACTTTTTCAGGATTTTCAAAGTGCTCTCATTCCCTTAGTTCTGCTCGGATCCTGTTATAACCCGGTGTTTTCGTAATCTAGGAGACCCAAATAAGACGCTGGTATACTTAGTTTGATTTCGACAAAAATCAATTTTTGGTGAAAAAATTCGATACGGGGGGGTATACCCGAAAAATGAAAAATCCCAAACTTTGAAGGTCGATATCTCGGCTTCTATGGGAGCTATCGGGAAAATTCCAACGGTTTTGTTTTAGTTTCGTCGTTTTGAATCCAACGAGACCATCCGCAAGGTCGTACCTCTTTTAATAGCTGAGATATGGCATTTTTGATGCCCATTTTTGGCCTTAAAAACGGACGTCGAAAACGACTTTTTCAGGATATTTAAAGTGCTCTCATTCCCTTAGTTCTGCTCGGATCCTGTTATAACCCGGTGTTTTTGTAATCTAGGAGACCCAAATAAGACGCTGGTATACTTAGTTTGATTTCGACAAAATCAATTTTTGGTGAAAAAATTCAATACGGGGGGGTATACCCGAAAAATGAAAAATTCCAAACTTTGAAGGTCGATATCTCGGCTTCTATGGGAGCTATCGGGAAAATTCCAACGGTTTTGTCTTAGTTTTGTCGTTCTGAATCCAACGAGACCATCCGCAAGGTCGTAGCTCTTTTAATAGCTGAGATATGGCATTTTTGATGCCCATTTTTGGCCTCAAAAACGGACGTCGAAGGCGACTTTTTCAGGATTTTCAAAGTGCTCTCATTCCATTAGTTCTGCTCGGATCCTGTTATAACCCGGTGTTTTCGTAATCTAGGAGACCCAAATAAGACGCTGGTATACTTAGTTTGATTTCGACAAAAATCAATTTTTGGTGAAATAATTCGATACGGGGGGGTATACCCGAAAAATGAAAAATCCCAAACTTTGAAGGTCGATATCTCGGCTTCTATGGGAGCTATCGGGAAAATTCCAACGGTTTTGTCTTATTTTCGTCGTTCTGAATCCAACGAGACCATCCGCAAGGTCGTAGCTCTTTTAATAGCTGAGATATGGCATTTTTGATGCCCATTTTTGGCCTCAAAAACGGACGTCGAAAACGACTTTTTCAGGATTTTCAAAGTGCTCTCATTCCCTTAGTTCTGCTCGGATCCTGTTATAACCCGGTGTTTTCGTAATCTAGGAGACCCAAATAAGACGCTGGTATACTTAGTTTGATTTCGACAAAAATCAATTTTTGGTGAAAAAATTCGATACGGGGGGGTATACCCAAAAAATGAAAAATTCTAAACTTTGAAGGTCGATATCTCGGCTTCTATGGGAGCTATCGGGAAAATTCCAACGGTTTTGTCTTAGTTTCGTCTTTCTGAATTCAACGAGACCATCCGCAAGGTCGTAGCTTTTTTAATAGCTGAGATATGGCATTTTTGATGCCCATTTTTGGCCTCAAAAACGGACGTCGAAAACGACTTTTTCAGGAAAATCAAAGTGCTCTCATTCCCTTAGTTCTGCTCGGATCCTGTTATAACCCGCTGTTTTCGTAATCTAGGAGACCCAAATAAGACGCTGGTATACTTAGTTTGATTTCGACAAAAATCAATTTTTGGTGAAAAAATTCGATACGGGGGGGTATACCCAAAAAATGAAAAATTCTAAACTTTGAAGGTCGATATCTCGGCTTCTATGGGAGCTATCGGGAAAATTCCAACGGTTTTGTCTTAGTTTCGTCGTTCTGAATCCAACGAGACCATCCGCAAGGTTGTAGCTCTTTTAATAGCTGAGATATGGCATTTTTGATGCCCATTTTTGGCCTTAAAAACGGACGTCGAAAACGACTTTTTCAGGATTTTCAAAGTGCTCTCATTCCCTTAGTTCTGCTCGGATCCTGTTATAACCCGGTGTTTTCGTAATCTAGGTGACCCAAATAAGACGCTGGTATACTTAGTTTGATTTCGACAAAAATCAATTTTTGGTGAAAAAATTCGATACGGGGGGGTATACCCGAAAAATGAAAAATTCCAAACTTTGAAGGTCGATATCTCGGCTTCTATGGGAGCTATCGGGAAAATTCCAACGGTTTTGTTTTAGTTTCGTCGTTTTGAATCCAACGAGACCATCCGCAAGGTCGTACCTCTTTTAATAGCTGAGATATGGCATTTTTGATGCCCATTTTTGGCCTTAAAAACGGACTTCGAAAACGACTTTTTCAGGATATTCAAAGTGCTCTCATTCCCTTAGTTCTGCTCGGATCCTGTAATAACCCGGTGTTTTCGTAATCTAGGAGACCCAAATAAGACGCTGGTATACTTAGTTTGATTTCGACAAAAATAAATTTTTGGTGAAAAAATTCGATACGGGGGGGTATACCCGAAAAATGAAAAATTCCAAACTTTGAAGGTCGATATCTCGGCTTCTATGGGAGCTATCGGGAAAATTCCAGCGGTTTTGTTTTAGTTTCGTCGTTCTGAATACAACGAGACAATCCGCAAGGTCGTAGCTCTTTTAATAGCTGAGATATGGCATTTTTGATGCCCATTTTTGGCCTCAAAAACGGACGTCGAAAACGACTTTTTCAAGACTTTCAAAGTGCTCTCATTCCCTTATTTCTGCTCGGATCCTGTTATAACCCGGTGTTTTCGTAATCTAGGCAGAATGGTTGGCATTCTGCAACTCAAATAATGAAGTGCGCTGAAAATAAAGATTTATAGATACGTTTCTTGATTAAGAGATTCTTTAATAAAGCATGGTCCAATAATACCTACACGGTAAGATATGGCGCACCTAACGTTGAAAATATTGCCTCTTGCCATGGATTACAAATTTTGCCATTTCATTGAACCAAAATCGACAATTTCTACAAAATTATCTCTGCCGTCTATGGAAATCATAATCACGTAAGAAATGTATAAATTCAAGGTGATCCAGGACGTAACCGATGTGTGAAATGAGGTAGAATAAGAGAAAACTGACTTTTTACCTGTCTGAAAAGTGGGTTGTCATGCCAGGTTCCTTTAGCTGAAAGATAATGTGCTTATGATCGGACATTGTGACCTCCAGAGCAAAAAACAGATTTGCAGTGTTTGCTGAACAGTTCGTAAGATCGATGACAGTATAGACTCTATTGCAGTAGAAGGTGGAGAAAACGCCCTGGTTAAGTAATTCTAGACTGTTTGAGCACAAGAGGTCTTTTTGCTTGTGGGATTTTTGCTTCTACATACCCAAAGGCAGGGTGACGCAGTAACTTAATCTTTATAATATATGAGCATTGCACTAAGGCACTATTATGATTTATCCAAATCTGACCTAAGAATTCGTTGAAAAATAGGCAACATTCAAGTAAATGACCCTTTTTAATTGCGAAGTCAAAGCACCAATGTCACTAGGTGAACAAGAATAGCAGAGACATGATGGGCAAATCTGTCTCACGCCTTTCATATATTGCAGTGCTAGCACATGATGACTCCTGACGTAACAATAATGTGTTTCCGCCTTTAGACTGTCCTATACCAGGTTCAAAGATCGTTCAACAGGTTTATTGTCCACTTTCCTTATTGTGCCTAGCCTACAGCTCCTTTACTATTTCGCAGTTTCTTTTCTAGGCAATAAGGCCGATAATTAGTACAATAAGGCACGCAGAGCGATACGAGCCGTGACGTCACTTGTTAGTAACCCCGTAGTTTTCCTTAAACAAACATTTAACTGACTTGTTTTTCAAACTTTGCCATGGATTTGCAAAACGTGTACGGTTGCCGAGAGGCCACTGGATTTTAATGAAATTATTGTCTATTAGTTTTAATAGGTATAAGACAAGTATGTTCTAATTTGTTTATTAACTTTTAGCTATCAGGTTTAAAAAATCGAGGCAGTCTTACAGCGCCCTGGTTCTAGGAGTGGTTGTCCTCCTAACCTCAGTAATCGACTTGGTGTTGTTCAGTTTACTGGCCAGAGATTATTCGACTTGCCCTTTTAGTCTTAGCAGCACCTCCGAAGTTACCACTACTGATGCCTCTACAACCATTCAGGTAAATTTCCTTTAAAATATTAAAATTTTGCACCCTACATTATCACAGGTCTCAGTTTCTAAAACAAACTTTGCCAGAAAATCAATATTAGGATTTACCGGACCATTCTCTGGCCTCAACCCTCACAACTCCCTTGTACAGGGATGTTATTCCTCCCAGATTTTCCCTTCCAGCCAACCAATCCTGCGAAAGCCAATTCGAAAGTGGGAGGTGGTGGGAGATGCCTCCTCTGCTCCCAAGGACTGTGGGAGGTATCGACGAAATAGGTAGATGCACTGTAGTTAAGAAGTGTGGTTTATTGAGTGAAACTTCAGCATGTCTGCTTTTCTAATAAAATCCTCCGCATATGGTTTCTTTCTGCTTAGCTTAGCTAAGTGAGACATGTACCCATCCAAAGTTATAGTCGAATCGGAAGAGTAGGACAATTGTTCAACGTTGGAAAACCGGTAAGTCATTTGTTGCATAGTCGTGAGAGGTCTTTGGTTGGAAGTTCAGCTTGGCAGCCGTCACTTTAATGGTGAGAATCTAGAAAAAAAAATAGGAGAAGAAAATAAAATAAGAAAGGAAGAACAAGAACCTGGATATTTTAAAAATGGAACTGCATTAAAGTGGTTAGTACTCTTGTGAATAGTGATTAAGTGACCTAAAAGAAAAGAGATGTTGGTGAAAAAGATGGAAATGAGAAACTAAACACCTCCCACATTTGGTTCGCACCTAGTGTGAAAAATTGGGTGTTAAGTCATGTTTTAACTAACGGATTTTTTCCTTTCGCTTCTACTACTGACGTGCACCTACGCTCATCTATTGCAGTAAATGGTTTCTGCTCTGATTAATTTCTCAGGCGGCTCCACCTATGATAGATATGTTATGAAGTTTCCTCCCCTGTACCGCATTTGGGATAGAGTAGGCTTTCTCTTATACCAAGAAGGTGTAGATGCCTGTTGAGCCTATTGTGCCCAGTCAGGATTCCCACCAATTCTTTGATACTCTGTTGGGTCTTTGTTAGCAGTCGCCTTGCTTTAGAGCCGTCATGGTCTGGTATCATTTCCTTGGCCTGTCTACATCCTTCTGTCCTTCTCCAATTCTTCCTTGTTTTTTCCCAGGCCCAATTATTAAGTGCCTGGGAGATTTGTTTTTTGCTAAGACCAAGACATGGTTCGGGGCCTACGAAGGGGTCACTGGCCCGCTCATTGCCCTCGAAACCCTGGTGTCCTGGGACCCACCTCAGTCTCACTTCTCTGTTTGCTGCAAGCCTTTCCAATGTGTCTCTGCATTCCTGGACTAGCGCTGAGCTGGTCCTGGGTTTCTTAATCGCCTTGAGGGCAGCTTGACTATCAGAGTAGATGCAAATCCTCTCGTTACCTTCCAATGCCTCTCGTTTGTTCGCTACTTCGAGTATAGCAAACACCTCCGCTTGGAAAACTGTGCTCCCCAGCTGAACTTCAAACCAAAGACACCTCATGACTTTACGGTGACTTACCGATTTTCCAAGGTTGAACAGTTTTTCTACTCTGTGGAATCGACTACGACTTTCTATGTGTGAGCCTTGGCCTGTCTCATACCAGGGGACTCAGTCCATCTTCGGTGTACCAGTTTTTTCAGGACTTTTATGCACTCTAGTATCAGCTTGGAGCTTACCTTTGCGGCCGTGATAGCCTTAATGGTAGCTCTGCTGTCCGAGCATATTGATACGACTGTATTGCGGTGTCCGCAGCTTAGGATTATCTGTCCGCATTTTAATACAGCGAATACTTCGGCCTAGAAGACAGTGGCGTGCTCCCCCAGCCAGTATGCCCTACTGGTATGTGAGATCCCACCACAAAGCCCTGATCCAGCTCGCCCAATTGCCGAAAGCCCGACTGCAGGCCCATAGCGCGTAGGTGGCCATGCACATGCAGTGGTTTGTTGACCAGGATGCTTTCCTTAAGATATCGATCAATCAGCCTCTCCATCGCCTTCAGCGTAAAGCTGGTAAGGCTGACAGGTCGGTACGATTTGGGATCTGGAAAATCGCTTTTTC
Source organism: Anthonomus grandis grandis (assembly GCF_022605725.1). NCBI lineage: Eukaryota > Metazoa > Arthropoda > Insecta > Coleoptera > Curculionidae > Anthonomus > Anthonomus grandis. Next base: position 8,972,315 of record NC_065564.1, on the reverse strand, counting down.
CGGGTTTCGGAATGAAGACGACTTTCACTTGACGCCATAACTTTGGGACGTAGCCCTGAGCAAGGGACGACCTGAATAGTCTGGCTATGTGTGGGGTTAGTACTTCTAACCCGTTTTGCAAAATGCATGGATATAATCCATCCATGCCCGGAGATTTGAAGAGGGGGAATGTCTTCATTGCCCATTTCACCCTCTCGTAGTTAAATATTCTTCTAGCAGTCTCGAACTCTAAGCGAATCGGAGCCCGAGAACAGCTCGGAGGATCGCGAGATGAGTTGGGGTCTGGGAAGTGAGTGCGCTGCATGACCTTCAGTGACTCCCGCTCATTGGTAGTAAAGCCATCTGGAAGTGACAGCGACCCCAATTTACTTCCAGGTTCCTTGGACAGTACTTTGCACAGTCGTGCTGCGGAGAGTGTGTTTTCAACGTCATCGCATTACCGCCTCCAGCACTGTCTTTTGGAGTCCCTGAGTGTCTTTTTGTATTCCCTTTGAGCTGCGTGGAATGCATCCCAGTCAGTGGCAAGCCTAGTGCGGTTTCTGTAGGCTGGGGTATCGCACCGAGCCTGCTTCTTTAATTCAAAAAGAATGTGCCTGTGGTCCGACATTGTGACCTCAAGGGACACTCTTCATGAGCTGAAAAGGTTCACAGTATTGGGTTGGGTTGGGTTAGGTATAGGATAGTAAGGTCAATATTTGACTGACCCCTATTGCTGTAGAAATTTGGGACACTGCCTCGGTTAAGTAGTTCTAGGCCATTTGAGCACAGGAAGTCAACCAGGGAGCGGGCCCTTGGGTTCTCATCTCCGCATCCCCAAAGGCCGTGATGTGAATTCGAATCGCAGCCCATGAAAAGCGGGAGACCCAAGTCTTTACAGTATTTGACCACCGCAGTGACGGCCGGAGGGGGGGGGGTGATTCAATTTCGATGGGAAAGTAGGCAGAGCAGACTACCAGAGCCTTTCCCGTGTCCATTGACAGTTTGACGGCTACTAGGTCCCTTGTACAGAGTTAGTTTTAACAGAGCCCTGGCAAGTCCAGAGCTCCTGTAATAAGGCGACGTCGATATGGAGCTCAGTGAGCCTTTAGCACCGAATAGCGGTGGATGCTCTTCCATGCTGTAGATTCGCCTACAGAAATGTTAAAGGCATGCTGTATGGTGTGGGGCTGGCTGACTACCAGCACGCTTAGTCCTTGGAGCTGGAAGGGCCATCGTCTACGAATTGCCCTGGACCCTCTGAAGCTGCGGTGTCAGCAGTAGTGGCCTTTTCTAAGTCGGCGGCCGAGGGCCCAGGGGCCACTGTGGAAGTAGCCACCCTGGTGTCAACAGCCGCTTTCTTGCTCTCGATAAGAGAGGCCCTGGTGATGCTATAAAATAGCGAGCCCTGTCTGTCCCTTGTCGTTTTGGCCGGTCCCTCATCCACCCCTACCACCAGCCTGAGGCTCTTAGCCTCTTTCTTGCGCTCCCACACTTTCCACTGGGAGCACGGGAGGCCAGGATTTTGAAGCTCCAGAAGCCTCAGGGTGTCCTTGTCAGACTTATGTCCAATATCCGGGATACTTAAGATGGCCCGGCGGAAGCGAAGCGTGGAGGGATCCACTATTGTCAGCGTGATTCTCTCCCAAGGGGAAAGACTTGGGAGCACCCGACGGAGCCACTCCAGACTTTCCTGGTTCGCGGCCGTTAACAGAATGTGGTTCCTGATCAGCCGCGGTGGATGGAATTTCAGTGACTGTGCCTCACTGCCGGACGAAGTCCGCAGTATGGCCTCAGTCACCGAGTCCACGAATTGTAGGAGCTGTTCGCCAGTGAAACCGACCTCGGGCTGTCTCGTTCGGCACACTGCCAGCTGCAGCTTGGCCGATCGCGCATAGCTTACTTGAGGCCGGGACTCAGCGGTGCGCGGTCTCTTAGCGCCGCCAGCGCGCTCTGTAGGCGTAGACCCGGGTGTCCTGAGCCTTTTGGTGTAGTGTAGGTGCCAGGGCCGCCGCGGAAGCCGAGCCCAGGGAGCCCTTGGCATCTTCTGCAGCCCTAGACTTCCTTCTCCTTCTTTTCTCAGAACCGCAGAGGTTCTTTCTTTTCAGCTGTGCCCTGTTGAGAGCTCCAGCTAGATATTGAAGTCGGGGATTACCGGGTTCCCTGCTGAGGCAGAGCCCTCGGGGGTGGGAGAATGTGTGGGCCCATCAGAGGAAGGGCCCGCAACAGGAGCTGAAGGAAAGGTGGGCTCTGACGTATCAGAGCCCGCCATAGTGGAGGGGGAACGAAGGAGAGAAAGAGTTTCTTTAGTTTTTTGATGGTCCATGTTGGTTCCACGAGTATATCGGACTAGCGGTCCACCCAGGCAGAGCCGTTTACCTGGGTAAGGCTGGATACTCTCGCTGGAGGTCGCCCGGTATTCCAGAAGGAATGCCAGCGACCGTGTTTTGCCCCACGGCCATTCATCCCTCGGCACGTTGCCTACACACCTTGGATTGGGCTAAAGAAGAGAAGAAGACACGCAGGAAAAGACGAACACTAAAAAAGAAGAACAGCAGGCCGAGGGCGGCAGATAGGAAGCAGAAAGAAGAGAAAGCAGAGCCACAGCCAAGAATAGCGGAGGAAAGGTGTGACTCTAGTCCAACAATCCCAAGTGTTATTGCCGGGGAGTTTATCGACGTCCAGTCTAGATCTACCGGATTTAGTTTTAACAGGGTTACTGCGTGTAGGATGCAGGCTAGCCATTGACGAAAGTATCCTGTAGTCGTGGTAGTTTGATGACTATGGAGGTGCTAGCCAAGAAGAAAAACAAAAACGTCTCCGTGCAGGTCCAACAAACTACCCAAGAGGTGTGCTAGGGACCGTTCAGCCTTACGCCGATTAGAGCCCAGACCACCTCCCCAACCTCATGATAAGGGTTATTGTCAAAGTTGTATTTTTTAATGAGATCTAAAAATGTAAGGCGGAATTTTCTTGTGAGATTAAAAGAGAAATATGAGGAACAACTGTTTAAGGTTTTCGTCAGTTTTCCGAAAAACTATTGGATTTAAAAATTATTTTTCTATTTCGTCTAATGCGCATTGACACTCCGAACAACTTTTGTTCTAATAATTTTTTTCTCCTTTCAATAGTTTTCTAGAGAAAAAAAATAAAAGCTGCAATTATGAACATTTTCCCATGGGTACCGCTTACGTAATACGCTCAATATAATGCCCGTATCTCCTGAAATTCCCAAGGGATTTTAATAATTATTTGTCCAGATATTAACGATGAATACCTAAATCGACTGATGATGGTCTCAAACCTCTAAAAACTAAGATTTTGTTGTAAAAAAATTATTTAAAAAGTTAAACTCCCAAAACTCCCAAAGGATTTGGATAAAACTTTCAATTTTCTGAGGAACTAATGAATTTAAAAATTATTTTTCTTTTGCATCTAATGCGCATTGGAATTCTAAACGACTTTTGTTTTACCTATTTTTTTTTTCCTTCCAATTGTTTTCTAGAAATAAAATAAAAACTAAAATTATGAACAAACACTCGCTACCGCTTTACTCGTTCTTTCCCTTCCAATCCTTATATTCCTTTCTCTCCTTTGCCGCAATTACGCAAGCGCGCGACGCCTACTTTGACTCACTTACTGTCACTTCCCACATCAAAGTAGGCGGCGTCAATGTCGGCATTAAGATCAAAGGAAACGCGGCCTATGGCGTTTTATAAAGGTTTCTTTTCAGCTGATCTGCCTGTTGTTTGAACTGAGTTTTCTATCGCAGTTTGGAAATGAGAGACTATAAAACTTCTTCTCTATAAGACTATAAAACGTCCTCTTTTCTACCTTTCCCTTCAGCGTCTAGATTTCCATCACTTGTTAACTACCCACTTTTACTTTTCTTACACAAGACTATTCTCTTTACAGCGATTTCCTTCGTTACCCATTCAGCCATTCATCATATTTAATTTATCCCTGCTTTCTCTTCCACACTCACTCCTTTATTCTATTCTCTTTTCCTTACAATCTTCCGCCAAGATCATCCAGACAACCTGGAGGTGGTGGGAGATGCCCCCCTTCTCCCAAGTACTGTAGCATAAATCGACTGAATGGGAAGATGCACTGTAGTTAATGGAAGTGAGTCAAAAGGGAGGCGCTGCCCTAGATGTTAAGGATTGTGGTTTCCATTGAGTGAACATCAGCAATCCTGCTTTTCTAGTTAAATATCCCTATAGGAATCCCTAGGGATATACGGCCCCGACGAGACTGACCTCCAGATCATTCATCCAATCAATACCGTGAAAGCCAGTTTAAAAATGAGAGGTGGTGGGAGTTGCTTCTCCTAAGTACTATGGGAGGAATTAGCTAAATAGGAAGATGCACTGTAATTAAGGGAAGTGAGTCGAAAGGAAGGGGCTGTCATATTTAAACGAGTGTAGTCCCTATTGAGTGAAACTTGAGTGAATTTTTGTTCTCCTACTGAAATAGTCCGTATAAGGTATCTTCCGGCTTACCTTATCTAAGTGAGACAGAGAATATGGTTACTATATGTGTGTCTGGGAGATTTCTTCGTTATTCTTCAGCAATTTATTTTTTGGTGTTTTTTTAACCTGGTACTTACGTAGCCATAGAATGTCGTAGTCAGACAGCTGGTGTCACGTCATCCTGAACGACGTCTGTCAGAGCTATCAGTTTTTATTTTATTATTTCGGTCGGTTTTATATTCTCGGGGCCGGGTTAATAGGTTTTTTGCTTTTTCTGATTTTTATTTAATTTTCATACATTACATAGTCTTTAACCATCTTAAAACTGCCTGATTTTTGTTTGATAATATAAGTGTTTTTTTTTTGTCTAAAGTTTTTGGCTTTTATTATTGGACCGAACCGCGTATTGTGTACGATGGGTAGTTTTACATTAATACGCACCCGACATTTTGGCGACCGTGACAGGACTGGCAGTTTTACGGGTTGTGTTTAATCTTGTAGTGTATACGGACATATTTTGGCTACCCTACTTGATCACCGGGCAATCGGTCCGACGCGTTGTCGCCCTGGACTGGTGAACGCGGTTTAGCTGATTAACAGTGAGTATACAGTGCATAGCAATGGATCAGAAAAAGAAAAGTCGGAGAGTACTCCGCACCAGCTTTACCAAGACCGCTGGTGAGTTAGAGGGTCTTTTGTCATCACCGGAAGGAAAAGAGCGTGTGATTACGGTCTCTTTAGAATTGGTAAAACAGAAAATTGAGGATCTAAAGAGACTTGACGGGGATATTTATGCTCTTATGTTAGAAAAGGATGACACGGCAGAGACAGACTTACTAGCAGAAATGGAGGGTGCAGATGGATATGTTAAAAGGTATACAGATCTGAGTCTTCAATGTGAGGAATGTTTACAGCCTAGGGTAAAGGCAGATCCAGATGAAGAGGTAAATTCGGAGCGTAGTGTTAGCCACAGCATCAGACAAGGTAGGCGTAAATTTAAGTTACCTATTCTCGAGTTGAAAAAATTTGATGGAAATATCAAAGACTGGTTGCCTTTTTGGTCTCAGTTTCAAAAGGTTCACAATGATTTGGAAATAGACGACAACGACAAGGTCGAATATTTAATTCAGGCGACGGTTCAAGGCAGTAGGGCAAGGCAACTAGTCGAAAGTTTTCCCGCTACCGGAAGTAACTATAGTAAAATGGTAGAGTGTCTTCAAGCGCGGTTCGGTCGGGAAGACCTCCAGGTAGAAGTTTATGTGCGCGAGTTACTTAAATTAGTTATACACAATACCTCGTCTGGCAATAGATTAGACATAACTCGTTTGTATGATAAACTGGAAACTCAGCTACGGGCCTTAGAAACCCTCGGTATTACGTCCGATAAATACGCGGCGATGCTATTTCCGTTGGTCGAGTCTTGCTTACCGCCAGAGCTGTTAAGAATTTGGCAACGGACACCGGATATCGGAGACACTGGTATAAATTTGCAGGTTTCACTGGATAATACAGGTCTTACTACAATCGAAAATCGACTTAAAAGCCTCATGAATTTTCTAAAATTGGAAGTCGATAATGAGCAACATGTTTCTTTAGCAACAGAAGGTTTTAATTTGCGAAGCACTGTTCATAAGGATGTTAAACGGGGTGGTTACCAAACAAATAAAGCAGGCCAGGATTTTGAGCCAAAATTTCAAACCGCGATGGGCTTAATCAATTCAGATGGAACCACAAAATGTATTTTTTGTCGAAATTCTCATGAGAGCAGCAATTGTTTTAAGGTGCAGAAATTAGGTCGTGAGGAGAAAAAGGATATTTTGTCAAAAAATAGTGCATGCTTTCGATGTCTAAAACTGGGTCATTTTTCTAGAAAGTGTCGAGCACGCTTAAATTGTATAGTTTGCAGCAAATCCCATGTCACTTTAATGTGTCCTGAACTTCCATCTTGTAGCTCGGGTCAGTACAGCTCTGGTCGGAACAGCTCTGAGAAAAAGGACGTTATGGAAAGTGTAGTACAAAACGTAAATCAGACTCTGACAAATAGTTCTAATACACACGTATTTTTGCAAACTTTGCAGGTAAAAGTTAAGGGCGCGAATAAATCAAAGTACGTGCGTGCGCTGATCGATACCGGTTCCCAAAAAACTTATCTTTTAAAATCGACGGCTGATTTTTTGGGTTACCAATCGAAGAGGCAAATTAACGTTATTCATGGTTTGTTTGGAGGCACTGAGTTACCGCAAGTCCATTGCTGTTATGACGTCACTCTTAGTCACAACAACTACAGCTGTAATTTCGAGGCACTGGATCAACCCGTCATATGCAGTGGAGTGGATTCTGTATTCAATGGTCCTTGGATGAAAGAGTTACGAACACTGAACATCAAGATATCAGATTCACATAATTCTGGCCCTATTGAACTGTTAATAGGATCTGATATAGCGGGTAAATTATACACAGGCAAGAGACACATTTTGAGATGTGGACTGGTAGCTGTAGAAACTCTGTTAGGTTGGGTTTTGATGGGAAAAATACCAGTTGAACAAAAGGACACTTTGTCTATGTCCGCCGTTTCGCTTTTTGTTAATAACGCGTCCATTTCAAACCTCTGGGAACTTGACGTACTAGGCATAAGCGATCCAGTGGAAAGAAAAACTCGGGAGGAGACGGCATTGGCAGCAAAAGCATTGTTTCTAGAGACTGTTAAAACCGACGCCGAAGGACGATACGAGGTTAGACTTCCATGGCTGGAAGGACATCCAGCATTGCCCTGTAATTATGGCATTGCTAAGAAAAGACTGGATAATACCATCACTAAAGTCACGAAGGATGGTTATTACGAACTCTATGATCAGGTTTTTTAAGGACTGGCAAAGTGAGAACATCATTGAGGAGGTTTGCGAAGATCAAACAAGTTCAAAGGCTCATTACCTACCTCATAGGCCCGTAATCAAATTAAACTCATCCACAAAGATAAGACCGGTATTCGACGCTTCGGCCAGAGAAAAGGACAGTCCATCATTAAACCAGTGCCTTGAAAAGGGGGTTAATTTGATCGAAATGATTTCAAATATTTTACTGAGGTTTCGGCAGCAAAGAATTGGGGTAGTATCAGACATTCGGAAAGCATTTCTACAGCTTAGCATACACCCAGATGACAGGGATTTTCTTCGGTTCCTATGGCGAGATAAAAATGGCCAAGAAATAATATTTCGTCATCGTAGAGTGGTGTTTGGAATTAATAGTAGCCCTTTTTTGTTGGGAGCTTCGTTGGAGTACCATTTGTCAAAGATGTCCGAAAAATGTGAATCGATGGCAGTATCCAAGGACATTGTAGTTAAATTGTCAAAGGCTTTCTATGTTGACAATTGCGTTACTAGTGTCGCCAATGAGGAAGATTTGGAATCATTCGTCAAAGGATCTATCATGATAATGGCTGAAGGCAGATTTGACCTTAGAGGGTGGGAGTATACAGGTCAAGTCCAGGGTAACTCCCGAGACCCTACAACATCTGTACTGGGTATCAAGTGGAACAGGGTGGATGATACTTTATTTTTAAATCAGGACATCGGAAATATTGAAGAACTTCTTAGTCAGCCAGTAACCAAAAGATTGATGTTATCACTAGCACAACGGATATTCGATCAGGATTCAGTTGCCCGGCAGTTTTAATACCTAAGCTTTTATTACAAAAAACCTGGGAAAAGCAAGTAGGTTGGGATGTGCCAGTTAATGGGGAAATTGAGTCGTTGTTTAAGAATTGGCTTAAAGAAGTACCATATTTGTCGACTATTAAAATTGCCAGATGGATAAATGCTGGACCTCAAGAGGCTGAACAATGGTCCCTGCATATTTTTTGTGATGCAAGTAAGGAGGCCTTCTCTGCTGTAGTGTTTTTGAGAGGGGTCGAGAATGGTAGAGTATTTGTTCGTCTGTTGGGAGCTAAGTCAAGGGTAGCTCCAAAGAAGGTTTTATCTATACCAAGGCTTGAATTAATGGGAGCTCTGATTGCTGTAAGGTTATACAGTAACATCGTGGAGAATTTTGACAATAAACTGGAAGCCTTTTTCTGGAGCGATTCAACAACAGTCCTTTCCTGGATAGAAAGACCCGAGGAGTGGTCTACTTTTGTTTGGAATCACATTTCAGAAATAAGAAAACTCTCAGCTTCTGGCACCTGGAGACATGTACCTGGGTTGTTAAATCCTGCCGACTTACCATCTCGAGGCTGCTCTATTAAGCAATTGGTTCAATCAAGATGGTGGGAGGGTCCACAATGGCTTTATCAAAATCCTTTTAACACCCCCCTGGAAAGCCTTAGCTACGATGAGGAAGAAATTAATAGGGAGAGAAGGAAAAAGCTGGTTACTGTCTTAATAAATAATGAGCGTCAGAAAATATCTCTTATGGATTGGCACTTGGACTACTTTTCTCAGTATTTGAAAATTATACGGATGTGTGCATGGATATCTCGATTTATTTATAATACGAGAAATAAGGAGCGGCACACAGGGCCCTTAAGTACCGAAGAAATTAATCAAGCCGAGATATTTGTATTAAGACAAGTGCAACAAGAATTCTTTAAAGACAATAAAAATAGACTAAGCGGCATGGAACTTTTCGAAGATATGGATGGTGTCATTAGATTAAAATCCCGTATAAGTAATAGGAGTGATTGTGACAACTTCCTTTTTCCTGTGATATTACCTGGTAAACATTTTTTAGTAAACAGACTTATTTTTGGAGAACACTTAAAGTTAGGGCATATTGGCGCACAAAGTTTAATGTGTATTTTACGGCAAAATTTTTGGATTTTGGGTGGTCGTCGAGCCATTCGACATGCGATATCAAAGTGCGTAGTATGCAAGAGACACACATCGAAGCCGGTTACTGTAAGATCGCCACCCTTACCTATTGATCAGGTTCGCGATGCTATAGCATTTGAGATAACCGGTGTTGACTTTGCTGGTCCGTTATTTGTCAAATAGGGAGAAAAGGTATGGATATGCCTTTTTACATGTGCGGTATATCGGGCCGTTCATTTGGAACTTTGTTCATCTTTATCGGTTGTGTGTTTCATGCAAGCATTGCGTCGGTTTATTGCTAGGCGGGGTCGCCCTCGGACTATATACAGTGATAACGGGACAAATTTCGTGGGTACGGACAACGCGTTTTCGCGAGTAGACTTTAAAAAATTTGCCGAAACTAGTAGTACCGAGCGGATCCAATGGCGTTTTAATCCTCCAACGGCGGCGTGGTGGGGAGGATTCTGGGAAAGACTTGTCGGAGTGTTGAAACAATTGTTGCGTAAAGTATTGGGACGAGCTTTACTGGATTACGAAAGCTTGTTAACGATAATCTGTGATTGTGAGGCCATCATCAATTCGCGGCCACTCACTTGTTCGTCAACCAACCCTAATGAGTTGGTACCTTTAACCCCCATAATGTTTCTTAGGGATCAGTTGGTGAGTGGTGTTCCAGATTGTGATGCTGTTGACCGTCACTCTCTGTCTAGGAAGGTACAGCATAGACAGAAATTGGCAGAGGATCTTCGTCGAAGGTTTCGTAATGAATACCTAGGGCAGTTGCAGCTATGGTCCAAGGGAAGTTCCAGTTATCAAGTTAAGATGGGGGATGTGGTTTTTATTGGCAATAACCTAGATAAGCGGGTTAATTGGCCGTTAGGGAGGGTTATTGAGCTGTTACCTGGCAAAGATGGTGAGGTTCGAGTGGTGCGGGTCAGTACCGAAAGGGGCCAACTTTTGAGACCTGTACAACGTCTCTACCCCTTGGAATGTGCAGAAGAGGGCTTAATGGATAGCAAGGCATTGACTAGCCCTAAATCGAGGTTGGCCGAGACAAATGTACCCTGTGGGGACTCAAGTGAATCTGCGGGCGATATCGAGACCGCGAATCCGGGAGTGTCCAAAAGCAGAGTACCCGAACCGAACGCAGATAATACGGCATATGTTTCGCGGAGCGGTCGTACGGTTCGCGTACCGGTCAGGTATAGGGACAATGATTAGGATTACTTTTACATAGAGCTAATTGTTTTGTTTGTGTAGGGTAGGTAGGTAGTTGACATTTTTAAGGCTTATTACATTGTTATTATTGAACCTACTTATTTACATTGTTTACATGTTGTCTCTGTTTTAGTTAGGTGAGTCATGTTTCTTTTGTTTTAAAAACATGCCTCAGGTGGGAGAATGTCACGTCATCCTGAACGACGTCTGTCAGAGCTATCAGTTTTTATTTTATTATTTCGGTCGGTTTTATATTCTCGGGGCCGGGTTAATAGGTTTTTTGCTTTTTCTGATTTTTATTTAATTTTCATACATTACATAGTCTTTAACCATCTTAAAACTGCCTGATTTTTGTTTGATAATATAAGTGTTTTTTTTTTGTCTAAAGTTTTTGGCTTTTATTATTGGACCGAACCGCGTATTGTGTACGATGGGTAGTTTTACATTAATACGCACCCGACAGCTGGTCAACCTTGAAAAATCGGTAAGTCACTTATAGAGTCATGAGGGGTCGTTGGTTTAAAGTTCAGCTTGGCAGTCGTCACTTAATTAGCGAGAACCCAGAACAAAAAAAGAAGTAAGATAGACATAGGAGATCCAGGAAGTTGAAAAGAGAGATGTGGCTGTAAAAGACAGAAACGACAAACTAAACACCTCCCACGTTTTGGTCCCACCTAATGTAAAAATTTGAAATTGAGAAAAAGTTTATGTTTGAATTAACTGATTTCTTATTTTGCTGGTGCTACTCACTTGCACCTGTGCCAATCTATTGCAGTAAATGGTTCCTACTCTGATTGGTTCCCTCCAATGTGCCTGAAGCTTGAATAGAAGCTGTCAACTCAAACTTCTCTTCTCATCAATACTCTTTATACTAGCATTCGCTCACACTTCCAAGCCACAGTCTCTTATGTATATTAGCTCCGCTTATCTTTAAGAAATGGGATACTGTCAAATCCCTCTCCTCTTACTGTAGTCTTTAACGCCACTGACATGCTCTCTTTCAGCCCTTCCTGGAGACTTGTGAGCGCCGGTGTCGGTATGTAGATCAAAGTAAAATAGGGACCAGACCCCGCCCACCCCGAGAATCCATACAACAGAATACAACATCAAAGAGGGCCGCGTCAATGTCGCTTTGAAGATCATAGTCGAAGTGACCAGACGCCGCCTACTTTGATCCACATGCCGCCACCTGAAACTTCAAAGCAAGCCGCGTCAGTGTCGACATGAAGATCAAAGGAAATACAATTTGTCGCGTATTACAACAGTCTCTTTGTTTTTCCACCTGAGAAAAGTTACTGGATTTTCTGTTCAGCTTATGGAAGTTCTCAATGAAGACTCTCAAACTCTTGGTGAAAACAAATCTTTAATGTCTTTCCTTCCTTCGTTACCAATTGACCCATTCAGCCTTTCCATCATATTCACTTCATACCTGCTTTCGTACATCCTGCAATTCACTCTCTGTTCCACTCTCACTCCCTCATTCTCGACTGTATCTTTTCTATGGATCCTTAAAGTAAATAATATTTTCTTTTAGAATACTGAAATTGTTGCTGAAGCTTTGATGCCAATGGCCCTCACCATCACTACTGGAACAACGATAGACTGTAAGGTGGCTACTGGTATAGTGATGTCCATAGCTGCCAGAGGCTACGTGCTGTGGCTGATCAATGTTGTGACAGCGATTTGCTTGATTTCCATTGGGACAAAGGTAGGAGAACTTAAATAGTTTCTGTCTCTTTTATATAGATGAAGCTCTCATATAGTATCATCAAGTGTCTTCGTGACAATTTGTACATACATTAAGATGTCTACATGGAAATATGCTTCGTTCTGCCAGGAAGCTTTAGCTTCATGATCTACTGTGACGATTTCTGCTTCAGATGTTGCGTTGTCAATATCTTCTTTAATAATGGACTTACAGTCATAATTATTTATATAAAGTTAAAAAGTAAATGATTCTTTAGCAGAATCTTTTTAAATTTTGTTAATAGCATCAACCGTTTACCAGCTCTAACCACTTGAAATTTGCTTCACGTTAGCAGGCTATTGCTGCGTCAACGTCGCAGTTTTTGGTTTATAACTTTTGATATACTAGAGCTAGAATAATAAAATAAACTTTAGTTGATTGCCATTGATTAGCTCTAATATATTGATAATAATGGCTAAAGCCTTAAACTTAATACTTGCCGAGATATCTCACCTGACAATTCCAATGCCTTCTCCAATAAAGTGCCGACACGAAAATTACTCATATCTTTTTTGATAGTTGATCTACAGTTATGAGCATAATAACCAAAATAGAAGAAAAATTTATTGTCTACAAGAATCTTTTAAAATTTTATGAATAGCTTTAACAGTTTTAAAGTTATGACCATTTGAAAGTTGCTTCACGTCAGCAGGGCCTTGCTGCGTCAACGTCGCAGTTTTTGGTTGATAACTTTTGATATACTAGAGCTAGAATAATAGAATAACCTTTATTTGATTGATATTGGTTAGCTCTAATATATTGATTATAATTACTAAAGCCTTAAACCTAATACTTGCGGAGATATCTCACCTGATAAATGCAATGCCTACTCCAATAGAGTGCCGACACGAGAATTACTCATATCTTTTTTGATAGTTGATCTACAGTTATGAGCATAATAACCAAAGTGGAAGAAAAATTCATGATCTATACGAATCTTTTAAAATTTTAATAATGGCATTAATGGTTTTAAAGTTACGACCATTTGAAAGTTGCTTCACGTCAGCAGGCCCTTGCTGCGTCAACGTCGCAGTTTTTGATTGATAACTTCTGATATACTAGAGCTAGATTAATAAAACAAACTTTATTTGATTAATATTGATTAGCTCTAATATATTGATCCTAATTACTAAAGCCATAAACCTAATACTTGCGGAGATATCTCACCTGATAAATGCAATGCCTACTCCAATAGAGTGCCGACACGAGAATTACTCATATCTTTTTTGATAGTTGATATACAGTTATGAGCATAATAACCAAAGTGGAAGAAAAATTCATGATCTATACGAATCTTTTAAAATTTTATCAATAGCTTTAAGAGTTTTAAAGTTATGACCATTTGAAAATTGCTTCACGTCGGCAGGCCCTTGCTGCGTCGACGTCGCAGTTTTTGGTTTATAACTTTTGATATACTAGAGCTAGAATCATAAAATAAGCTTTATTTGATTGATATTGATTAGCTCTAATATAATGATTATAATTACTAAAGCCATAAACCTAATACTTGCGGAGATATCTCACCTGATAAATGCAATGCCTTCTCCAATAGAGTGCCGTTACGAAAATTACTCGTATCTTTTTTGGTAGTTGATCTACAGTTATGAGCATAATAACCAAAGTGAAAGAAAAATATATTGTCTATAAGAACCTTTTAAAATTTTATGAATAGCTTTAACAGTTTTAAAGTGATGACCATTTGAAAGTTGCTTTACGTCAGCAGGTCCTTGCTGCGTCAACGTCGCAGTTTTTGGTTGATAACTTCTGATATACTAGAGCTAGAATAATAAAACAAACTTTATTTGATTAATATTGATTAGCTCTAATATATTGATCCTAATTACTAAAGCCATAAACCTAATACTTGCGGAGATATCTCACCTGATAAATGCAATGCCTACTCAAATAGAGTGCCGACACGAGAATTACTCATATCTTTTTTGATAGTTGATCTACAGTTATGAGCATAATAACCAAAGTGGAAGAAAAATTCATGATCTATACGAATCTTTTAAAATTTTAATAATGGCATTAATAGTTTTAAAGTTACGACCATTTGAAAGTTGCTTCACGTCAGCAGGCCCTTGCTGCGTCAACTTCGCAGTTTTTGGTTGATAACTCTTGATATACTAGAGCTAGAATAATAAAATAAACTTTAGTTGATCGCCATTGATTATCTCTAATATACTGATAATAATAACTAAAGCCATAAACCTAATACTTGTGGAGATATCTCATCTAGTAAATGCAATGCCTTCTCCAATAGAATGCCGACACGAAAATTCCTCATATCTTTTTTGATACTTGATCTACAGTTATGAGCATAATAATCAAAGTGAAAGAAAAATTCATTGTCTACAAGAATCTTTTAAAATTTTACTAATAGCATTAACAGTTTTAAAGTTATGACCATTTGAAAATTGCTTTACGTCGGCAGGCCCTTGCTGCGTCAACGTCGCAGTTTTTGGTTGATAACTTTTGATATACTAGAGCTAGAATAATAAAATAAACTTCATTTGCTTGATGTTGATTAACTCTAATATATTGATCCTAATTACTAAAGCCATAAACCTAATACTTGCGGAGATATCTCACCTGATAAATGCAATGCCTTCTCCAATAGAGTGCCGACACGAAAATTACTCATATCTTTTTTAATAGTTGATCTACAGTTATGAGCATAATAACTAAAGTGAAAGAAAAATTCATTATCTATAAGAATCTTTTAAAATTTTAACAATAGCATTGAAAGTTTTAAAGTTATGACCATTTGAAAGTTGCTTCACGTCAGCAGGCCCTTGCTGCGTCAACTTCGCAGTTTTTGGTTGATAACTTTTGATATACTAGAGCTAGAATAATAAAACAAACTTTATTTGATTAATATTGATTAGCTCTATTATATTGGTCATTAGTACCAAAGGCTTAAACCTAATAGTTGCGGAGATATCTCACCTGATAAATGCAATGCCTTCTCCAATAGAGTGCCGACACGAAAATTACTCATATCTTTTTTAATAGTTGATCTACAGTTATGAGCATAATAACTAAAGTGAAAGAAAAATTCATTATCTACAAGAATCTTTTAAAATTTTAACAATAGCATTGAAAGTTTTAAAGTTATGACCATTTGAAAGTTGCTTCACGTCAGCAGGCCCTTGCTGCGTCAACTTCGCAGTTTTTGGTTGATAACTTTTGATATACTAGAGCTAGAATAATAAAATAAACTTTATTTGACTAATATTGGTTAGCTCTGATATATTGATTATAATCACTAAAGCCTTAAGCCCAATACTTGCGGAGATATCTCACCTGATAAATGCAATGCCTTCTCCAATAGAGTGCCGACACGAAAATTACTCATATCTTTTTTGATAGTTGATCTAGAGTTATGAGCATAATAACCAAAGTGAAAGAAAAATATATTGTCTATAAGAATCTTTTAAAATTTTATAAATAGCTTTAACAGTTTTAAAGTTATGACCATTTGAAATTTGCTTTACGTCGGCAGGCACTTGCTGCGTCAACGTCGCAGTTTTTGGTTGATAACTTTTGATATACTAGAGCTAGAATAATAAAATAAACTTTATTTGATTGATATTAGTTAGCTCTAATATATTGATAATAATTACTAAAGCCTTAAACCTAATACTTGCGGATATATCTCACTTGATAAATGCAATGCCTCCTCCAATAGAGTGCCGACACGAAAATTACTCATATCTTTTTTGATAGTTGATCTAGAGTTATGAGCATAATAACCAAAGTGAAAGAAAAATATATTGTCTATAAGAATCTTTTAAAATTTTATAAATAGCTTTAACAGTTTTAAAGTTATGACCATTTGAAATTTGCTTCACGTCAGCAGGCACTTGCTGCGTCAACGTCGCAGTTTTTGGTTGATAACTTTTGATATACTAGAGCTAGAATAATAAAATAAACTTTATTTGATTGATATTAGTTAGCTCTAATATATTGATAATAATTACTAAAGCCTTAAACCTAATACTTGCGGATATATCTCACTTGATAAATGCAATGCCTCCTCCTATAGAGTGCCGACACGAAAATTACTCATATCTTTTTTGATAGTTGATCTACGGTTATGAGCATAATAATTAAAGTGAAAGAAAAAATATTTATACACAAGAATCTTCTAAAATTTTATCAATAGCATTAACAGTTTTAAAGTTATGACCATTTGAAAGTTGCTTCACGTCAGCAGGCTCTTGCTGCGTCGGCGTCGCAGTTTTTTATCGATAACATTTGATGTACTAATGCTAGAATAATAAAATAAACTTTATTTGATTGATATTGATTAGCTCTAATATATTGTTTATATTTACTAAAGCCTTAAACCTAATACTTACGGAGATATCTCACCTGATAAATGCAATGCCTTCTCCAATAGAGTGCCGACAAGAAAATTACTGATATCTTTTTTTATAGTTGATCTACAGTTATGAGCATAATAATTAAAGTAAAAGAAAAATTCATTATCTATAAGAATCTTTTAAAATTTTAACAATAGCATTAACAGTTTTAAAGTTATGACCATTTGAAAGTTGCTTCACGTCAGCAGGCCCTTGCTGCGTCAACTTCGCAGTTTTTATTTGATAACTTTTAATATACTAGAGCTAGAATAATAAAATAAACTTTATTTGATTGATATTGATTAGCTCTAATATATTGTTTATATTTAATAAAGCCTTAAACCTAATACTTACGGAGATATCTCACTTGATAAATGCAATGCCTTCTCCAATAGAGTCCCGACACGAAAATTACTCATATCTTTTTTGATAGTTGATCTACAGTTATAATTGAATAATAATTAAACATAATTAAAGCGAAAGAAAAAATCATTATCTACAAGAATCTTCTAAAATTTTAACAATAGCATTAACAGTTTTAAAGTTATGACCATTTGAAACTTGCTTCACGTCAGCAGGCCCTTGCTGCGTCAACGTCACAGTTTTTGGTTTATAACTCTTGATATACTAGAACTAGAATAATAAAATACACTTTATTTGCTTGATGTTGATTAACTCTAATATATTGATCCTAATTACTAAAGCCATAAACCTAATACTTGCGGAGATATCTCACTTGATAAATGCAATGCCTTCTCCAATAGAATGCCGACACGAAAATTACTCATATCTTTTTTGTTGGTTGATCTACAGTTATAAGCATAATAACCAAAATGGAAGAAAAATGTATTGTCTACAAGAGCTTTTAAAAATTTTGTCAATAGCGTGAACAGTCTCCAAGTTATGACCATTTGAAATTTGCTTCACGTCAATACAGCCTTCTTTCGTTAACCTGGGAGTCTTTGATTGATAACTTTTAATGTACTGAAGCTAGAATCATAAAATAAACATCAATAGATTAGTTACATTAGTGACTGTGATTCCGCATCATACAAAAGTTATCATGAAGGGGAAATTATTATTTTTAAGCGAGTTTACACCTGCAAGTCTGCAACGAGGTCAAGATGGACATCCCAATGGCCTCTTATTAAAGGACAACAAGGAGAAGAAAATAATGTTGATGTGATGGTTTTGATAATGAAGCAAATGAGAGGCTAAAGAAGCAAGACAACCATTATCATACCCTTCAAACTTATGATCAGTGTAGTTCCCTACTGTCATCTTCTTCATGTCTCTAATGATTCTTTTGGTACTTATTTATTAATACGTTTTCATAAGAGCTTTGCTGGTCAACTACTATATTTATTTATTATGTTCCTAACTTAATTCTCTCATAATTAAGTTTTTTTTCTCTTATTTCAGGTCTTTCGAAGTCCAGGACTATTAGGCTAGTAAGTACCTAAGCAATTACTTAATTAATTAATTAATTTATCGTGAAAGGCTCTATTTGCCGTTTTGTTCAGAAGCAACATGTATTCCATCCCTTCCATCTCTCCTCTATCTAAACCTCCTCTATCTCTCTCTGCCTTTGGAACCTCTTCCATAACCAGCTCTTCTGATTTTATTATTTGCAGTATAACGTTGAGTGTACAATTCCCTGTTGTTTCTTGTCAGAATCCACCTTTCTGCAATCAGAAATTATTAATTATCACAATGGAATGGAATGAATACATGTGGCGCCATCTAAAAGTGATGCTTAAAGGCATAAATTAAGGTCATTGAATCTGAAAAGGTAAAACATTTAAATAAATGGCGCATTTTGGTCTAACAGTCATGCTTTGAATTAAGGTAATCAAGTCGAAAAGGGGATAAAATATTCTATATCTCAGAAACTATTCATCACAAATTCATAAAGTAAATTTTAAGATACTGAGAATTTAATTGTTTACAAACTTTATCTAACGAACGCTTTTACTGCAAATTTCTGAGCAAACAAGAAAATAAATGAGGTTACTAAGTGCTACTGCCCTAACTCGGACTACTTGGATAAAATATTAATTATCTCCCAAACTATTCATTACAAATTCGTAAAATAAATTCTAGGATACTCAGAAATTATTTCTCTAGATATTTTATCTAAAGCTCAGAAGGCTTTTAATGCAAATTTCTGAGGTAACAATGAAAAAATTGACGATTACTGAGTGCCGCTACTTTACACTCGGCTTGCCTGGAAAAAATATTCAATATCTCAGAAAACGTCCATCCCAAATACAGAAAATTAATCTTAGAATGCTCAGAAATTAATTTTCTAAAACATTATTTAAAGCTCAGAACGCTTTTACTGCAAGTTTCTGAGCTAGCAACGAAAGAATTGAGGTTTTTTGAATGCCTCTGTTTTTACTCGACTTGCCTGGATAAAATATTTAATATCTCAGAAAATATTCATCACAAATTTGTAAATAAATTTTAGGATACTCAAAAAATAATTTTCTATCAACTACATTTAAAGCTCAGAGCGCTTTTACTGCAAATTTCTGAGCTAGCAACGATAGAATTGAGATGAATGCCACTGTCTTCACTCGGCTTGCCTGGATAAAATATTCAATATCTCAGAAAATCTTTATCACAAATTCGCAAAATAAAATTTAAAATGCTCAGAAATGAATTCCCTAAAACATTGTTCAAAGCTCAGAAAACTTTAACCGCAAATTTCTGACCTAGCAACGTAAGAATTGAGGTTAACTGAATGCCTGAAAATTTTCAATATCTCAAAAAGTTTTCATCGCAAATTCGTAAAATGAATTTTAAAATGCTCAGACGCTTTTACTGAACATTTCTGAGCTAGCAACGAAAGAAATAATGTTTACTGAACGCCACTGTCTTCACTCGACTTACCTGCATAAAATATTCAATATCTCAGAAAATAATAATCCCAAATTTGTAAAATAAATTTAAGGTTACTCAGAAAATATGTTTCTACAAACTACATTTAAAGCTCAAAGCGCCTAGACTGCAAATTTCTGAGCTAGAAACGAAAGAAATGAGGACTTGTCTGAATAAAATATTTAATATCTCAGGAAATATTCATCTCAAATTTGTAAATTAAATGTCAAGATACTCAAAAATTCATTTTCTACAAATTTTATTTAAAGCTCAGAGTGCCTTTACTGCATATTTCTCTGAGCTAGCAACGAAAGAAATGAGGTTTACTGAATGCCACTGTCTTCACTCGACTTACCTGGATAAAATATTCAATATCTCAGAAAATATTTATGATAAATAGGTAAAATAAATTATAAATTGCTCAGAAATTAATTCTGTAAAACTTTATTCAAAGCTCAGAAAGCTTTTACTGCACATTTCTGAGCTAGCAACGAAAGAAATGAGATTTAGGGAATGCCAATGTCTTCACGCCACTTGCCTGGATAAAATATTTAATATCTCAGAAAATATTTATCACAAATTCGTAAAATAAATTTTAAAATGGTCAGAAACTAATTCCCTAAAACTTTGTATAAAGCTCAGAACGCTTTTACGGCAAATTTCTGAGCTACCAACGAAAGAATTCAGATTTATTAAATGCCACCGTCTTCACTCGACTTGCCTGAATAAAATATTTAATATCTCAGAAAATATTTATCTTAAAATTGTAAAATAAATTTTAGGATACTCAAAAATTAATTTTCTAGAAACTTTATTTGAAGCTCAGAACGCTTTAACAGCAAATTTTTAAGCTAGCAACGAAATAAATGAGGTTTACTGAATACCACTGTCTTCACTCGACTTGCCTGTATAAAATATTTAATATCTCAAAAAATATTCATCCCAAATTCGTAAAATAAATTTTAAAATACTCAGAAATTAATTCTTTAAAACTTCGTTCAAAGGTCAGAGCACTTTTACTGCAAGTTTCTGAGCTAGCAACGAAGGAAATGATGTTTACTGAATGCCACTCTCTTCACTTCTTGCCTGTATAAAATATTTAATATCTCAGAAAATATTTATCACAAATTCGTAGAATAAATTTTAAAATGCTCAGAAATTAATTCTCTAAACTTTGTTTGAAGCTTAGAATGCTTTTACTGCACATTTCTGAGCTAGCAACAAAAGAAATGAGGTTTACTGAATGCCACTGTCTTCACTCCTTGCCTGTATAAAATATTTAATATCTCAGAAAATATTTATCACAAATTCCTAAAATAAATGTCAGGATACTCAGAAATTCATTTTCTACAAACTTCATTCATAGCTCAGAGCGCTTTTACTATAAATTTCTGAGCTAGCAACAAAAGAATTGAGGTTTACTGAATGTCATTGTCTTCACTCGGCTTGGCTGTATAAAATATATAATAGCTCAGAAAATATTCGTCCCAAATTTGTAAAATAAATTTTAAGATACTCAGAAATTAATTTTCTACAAACTTCATTCAAGGTTCAGACCGCTTTTACTGTAAATTTCTAAGCTAGCAACGAAAGAAATGAGGTTTACTGAGTGCCGCTGACTTCACTTGACTTGCCTGTATAAAATATTTAATAGTTCAGAAAATATTGATTCCAAATTTGTAAAATAAATTTTAGGATACTCAGAAATTAATTTTTTACAAACTTCATTCAAAGTTCAGAGCGCTTTTACTATAAATTTCTGAGCTAGAAACGAGAGAATTGAGGTTTACTGAATGCCACTGTCTTCACTCTGCTTGCATGGATAAAATATTCAATATCTCAGAAAATATTTATCCCAAATTTGTAACATACATTTTAAAATGCTCAGAAATTAATTCTCTAAACTTGATTTGAAGCTCAGAATGCTTTTACTGCCAATTTCTGAGCTTGCAATGAAAGAAATGAGGTTTACTTAGTGCTACTATCTTTACTCGGCTTGCCTGGATAAAATATTCAATATGTTATAAAATATTTATCAGAAATAGGTAAAATAAATTTGAAGATACTCAGAAATTAATTTATTACAAGCTTTATTTGAAGCTCAGAGCGTTGTTACCGCACATTTCTGAGCTAGCAACGAGAGAATTACTCGGCATGCCTGCATAAAATTTTCAATATCAATAAGTTTTCATCGCAAATTCGTAAAATGAATTTTAAAATGCTCAGAAATTAATTCTCTAAAACTTTATTTAAAGCTCAGAATGCTTTTATTGCACATTTCTGAGCTAGCAACGAAAGAAGTGAGTTTTACTGAGTGCCGCTGCTTTCACTTGGCTTGCCTGTATAAAATATTTAATAACTCTAAATATTCCAATCCCAAAATGTGTAAAATAAATTTTAGGATACTCAGAAATTAGTTCTATACAAACTTTAATTAAAGCTCAGAACGCTTTTACTATAAATTTTTGAGCTAGCAACAAAAGAAATAAGGTTTACTGAAATTCACTCTCTTCACTCGACTTGCCTGTATAAAATATTCAATATCTCAGAAAATATTTATCACAAATTTATAAAACAAATTTTAGGATACTCAGAAATAAATTTTTTACAAACTTTACAAGCAACGATAGAATTGATGTAAATGCCACTGTCTTCACTCGGCTTGCATGGATAAAATTGTTGAATATCTTAAAAAATATTCATTATAAATTCGTAAAATAAATTTTAAAATGCTCAGAAATTAATTCTGTAACACTTTATACAAAGCTCAGAACGCTTTTACTGCATATTTCCGAGCTAGCAACAAAAGAATTAAGGGTTTACTGAATGCCACTGTCTTTATTCGGCTTGCCTAGATAAAATATTCAATATCTGAAAAAATATTTATCACAAATTCGTAAAATAAATGTTAAAACACTCAGAAGTTAATTTTCTACGAACTTCATTTAAAGGTCAAAGCGCTTTTACTGCAGATTTCTGAGCCAGCAACGAAAGAAATTAGGTTTACTGAGTGCCGCTGCCTTCACTCGGACTATCTGGATAAAATATTTAATATCTCAGAAAATGTCCATCACAAATACGGAAAATTAATCTTAGAATGCTCAGAAATTAATTTTCTACTACTTTATTTAAAGCTCAGAACGCTTTTACTGCAGATTTCTGGGCTAGCAACAAAAGAAATGAAGTTTACTGAATGCCACTGTCTTCACTCGCCTTGCCTGAATAATATATTCAATATCTCAGAAAATATTTATCGCAAATTTGCAAAATAAATTTTAAAATGTTCAGAAACTAATTCCCTAAAACTTTGTTTAAGGCTCAGAACGCTTTTATTGCAAATTTTTGAACTAGCACGAAAGAATTGAGGTTTTTTGAATGTCTCTGTTTTTACTCGACTTGCCTGGATAAAATATTTAATATCTCAGAAAATATTCTTCTCAAATTTGTAAAACAAATTTTAGAATACTCAGAAAATAATTTTCTACCAACCACATTTAAAGCTCAGAGCGCTCTTACTGCAAATTTCTGAGCTAGCAACGAAAGAATTCAGGTTTACTAAATGCCATGGTCTTTATTCGGCTTGCCTGCATAAAATATTCAATATCTCAGAAAATATTCATTACAAATTCTTAAAATAAATTTTAGGATACTCAGAAATTAATTTCTTTACAAAAGCTTAGAAAGCTCTTACTGCACATTTCTGAGCTAGCAACGAAAGAAATGAGGTTTACTGAATGCCACTGTCTTTACTCGGCTTGCTTGGATATAATATTCATTATCTCAGAAAATATTCATCACAAATAGGTGAAATAAATGTCAGGATACTCAGAAATTATTTTTCTACCAACTTTCTTTAAAGCTCAGAACGCTTTTACTGCAAATTTCTGAACTAGCAACGAAAGAAATGGAGTTTACTGAATGCCACTGTTTTCATTCGGCTTGCCTAGATAAAATATTCAATATCTCAGAAAATATTTATCTCAAATTTGTAAAATAAATTTTAGGATGCTCAAAAATTAATTATCTACAAACTTTATTCAATGCTCTGAGCGCTTTTATTGCAAATTTTTGAGCTAGCAACGAGAAAATTGAGGTTTACTGAAAGCCACTGTCTTCACTTCACTTGCCTGTATACAAAATTTCAATATCTCAAAAAATATTCATCATAAATACGTAAAATAAATTTTAAGATACTCAGAAATTAATTTTCTACCAACTTCATTTAAAGCTCAGAGCGCTGTTACTACACATTTCGGAGCTAGCAACGAAAGAAATTAGGTTTACTGAGTGCCGCTGCCTTCACTCGCCTTATCTGGATAAAATATTCAATATCTTAGAAAATATTCATCAAAAATTCGAGAAATTACTCTTAGAGTGCTCAGAAATTAATTCTTTAAAACTTTATTTAAAGCTCAGACCGCTTTTACTGTAAATTTCTGAGCTAGCAACCAAAGAAATGAGGTTTACTGAGTGCCGCTGACTTTACTTGACTTGCCTGTATAAAATATTTAATAGTTCAGAAAATATTGATTCCAAATTTGTAAAATAAATTTTAGGATACTCAGAAATTAATTTTTTACAAACTTCATTCAAAGTTCAGAGCGCTTTTACTATAAATTTCTGAGCTAGAAACGAGAGAATTGAGGTTTACTGAATGCCACTGTCTTCACTCTGCTTGCCTGGATAAAATATTCAATATCTCAGAAAATGTTTATCACAAATTCGTAAAATAAATTTAAGGATACTCAGAAAATAATTTTCTACAAATTACATTCAAAGCTCAAAGCGCTTTTACTGCAAATTTCTGAGCTAGAAACGAAAGAAATGAGTACTTGTCTGTATAAAATATTTAATATCTCAGAAAATATTCATCCCAAATTTGTAAAATAAATTTAGGGATACTTAGAAATTAATTCTCTACAAACTTCATTCAAAGGTCAGAGCGCTTTTACTGCAAATTTCTGAGCTAGCAACGAAAGAATTGAGGTTCACTGAAAGCCACTGTCTTCATTTGGCTTGCCTGGAGAAAATATTCAATATCTCAGAAAATATTCATCACAAAATTGTAAAATATATTTTAGGATACTCAGAAATTAATTCTATAAAACTTCGTTCAAAGCTCAGAGCACTTTTACTGCAAATTTTAGAGCTAGAAACGAAAGAAATAAGATGCTCTTTCTGCAAATTTCTGAGGTAGCAACGAAAGAAATGGAGTTTACTGAATGCCACTGTCTGCACTCGACTTGCCTGTATAAAATATTTAATATCTCAGAAAATATTCACCACAAATTCGTAAAGTAAATTTTAAAATACTCAGAAATTAATTCTATAAACTCTATTCAAAGCTCAGAACGCTTTTACTGCAAATGTCTGAGTTAGAAACAAAAGAAATTAGGTTTACTGAGTGCCGCTGACTTGACTCGGCTTATCTGGATAAAATATTCAATATCTTAGAAAATGTTCATCAAAAATTCAAGAAATTAATCTTAGAATGCTCAGAAATTAATTCTCTTAAACTTTATTCAAAGCTCAGAACGTTTTTACTGCACATTTCTGAGCCAGCAACGAAAGAAATGATGTTTACTCAACGCCACTGTTTTCACTCGACTTACCTGGATAAAATATTTAATATCTCAAAAAATAATCATCAAAAATTTGTAAAATAAATTTAAGGATACTCAGAAATTAATTTTCTATAAACTTTATTTAAAGCTCAGAACGCTTCTACTGCAAATTTCTGAGCTTGCAATGAAAGAAATAAGGTTTACTCAGTGCTACTATCTTTACTCGGCTTGCCTGGATAAAATATTCAATAACCCTAAATCTTCATCCCAAATTTGTAAAATAAATTTCAAGATACTCAGAAATTAATTTACTACAAGCTTCATTTAAAGCTCAGAGCGCTGTTATTTGTAAAATAAATTTTAGGATGCTCAAAAATTAATTATCTACAAATTTTATTCAAAGCTCTGAGCGCGTTTACTGCAAATTTCTAAGCTAGAAACGAAAGAAATGAGGTTTACTGAATGCCACTCTCTTCACTTCTTGCCTGTATAAAATATTTAATATCTCAGAAACTATTCATCACAAATTCGTAAAACAAATCTCAAGATACTCAGAAATTAATTTTCTGTAAATTTTATTCGAAGCTCAGAGCGCTTTTACTGCAAATTTCTGAGCTAGCAAAGAAATTATTGAGGTTTCTTTCTTTACCTCATTCTTTGCTTCAGTCAACCACAACTCCCCGATTTCAATCCCATGCCTGGCCACAGTAGAATCATCAGCAAACTGCCAACGTTTGCCATTTAATGCTGCCAAGTGATTAATGCTGTCTGATTAACGGATATTAGGAATAGAAGGGATCCTACAATGGATCTTTATGAGTAACCTCAGCCCAGTCTGGCGTACTCTGTCGAAGGCTCCGCGATTCCTGACATAAGCAGGCAATGACTTAATTTATCCAACCACACACCTGAATTAGTGACACACGATCGAATGCCTCACAAAGATCATAGAAGCCATTCACAAGATACTTAAGCAAAGTCCATTAATAACAAGGGAGCAGGAGGCCTTGAGAAGAAAGTTAACGCCCCTTCAATATTCTAAGGATCTTGTTTTGGACTGTCTGGATGGCCTCAAAGTGCCTAGAGTGACCTGAGAAGGTGAGAGAGGCGTATGTGATAAATGAGATGACGTAGATGTAAATAAACCGGAGCGTGTTTCTGATAGACAAGCTGGTTGGAAATGGAACAATGCAGGTTGAGTTAGACGCAGCTTATGAAGAAGTTGAACGAATGTAGGCCTTTGGGAGGATCTTTGTAATAGACACAAGGGCCACAGCAGAGCCTGCTAATATGGGAACTAGGTTTCTTCTGTTTAGGTCCTTGCTGAAGTCAAGAAAGACTGCTCTGAAAGTGGTGGGTGCTAGAATGCTTTTAGTGCAGTCCACATTGGAAGCTTCGGAGTCTATTGGGCATCGGTGGGTCATTCTGTGGACCATAGACTCCAACCACTTAAAAAAACAGGAGACGTTGGAGCTTTGCCTTGAAGAAGAACGCAGGTTGAAGGGACCTGGTCAAGAAGTTTTACAAGAAAATACATGTAGAATGACTGACAGGAGTCAGAGGGACGGAAGGCAGCCTTAAGGACCTGACTAAGGTCTTCAATTTGTCTTTAGAGTGGGGTATAAGGTGCTGTTCATTCTGAGAACATTATAATAAAAGAGTGGGGGCTTTATTGAGAGTTTTGTTCGATAAGGTTTTTATAGCTTATGGCCTGGTTGAGTAGGGCTGCAAGGGTTCTTGGAGGCAGTGATGGGCGATTTTGTCTTTGTTTGGGCCAATTGAAGGGTTGGGGGTTCCACGGGGTCAACAAACTCAAGATTCTGATTCAATCTATTTTCGCTTCTCCATGACTAATCGTTACCCTTTTCTCTTATTTCTAGTGAGAAAAACACCATTCCGAGAGTGAAGTTCCCGGAACAAAAGAAAGGGACTTCGGCAAACAACGATTTCTTGTACTACGGGGACAATGATGCCTTTCAACCACAACATGTGACCCCCAGTAGTCGGCCCAGAAGTAACAACAGCAGTACCCCGGTGGTTCTAAGCAGTAGAAATCAAAATAATTACTTCTAAAATGTAAAACATCAGATTTGATCGCACTGTGTAATGTCGTACTTAAGAAGAATCTCGAAAGAGAAAATTATGCTTTTTATCTTAGTCGAAATAAACGTTTGTTATTTTTCATAAGCGTGCATGTTCTTTTTGTGTCACAATTAGGTATTCCATTCTAAATATTTTATAATATACAAGTCCTCTTGCTCTAGTTTTAATAAATGAATTAGTGCTAAAACGGAATGAGCTAGAACTGGAGGTATGATGCGATCGTCCATCGAAGATGGCGAATGATGACGGTGTCATCAGCATGCTGACAGGTGGTTGCTTAGATTGAATGGGTGCTTCAATTGGGTGATAATGATGATTTCCTAGAAGTATTAATTCCAGAAGAGAAGGTGCAGATTGTGAATTAGTATGTATATCACGCACTCGTGATAAATGGAGGATTTACATAAGAGTGCGGTTTTTAGTACAACATATAAGACAAGTCGCTTATTTTTCATCGACCTCTTCCTACATAAAACGAAGTATTTCAGAAGCCACTTAAGAAAACTATATAAAATTAACGGTATTATATTAAAAAAGATGCTTATATGTGGTTACTTAATAATGACGTCGTTTTAGACAAAAATTTCCTAGCTATCCAGGTTCAAATATAATCGACAGTTCAAGATGCGTTTGTCGTTCACCCTCCTCTTGCCACTAAAACCCAAGTAATTCAAAAACTACTAGAGCAAAAAATATAAAATGAACGGTAATGAATTCAGGAAAGGACACTCTGAATATTATATACTGAATGCAAAGTGATCCAGGTAAAACTTTCCAAGTTATTAAGCTTCAAATCCAGTTGACACCTAAAGCAACGTGTGTCTTTCATCGACCTCTTCCCACATAAATTAAGTATTTCAGAAGCCACTTAAGATAACTATATAAAATTAACGGTATTATATTAAGGAAAAATTCTTATATGAGGTTGCGCAATAAGGAAGTCATTTTAGACAAAAATTTTCTTGCTAACCAGGTTCAAATATAATCGGCAGTTCAAGATGCGTTTGTCCTTCCCCCTTCTCTTGGCACTAAAACCCAAGTAATTCAAAAACTACTGGAGCAAAAAATATAAAATGAACAGTAATGAGTTCAGGAAAGGACACTCTGGAAATTATATGCAGAATGCAAAGTGATCAACACAACTTTTCAAGTTATCCAGCTTCAAACCCAGTTGACACTTAAAGCAACGCTTATCTTTCATCGACCTCCTCCCACATAAAATGATGTATCTCAAAAACCACTTAAGATAACTCTATAAAATTAACGGTATTATATTAAGGAAAGATGCTTATTTGAGGTTATTTAATAATGAAGCCGTTTCAGACAAAAACTTCCTAGCTATCCAGGTTCCAATATAGTCGACAATGCAAGATGCTTTTGTCCTTCACCCTCCTCTTGACACTAAAGCCCAAGTAATTGAAAAACTACTAAAGCAGAAAATATTAAATTAACGGTAATGAATTTAGGAAAAGACACTCTGGAAATTATATTTAGAATGCAAAGTGATCCATTCACAACTTTCCAAGTTATCCAGCTTTAAACCCAGTTGACACTTAAAGCAACGTTTGTCTTTCATCGATCTCTTCCCACATAAAATGAAGTATCTTAAAAACCACTTAAGATAACTATATAAAATTAACGGTATTATATTAAGGAAAGATGCTTATTTGAGGTTACTTAATAATGAAATCATTTCAGACAAAAACATCCTTGCTATCCAGGTTCAAATATAGTCGACAGTTCAAGATGCGTTTGTCCTTCACCCTCCTCTTGCCACTAAAACCCAAGTTATTCAAAAACTACTGAAGCAAAAAATATTAAATCAACGGTAATAAATTCAGAAAAGAACACTCTGGGAATTATATCTAGAATGCAAAGTGATCCAGGTACAACTTTCCAAGTTATCCAGCTTCAAACCCAGTTGACACTTAAAGCAACGTTTGTCGTTCATCGACCTCTTCCCACATAAAATGAAGTATTTCAGAAGCCACTTAAGATAACTATATAAAATTAACGGTATTATGTTCAGGGAAAATGCTTATATGAGGTTACTCAATAATGAAGTCGTTTCAGATAAAAATTTCCTAGCTGTCCAGGTTCAAATATAGTCGACAGTTCAAGATGCGTTTGTCCTTCACTCTCCTCTGGCCACTAAAACCCAAGTAATTCAAAAACTACTAAAGCAAAAAATATAAAATTAACGGTAATGAATTCAGGAAAGGACACTCTAAAAATTATATGCAGAATGCAAAGTAATCCAGGCAAAACTTTCCAAGTTATCCAGCTTCAAACCCAGTTGACGCTTAAAGCAACGTTTGTCTTTCATCGACCTCTTCCCACATAAAATGAAGTATTTCAGAAGCCACTTAAGACAACTATATAAAATTAACGGTAATATATTAAGGAAAGATGCGTATATTAAGTTACTTAATATCAAAGTCTTTTCAGACAAAAATTTCCTAGCTATCCAGGTTCAAATCTAATCGACAGTTCAAAATGCGTTTGTCCTTTACCTTCCTCTTGCCACTAAAACCCAAGTTATTCAAGAACTACTAAAGCAAAAAATATTAAGTCAACGGTAATGAATTCAGGAAAGGACACTCTGGGAATCATTTTAGAATGCAAAGTGATCCAGGCACAACTTTCCAAGTTATCCAGCTTCAAACACAGTTGACACTTAAAGCAACGCTTATCTTTCATCGACCTCCTCCCACATAAAATGATGTATCTCAAAAACCACTTAAAATAACTCTATAAAATTAACGGTATTATATTAAGGAAAGATGCTTATTTGAGGTTATTTAATAATGAAGCCGTTTCAGACAAAAACTTCCTAGCTATCCAGGTTCAAATATAGTCGACAATGCAAGATGCTTTTGTCCTTCACCCTCCTCTTGACACTAAAGCCCAAGTAATTGAAAAACTACTAAAGCAAAAAATATTAAATTAACGGTAATGAATTTAGGAAAAGACACTCTGGAAATTATATTTAGAATGCAAAGTGATCCATTCACAACTTTCCAAGTTATCCAGCTTTAAACCCAGTTGACACTTAAAGCAACGTTTGTCTTTCATCGACCTCTTCCCACATAAAATGATGTATCTCAAAAACCACAGATAACTATATAAAGTTAACGGTATTATATTAAGGAGAGATGCTTATTTGAGGTTACTTAATAATGATGTCGTTTCAGACAAAAACTTCCTAGCTATCCAGGTTCAAATATAGTCAACAGTTTAAGATGCGTTTGTCCTTCACCCTCCTCTTGACACTAAAACCTAAGTAATTCAAAAACTACCAAAGCAAAAAATATTAAATGATTGGTAATGGATTCAGGAAAGGACACTCTAAAAATTATATTCAAAATGCAAAGTGATTTAGGCAAAACTATCCAAGTTATCCAGCTTCAAACCTAGTTAACACTTAAAGCAACGTTTATCTTTCATCGACCTCGTCCCACATAAAATGATGTATCTCAAAAACCACTTAAGATAATTATATAAAATTAACAGTATTATATTAAGGAAAGATGATTATATTAGGTTCCTTAATAATAACGTCGTTTGAGACAAAAATTTCCTAGTTATCCAGGTTCCAATATAGTCGACAGTTCAAGATGTATTTGTCCTTCACCTTTCTTATTAATATGTCTTCTCGTCATTTAAAAAATTTATTGTCAAATAATCTCGTAAACCTATTTAGTTAATATGCCTCTGATATATCTATTTTTTCTTCTTGAACATATTTTATGATTACCTATTAGTTATATTTTTATATATGATTATTAATATTTTTCATGATATATGAATTGTTATTACTTATATTTTGATATATTGTCTTAGTGATTAGGATTAGATTCCTGCTAGACAATAAATATATTTGAATTTGAATAATTACTATAATCAGAGATCTGAGATTGATGTCACAGAAAAAGTAATAGCAGTGAATACTGATTTTTTTTTATTATTAATTGATGTTATCAATAAGCGTAATTTGTGATTATCAATATGTTATCAATTAGTTCCCGAAACTAGTGAGTCACAGCGAGCAAACAAAGAAGATTCAGATAAGATACTGCATACTTATCATGCAACGTTTTTTAATCATTTTAATACAAAAACATAAGCAAATATTAGTTCTTTGTGAGTTATTAGTGAAACTTAAATAATGGAGGATAACGAGCATTTGGAAACTGATGCTTTACCATTTACCCCAAGGTAAGTTTTATTGGATACTTTTTTCTATATATTGATCAAATCGCTTGAAAATAACTTAACTAGACTCTTCTTAAGTCAAAAAATTAATTACTAAGTCTAGATCAATACAACTTTAACCAATAATCACGTTTTCATAATCTGAAGTCAAGCTGAGCCCTCATTAAATGCCTTAAAGTTTAATTAGTCAAAGTCGTCTTTACGCCACTGGGGCTACTACTAATCGTTGACCTGCTTGTCTCTTCTGAACTTCGATGTTTGGACAAATTGTAGTTGTTAAGAGTCGTTGACGTTCAATATTCTTTGGCAGTTTTCTTTATAAAATTGAAATAAGAATTTCTCTCAATAGATTATCACATTCCTCAGGTTAGTACTAGCTACTGTGAAATTAAAATTCCCTCAAAATTTGCACTTATTCGATAATATCTCCGTACACTATGCTGCCCATAGGCTCTCCTTTACTTATTTCCTGAGGTGATATCTGGTGATTCGAATAAGAAGTTAGGTCTTTAGACTTTTTTCTTTCTATTCGTCCTAGTAGTTAATAGGAGAAGGAGGAGGTTCTGAGACAAACGTGGTTTGACCCCTCTTATCAGTAGAACATTGTGTCGAATGTTCTTTTTAAGTCCAAGATCACCTACTGACAATAATAAGGTTCTTGAGGGCTTGGTCTCTTGATTTTTCTTCCTGGTAGGCTGCTGCAAGGTAAATGCTCACAAACCTTTTTCTCCAAGTTTTTCAACAGAAACGACGTTAGACCAAATTAACAACTCAAACATCAACTTCTCAATTCTAATCAACGCTTTTTGTAGGTTTATTCCAAGACACCAACCGCTGGCAAGAGGTCAACACCCAGACGATGAGTGCTACAACATGTCCCACCCCAACAGGGGCATAGCCCTAATATTCAACCACCAGTTCTTCGACCGCCCTAATTACAAAGAGAGAAGGGGCACCTCCTTCGACAGAGATGCTATGGCAAATGTTTTGGAAAAGATGGGCTTTGAGTTGCATATATATCAGGACTTAAGTTGCGCTGAAGTTCTTGATAAGTTGGAAAATGGTTGGTATGGTCTTAGATAAACATCAGTTTTCTCAATTAGATAATATTTAGTTGCGAACATGGACCACTCCAAAAACAGCTGCTTAGTGGTCGCAGTCATGTCACATGGCAGGACATACGGTAGAATTAGCGCAAGAGATACCGAGTACACCACCAGCGACATGATCGAGATGTTTGCCGGAAGTAAATGCCCCACATTGGCGGGGAAACCTAAATTGTTTTTTATTCAGGTGAAGATTTTCTTGATTTCCATGTACAGCCTTAAGACTTTTGATTTTAGGCATGCAGAGGGGAAAGAACAGACGGAGGAGTGAGGGTGGAAACCGATTCACATGGTGTAGGCGAAACGGTTTACACTATACCTAATATGGCTGATATTTTAATTATGTACGCTACTGTTGATGGTATGTATTAAGTACTATGGAATCATTCACTTATTTCCTTGTCAATTTAAGAGGCTTTTATTTGCTTTAAGTAGTTCTTTATTAAGTTTCAAAAGCCTAGTCATTGTCAAAAGCCTTGTGAAAATCACCTTAAAGAAAAGGAATTGGCAGAAGAGAAAGTGGAACGGACTCATTAGTCCAAGTTTCAGGACTTAAAAATTAAGTGTACCAAGCAGAAAGAGGTTTGGAAGAAGAGAAGTTCTTCTTAGACATGATTTGAGTTGAGCTCTGACATGCGCAACAGGCAATCAGATTCGCTTAGCATGAATCCAATAATTGTATGTGGAAGTCACTTGCAGTATTAGAAATAGAGATGAAATTGATCTTAATGCATCAGCGATAGAAATCAAGAGAGAGTCAAGTCTACCCTTTAAAGGACCACTGCTTTATAGGATAATTAACGAATTTCTAAAGAACCCTATTAAAATCGCCTTATGAAGGGCTTATCTTAGGAGAAATGAGAGCTACCTGACAGCTACCTACTATCAGAGGAATTTCAAAAAAATATCACATATACCTTTCAATTGGGGAACATAATCAGAGCAGACCAAACCTGATAGCCTCTAATAGGTAGAAAACATTAAAGAGAAGTAGTAGAAATGGACTAGAGATAAAGAAGTCATTAAGTCCGAGATAGCCGATCATGCTTGATGCACTATATCCATTCCTTCATTACTAATCTAAGACCTTCATCTTGTCATGATTATCTTTTTCTATCTAATTCACCCTGTCTTATACTCATATTCTTTCACTCTCTTCTCTCCGTTCTTCCTCGTCTTACTTTCTCTCACTGCATTAGGGTCTTCTGTTAACATAGATCACTAGAAGTTAGCCAATCACTTCCTAGTTCAGGTAGATTCTGAACTAACTTCGTCAAGGCCTTTGACAGAGTGGCATTGCTCTTTTCGTTTTTTATCCAATCGTAGCCTACAATTAATTAGAAGCAAATTACAAGAACGTACGCCTATGTTTAAATTTATTAACTCCGCCTACTATATATGGACAACTAGCAAAACTTGACCTTCTAGGCGGGGTTAATAGAACAGCGTCGTAGATTTTTTTTTAATTTTAAACGAATAATTAGATTTTCTAATAAATATTAATAACTCAGAACCTTAAGATAAGAGATTTCTGAGCTAGTAATGAAATAAGCTTGTAAGTCCGTGTAATATAAATAAGCTTTCAGATGACAGTCTCTCACAAAAGTCATAATAGCTCAAAGACTAGTTGAGAAAAATATATAAAATAAATTGAGTTAGGTTAGTAAAAAAATGCTCTAAAAATGTTATTTAGGGTTCAAGGTGATCCAGTAAAAACTTTTCAAGTTATACGACTTAGTAACCCAGTTGACAGCTTAGGAGACATTCAGTTCCTTCCAACCTGCACCCACAAAAACAAAAATAGCTCTAAGACCAGTTGAGGAAATACGATTAAATAAACTGAATTAGATAAATGAACAAAGCTCTGCAAATGTTATCGGGAGTTCAAGGTGATCCAGGAAAAATTTTCCAAGTTATACGACTTAGTAATCAAGTTCATAGCTTAGGAGACGTTTAGTTCCTTCCAACCTGCACCCACAAAAACGAAAATATCTTAAAAACTAGTTGAGGAAATATTATGAAATAAATCGAGTGGTTAAGATGTGCTCTACAAATATTATTTAAGGTTCAAGGTGATCTAGGGAAAATTTTTCAAGTTATACCACTTAGTAACCCAGTTGAAAAAAAAATCTTTGTGACCCACCCGTGCGTTATATGGCAACCAGCATATGGTACATACGGCCTACCAAGCCTAGTTCGGAACAATTGCGTAATGGATTTTGAAAACGTCAAGACTGTATTAGTAAATATTAATTCTAGTTCATTAGGCCAAAGCTAAGACACAGCTTTAAACCCTAATTTTTCAACTTTTTTTTGTCAGGCGGCGTGACTCATATTCATGTCACACGTCGCAATTTGGTTTAACTTGAATGGTAAACTTAGAAGGATATGATCAACACCTGAAACAAGAAGAGAATTATTAAGTACTATGGAATTATTCACTTATTTCCTTGTCAATTTAAGAGGCTTTTATTTGCTTTAAGTAGTTCTTTATTAAGTTTCAAAAGCTTGAGTCATGGCAGTTAAAAAGCCAAGTCATTGTCAAAAGCCTTGTGAAAATCACCATAAAGAAGAGGAATTAGCAGAAGCTAAGAGGAAGTCGGAACGGACTCATCAGTCCAAGTTTCAGGACTTGAAAATCAAGTGTACCAAGCAGAAAGAGGTTTGAAAGAAGAGAAGATCTTCTTAGACATGATTTGGACTGCACTAAAGGGAGAGATGGAGTTCTGACATGAGCAACAGGCAATCAGTTTCGCTTAGCATGAATCCAATAATTGTATGTGGACGATCCTTGCAGAAATTGATCTGAATGAATTTTTGCACCAGATCAACTGCATCAGCGATAGAAATCAAGAGAAATTCAAGCCTACCCTTCCAAGAACCACTGGCTTATAAGAAAATTAACGAGTTTTTGAAGAACCCTATTAAAATCGCCTTATAAAGGGCTTATCTTAGGAGAAATGAGAGCTACCTGACAGCTACTCACTATCAGAGCTATTCCAAGAAAATATTACATATACCTTTCAATTGGGGAACACAATCAGAGCAGACCAAACCTGATAGCCCTTAATAGGTAGCAAACATTAAAGAGGAGTAGTAGAAATGGACTAGAAATAAAGAAGTCTTTAAGTCCGAGATAGCAGAGCATGCTATATCCATTGGACTGAAGGCAAGATTCTCTGCAAGGAGCAACTTACATCTCGCAAAATCCAGGATTCCAGCTAGTTCCTTCCTACGTCTTACGTGTATTACAAAAGTCTCATTTATCATCCGTTCCCGTCGCCGTTAGTGCCCTTTTAATCCCGATTCTTATTCTTAGTCCCCTTGGTCCTTTTATCCGTTTCGCATCTCCTTGGCAATCAAAGATTATCAGTTCCATCTCCTCTTCTTCCGTATACATCAACATAACGTGAAGTAATCTGTCAAAGTCCTTAAAGAAGTCAATCTAGACTGCATCTATTGAAACATTCCTTCATTACTAATCAAGATATTGGACCCATACCTTCATCTTGTCATGATTATCTCTTTCTATCTAATTCACCCTGTTTTACTCTCATTCTTTCACTCTCTTCTCTCCGTTCTTCCTCGTCTTACTTTCTTTCACTGCATTAGGGTCCTCTATTAACATAGATCACTAGAAGTTAGCCAATCACTTCCTAGTTCAGGTAGATTCTGAACTAACTTCTGAGTGTGGAGTTAACGTTATGTTTAACAAAAAACAAAGATGCAAACAGGCTCCAATATTTGGCAACTTGAAACCGTACTACTAAACAATCCTCTTGTCTCTGTTCTTGAAATGTGAAATTCTTCCCTATTCTCATTTGTAGGGTTTCTAAGCATTATCAGTAATTTTTCAATTTTTATTTCTAGATTTTTTTGCTTGGAAAAAATCTTAAATAATTATTTATCCAATTCGATCAATTTTTAGGATACTTTGCATGGCGTGATCCTCAAAAAGGAGGCTGTTTCATCCAGTCTTTGGCAAAAAAACTGGAAGCCCACCATAAAGAGAAGGACCTACTGTCGATTTTAACGTTGGTAAACAGAGACGTCGCTATAGGATTCCAATCCAGATCTGCCGACCCGAATTTCCACGGCAAAAAGGAAATGTGCTCCATAGTCAGCATGCTGACAAGAATATTATACTTTAATTAATAAGAGAAATTTTATTTAAGATATGCACATTTATGTCATTTCAAACAATAAATACCAGCTTTTACCCGTTGAAACTGATTTCATTTAATTAGCGCGTTTTTCCACCGCGCAATGTTATAATATTTAATAATTGATTGGCGTAATTATGTGAAGTGAGATAACAATTAGCGTGAAAAGTGTAAAAACTGTTTTAATGCCCGTCCATCATCGCTGTTTAGCTTTCGGTTTCTTTCTTCGTTTATTAATTATTTTCTTTTTGTACAGGACCGGACCCAGTAGGTCTATTTTACCATAAAAAAATATATAATTCTTAACTCACTAAATTTCTTATTTATTTTTGATTACTTTATTTATGATACTATTTTGAGTAGATTAGAGCAAATTACTGATCTTGGTATCACCTTTGACTCTGAATTTACATTCGTTCCACACTTCGACAACATAGTCAAGTCAGCCCTGAGAAAGCTTGGGTTCATAATTAGAAGTTCTCAAAGTTTTACTTTGGAATCTACATTACAAAACTGGAGTTTGGCTGCATTATATGGAACCCGCTCTATCAGAATCATGTTGGTTTCCTTGAATCTGTTCAGCGTAGATTTGCTAAGTTTTTGGCCTTCAGGCAGGATGGCATATATCCAGTTAGAGGGTTTAATCATCGGCAACTATTGGAACGCTTCAATCTACATCCATTACATCTCAGAAGAATGATCTTGGGTTACTGGATGCATTCATTAATGCTAGACATTCCCTAAAATTCTTTCTGCCAAGGCCTCATACTAACATCCTGTTGAAATCGCCGCTATATACAATATGCGCTATATTTAATCGGATCTGTCACATGTGTGATATAAATTTCGCTCCGGTTCATGTGATTGTCGATATCTTGGTGGATCATTACTCTTGGGATTAAGACCCATGTGTTTAAGTTATAGTTAGTAGGGTAAAAGGATGGGAGATGGACCAGGAGGGTAGACGGTCCACTCAAAATATCCGGCAAGGTTTGGCAACAGGGCAAGACTAACCTGTCCCGTTCTGTTTCTTAGCGTCAGTCGCCGTCAGTTAGTGTTGTAAAAATCCGGATTAATTCAATATCCAGATATTGAGACAGTATTGATTCAGATGAATTGAAAATTCGGTTTTTTCATCCGGATCAATTCACCCGCTCGGTGTCTCGCCCGTTCGGCAAATTATGCCATGTTTCGGCCTTCGGGCTCGATGCTCGACCTTCCGATAAACTGTTTTTCGAATATAAGGTATGCATTATGCAACCCATTAGACATTTCGTTTTTACGGATTTCTACATGATGTTATAACAAAAATAGCTAATTATTATTGTCGGTCGAACGGACGACGGGCGGCGTGTATCCGGACGATTTAGATATCCGGATTGATTCGGAATAATTTGATATTCGGTTTGAACGGACGATTAATTCGGATTCTTCGCATCACTACCGTCAGTTGCCTTTCAGACGGCGACTGGAACACATTATAACGCACCTTCGCGAATGTTATTTACGATAGTTGAAATCACCACGTGCAAAAAAATTATATCAGTTTAGAGAATCTTATTTTTTTTTAAATCAGGTAAGTTTAACCGATTTTTGTTGGATTAATGTTTAGATACCATATATAAGGTGTACTAGAGAGCACCAATCGTAGCTCTAATCGGCATATTTTAGAAGCTAGACACTGGTCCATCTATCCTCCTATTTGAGGATAGATGGCCCGCTTAAGTGGAGGAGAGTTGGACCAGCCTATTTTGTTTTAGGATTATGCCCAATAAATATATCCGAAAACAAAACGCACCTAAAAGAGGTTCTTGGACGGCTGGAGCATTAGGTGATGCAGTTGGTGCTGAAGAATGGCGGTATGGGCATTAACGAAGCCGCGAAAGCATTACCAACAAGACCACAGGGGAAAAACGATCCAAGTCCAAAATTTTAAAATGTTTGATTATTCGCTATTTTTATACCCTTTCCTTGGTACTTTAACGTGCCATAAAATATTCTTCAGAATACCGATCGTAGTCCATTAAAATCAGCGATATAAGTTTGGTACACTTTGGAATAACGATCCAAGTCCGCCCGAACTCGACAAAGAACGGTCGAAGTCCACAATGTGTCCGCTTAAATCGTTTAAGATTCGTTAGCATTTTAGTCGTTATTGTTGTATCGTCCTAAGAGGTTGTTGGCGTTGTGTTTTGCTATCTTGAAATGTCGGAAGAAAGTAATAAAAGCTTGGACGTGTAAGTGATGCGGCAAAATTTTTAAGAAATCATACTTATGAGACGGATAATACATGTGGCTGCAAAAGATTTCGTTGTTTTGAGGTTTTTTTTTTTTTTTGGGGTCAGTGGAGAAATTCTTTATGAACACTGATTACGCGGCGCCGCCCCCAGTAGTGTGGGACTCAGTGTCGAGTCCACCGCTGGGTGGTACCTTGTGGCTCCCTACACTGCGGTCTGCTAAGAAGCAGTCCTATTGTGTCCTGTTTTGAGGTTATATCCGCTGAAAAAAGACGAAAAATTATTCAAGACTTTAATAGCTTAGAAAATAGAAATAGTCAAAACAGTCATTTATGCGGATTAATCGGGATTAAGAATGTTCGTAGAAGAAGATCTAGACAAAACGAGAACACAGCAAGGCTTAGAGATAACTCGTATACGTTTAAAGTAAGAATTAAACTAGATTGCGATGGCGGCATGATGGAAGAAATTGAGGTATGTCAAAAAGCTTTTATGTCGTTACACGGGATTACCAATCGCCGTATTATGACTATGAAAGACTACCTAAAGAAAGGCGGTTATTGTTTTGCTGATATAAGGGGGAAACATCAGAATCGCACTCACCGATTGAGCTCTCAATTAATCGAAAATGTGCGTAACCACATAAAACTATTTAAAAGTAGGAAGTCACATTATAGCCTTAAAAAATCATCAAAGATCTACCCCCCTGAAGAGCTCAACGTTAAGAAAATGCACAAAATGTACAGGGTGTCCCATTAAGAATGTTCCTCGGCTGTATCTCAGGCCCCAATTATCGTAGAGCGTTGAAAAAAAAAATTAGTATAAAAGTGGCCCAAAAAAAATAGCTGGAAAATATTTTGAAGTTCATTGGTCAACCGCTAGAGGGCATTCTAGCTACTTAAAAACTTTAAGTCTATTTTTTCCAAAAAACCTACAATAACTTGCATCCCAAAATATTATCGAAATAATCTACAAAGTATTCCTGACAAAAATGTTTTGACAACCATTTCTGTCAAATGTCAAATAAAGTGGTGGGGAGAGTTTCTATCTTAAATGAGAAAAATGGTAAGAAGTAGGCTTTGGCTGCACCGATTTTTTTAAAACAACTTTTATTTAAAAGCTCTTTTATTGCTTTATTTTTCTACGAAAAAGATATTATTGGAAAATGTTCCTAAAACCCGCGAGGGGGCGTCTACTTCTAACTTTCGCTATTCGACTGATTATTTTAAGAAACTCAAATGCAACCATGTGTGTTTTTTTACGGTATTAGGAGGGGAGAACAAAGCTTAATAATTTAGTAAAAACCGCATTTTGATATCACGTCTCTAACTAAAGTTACAAAAAAAAATGTGTTCATTAGAAAGTGAAAACATCAAATATGGTCGTTAAAAAAACTGGTGTCTAAATGAATCTTTGTGTAGAGAAACAATCTTGGTATACCAGCTTTTTAGAAATTCCGGAAGGTGGCGTTTATTTATACACTTCTTTATAAAGGAGTTTCAGCGGGAATAAATCTATTCAGTATGGGAAAACTATGCGTAGGAACGTTTAAAATTTTTGGACAACGTAGCAACAAATAATACCACAGGATGTGCTAAAATAAGTTAAAAGAATAATATTGAAAAAAATACAGCAACATATTAGTTGTGTTCATAAAGGAACTAAAAATTGAAGTTTATATAAAACTATCGGTTAGCAGTTTATTCGAGTATAAACAAATAGGTAATTAAATTATGCCAATTTTAATAATAAGTTGGCTTTGCATTTGTTTAAAAAACAAAAAGGCCGGTGACAACTCTGTGACAGCTGCTTAAAAGTTTTCGGTGGTCCTATAAATTTAGTTATTCATTTCGATCAGAGTTTATTCTTTGACTTTAATTTAAAATGCGTCTGTCTTCGCAAGAGTCGGTAAATGTTATCAAAATTTGTTATGAATGTTTTGAAAATGCTACTATAGCTGCAAGGCTGTATGCTCAACGTCTCCCTCAAAACCGGCGTCTGAATAGAGGCATATTTCTTCGTTTGGCCCGTCGTTTTCGGACAACAGGTAGTGTAGTCCATTCAACCTACCGTAGACAAGGTCGCAGGAGAACGGAGGAAAACATAATAAATTGTTTGGCCTATATAGAATTTGATTCGCACTTAGGCATCAGAACTATTTCAGGCGATTTAGGTATACCTCGTTCTGTAGTTCACAGAATTTTGCAGGAACACAGGTATAACACAATTTTTCAAAAATAACTGCCTAGATACTTACTTAATTTAATTTTTTTTGCTTATAGATTTCATCCATTCCATATAGTACTCCACCAGGCATTAAATCTAGAAGACTATGACAGAAGACTAGATTATTGTCATTGGTGGAGAATATGTTGCTCGAAAATCCAAGTTTTCTCAACGAAATTTTATGGACAGACGAAGCAACGTTCAATAGTGACGGAGTAATTAACAGACATAATATGCACTATTAGTCTGAAACTAACCCTCGTTGGATGCGCGAGATCCAGCATCAGGGAAGGTGGAGTGTTAATGTCTGGGGCGGTGTAATA
This sequence comes from Anthonomus grandis grandis, assembly GCF_022605725.1. Classification (NCBI taxonomy): domain Eukaryota; kingdom Metazoa; phylum Arthropoda; class Insecta; order Coleoptera; family Curculionidae; genus Anthonomus; species Anthonomus grandis. The sequence continues at coordinate 8,930,907 of NC_065564.1, read as the reverse complement.
GGATCTCAGGTTATAGGTCCATTTTTATGTGATGAGAGCCTAACTAGAGAACGATATCTTGGATTTTTAAGAAATGAGCTCCCAGCATTATTAGAAGAGGTGCCTCTGGTTATAAGAGCCAACATGTTTTTACAACATGACGGATGCCCGGCTCATTTCGCGGTACAAGTGCGAACGTTCCTTAATCAGCGGTACCCTGATCGGTGGATTGGCAGATGTAGCTTTTTCCTTTGGCCGGCAAGGTAATTTTATCGTTATAGAAACATTATTAGAATACATTGCATATACTTGCAGATCGCCACATTTAATCTGCCTTGACTTTTATTTATGGGGTAGAATAAAAGCCATTGTATTTTCTTCGATTCCTACCAATAGAGAAAATATGAAACAGCGAATAAGGGGCGCTATTCAGAGTTTTCCAGCCGCAGAAATAGAGGCAGCCGTGGAATCAACCCGACGAAGAGTTCAAAATTGTATAGAACAAGACGGACGACAATTCGAACACCTCGGCAGGCATTAGATTAGTGTAGAAATTAAAATAATATTATTTTTTATTCCATATAAAATAAGGATTGGTTTTTATCTTTTTTCAGTTTAATCAGTACCAAGTGCCAAAACTATCAAAATATTTTTGTCGTGTTACAATGACTCGTCGACGTTGATAAATATTTAAAACGTTCCCATGCATAGTTTTCCTAGTTTTCCCATAAACATTGATTTATTACCTGATTTATTACCAATGAAACTTCCTGTATAAAGAAGTGTATAAATAAACGCAACCTTCCGGAATTTCTAAAAAGCTTGATTCTAAGCTAAAAAGATTGTTTCTCTACACAAAGATTCATTTAAACACAAGTTTTTGTAACCCGGCTGCTAAATAGAACTTAACGACCATATTTGATGTTTTTACTTTGTAATGAACAAATTTTTTTTGTATCTTTAGTTAGAGGCGTGATATCAAAATGCGGTTTTCACTAAATTATTAAGCTTTGTTCTCCGCTCTTAATACCGTAAAAAAACACTCATGGTTGCATTTCAGTTTCTTAAAATAATCAGTCGAATAGCGTAAGTTAGAAGTAGACGCCCCCTAGCGGGTTTTAGGAAAATTTGCCAATAATATCTTTTTGGTAGAAAAATAAAGCAATACAAGAGCTTTTAAATAAAAGTTGTTTTAAAAAAATAGGTGCAGCCAAAGCCTACTTCTTACCATTTTTCTCATTTAAGATAGAAACTCTCCCCACCACTTTATTTGACATTTGACAGAAATGGTTGTCAAAACATTTTTGTCAGGAATACTTTGTAGATTATTTCGATAATATTTTGGGATGCAAGTTATTAAAGGTTTTTTGGAAAAAATAGACTTTAAAGTTTTTAAGTAGCTAGAACGCCCTCTAGCGATTGACCAATGAACTTCAAAATATTTTCCAGCTATTTTTTTTGGGCCACTTTTATACTATTTTTTTTTTCAACGCTCTACGATTATTGGGGCCTAAGATACAGCCGAGGAACATTCTTAATGGGACACCCTGTACTGCGACAAATTCTGCAATGACCCACTAAGTTATGAAGCATACAGACAAATTTTCGTCATTTCGAGATTTTAATATTAGTTTCGGGTATCCTCGCTCAGATACGTGTAGTGTATATGATAAACACATAGTTAAAATGAAGTCACTACAAGAGAAAATAATGAACACTATTGAAAACGAGGCACAGTTGGAATTACAAAATGAAATTAAAGGTTTGGAAAATGAAAATAAATTGCATAAACTTAAAGCAGCTACTTTTTATGCTAGAAAGCGACACGCTAAAATACAGTCCAGAAAAAATGAGTCAATTGAAGCTATAACCATGGACTTTTCCAGAAATCTTTCTACACCCAACATCACTACCAATGATGTATACTACAAAAGGCAATTGACCTTTGTCAGTTTTAATATTCATAAGCTCGCAACCAATGAGGCTGTTTTTCATACATGCCCTGAGACTATTGCCAAGAAAGGTGCTGATGAAGTCGCGTCTTTATTACATGATTTTTGCCATAATATTCTAGGACAAACTGTTAGATGTTTGGAAATATTTTGCCACTCATGCGCAGGCCAAAATAAGAATTACACCATTATACGACTCTTACATCATATGGTCCATAAAGAAGGTAGGTTTGATAAAATCAAAATTACATTTCCAATTCGGGGGCACTCGTACTCAGAGTGCGATAAAGACTTTGCTCTCATCAAACAGAAAACAAGAGTTGAAGTTCCATCCCAATGGGTCGAGGTTTTTAAAAGTGCTAGGGTTAAACCAATGCCATTTAATGTTATTGAGTGTACTACAGACATTTTCCATGCATGGACAAAATTTTTAACCCCTCAATATAAAAAAACCTGTCCACTTCCAACAAGGCCAATAAAAGAACTAATAATAAGCCATCAACATCCACGAACAATTCAAATGCGAGAAAGTTACAATGGAGCTATGTCAAGTTTTGTTCTAATACCCCCAAGGCCAGGCATAGCGGCTGCAACACCGGACAAACTTTGCAATGGCCTCATTCCTATTCCCAAGTTGAAGTATGACCAACTGCAGGAACTTATGAAGTTTGTAGTTGAAACAAACAATCTACTACACTAATTTGCCTTATCATGCTAATAATAGGACTGTAGATGATGCAGATTTGGTAAGTAACAGCGATGAAGTTATATTTTCTACTAATAATAAGGTCATTTCTTTTTCAGCAAAAGTAACTATCAATACCAATGTCTATTATATTGTCCGTACCAAACATGATGCGCTACTTCGGAATGAAGGTAAGCTACAACGGTCAAATATTAAGGTCCTTAGTAATGTTGTATTCTTGTTATAGCGGCGTTCAAACCTAATTCTTGTGGACTTGAATCGATTCTCGGTACACCGAAGAGAAGGAATCTTCAATTATTTTTTTTTCCAAAATTCTGTTTATTTTTTTATGATTTTTAGTAGTCCCTAAGTATTGCCCATGTTAATGACTTCTAATAAAAAAATAGTACAAAACGATTTATCTTTTATTGTTTTGCATGGAAGTCTTCAAATTCGTTTTTCTCAAAAATATTAAAATGTGACTTAGATCGTTCTTCCCCTGTAGTCTTCATTTGGGATCCCAAAAACAACTTTTAAGCGCAGATTAAAAGCAAATAACATCGATAGCTGTAATCGTCTGGGGCCAGATTGTTCTTTGGGCTCGAACGTCGAAACAAAAATAGTCAGTCACATAAAAAAACTGCAAAAGGCAGGCTTTGCACCCACCAGAACAGAAGTAAGAATCATGGCGTTTAATTTAGCCGAACGATTGGGGATTCCAAATAAATTTAATAAAAAAGAAAAACACATTGCTAATTCATTATCGTCTTTTTTAAAAGCTGGTCAAAAATGGTAAGAACTGTTTTTAAAGCGACCTGAAATTTCAGAATCCGAGAACACCTCAATTGCGCGAGCTTTGGGAATGTCAAGAGAAACCGTTAATAATTACTTTTCGGATCTACAGAGAAATATGACTGAACTGACAATTTTTATGATAAACCCGGTCATATATACAATACACACGAAACAGGATTACAACTGAACACTAGGGCTGGTCAGGTACACACAGAAAAATCCCGATGGATTTTTTCACATTTTGTTGTGTAAAAAAAAATGTTTAATTTTAATACACAATTGTTAGATAATATCTCACAGTCCTGTATAAAAATTCTCAGGCATTTTGTATATGTTTTAATGTGTATAATTCATACAATTATTGCATATTAAATTAATACACCATAAGTGGATATTAATTATTAAGATGATGTGTATAAATATTCCACATTTTTTTTTTTAAATCCAATGTAGTTTGGTAAAAAATCTAATAACCAAGTATATTTTTACTACAATTTTTAATTAATTTTTTATTCTGGCTTGTGTTGATTTTATTTACAATTGTGTAGAATAAAAAAGATTCTTGCTAATAGCCCTTCACAATTATTGAATTTTAAAACATATATTGTGTAGTTATAATACACAATTGTGTAAAAAGGGAGACGCGCCCGACGCCCTTGCCTTTGCCGCTAGAACTTCGTTGTTAGCGTCAATGTTGCCAGATTCAATATTAAACAGTTGTAAAGGTATGCATCAAAATTTGCAGTTGATTTAAAGTTGTTAATTGAAAATGATTTGATAGGATATTTAAAAATAAGCCCAATTAGCATAAGTTCTAATTTTATTTATTTAAATAATATCGTGATAATAACACGCGCAAGGAAAAAGGAAACGTAACTTTACGTTTCCTTTTTCGTAGTTAATCGTAGGTAAACGTAGTTTTTTAATTGGCGGTGTGTTCAACTGTTCATTCTTCAGTCCTTCAATCAACCGGCCGGCATTAATTTGTTTTAAAGTTTTTTCGTTTCGTTAAGTGTTAAAAGTGTTAAAATTGCATAAGAAAAAAATGGATATATTCGTTGAAGATAAACTTAAGGAGTGGGGTTTATTGGACCAACTCCAGGAGCATATTATTATGTACCTGTAAATAAAACCCTTAGCTTAAAACTGTATGTTGTTAATATGTAGGTATGTACCTACATAAGAATTTTCGTTGTATTTTGTTGAAAAAAGGTCTTTAGATCTAGCAGAAAATATATAGGGCGTTTTATTTAATAAAATCAACTTATTGCTATTGTTTTATTAACTTTGCAATGAGCTTTTGTTTTTTTTACAAATCTAAAAGATAATACGGAAAAAAGTATGCAACTTTTGTATAAAAAGTTTTTCTCTATCACTTACAGTACCCCTGTTTATGGGCACGCAAATATAAAAAATGACCCTGTACATAAATGTATGTGTTTATTAGCCTTATTTAAAATCCTGTTTTTACAACTAAGAATTTCCATTTTAAGTTCCTATTTGCGTTCCTAATGTGTATTTATAATACTACTACTATAGTTTTTTTGTTTTGTTGTGCAGATTATGTGTACTTTTTTAAAAGATATTTAAATAAAAACATGTTTTTTTAAAACAATTAAATTTTTTTACCCTACCTATGGAACTAAATTTTTTATAAAACATAAATGTTAGAGTGCTTGGGAAAAATAGTCTATATGGAAAAAAAGTCGTAATTTGCTTAAAATTAAATAAGTAAATTAAGTAACACGATGGGAAAAAGTGGGGCCTAACGTTTGATAAAAAGAAAATAAGTCAAATTAGGAAAATACATATTCAATCTGTATTTTTCTAATATGACTACTTTTCTTACCAAACGTTGGGCCTCACTTCTTTCCCATTTTTTACAAGACTTATTTTATTTTAATCAAATTATGACCTATCCTGTTTTTCCCAGGCGCCCTAGAATTTATTATTACACAGATTTATGACAAAATTCTCTAAAACGTATTTTACATTTTTAAACAATTTGTTTATTTTTTTTATACAAATATATTGATTATTTTAAATTTTTTTATGAATATAAATACAAAATATTGTAATAAAAAACTCCAGTTTATGTTAATTTGATATACAAACCTAAAATAAGTAACCTATACTATATTTAAATTTATAAAACAATATATAGTATTATTATACACAATTTGTAATAAAATTTAATAGTTAAAATGAAAGAAAATAAAATATATTGTTAAAACAACCTACACTAACGTGTGTATTTAAAATGCACAAATTGTGTTTTTTTCCTGTACATACCATGTTAAAAAAACACTAAGAGTTTGCTTTTTTACTGAACAATTATATTAAATAAATATAAAATATTGTCGAATTTAAGTACACAAATAGTGTACTATATATACAATAAAATAAATCAAATTGATACACAATTTGTTGATTATAGAACCACAGTTGTTTAAACACAATAGCATAGAGAAATTCTACACAAATTGATTCTGTACCATTTCCAGAATCAAATTGTATGTAAAATCTATACAATTATTGAATTTTTATTCACCTATTTTTAAGAGTGTACTAGCCGAAAAAGGATTAAAATGTGTTTCAAGCGTGAGCCCTGGAGAAAAGGGTGAGACAATTAGTGTCATGGCATATTGTAGCGCAGAAGGCACTTTTATCCCCTCATATTGTATTTTCAAAGGAAAAAATAAAAAAGAAGACTGGCATGAAGGTATGCCACCGAGTTCTAAAGTTAGAATGTCGGAAAAATCTGCTTAACGTAAGCAGATTAGCGAGATTTTTCTAGAACGGTTACGAACACATTTTCTACCAAGAAAGCCCTCGGGTTACTAATTGTAGATGGCCACACGTCCCATACGAGCAACCTGGACCTACTAGAATTTGCTGAGCAAAATGATATAATTTTGTTTTGTTTACCATCGCATACCTCACTACCTGCACCTGCAGCCTCTTGATTGCGTCTTCTTTAAATCTCTTAAAAGCAACTTCTACGCTGAATGCCGTACTGACCGACGGCATCGGTCCTCAATAGCAGATCAATGCCCATGCCGCAGCAAAAAAATTGCATTTATTTTAATTGGATTATTTTAAAGCATTGGCGTAGAATTACAAAAAAATCCGGCAACGTGCGTTTATACTGGAGCGACAGTTAACTGCGTTTGGGATTCCCATATACGTTTATTGGTTATGGTGTATATAATATTTCAGTAGTATAAACAGTTGTTTTATGCACCGTTTTATTCGTTTTAAACATTAAATAATCATGGAACTCGATACTGTTTTACCCGGGAATAGTTCTGATGACAATATTCAAATGGAGAATGAAATAGAAATTCCTTCATATCGTTTGGACAGTGATTCGGAGATTGAAGAATTAGAAACAAAAAAAAGCGTGGCGAGAGTAAGCAGTGGCTCTTTGTAAGAAAATTTGCATGTGTTAAAGAAGCGGAGGAAGTTGTTCGTGCAGAAAATACTTGGTCTATTTTAATAACACATATGACTGAAGAAGGAAAGAAAAGGTTTATCGCTGTAACAAAGTAAAACGTCGTGGCCCTCAGTGTGCGGCACAGATTTATTTACTGTTTGAAGCTACATCAAATGCTGTTTTGCTCTATCGTATAGAGGCTGCCCATAACCACGAGTCGATTGGAGTTCGTTCTGATTACGGAATAAGTCAGGAAGTTAAGACAGAAATAAACAAACTATTTGATTTACGTTTGAAGCCTAAAGCTATTTTAAAAAGTCTTAGTAAGATGGAGGGAGTAAAATTACCATCAATGAAACAATTGAACAATTATCTATCAAGTTGTAGACGTGTTAAATACGGTTCCTCAACTATAAGTCTAGGAGAACTGGAGCGATGGATATTAAATCATACACAAGTTCCCGAGGATATACACCAAGTGTTTGTACTTTCTTATTATATATTCGAGGATGAACCAATGTCCTTTCGCTTTGCATTGTCTACAAAACATTTACTGGGGTTAGCAGAACGTCATGCAAATATTATCCATGCTGATGCGACATACAAGTTGATTTGGCAAGGGTTAGACAAACAGAAAATTTCATCCGATAAACATAGACAAACGAGCGTCAGGAAGATTTTACCATGTTATTTAATAGTTTAAAAGAACAGGTTTTGTTTGTATACGGACATTCTCTACAACCGTCGGTATTAGTTTGTGATGGGGCAAAGAGCATCCAAAATGCTTTTACAGAAGTCTTTGGTCCTAAACCCATTGTGAGAATGTGTTGGGCACATGCAAAAACAAAAATGCAAACCAGGTTTAAACAAACTTGCTCAGACAACAACGCCCGAAAGAATATATTACAAGACATTGATGCTCTACAGTCGGTTACTTCTGAACATTTTACTAGCGTATCACGGCTTTTTATGAGGAAATGGAAAACCCAAACTAATTTTATTAAATACTTCAAAGAAGAGTGGTTAACTCAAAATCGCAATTGGTACCTAGGTGCTGCCCCAGGATCACCAGCCACAAACAACGCACTGGAATCGTTTAATAGAACCATAAAAGATAGCAATACATTACGCGAAAGATTTCCTTTGTCTCGTTTTTTGGTTATCGCATCGGAGATGGTTAACGAATGGTCCTGCAAAACTACAGAGGAGTCCTTTTCAATTACTCCGCTTATTAAACTTCCTGATTGGACAAAAGCATACCAATGGGCAAAATTAGACAAAAAAATAAAGGTGTTAGATGCTGACATGAAGAACAATGTCTATATAGTACCAGGAGGTCAAGTATTGGATGTTCAGGCTGAAAAACCTTGGGAAACTTTTGATGAATTCAAAGATTTTTTTTCCACTTGGAGAGTAACAATTCCCAAAGAAAAAGATGATTGGATGAATTATAGCTGCAATTGTCAATAGTTTTTTAAGATGTATATGTGCAATCATCTTCTGGGCCTAGCAATTAGATTAAAATATACAGTTCCGCCTGTAGAGGCAAAAAATATCCATATTGGACAAAAAAGAAAGCGTGGACGTCCATCAAAATCTAAACCTGCTTTGGTAATTCAGTGATGTTTTGAATTTATTGAAGTCTTATTAATAATTTGTTTAATGTTCACTCTTATTTGTTTTGTGGTTCAAATACTGTTTTAAAAATGGCATTTTTTTTTCTTTTTGTTTTATAAATAGAAGACAATAAAGAATATTTGTGATGCCTATTTTTGTTTTATTTTATGCTCACTAGCTTTTGTCATATTATAAAGTATGAAGTTCAAACAGTTTTTAGAAGCTTTATTATTTAAATAGCTATCTAGATTAGTATAAAACAGTTGACAATATTAACTTTATTAGATGCTAAGGATTAGATGCTCAGTAAGTATTTTTGTTGCTCCACCCAGTTTTTAAACGCGCTAAAAAGTATAGAAACTGATGTTCGATTAAATACTACCCCTTACTTAATGTATTATTTGTTCCATATCTAGCAGCAAATCTTTTCTTTTTAGTACATCAGTAGGCAAAGGTTATAAAATGCACTCAGATAAGAGCAATTGTGAAATCATAGACCAAGAAGAGAAAATAAAAGCCATAGCAAAGAGAAAGAGTAAATTATTTAGAATGGAGTTTAAAATAGAAAGTTTAGAGATGGACAAATGGCATCAAAGAATGGCCCATATACACTTTGATCAGGTTAGAAAAGTGCTGAGAAAAGGTAATATTGAGTTTCAGGATGAAAAGCAGCCATTTTGTAGTGAGTGTTTGTCTGGAAAACTACACAGATTGTCATTCCCAGAGAGCTATAGCAGAGCTCAAATGCCTTGTGAGCTGATACATGCAGATTTGTGTGGACGATTAGAGGTAGTTTCCGTTTTAAATTATAAACGAATTGTACATTTGGCAAACCCTAACGGTCAATATTTTGAATACTTATTGAAATAAAAACTGATATGTTCATGTTTTTGTTTTCTATCTGAACAAATTAAGATAAACAAAGATTTTTCTAATTTTCTCGAAAACGAATCGGTAATTTTTTTAAATGGAATGCTATATTTTTTATTGCATTTATGAAATATAGGTGAAATTCCAAGCAAGTTTCGTATAATGCACCTTATCTCGGTCCTCAATAGCAGATCAATGCCCATGCCGCAGCAAAAAAATTGCATTTATTTTAATTGGATTATTTTAAAGCATTGGCGTAGTATTAAGTTATATCTTAAATGAAATAAACTTAATAACATAATATATTTAGATGAAACATGGTTTTACGCATGACGTAATTAAATACCGTTGGGTTGATAATTCCACGTATTGTCTTTTGAATACATGCTCAATAGGCAAACGAGTCATTATACTTCATGAGGAAAGTATAGAAGGATTTGTTAAAAATGCGTTACTTTTGTCTGCCTAAAATATTTTTCAATCTTCAGCTGATTGCCTTGAAGATATGACTGCGGCATTATTTGAAAAATGGTTTTCTAATCAGCAAAATTATCTAACATTTATCCAAATTCAGTAATTGCTATGGCTAATGCATCTAACCATTCAAGAATGCTAAATAAAATACCAAATACTAGTTTCAAAAAACAATATACATATCATAACTTTTATGAAAATTAAGGACATTTCCGTTGACGACAAAATCCTATTCAAAAAGGGATTAAGGTCTTTCATTAAGATACAAAAAAAACGAGATTCATGTAACTGGAGAACCGCAGCATATTTTTGCACTGATCTGTGTGGATATTGGACAACTGCATCGCTAACACGGTCAATATTTTGATTAGTGCGCACATTTCGTACGATTCCAGAAGGATGAATAGTTTCAATCCCTTTCTTCAAATTTATTTATTCAAGATTTGATGAGATTGGTACTAGGTGCTTCACTGACGTTGTGAAGAGCATAACGAGCACCCAACGTAAAACTGCGATGTAGGAATGATTTAATTTATAAAAGCTATGGACATATAAAACGCACGTTGCTGGGTATCAAATCGATTTATTATTGTATCTGTCAATTCCGACATCGGACGACATCCATTGCGAAAAAGTAGGCAATTCAATATAAAAAGGTATTGTATAATAGGTAAATTTTTAAACCCACAGATAAAAATGACTTCTTATTACAAGAAAATATATTATCTTGGCTGTTAATTATCTTTAATTAAGGATATACATTTGGTTCAAACTCGCGTTACCTTGTCAAAAGAGAATCCACGTTCTTCGCATTATTTTCTAATTATCTTAGCGAATTAAATCCTTGCTTTTAGACAACTGTCTTTAAGAATAAAATTGTGAATTTATCGATACTTGTTTAAAGAGTACGTTCTTGCTTTAACGTCACAGGTGCTTTGCGTTGGGTCCCGTAGGTATAACCCCGGTGTTCGGATGTCCCTTTGTCGGAACTTTGTCCTTTGGTCGTTCCGGTCATTAGCAAGTTAGACGCGGCATTGTCAACGCGATACGACGTATAAGCGCATTTTTGTGTGTGAATTTGGTTTTTTCAACATGGACAACATGAATTTTGAAGTTGAAGTAAGTGAAGTTTTCTCTTTTTTAAAGCGGAATGCTTTGGAACACTTGTGGCCTGTGTTTGAAGGTATATTTATATTATAAATATATATGGTTTTTATTGTTTTTTTTAAATTTCTTTTTTTAAATTATACCGGTTCCTATATATGCGTGTGTATTAGGTTTAAAATACTCAGTAGGGCTATAATGCATTTTTTACTTTCTTATATGTATACCTAGATTAGTTTATAAATAAAATAAGTATGCATTGATTTTTAAAAGCTTTTGTGTAAATTATTATTGTATCTTAAACAAAATTTAGAAGCTAATATAGCTATATAGCTATTTTCACAGGGCAGTCCTGAACTAGTACGGGATTGTTTTCCTAAGTTTCGATTGGCCGATGATAAAATGCGGACATATTAAAACCAATAAAAATACAGGAAAAGAATCCCGGACAAGATCAGGACTGCTTCGCGAAAACCGCTATAAATTTTCCTAAAAGAAGAAAATATAATCTTAGCAGAAGAGAATTTTCTTACTTTAAAATTAAAATCTTGAAGGAAAGATTATGTACTTTAAATAAGATAATTATTTCGAGCTAAGAATCGTACCATTTTAGGACAAAATAAATATCCTTGGCGCAAACATTTATGTAACTAGTGTGAAAAGTAATCCTTTTTTATAAAAATATACGTTTACTTTTTTTCTCTTATATCAAAAAATATATGTATAATATACAGTGTGATCGTAATAGTAAGGAATAAATTCAATGTTTCATCATGTCATTCATCATGTTAATTTTTTCAGGATATTCTATTAAGTTATGCATAGGTGGTTAGTCTGGTTAGCAGATATTAGCTACAAGTATTAGAGTTTTGGAAATGTAAATAACTTAGAAACCATAAGCCTAGACAATAGTTATTACCTTCTGGTTTCATAAAATAATTTTAAAAACTAAGACTAGTGCAATAAGTGTTTACAAATTTTTTTATTTTTTTTTTTTTTGATGCTCATAGCATAATAGAGAGTTAGCTCATAGCATAATAGAGATTTTGCGTTGACGTTAAATATTAACGATATAATATTAGTATGTATTTTGTGAAACTTATGACTTCCATAATATAAAATAAAAGTGTGTTATTAATATTTTATCTTCTTTTCTTTTTTATATCCCCGAAAAAACCTCGTAAAAAGCGCTATAAATTTTGCTTCGATATTTAATATTGAATGCGAAAACTTATTTAAGTGAATAAAATATAAAAAGTAAAATCAAAAACAGTTTATGAAAAATGAAAACATAAGATACTTTTTAATAAAAAAATACATAATTATAAAGAGGCTTTCAATACAATAAAGATATTATATACTCGTATATACGTATTTGATGGTTGTGAACAGTCGTAATCCACAAAAAAATGTAAATTTGTGTGAAGCTGTCTAAGTACCTTTATAATTAATATTATAGTGTTTTCTGACAGGCTTAACTTAATTTTATATTTTTTTGTGAGTTATATTACGAAATTTTAAAAAGTTATCTTCCGAAACCGAAATAATAATTTTTGTAAAGTTTTTTCAAGTAAATAATTTCTTAATACAAGATATTTAATATTTGACGTAAGAACTTAATGATCTTGTATCCATTAAATTTTTAGATTTTAAGCCATTCATTTATTTCCGTTAAAGAAATGTCTTTCAGACAAAAACATTTATGTACATATGAGAAGATCACACGTTTTGAAGTTAAGATTAAGACTCTTGTACCAAAAACATAATGACCTTGGGGAGAGAAAATTTTTTTTCTTCTCTTAGACCAAATAACTAAATAATTTGCTGTTCTTACAATTAGGACATATTTACTTAATAATTCAAAATAGTAGTAGACTAAAGCTAAGGATGTGGTAAGTTTTTCCTAAGGTAATATTCATTTGGCTATATCCAAAGACATGGCGGCCTTGGTTTAAACTCATTTTACTTTATGTTAAGAGATCCTTTTTATCTGTGCCATATTGCATTTTAAATTAAACCTCATGTCCCTAACTTAAAACGTTGTATAACGTTTAAACAACTCATGTAAGCTTTACAATAATACATTTTAATAGTATCAATTCTAAGTCTGTTCAAAACCAAAAACATATTTAGAATTGATAAAAATTCCGTCAGATCAAAGCAATTGAAGTTAATTTTGTTCGTAAACTATTATAAAAAAAACTGAATTGAAACTATGAAGATAACTTTATTATATTACCCACCCGTTTCATTTTGACGGCATGCTTCTGAGGGCGGCAGAGTTCAGTATATTTTTTGCGGTCGCTTAATATTTGGTTTCTTCAAGTAAGAATAAAAGGACCATACTTGGATAAGTATTTAGCGGAGTAAATAACGGGTTAAAATATTTCAATTTTTTTTTCCGGCTTAGAACCAGATGAAACCTTTACCAAATCATTAGTTTCGTTATTGCACATACGAAATGGGTAATTACGACTTTTTTTAATGGTACCGAGTTTTTTAAAATCAGAATTTAAAAAAAAATGGTTTAATTCAAAAATGTTACCATTATACATTAAACTGCCAATATCTCCGAAACTAATTCATATAGCTAAATTTTCTTTTTTTTTTGCTTAAAGGGCATATATAAGCGCTAACAACTGCAGTAAAATAATTGCAGAAAACTTATATTCTTGGTAATAAAAAATATGAAAATTATAAAATTTATATTGTTGGTATTGAATTTTTCAGCAAGCTATAAACTTTTTTATTATGATGAATTTTGCCATACATGCTACGAATGAAATGTAAAAAAAACCATAAGAAAGTTTTTAAAAAAAGCCACAGGTTTCTATCCGAAATAGTTTTTGAAATATGAATTTTTAAAGTAACGCGTAGGCGGAAATTGCCGCGCTCTATACCGTTGCCGACCGAACGTACTTCCAACTGCCGCCATTTATTAACCATCTACGAATAATTTATAAATGAAGTTGGTGAATAATAATAACTTAAGATACAGTTACATTCGTTATAACACTCCAAGCCCTGGGATACACATATACACTTTCTAGTGTTGCAGTTTCCATAGAAACATCGAAGAACTAAAATTTTCCGTAGTTCCTTTGGGACGGGATCCTGTGTCGCAAATATTGGAGTCCATATATTAGACTCTCTCTCATTTGTCCAACCATATTTTCTTGGGTCTTCAAAATTTATATATGGTATGTGACTGTTATACCAAATTTTTAGTTAATATATGCACATAAAATAAGAAATAAATTGTAATGTGTCCATATACTCATTTATGTCCTCAGGAATGGGAAATTCTTTCCGCTTGGATTGAAATTCGCGCATTTGATTCTTTAATATTCTAGCCGCTCTGTGTAAGATATGAACTTCATTTTCTTGAAAATATGGCTCATGATGTAAATAATTTAATTCAGATTCACTCGTTGAATCTGACGTCTCCGCGGAATTATCTTGTTTCGTTGGGGATTATTTTTTTGGTGATAACAGAGTTTTATTTCCTAATTTTAATTGTTTGTTTCTAAATGCCTGAATATTCTTTTTTGATATATAGTGACCATAGCATCGTTTATGATATTTGGCATCATAAGCAAACAAATCCTCGTATCCACATAGCTTTGAAATCATAGAAATATCTTCCCGTTTTTGTGCTGCATTAATATTTTTTTCGTGCGTACCTTTTCCTGTTCCTAGAATAAAAAGTTACACGTGTAATTTACTAAAACTCATCTAAAAGGAGGATTTTAATAAATGTATGAAGTATTTTAAAAACTGCACTAGCCAACTCTAAATGGTCAAACTTGTCACATCCCATGTGATAATTAATTGATATACCACAGAGTTACAGAAAACTTTAGTGGTCGTATTACATCGCCCACCACTTTCAGTTAAAAGTTAATTTAAATTCATTTAATCAATGTAATAAAAACCAAACTTGTCACTGCTATTAGTTAAAAGATGTTGCATACGGCGGAAAATATTTATAAATTTATCCAATTTTAACCTTTTGCACCCACTAAGAGTTAATTTAAAAAATTACTTTTATGTATATTTTTCTCAACTTTTTAATATAAAAAACTTTTCGTAGGTATAATTAAAATTTTATACTAACCTGTTTGTACGGATGTTAATTTTTCTTTATTTTTAGTGCCTGATTTGCCACATTTTAAACACATTCTTCGTATATCAAACGTACTACCCCTGCGAGTGGCGGTGCTTGTACTTGGCTGTGTGTCGTCGGTTTGGTCAAATTGTTTACATAATTGTTTACTTGTAAATTATTTTCTGCAAGATACATGGTACACAACTGTCAAAGTGCCGTTTAACATTTGCTCCTTTTTCTCCAAAATATTACGGCTAATAGGGTCATTTCTTTTCTGAGCAAAGTTTATTATCATACGTAGACCTTTTTGTGTTGTTTTTTTTACAATACAATCATCACTGTTCAATGATTGTTCACATAAGAGGCACTTCATTGTTGCTATTGTTCATATGAAACAGAAACAAACAGATCAACAAAACTCTCATAAAACATAAACACACACCAACGCAATAAAAACGTGTTTTAACGCACAAAAATCAAGAGCGTTACGACACAGCTTTTTAGTGGTTATGATATGATCAGAGACAACCAAATTTAAAGATTTGAGACAAAAAATAAATAAAGAAGTTTTAAAGAGAAAAAAGTTTTAAAGAGACAACCAGAGAAAAACAAATTTGATTATCTCTGATATGATGAGTCACGCGTCTCCCGCGAACGTCGGCGACTTTTGTTTGATTCGCTAATCTGGCACAACTTTGCAGGTGGATTTCTCGCAATCTAGCTAATATATCCGATTGCAGTTACTTTTAAAAACTTCGTAACAGTTTTGTCTACCTTTTATTCGCAGATTGTATGGAAAAATGTTTTCAAATAAAAAAGTTTCTCGCTTGCTCAAAAATTCATTGCAGAAAATATAATTTTAATGATTTCTAAATGTTATATTAATAAAAAGAAACGTTTTTTGGATTTATTTTATCGCAGTTTTCAGCGCTTATGTATTCTCATTAAAACAAAAAAAAAGATCTTTTGAATATGTTAAAAAGTTCCAGAGATATTAAAAGGTTAAGGTTAAAAAGCACTTTTTTTTAATTCCTGCCTTTTTGCAATATTCTCCATTTTATAAAACTCGGTACCACTAAAAAAAGTCGTAAATGCCCATTTCCTATGTACAATAACCTAATTAATGATTTGGTAAAGGTTTCATCTGGTTCTAAGCCGATTTTATTTTTTTTAAGAAGGGAGCTACTTTTATTGTCTTTTTTACTCCGCTAATTCCCAGGAAGATGGATAGGACGAAGAGGGCAAATAGAGTGGTCGGCCAGGTCACCAGATCTAAATCCCTGCGACTATTTTCTATGGGGGTACCTGAAAAGTAAAGTTTATATTGAGAAGCCAAACAACGTAGAAGATTTGAAAAATAGAATTAGATATGAAATTAGACGTATATCACCCGAAATAATTGATAGTGTTTTACATGAGTTTGTAAACCGTCTTGCTTTCTGCTAAGAAGTAAATGGGGATCAATTTGAACACTTGATACATTAATAAGAGTTTTCACAGTTTATAACATTTTATCTTAATTTGTAAATAGAAGTATGTACTTACTTGCTTTCTTGTTACTTAAATGTAAATATTTCTGAAACAGTTGAGTTTTAAGATAAGGTGTATTATATGAAACTTGCTTGGAATTTCACCTATATTTCATAAATGCAATAAAAAAAATTTAAAGTTTTCGAGAAAATTAGAAAAAACTTTGTTTATCTTAATTTGTTCAGATAGAAAACAAAAACATGAAAATATCAGTTTTTATTTCAATAAGTGTTCAAAATGTTGCCCGTTAGAGTTTGCCAAATGTACAATTCGTTTATAATTTAAAACGGAAACTACCTCTTATGGTCCACACAAATCTACATGTATCAGCTCACAAGGCATTTGAGCTCTGCAATAGCTTTCTGGGAATGACAATCTGTGTAGTTTTTCAGACAAACACTCACTACAAAATAGCTGCTTTTCATCCTGAAACTCAATATTACCTTTTCTCAGCACTTTTCTAACCTGATCAAAGTGTATATGAGCCATTCTTTGATGCCATTTGTCCTTCTCTAAACTTTCTATTTTAAACTCCATTCTAAATAATTTACTCTTTCTCTTTGCTATGGCTTTTATTTTCCCTTCTTGGTCCATGATTTCACACTTGCTCTTATCTGAGTGCATTTAATAGCCTTTGTCTAGTGATGTACTCAAAGAGAAAAGATTTACTGCTAGATCTGGAACAAATAATACATTAAGTAAGTCAGTTCTTACCTAACTGCTTCCATTGAAATCCAAAACTTGCACTTTTCCCACTCCTTTTACTTCTGCAAAGTTACCATCACCAACTCTTACTTTTCTTGTTACCAGCAAAGTTTTCATTACTGTAAACTGGTCTTTGTCATAGCACATATGCTCGGTTGCGCCACTGTTCATCCACCAACCATGTTCAACATCCTCTGATCCAATTATCGCCATAATGTCCACACCACATTCCGATATTAGTGACCTCTGGTTGTCCTTATCATGAGTAGCATCCGCATGCCTTTGCTTCTTAAACCAACATTTCTTCATTAAGTGCCCTGGCTTCTTACAAAAGTTACAGGTTCGTTGAGGGCAATTTCTTTTAAAATGATTTCCACCACACTGAAAGAATTTAATAGGTACCTGAGCTACCTCCTGTACCAGCCTTATTTCTGAACTTTGACACATTGGAACCTACTGATAAAGCCTGCGCCTTTTCTGTCCCCTTACTTCTTTCCTCTTCCAGCATCAACCTCGACAATAGATCTGTCAGGGTCTGTTTATCTTCAGGAGTAGATTCCCAAGCAGACACAAAATACTTCAAGGTTTTGTCAATGACCATTTTGTCACTAATTTCTTCGCCCACCGATTTTAATGTGCCGTTTATTTCTTCTAATTGGGAAATAAAATCTGCCACCTTTCCTCTAGAGCAAAAAATCTTTGCGTTAATAGATGTACACTGACCTGTGACTGATACTCATAGACTTTCTTAAGTTTTGCCTACATTTCTGCTGAGGATTTGCATGTTAAAATATGATTTCCGACCCTCTCATCCAGCCTGGAAACTATATTCTCTTGAGCTTTGGCGTCTTTGTTATCCCACTCTTGAGTGTTTCCTGGAGGCATTGGCCTCTCTGTGGTGCCATCCACAGCCATATATAATATAATACAATAAATACCTATATAAAAATGGAGGAAGACAATCTGTGACTAACTTTCTTGACGTTGTCAGGGGAAAAATGGAATTGAACAACCCAGACGAACGGTAGGCATACAAAAATTTATTAAAAAGCTTCAAAAAGAGGCTGGTAAAGCCAAGCAGAGCTTGCAGAGCTTCTATTTAGGCATTGAGCAGACTTAAAACTTGAAACAACGAAAATGGGAAGATTTTTACCAAAGAAATCGTACTGAATGAGTTATCAAATCTCAATGATAGAGTGACTGAGTATCCAGAAATAGAGGAGGGAACTACGAAATTTCTATTCACAACCAACTTTCTTGCCTTGTAAGAAGTAGGAGGAGATCAAAGAGAAAATCCCGCGAAACTCTTACCGAAGACTTTTTAGATTTTTAGACTTTGATCTTTAAGACGACATTTATATGATACTGCCATATTCGTCACTTATTACGAAAAAAAAATACTACTACCCCTCTGTAAAACTCTTAACAACTGATATTTATCTACAATCCGTATGTAAGAATCATGCGAAAATTTCACGGATTTGAACAAAAAAGCCCATCATAATAAACGCAGAACATACACGAAACAATGCCGTTTTCTTAAGCGAACCATATCATTTTAAATGGCCATTTTTTTTCACCGTAATTAGAAACGATTTATACATGGGGTTTGGTTTCTATTTTCCATTAGTTGCCCCTCAGGTGTTAACGCGGGCAGTTCGGCCTTCTGGCTCATTTTGTAGGTGCATTAATACTTTTTCCTAATTTTTCATTTTTTACTTAATCTTCTCGTAGATACGAAAATTTAAAAAAAATGTTTGGTGCAAGGGTGTTTATTCTAAAAGCTGCCCTCGTATGGATTATTATTAGCGTCGTATTAGTGGAAAGTGCCAGGCATAAGAAAGACGTTCATCACATGATTATTTTGAATGAGGAGGTCAGACCATCGAAGAGTCACAGGTAATTTTTGAATTTAAACGACACAAGAAAAACAAAGTTGAATAAGTTGTAACTAATTATCACCGTTGGTTGGTTGAACAATATTTCCAATCAGCATTTTCAATTTTTTGGTTATTCATCTTCAAAGTGGTCCATTATCTCTCTTTGTTTCGTCTCAAGATCTTCTGTAAGTTCGGTTCTAGGTTACAACAGACCTTTTTAATAGAACCCGTTTATCTTTTTTACTATTAGGTTTAGGGTCTTAACACCAAACTAAGAGTACAAAAGCAAATCCGTATCTACTAAGTGAAAGTTATTTCATGACTCTAGCTTATCAGGATTCAAAGATGTTAGGAAAAGAATTCAGGTAGGTGCACCAAGAGCTCGAAGACGTAAGTCAAATTTCAAACTCCTCTAATTACTAAACAGTCTCTTCTATTAAAAAGCTTAATATGGGTTCTGGTAGATACTAAGAAGCTCTTCAACTTTGGTGCTAGTATGAAAATGAAACAGCAAATCAATAGCTACCAAATGAAGGCATTTCATGATCCTGACCCATCAGGATCAAAAGATATTGGGAAAAGAGTCACTAAGAGATTCATATAATGTTAAACAAAATTCAAATTTGTGTAATTTTTTTAGGCATAAACACTCCTCCCATAGCTCCCGGTCTAAACGCAGACCGAGCAAAAAAACCACCAGAAAACCACCGGTTTCCAGCCATTCTTCTGAAGAATCCAGCTTCGAAATAACCGAAGAAAATGAAGATAGCAACGAGTCTTCTCATGTATACACCAAAGTAAGTCCTGTTTAATTAAATCTTTAGACGAATTTCACTAATAAAATTACTGTTCCAGCAAAAACCCCATCATCGCAAACCATCCTCGTCACGTCACAGCAAACGCCCTCACAAACACCAGTATAAAAAGACCAGTCATAAGTCACACCGTAACGAACATCACCAATCGCACCATTGGGCACCAATGAGTTCCAAAGAACTCTTCGGATCTCCCCCACCATCTTTCTCAAATGGATTTCCAACTGGTGCCCTCCAGTATCCGTATCAGCAGATGGTGCCCATGGAAATAACCACTCCCTTTACCATGCCAAGTAACTTTATCAACTTTGGCAGTACTCTTTATCCTCCATTGGAATTAAATCAGTTTGCACCAAATGCTGGACAGATGTCTCCAATGATCGGTGCAGTGGAGACTTACAAACCGTTCGATTACTCTGTTCTGAAGCAGAACAACAGAGTGAGACCGACGCAGAAGTACGTTGAAGAGGAAGTGAATCAGAGTAAAGGGGTGACTGATGATCAGAGTGCTGCTGCTAGTAACGGGGGTGCAGCTTTTGCTATTATGGTTGATAATCCTAATCATGAGCCTAAAGAAAAGAGAAAGGAAGAGACGAGAGTTAAAGATGGCAGCACCAAAAAGGAGAGGGGTGCTGTGAGGCTCAGGATCAAGAAGAAGCAGTAATGGCTTATGGTTATTTTAGTTATTATTGTTATATTTGATTTAGGATAAGTAGTAGGAAAGAGTTTCTAGGTTAGGATTCGTTGGCTCAAGTTATTTATTTTTATTCGTTTTAATTATTTATGTTAAATTCTATAGCTATAGAAAATATTTTTTAATGTTAAGGATTTCCTATAATATAATTTAGGTATAAGGGATGAAAAAAAACCCCAAACTTGACCGTAATAAAATGTGATCTAAAACAGATGCCTAAATGTAGCGTTGGTTCTTTATCTTTTCTTACAGCTTTCGTTTTTTTGTATTTTGTGACGTTTAGGAAAAACCTTTGCAGAACCATAAACATCTGGGGGAATAAGGGTTTTTTTAGCAAGAGACGCATCTGCGATACCTCCTTAAATTTAGTCGTTTTATAGCTTTTGTCAAGAGCAGTTATTTTGTAGAGCTTTATTTTGTAAATTCACAACTTGTTTTTTTTTTCTGATTTAATATTTCTTTGCGGACGATAGCACACTTATTTCCACATTTAAGTCCGCCATACCAACGACAGCCGCAAGTTCTCAGAATCTTAGGCAGCAACAAGTAGCTTCAACCAACAACGATATTAGAGCAATCTTGGAGTGGGGCGATAACAATTTGGTCAATTTTAACGCTAAAAAAACACAGGCTGCAGTATTTATGATGAAGACTAACCTTGGTGGCCCGGAGCTGGTTATGGCAGGGAAATGAAATCATCTTTATATCTTCTAGGAGTCGAGGTCACCAACAGCGTGTCCTGGCATGACCACAAAGTGGACAGTGTCGCCAGGGCGGCTTCCAAAAAACTCGGAGTGCTTTTCAAAACGAAAAAACTGTATACACCAGAACAGCTGCTGACTCTTTTTAAGGCTCAAATACGCCCTTCCCTCGAGTATTGCTCGCATGTCTGGAGCTCTGCACCCAAGCATAGTTTAAACCTGCTGGATTCTATACAGAAGAGAGCTATTCGTCTTATCGACAAACCAGAACTGATAAAGTCTGGATAGTCTGGAGCACAGGAGAAAGGTGGCTGATCTCTGTTTATTCTACCGTTATTATCACGGTAAGTGCTCCTCTGAGCTGGCAGGCCTGATTCCACTCAGGGTTGTTGCGGCAAAAAAGACGCGTCTAGCAGTTGCGGCTCATCAACATCGAGTCCACCTGCCTACCCCAAGGACGTCGTTGTATCGGGGCTCATACACTTGGAGAACATCTTCTTTGTGCAACGGACTTCCACTTTCCTTTCTTCGCGCAAGCACCACTCCAAAAGTGACATAGGACTTTCCTCTTGTGCTTGTGTTTACCATAAAAAAAAAAATGTTAACACGATAGATGGCCTCAATACAGTACACATTATGGGATCTATACAGTGCGTTACTTCTCACAATGCAGTTTTATGCGATCAAAACATCTCACGTTTGACAAAATTACCATCAGCGCAGATTGTGGGCGAATTCGGTTCTGTTTCACTTTAATTTTTTAATAAAAAAGAAAATTTAGGATTGAAAACAATTAAAATTGCCGATATTGAAGAAATACGCCCACTTTCAAAAGAAATATTACCTTCTAGTCCAGATTTACTTTGGCTTTATGGCAAGTGGTCGAAAATGGAACTTTCAGGTTGGAACGGCTTCATGGAGCAGGCAACGGCGGATAAATCTTTTTTGCAATCAAAGGTAGTATGCCTTCCATTTATCAATTTTCCGCCTAGTTAGCATGACACAATACTTACAGCCCTTTTATTGGCAGTTGAAGAATGTAAGAAGACCGATCAAAAAACCTGCTTTGTCACCTTTGACCAGCCACTGTACGCAAAAGCTCAAGAAATTGCTGTGAACCATCCCAAACTCATAAATGTCATCGTAAGACTTGGAGGTTTTCATCTTTTGATGTCCTTCCTGGGATCTGTTGGCTATATTATGGCTGGAAGTGGATTGAAAGATCTTTTTTGTCAGATTTATGCTGATAATAGTGTATATGCACGTGCAATTCGTGCACTTATTTTATGTCATCTTGCTTTGACACATACAATTCTTGACACCCTCGAATTTACTAATGATGACGACAATGCGATTATGAATTAGTTGATTGGCCATTTAGATAAATCAGTTATTCTGAGGTCGGACGAGGATGAGGCATTTAAAGTTGTTGCTTCAAAGTTTAAAGAGATGCTTACCAAATTCAAAAACTATGGCCCCACAGCTAAATTATGGACTCAGTATTTTGAGATAGTAACTTTATTGAAGCTGAGCGAATGGGAAACTGGCAACTACATCTTTTCATTTTCATTATGCTAAATTTGCTCATTTATATTTGTAAGACATGTTAAATTTAGAAGAAAAAATGGATCCTAGTGAATGCCAAAAATTTACGACTGAAGGCTATTTTACGATTAGACGATCGGATAAGTTTTGGTCTGGAATTTAGTCTGACATGACCATTGAACAAACTTTGATGAGGATGATGCATAGCAACGGGGGCCTTACTCGTGGTCGTGGTATTAGTGACAGCGTACTAGCTTTGTGGACTTTAGGAATGATTTCCTTGCACAATGTTTGTGACGGAATTGAAGAATATTGTGACGTTCATCTAGAGACATCTGAGCAACACGTCGATGCTAGGACTTCACGTGTTACTAGGGACAATGAAGAATTAAAAAAAACGTGTGAAAATTTCGAGGCAACTAAATTCAAACGCAAGGATAAAATTACTCCATTAATAGCGGTTAATAGTAGCATAAAAGTCGGCGAGGAAACAGTTCCTATAAACCCACTAATATTATTCCAGAGAATGTGAATTACGAAGAAATCTGACGACGAGTTGAAGAATTACCTTAAATTTGAGCTTTCTCCATTTCCTCTGTCACTTTTCTCAGAAGACGGAATGCGTAAAGGTACGAAATCATCGTTATATTCTGCATTTACGCAATGTACCGAAAGTGTCTATCTCGGACATAACAAAATCAATGTTGTGGATGGAGGATATCTGTTACACAAAGTTCTATGGTATCGTAATGATTCTTTCAAGTCAATATGAAAAAAATATATTTAGAATGTAAAAAATCACTATGGTTCCAATGCAGTCGTTGTTTCTGATGGATATCCGGAAGGTCGCCAAAAAAGTACAAAAACAGCAGAACGACTACGCCGCCGCCGATCAAAGAGGCAAACAATTGTATTTTTGACGAATCAATGTTGGTTCAAGTTTCGCAAGAACGATTTTTAGGCAATGAAAGCAACAAACTTCGCCTGATTTCGATGTTGACAAAAAAATTTAAATAAACTACTATTACAGTTAAGCAGGCTGAAGAAGTTGCTGATGTTATGATTGTGAATACAGCAACAGTGAATCAATATTAAATTGATGCAGTTTTCATCATCGGAGAAGACGTGGATCTTTTAGTTCTACTAATAGCGTTAATGTCGCCACATCTAGACAACATTTACTTTTGCAAATCTGGGAGAGGTAAAGATCCTGAAAGAGTGTACTCTGCAAAGGGCTTACAACAAAAAGAGGCAGCTGAGAACATTCTCTTCCTTCATGCGTTTAGTGGCTGTGACACAACATCGTCCCTTTTTAACCAAGGAAAACTGAAATTTTTATCAATTATTCAAGAATACTCCAAACTCACTGGCATCATTGATATCTTTAAACAACATGACGCCATACCAGCATGTATTGAGGAAAGAGGAGCACAGTTTCTTGTCGCTTTGTATGGCGGTGACATGGAAAAAGAGACCCTAAAAGAACTTCGATACAAATTTTTTGTAAGATCATCCACAAAAAATAGATTTAATCTTGCCTCTCTCCCACTAACTAGGAACGCCGCACGGTATCATTCATTTAGAACATACCATCAAGTTCAACAATGGTATGGAATCCAAAAAAAAGGCAGACAACTGGGGATGGAAACCTGGTGCAAATGGTTTTTCTCCCGTAACTATGAAAGAGGAATCAGCTCCAGAAATATTATTAAAAATTATTTCATGTCATTGTAAAAAAGGGTGCGGAGGAGCATGTAGCTGCAAAAAAGCTGGACTGAATTGCTCTATTATGTGTAGATTCTGTAATGGTCAGACATGCGACAATGCCACAGAGGTTCTCATCGACAGCGAGGACGAGGATGAGAAACTATTATCAATTGAGAACCCAATTATCCAAAGAACTGGTAATGACTTAGATGACGAAATTCAGGATGAAGACATAAATTAACCGTGATCATCTAAAAGAGAAACTGAAACGTAAATGAAAAGTGAAATATGTGGAGTAGGCCTACAGGGGACACCACGGTAAAAAAAAACGCGCCGATTAGCTTTACCTCATGGTGGTGTGGAAATAAGCTTTCAGTTTGCATTGCAAACTGAGTATTGTTTCAATTTCGTGAGAGATATGTAATTAAATGTGACATTTTACTATCAACGATAGCGAAACAATATCACCTCTTTTAACAAGGGTAACAAAATTACTGAAATAGCTAAAAACATATTTTTTAAAACTAAAAAATGGTTGTTTGAAGTATTTTTTAAAGAACTTCATGTTTGTGTCCGTGTAAATCTTTGTATATTAGAGGTATAAAAAAAGTGTAAATACATAAAATGTGGGAAATTTTTCTTTAATTTTGTTTATGTCATACTTTGTCGTAAAATTAACCATTACGGACATAATGCAAAAAAACTTTTTTTTTTGTATGTGTAATCCAAGATGGCGACGCGCGCGGTCTTCCCACAAGGTCGAAATTTTGTATTTTTGGTCACAGTCTACCCGTAACTAACATATTCCAAAATAACTTCTACCCCACCTTTTGCAAGGTAAAAAGCCCTACTGCCTGGACTATTAAGCAAATTCTTTATTATGGCTAGCATAGATAATAAAGATTTTAACTTCGTTAAGCTCAACGAAACCAATTACACTCTATGGAAATTTGGTGTAAACTTAGCTCTGGGATCAGCTGGTCTTTTGGGTTATATCGAAGGTACAGAAACAGAGACGGACAAAGAGACAAAAGCAACCGACTGGAATAAGTGGAGCACTAACTCATTAAAAGCAATGAGTATATTGGTGGGCTCTATTGAGATGCGTTTGCATACGTGTCTTATCAATTGCACGACTCCAGTAGAAGTTTGGCAAAAACTAAAGGAACAATTTGGAGAAGTCGGCGATGATGAGAAGCAAAGTGCGTGGCAAAAATTCTACGACTTTCGTATTGTCGATGGTGTCCAAATTGCGCAACAACTGGAAGTGTTTGAGTGCATCTGCAAGCAGCTTGCTGATTCATGTGAAAAACCATCTGAAACAGCAAAACAATCAAAGCTTTTGTGTAGTTTGCCACCTAGATTTTCAATATCTTGTATGGCATGGGAGTGCACGCCATCAGTGGATCGAAAAACGGATGTGCTAATAAGCCGGCTAATTCTTGAAGACAAGCGTCTTTGTGATACTGAGTCAAGTGTGGCATCTCTAGCCTTGCAGCCACAGGCCCTGAGTTTAAATAAAGGTAATCAGCAGCAAAGCAAACAAAATTTTGACAACAAAAAGCGAATCGCAAATTTAAAAAAACGAACGAATTGCGCGATTTGCAAGCAGAAAGGCCACTGGGCACGAGAGTGTCCGAACAAAAAGTACCGAGGTGAACACACGCAGAAAGAAGCTTCGTCATATAATGCCGAGGCATACATCAGCGATGTCAGCGTTTTTTATTCAAAAACTGTCTCGAGTGATGAAGATCTGTGGTTAGCAGACTCTGGAGCTAGCATGCACATGACATACAAGAGGGAATTTTTTAAAGACCTTAGCGCAGTAAGTGATTTTGTGAAAATTGCTGATGATAAAGTCTTGCCTGCAAGTGGCAAAGGTACGGTTATGATTCGCGAGAAAGTAAATGGAAAAACTGTGTTACGAGAACTGCAAAACGTTTTGTTAGTGCCGGTACTTCGAAGAAATTTGTTTTCGATCGCGACTATCAACGATAAGAAGTTTTCGTTTCATGCGTCTGAAACGCAATGTGAAGTGCGCGACAAAAATGGTAAGCTTACTTCGCGTAGCGAAAGACATCGTGGACTTTTTAAAATGAACTTTCAAGTTGAAGTACCTATAGTAAAGTGCAATGTGGCCGAGTCAAAGCGTAATATGCTAAAGCTTTGGCATGAAAGGCTTGGTCATGTTAATATTCGTGCCGTGGTAAGAACAAGTAAGCCGTTCGAGTTCGCAGATCGTGATTTTGGTAATGAAATAGACGATTTCTTTTCTGAAACATGTGTACTTGGTAAGCAAACCCGTAAGCCACATCCCACAGCAAATAAATACCGGTGCATCTTTAATCCTGGAGAGAAAATTCACACAGGATGTGTGCGGGCCAATTAATGTCGAATCTCCTCGAGGTTCGCGTTATTTTTTGCTTTTCAAAGATGAGTGTACACATGATCGAAAAATATACTTTTTGCGGCATAAGTCAGAACTATTTGAAAAATTCAAAGATTTCAAGAATTTCGTAGAGACACAAACTGGCAATAAGGTTAAAGTTCTGAAATCGGATAATGGGCGTGAATATACCTCTGAACAGTTTCAAAGGTATACAAAAGATCATGGAATAATTCACGAATTTTCG
The DNA here is from genome assembly GCF_022605725.1 of Anthonomus grandis grandis. NCBI lineage: Eukaryota > Metazoa > Arthropoda > Insecta > Coleoptera > Curculionidae > Anthonomus > Anthonomus grandis. Next base: position 8,903,677 of record NC_065564.1, on the reverse strand, counting down.
TCACCATACATTCACGAGCAAAATGGTCGCGCCGAGCGTGAAATGCGAACCATAGTGGAAAGCGCGAGAACGATGCTGATTAATAGTGAAGTGGACGTCGAACTTTAGCCAGAAGCAATTAGTACTGCTCGCTATTTGCTGAACAGAGTGTTATTAAATCAAGAACAAACGTCAACTACATATGAAAATTTTTTTAAGCGGAAGCCAGATATTAAGCATCTGCGGGTATTTGGTATAGACGCATACCTAAATGTGCCTAAAGAAAAACGTCGTAAGCTAGACCCGAAAAGCAAAAAACTCATCTTCATAGGCAACGAAGGTGAATCAAAAAATTACAGGCTTTGGGACAAAGAAATGCGCAAAAACCATGTGAGCAGCGATGTCGATTTTCACGAAATAGAAGCAGTAGTGAAAAAGGAAGCAAATTATCACACACTTGATTTTGGTCTTTAAGAAGAGCCCAACGCTCAACCAGCTGATCAGATTGCCAACTATCAGCAAGCGGTTAAAGCAGCAGAACCGAATCAACAAGCGCTTGAAGACGAAGACGAAGATCAGCAGCAGCAAGCCGTTGACGAACCACAACAGCAAGGTCCACTGTTACGCAACAGAGAACAACTTCGTCCCATTGAACGCTATGCATACCTGTTGCGTTTTCTGTTGAGACTGTCCCGGTGACCTATGGTGAGGCAGTCTCGGGCCCAAATGCGGAAAAGTGGCTAAAAGCAGTGGGAGAAGAGAAACATGCGCTGCTGGAAAGCGATACGTGGATTTCTGTGCCTTTGACTAAAGGGAAGCGTGCGATTGGCAGCAAATGGGTGTTTGCCATCAAGACAAATTCATATAATAATAGCAGCAGATTTAAAGCCCGACTTGTAGCAAAGGGTTTTTCTCAGCAAGAAGGCATCGACTATTTCGAAAGCTTTGCACCCGTGGTTCGTTATGAGTCGATAAGGATACTTCTTTCGATAGCGGCGTACGAAGATCTTGAGATAATTAAGTTTGACGTAAGAACGGCGTTTCTTTACGGGACTTTAAAGGAAGAAGTTTATCTGCGTCCACCTGAAGGCTACACTGAAGATGATAACACTGTCTACAAGCTGCAAAAGAGCTTATATGGACTAAAGCAGTCACCGCGCTGCTGGAACGAGGAATTTGTGTTGTTTTTGCGTCAGTTTAACTTTACAAATATTAATAGCGAAAAGTGTGTTTTTGTAGGGGAGATTGACAATTTTAAAGTGTATTAAGACGACGGTTTAGTGATGTGTAAAAGTAAAAACGCGATTGACAATGTTTTAACTTATTTAAAAAGCAAGTTTAAAATAACGGTCGATCAAGCAAATGAGTTCGTCGACATGGAAATCAAACGCGATCATGAGAAACATTTAATTAAGATTAGCCAGTCTCATTATATTGACAAAATTTGCAAAAAGTTTTTCATTTTCATTTTCATTGCAATTTCAATCATAAATTGCTTTCTCCAGACAGTAGAACGCGATCACTAAGTCTTTTCATCGTTACAACTCCATTTTGGAGGACCTTTGAAGATACTTTAATGGACTAACACTACATTCTTTCCTCATTTTACTTCTCTGCTTTTTATTCCTATAAGACCAGCAACCCTAATAAAAAGACCTGGTTGGCACACCAAAAGCTCCATGACAAAAGTCCTGCAATTCCTAAACTATTGCTTCTATTAACAAGTTTTATATCAGCTTTGATGGATACTAAGAAGTTTTACAACTTTGCTTTTTACATCAATTTTCCTAGAGCCAATGCTAAAAAGATATGGCTATTTTCAATTCAGACAGATGTCTTTCATAAAACTTGTTTATCTCGTTTGTTACTGTACTAAGGGCCTTAAAATATATTATAAAACTGTAAAAGAAAAATTGTATCTATCAAATGAACCTTATTTTATGATCCTAGCTCAGCAAAATCAAAAGATATTGCAAAAAGAATCCAGGCTGGCGCACCAAGAGCTCCAAGGCCCTTGGGTAGAATTCAAATTCCTGTAACTTCTAAACCATTTTTCCTATCGAGAAGTTTTAGACTGTTTTCGGTAGATAGTAAGAAGTAGTAAAACTTTAGTAACTAGAGCAATTTTCCAAGGACTAATATTAAAAAAGATATCGCTAGTTTTCAGCTCAGACTGAGCTTACGATAGATAACTTGATTAAAGTCGTTGATCTCATTTGCTATTGGGTTTACGAATTTAATATCTAGTATTAAAGTGAAACAGAAGAATAGTATGTATTAAATAAACCTTTTGTAATATTCTTAACTTATCAGGTTCAAAGGATATTTGGAAAATGAATCCAGGCTGATGCACCAAGAGCTCCAAGACGTTAGGTAGAATTAAAACACTTATAATTTCTAAACCATTCGTCTCAAAAATAAGTTTCTTAGCACCTTTGGTAGATACTAAAAAGTTCTTTAATTTTGTATCCTATAGGAATTTTCTTAAAACAAATATTAAAAAAGATATTACTATTTTTCTATTCAGTTCCAGCCTACGATAGACCACTTTCTTAGAAGTCGTTTATCTCCTTTTTTATTGCGTTTAGGGTCTTAACACAAAAGACAAAAGTGAAACAGCAAATCAGTATCTACCCAGTGAAGGTTATTTGACGATCCTAACTTAACAGAATCAAAAGATATTAGGAAAAGAATCCAGGTTGGCGCACCAAAAGCTCCTTGACGTTAGATAAAATTTAAACTCTTGTAATTCCTAAACTGTTAGCCCTATCATGAAGTTTTATAGCAGTTCTGGTAGATATTAAGAACAAGTACAATATTGAATTTTACAGGAATTCTTGTTAAACAAAAAAAGATATGGCTATGTTTCTGTTCAGTCCCAGCTTACAATAGACCACCTTAATATAACTCGTTTACGTTCTTTGGTATTGGATTTAGAGTCCTAACACCATTATTAAATTTCTTAAAATAAAAGAGACGTGGAAAGAACTGGATGAAAACGTGAAAATGTATGCTTGATGGTGTTTGAGAAGAATCATTAGGTAAAGATAAACAGACTTTTTATCAATTATCAATGAAAAGACGTAAAAAATAATTTCCAGTAATGACAAAAGAATTGTACAACTACGGCTAAAGAACTATTGAAAGATTATTCAGAAGATAAGGGCTCGGATTGAGAAGAAGAAACCTTGGGAGACTGAGAAGACGAATAAGGTGGTAGAAAAAGAAACTAGGCAACTTTGAATGACGAATATCTTTGATATTCCTCTATCAGCCTTGAATGGAAATTTGTGATAGGCACCTGCGTTATTCCAGGAATAACAAACAATGGAAATAAGAAAATGGAAGAAAAGGAAGAGAGAAAAGGAGATGTGTAGGAAACTGAGAAGAAGGTAGTTCTTTTGCAGAGGATACGGCGGTTTTATTTTCAAATTCCATTGACAGTTGACACTTCTAAAGCACTATTGCTAAGTGATTCTTCTATGACAGGCAATGTATTAACCATGTTAATGACCCTTTTTTGAAAGTTGTCGATTTTAAACAGTGCTGCCAACTGTAACACTAATATAACGCAAAATTAATTTTTTTAATCAATTCTTGATAATTATATTATTTAAAACAAATTCTCGTTTGTCAAGCCTACATATCTATACAATTTTGTCCTCAAATTTCCCGCCAAACAACTTAATACAGTTCTTAAACGCTATTGCCAAGTGATTCTATTATGACATGATTAAATGATTCAAATTTCCCTGTTGTGAGAGTTGACAGTCTTACACAGTATTGCCAACTGTGACACTATTGTGGCGCAAAATTCAAACTTTTTAACCAGCCAGAACAAACATATTTATGTGTTGGTTAACTTCATCGCCAAATATAATATAAAAACATGAACGTGGACAGTTTTGCTTTTAAATTTACCGCGAACTAACGAGATAAAGAAAGACGTCACATAATTGCTCGCTTCCATTTTTGATTTGACACTTGACAGTTCCAATAGCTACAAGGGCGACACCACCGGCACTGGGAGCTAACAACCGATAATGACATTTGATCTTACTCTATGGTCAGTGTGTTTATTGACAAGTGAAAGTTTTGACAGTTTTAAACAGGGTTGCCGCCCATCAAAATTCACATTTTTTAACCAGTTTTTGAAGCCGATTTTTAGCGATGACTTTGACAGGTAAGTGTGACCTATTGTTTTCCCTCCACTTAAAAAAATCTGATTTAAAGAAACAGTCACTGAAATGAATTGGTTATTAGGAACTAAAGAGTTTATGTTTTTGTTTTTTCTTTTCTGTTTCTTTAAAAAATGAAGTCGAATTTTTTAATTTTCTAGAACTTTCACCACTCTTTTCTCTTAAATAAAAATGCTTTTATTGCATCTAAAATAAATTATGTATAATGGTCATGTAAATTTGCCTGGGTGAAGCCATAAACACCTATTGCCGACATTAATTTTAAATTTTCTCTCATTTAATTTAACTTTTTTTGTAGCGTAACCACAACAATTTTTTACAATCTAAGCATAGGCTTCTTCTGGACTGTATAACTGAAAATTAACCCAAGTCCAAATCCGGGTAATAATTAGTAAATACCAAATGCCAAACAGCTGATCCATGACGTCACGTTTTCCCCTATTTTGGTTTAAAATTCAAAATCGCAGAAACACATTGGTAAATACCAACTAAGAACCGTTCCATGCTGAAAATCGGCTCAAAGGTCAAGACATATTGTCATTGTCTGCGGTACCTGCATAATAATACAGTTTTGCCTTTAAATTTCCCGCCTATTGACGAGATAAAGAAAGTCATGACATGATTGCTCGCTTCCGACTTTTGCTTTGACACTTAACAGTTCCAGTAGTTACAAGGGTGGCGCCACCGGCACTGGAAGCTAAAAATCTGATAATGACATTTTATCTTACTCTATGGTTAGTGTTAAGGTTTACTTTAATTAAAACACCTGAATCGTTTTGACAGAAAAGAAGTCACGTTGTTGTCAATGACTAACTAACGCCGTCAAATAAGCCCTCCACTTTCTTTACACATTAAGTGCATTTCTTAAATAAAGAAGTGGTTCACGATGGACTTGTTTGTTTAATTCAGCTATAAGAAATACAGTCCACAAATAACCCTTGCCGTTCCCAGCAGCAGAGACACAACACAATTTGGTGATCCAGCAGCGGAGCAGCAACATCAAAAACATTTTTTGGACCTTCGAGCCGGATTTCAAGATTTTCCGGCGATAGAAGTACAATGGTTCAACCTGAATTGCAAAAAGGCAGTAAACACTAAAAACGCAGCATATCGCAAATGGCGTCAACATCCTTCCACCGAAAATCGGAGGAACTTTTTAACCTCCAGAAATAGCTACAAGCGAATTATTGATGAATGCAAAGAGAGTCACAACAACAGAATCAAAAACAAATTGCTAAACTGTCCAAATAGAACAAGATCTTTCTGGCCGGTATCGAAAGCCGTTAGTCAAGGATTTGCTAAGTCGGCCTTGCCACCCCTAACAGCAGATGATGGTTCTATCGCGGTAACAGCAAGGGAAAAAGCCAGCTTACTGGGTAAACTCTTCGCGTCCAATTCTACTCTGCACTCGCAAGGCAAAACACCGCCATATTTGCCAAGGGTGAATTCATCGATGGGAGAAATTTCGTTTCCCCAACGAATTTTAAATAAAATTCTTAGAAGCGTAGACACCAACAAAGCTTCTGGGCCCGATGGAATTCCAGCCCTAGTACTAAAACGTTGTGCAGACGAATTGACTTCTCCCTTATGTAGACTGTTCACGGCATCGTATAAGCAGGGCTCATTTCCAACAAGCTGGAAAACTGCTCGAGTGCAAGCTGTACCCAAAAAGGGTGAGAAGACGATGCCCTCCAATTACCGCCCGATTGCGCTAGTTCCAGTAATATCGAAGATTATGGAGAAAGCAGTCAACCAACAACTGTTAAGATATCTGGAATCATCTGGACTAATCAGCGATCATCAATACGGCTTCCGAAAGCTTAGATCCACCGGCGATCTTCTGGCTTACGTCACACACTTGTGGACGGAGGCCATGGAGAAGCACGGCGAGTCCCGCTCAGTAGCTCTTGACATCTCCAAGGCATTTGACAGAGTGTGGCATGAGGGACTACTAACCAAGCTCTCCTCTATCGGCATACAAAACTCATTATTGAATTGGATCAAAAGTTTTCTTGAACAACGAACAATCCAAGTAGCCGTCGATGGACACCTCTCCGACAAATTTAACATTAACGCTGGAGTCCCTTAAGGATGCATTATATCTCCCACCCTTTTCTTGATATATATCAACGATTTGCTAGGAACCACTGTCAATCCAATCTACAGCTTTGCGGACGATAGCACACTTATTTCCACATTTAAGTCCGCCAAACCAACGACAGCCGCAACTTCTCAGAATCTTAGGCAGCAACAAGTAGCTTCAACCAACAACGATATTAGAGCAATCTTGGAGTGGGGCGGTAACAATCTGGTCAATTTTAACGCTAAAAAAATGCAGGCTGCAGTATTTACGATGAAGACTAACCTTGGTGGCCCGGAGCTGGTTATGGCAGGGAAAACATTGCCAATGAAATCATCTTTACATCTTCTAGGAGTCGAAGTCACCAACGGTATGTCCTGGCATGACCACGTTGCCGAGATCGCCAGGACAGCTCCCAAAAAACTCGGAGTGCTTTTCAAAATGAAAAAACTGTATACACCAAAACAGCTGCTGACTCTTTATAAGGCTCAAATACGCCCTTCCCTCGAGTATTGCTCGCATGTCTGGAGCCCTGCACCCAAGCATAGTTTAAAGCTGCTAGATTCTATACAGAAGAGAGCTATTCGTCTTATCGACAAACCAGAACTGACAAAGAGTCTGGATAGTCTAGAGCACAGGAGAAAGGTGGCTGATCTCTGTTTATTCTACCGTTATTATCACGGTAAGTGCTCCTCTGAGTTGGCAGACCTTATTCCACCCAGGGCTGTTCCGGCAAGAAGGACGCATCTAGCAGTTGGGGCTCATCAACATCGAGTCCACCTGCCTACCCCAAGGACGTCGCTGTATCGGGACTCATTCATCTGGAGAACATCTTCTTTGTGGAACGAGCTTCCACCTCACATATTTCCCGAGGCATACAACCTGCAGCGATTCAAGATAAATGGCCACAAATATCTCGCGCAAGCACCACTCCAAGAGTGACATAGGACTTTCCTCTTGTGCTTGTGTTTACCATAAAAAAAAAGTCGACGGAAACGGCACTTCACTCTGTAGTGAGCAAAGCTGAAAAAGCAATAGAGAACAAGGAAATAGCATTTGCTCTTTTCTTTGACGTGGAAGGAGCATTTGATAAGGCAAAAACAGACACTATCTGCCCTCCTGATCAGGGGCACTCCGGCTCATCTTGTCAGGTGGTCAAAACGGCGCTGGAAGACCGGAAGATCAGTGCTACACTGGGAGACTGTCGTGTCGAGGCCAGGGTGATAGGCGGCTATAGAAGGCAGTTGCCTTTCGCCACACCTTTGCTGCCTGGTGATGGACAGTCTCCTCAGGAGGCTAGAACTTGAAGGATTCTATGCACAGGCATACGCGGACGACGGACTAGTGATGGTCACGGGTAAATTCGTGAACACAGTCTGTGAGCGAATGCAAGTCGCATGCAGGATAGTGGAACAGTGAACCCCGAAAAGACCGAGCTCATTCTCTTTACTAAGAGGCGGAATTTGACAGGCTTTAAACCTCCCATTATATATCAGACTCGCCTAACTTTGAGGCAGCAGGTCAAATACTTGGGAGTCATTTTAGACAGCAAGCTCACGTATAAAAAACTCCCGTAGAGCAGGCAGCAAATAAGGCAACGGCCCTAATATGGGCAATTACGGCGAACAATAGGTACAAGATGGGGTCTTAAACCCCATGTTCTCCAGTGGCTTTATACCGCAGTCATACGACCGAGGATCTCGTACGGATCCGTGGTATGGTGGCCAGCCGTATTGAAGATCACCAACGCCCAAAAGCTGACCAGACTACTTGGGAATTACTGGAGCTATGCAACACCTGCGGCACCACTAAATATTCTTCTTGGGCTACCGGACCTCCCAGTCTGGATTGAGAGGGAGGCCATGGCAGCGTATAAGAGGATGAGAGCAATATTCGCTTAGTACAAGGCCATATGACGATTGCTCTCAGGATGTGTAAGAACATACCTATTTTGACATCCAGATGCACTACAGAAAGTGGCAAACTAAGGTTAAACAAGGGGTTTCAAGTCGAAATCCCGACAAGGGAAGAATGGTCGGCGAACCAAGTGGTTTCCACGCCTGGTACACGGATGGATCATGGATGAAAAGCACCAATTCAGCCGGAGCCGGAGTGTTCAGGATGGAAACGAACACAGGGGAATCCTTCCCGCTACGGAAACACACCACAGTTTTCCAAGCGGAGGTGTTTGCTATACTCGAAGTAAGGAAGGTGACAGGGGGATTTGCATCTACTCCGATAGTCAAGCTGCCCTCAAGGCGATTCAGAAACCCCGGGCCAGCTCAGCGCTAGTCCAGGAATGCAGAGACGCATTGGAAAGGCTTGCAGCACACACGGAGGTGAGACCGAGGTGGGTCCCAGGACACCAAGGTGTTGAGGGCAATGAGCGGGCCGACGAACTGGCAAGACAAGGTTCCGTTAACCCCTTTGTAGACCCCGAACCTTGTCTCGGTCTTAGCAAAAAACAAATCTCCCAGGCACTTAATAATTCATTCATTCAGCAGCAGTCGTACGAAGCGGTCGTGTTTCCACTCGTTGGCTCTGCCGGATTGATGTTTTGTTTTGTTTTGTTCCGTTTTGATTTTTTATTTTGACGTTTCTGCTGTGCGTGATTCCTGCAAAAAATAATAGTTCCGCTTGACTGTTATTGTTCCTGATCTAAAAGTAGTTCCTGTTTAATACACGTGTTTTGTCAACATAGTTTGTTGAACCATCATAACATTACGACGACGCGGCTAGTGTTTATTGTGCGCGTGCTACCTGTTTATAAATTTGTTCCCGCTTAACTGAACTTGACTTTGGCAATTAGCATTGACCCCTACATAAGTGTTTTTGTCTTTGAACTTTTTAGTCTACAATCTTACATTTTTTATTATTATATATTTCTTTTCTTTCTTCACCTTAATAAAAAAATGGCTGAGTTCAAATGTGATTCGTGTCAAAAAACCGTATCCGATAAGGATAAATATAAACTTCGTTGCAGCGGAGAGTGTCGCCGGAATTTCTGCATGAACTGCACCGGGCTATATCAGCAGAAGTGCCACAATGTAAGATATTTTTGCAATGTCTGTGACTCTCCGACACTCAAATACTTGCACGACAAAGTCTCTCATCTACAAAAAAGTCAGATCCCCCTTGAAATTGTTGAAGCATTGGGAACGTGCCTAAAAAAGAACAACGAACTGTTCCCTGTATTATCTAAGATCTACGACATTCTGAGCTACCATGACTCGAAATGGAAGACCTTATACGATAAAATAGATGAAATTCGTAGCCTCCATACAAGAACTCCTGAAAACGGAAAAGAAACCTTATTCCATTCCATCAGGGAAATGAAGCAAGGCATTTTTAATCTCTCGTCTATTCTCCTTAATAATCATGGAGATTCTGTTAAGGTCCAGATACACGACTCATCAAGGGAAGAGCTCGCAAAGGAAATGGGTGATCTCCGAAAAAGTGTTAACCAAATGGCACTTTCCATCGACAATTTAACTTCTAATACCCGGTTTACATGCAGCCACTGCCGCTGCTACTTGCGCTGCCCACTTCATGCCCCAAATAACTCCAGGCAGATTTTAATTAAAAGTAAATAAGCAAGTAACTATTTACATGCAGCTCGCATCTACCTGCCACTACCCGAATTATTTGTGCGCATTATTCTGCGGCAGTATGGAGGATGAAGATGTTTTTGTGGCGACAGCGCTTTCCGTTTTAAATGTACAAAATTATTTAAATGTGTTAAGATATGCTATGGAAAAGAAACGTCGACGTCGAAAAAGACGATGGTGGATGACAGCGATTCATCGTAATAGAACGTTGTAAGTAATTTTTTACTCCCCTAATGAAAAAATTAACTCCAGTTTTTTTACAGAACAAGTATGAATAACTTTTTTAATGATCTGACATGTGAGGAATCGGGAGAATTTTTTAACTTTTGCCGAATGTCCCGAATAGACTTTGAATTTCTGCTTAATAAAATTGAGCCCATGATCAAAAGAGAAACTAAAATAAGGGTTCCAATACTACCGAAAATGCGCTTGGCAATAACATTGCGATATTTGGCCACTGGGGACAGTTACAAAAGTTTACATTATTTATTTAAAGTTTCAACGGCAGCAATTTCGCTGATTGTACCTGAAGTTTGTGGAGCAATTAATTCAATTTTAAAGAACCAAATTAAGGTAAGCAATAAACAAATACATTTCATTTAGGAACATGTTTATTTATTTTAAATATGTAATACATTATATTATAGTTGGCGTCAGACATAATTTATTTTGGTCACCTGTCAAAAAACCTGCTTTCCACCCTTCAAACAATGTAAATAGCAGGTCGCAACCATTGTTTGACTGGTGCTAAGCAGGTTTTTTGACAGGTGACCAAAATAGATTATGTCTGACGCCAACTATACATATAATATGTAGAAAACGAGGTTAATTATCTTCTGTCATTGCGCTATCGAATGCACTCTGTATTATGCTCTGGGTTTCTTTATCCACCTGAAAAGCAGAACTTTGGGTACTTGGTGCAGAAGAAGGGGGCTGACTATATAGAGTCATGTAAGGTTGTTTTTGTAGCGAATCTTGTCTAACTTGGGTATGAATGGATATTTGGGAATTGGGTGCATATGGTGGTCGTGGATAATATTGTGAAGGTTGTGAGTATTGCAAACTTTGTGACTGTGAACATTGCGTTTTTTTTAAATAAAGCAAATGTTGTGATTCTTGTGAATGTTGTAAATTTTGTGAATGCTGTGATAGTTGTGAATTTTGTAAACATTGCGAATGTGGTGATGGCTGTGAATGTTGCGAATGTGGTGATAGCTGTGAATGTTGCGAATTTTGTGAACGTTGCGAATGTGGTGAATGTATCGAATGTGATGAATTGGTAGGAGAATCGTGGGATGTCCATGCAGATGTAGGCTTGGAAGCTGATGGATAGGAAGAAGGAGTAGATTTGCAAGTTTCAGGAAGAGTATCCAATAAAAGACCATCTATTCTGTACATAATCCTTTGCCTTTGGGATACAGGGTACCTTTTTAATTTTGTCGCCAAAAGTTTGCCGTATAAATCGCAGTCATCGTCTAAATTGTCCCGTTGTCCTTTAGTTTGCAACACATGGTTAATCGTTTTAAGGCTATCATTAAGTTGCGTTTGCGCCGTATCTATGTCAAAAGCTTGACCAGCTGTGCGCTTTTTTTTCAAAGGCCTAGCGATTGCAGTCCTTGCATTTTCTTCCCTAATGATTGGATCCCTTGGATGTTCTTGTGCCCTTTCTTCTTCATTAGCCCGTACTGGCGGCAATGGAGCCACTTCATTTTCTTCTTCATTTTCGCCCATATCCTGGGAATGCTGGGATACTAATTCCACTTCATCAGTCTCTTGAGGCTGAAAAATATACATACATAAGTTATTATTATTTACTCATTAGATTACTTTATATCTTTTATTGTTAAATTATTATTTGTTTGTTTCAGTTGCCAGATACACCAGAGCAATGGTTAGCAATAGAAAAGGGATTCAGAAAAAAATTTCCCCGATGTGTCGGAGCCATTGATGGCAAACACATCGTTATTAAATGTCCACCACATACTGGTTCCGAATAATATAACTATAAAGGCACGTATAGCATAGTTTTGATGGCTTTAGTTGATAACGATTATAAATTTATTTTTGCCGACGTAGGTGGTCAAGGGCGTATTAGCGATGGGGGTATTTTTCAAACCTGTCTCTTGTGGAAAAAAATTGACACAAATCAACTTAATTTACCACCAGATGTCCCATTGCCTGGTAGAGAAACTAGTACGCCTTATGTGTTTTTAGGCGATGGGGCTTTTGCATTACATAAGAATGTGATGAAACCTTTTCCAGGAAATCATGACATGGACACTAAAGAAAGAATATTTAATTATAAACTTTCAAGCAGTCGCGTCATTGTTGAAAATACTTTCGGTGTCTTGACATCTGTCTTTAGAGTATTTAAAAAACCCATTGAAATAGATGTAAGCAAGGTACCGAAAATAACATTAACTTGTATTTTGTTGCATAACTTCTTAAGAAGAAGCCAACATTCTCGAAATTCCTACACCCCTCTAGGGACTTTTGATGCCATTGAGGACGGAGTACTTATTGAAGGCTCCTGGAGACAACAAAATACAGGTGTATCTGCCATAAGAAATATACCACATGTAGCCAGACGAGCTCCAGCTACCGCAATGCAAGTTAGATCGGAATTTGCCGATTATTTCAATAATGTTGAATTGTAATTTAAAAACACCCAACATTTTTAAAGATTAAATTTTTTAAAACAGTAAATTTTTTTATAATTTATTTCTATAAACTTACCTGTCCTTCGGTATTTATTGTACCTTCGACATCATACACTGCTCCCGAGAAACCCTCCATGGCCTCAAAAGCAAACCAAATGGGCCTAAAAACCTCATCAGCACCCGCTCCTGTCTTCATTGAAGCTTTTTTCTTTTTTAATAATGGCCGAAACGTTGCCATTAGCGATTTTTTTTTTGTTTTTAAATCTTGTATTGGAGTTTCCAACGCGTTGCTGATTCTTTTCCACGCATCGTGGACTATATGTTTTTTTTTATGGTTAATGTGTGAAGCATCCCATAACAACCTCTCAGCTTCATACAGTTCCAAAAACAATAAAATTTTTTCGTTTTTCCACTCCATAGGTTTATCACATACACGAAAATTGAAATTAAAATTAAAATCCACGTGCTGGTACTCTACCTTCCATGCAACTGAGTAACTGAACAAAACAGTCAAAATGCTGTGAATCCCCTAGTTCCTCGCGTAATTCACATGCATCATGTAAACACGACGTTGCTGCTCGTGCTGTCTATCCTTTGACTTCCGTCTAAAAAACCGCCACCGAAGGGAGCGTACGGCAGCGGCAGTGGGCAGTGGCAGGCATAGGCAGCGGCAGCGCGAGCGACGTGTTTACATACTCGCGTTGCCAACTTCCCTGTCTACTTCTCTGCTGACTGCCGTGGAAGTGAGCTGCATGTAAACCGGGTATAAGAGAAACACGAGTAGTGGAAGTAGCCTCCTGAAACCAAAAAAATCCTGTTCAACGCAGACCGAGCATTTGGAAAAGTCTATAGATGTGAAGACTTCCATAAACAAAACCACTCCTCCACCTTCCAAATCTTTTGTAAAAGAGGAATGGGAATACGTGGTTGTGTCTAGGATCCCCTCATCCTATACAGCAAATCAACTTGCACACTACGTCAAGGAGAAACTTAAAACCACGGACTTTGTTAGATGCTGAAGAACAAGGACTGTCCAGACTCAGACTTCAAAGTTGGCGTGCAAAAAAAGGAGCACCTAAAAACTTTAAAAGACCCAACTATGTGGGCAGCAGGTACAATTGTAGATGGTTACAAATTGAATGTTACAACCCATCCAGATTCACCAACATCCAAGATTCAGCCACCACCAGAAGCCACTGCTACGCCAGAGAGATCTTTAAGAATTGCTTCAGACAAGGAAGCAATCGTTGCGAGTAAGTCCCTTGCACGGAAACCCTCTAAAATAATAATAGAAGAAAAAACGATGAACGAAGACGAGCCCTTTATGGATCCGTTGACTCCGCCAATAGTGAGGCTGTCCCAAAATTCTGATCCTGAGAATAGCCGTTACCTATTGGCCAGACTGAGGGACCCTTCAATTTTAAAATCACTAAGGCTCTACCTGGCACACCTCCACGACCTGCCGGCGAATACATGCTTTGAAGGGCACACGAAAACTAGCATTAAACTAATGCTTGCCGCAGAAGGACTTCCCACTGACATGGACTCCCTGAGAAAGTTATACTGTCGGTTTCATAATGCCTATGGTATTGGTTCGGCTGAAATTGAAGCAGACCTCTCCGCCTTTGGATCCTTCTTCTCTTCAGAAAGACTCCTACGGCTCCAGAAAATTAGAGAAGGTCAAACTAATTATTTTTCTCCAACTAAGTCAAAAAATTTTTAAATAAAACGACGCGAATAGAGGATCAAGCACCCTCTAAAAAAATGGACGTTAGCAAGCTCCTCACTAACATTCAGTCCTTAAGACATAAAACAGACGAATTACATCTTTTATTGGAAGAGCTAAACTTTCCACATATTGTTGCCATAACAGAACATTGGTTAAAGACTGATGAGCCTGTATTTATTAAAAACTATACCACTTTAGCTAGATATAATAGAAGTAATTTACCTCATGGGGGTACTATGATAATGTCCACTAACAACGATTTTTCCGCGGTCACAAAATTTGATAATTTATTATCTGAAAAAGTATTCGAATTTTCCATCGTCTATCATAATACCCTTGACCTTTATATAGTTTGTATTTACAAAACACCTGACGCGGACGTGCAAATTTTCTGCCAAAAATTATTAAGCTTGCTAGAATCTTAATATTGACTTCTCCAGTGTGTGTGCTGCTAAGGAATCCCTTCAGTCCATATTTGATTCATTTGGGATGGTTATGCATATTAACTCCCCAACCAGAATAACCAAAACTAGCTCTAGTATCATTGACTACGTCGTATCAACCTTTGATCCGGAACTCGTTGATTTAACTGTCTTTAACTCAGGTTTCTCCGATCATGAAGCAGTGTTAACTAAATTTTCTCTAAATCACAAAAATAAAAGAGTCCCGCGCAAAATGTGCCGTATCTTTGGGGAAAAAAATTTCCTAAATTTCAAAAATGACTGGGACTTCCTATCTGATGATGTTAACACTGAGTTTTCTCGATTTATAAAGTCACTGTCTGATTTGGCATCCAACTCATTTCCTCTTAGACCCATCAAAATTTAACCAAAAAAACCATGGTCTACTAAAGGCTTACGCTTGTCTTCTAAAAATATACGCTCCTTATCACACTTAAAAAAATTCTCAGACAGTGTGTTCTTCCACGATTACGTAAGGTTGTACAAAAATAATTTACCATAAAACAATAAAGGCAGCCAAGGACCTCTATTACAATAAAAGGATTTCTAATTCTGCAAATGTTGGTAAGGAAACTTGGTCTATTGTTAATGAATTAAGGGATAAGGCTTCTCCATCTATCACAATCCCCACTTCACCGGATAACTTAAACAACTACTTTATAAATGTAGCCAAAAATCTCATGAATACCGTAACTCCTTCCCACGATCCTCTCTCATATCTCGCTAATGAGAATTTACATAATTTCTTTCTTACACCCATAGCATTACAAGAACTACGCAGCACAATAAAAGACATTAAAAACAAATCTTCATCTGGGGCTGATGGTCTAACGCTCAAAATGTTTTCAAATCTCCCGGATATCACTTTAAACCATCTTACCAACTTGATTAATATGTCTCTTCAAATTGGAATCTTTCCAAGCTGCCTTAAGACGGCAATTATTATTCCTTTACATAAAGGGGGCGAGAAGGATCAATGTTCGAACTATCGCCCAATTGCACTTCTCCCAACATTATCGAAGATTATTGAAAGACTGGTAAAGAAACGACTTTTATCCTTTTTGTTTAAATATAAAATTATAACCCCGCATCAGTTCGGATTCTTAAGTAACAAGTGCACCAATGATGCTATGTTGTCCCTCTTTAATAATATATACTCCAGCCTAAACAGCCATCTCTCTACAGCAACAATTTTCTGTGATTTCTCTAAAGCTTTCGACTGTGTAAACCATAATATTCTAATTAATAAATTGCAGCACTATGGAATTAGAGGAACACCTCTCGAGTGGTTCATGTCATACCTGAACAACAGGAATCAGTTTGTTAGGGTTGATTCGATGACGTCTTCGAGCAAGCCAATAGAATGCGGGGTCAGGGGCTCCGTTCTAGGCCCTATTTTGTTTCTTCTATTTATAAATGATATTGCTAATCTGGACATAAATGGTAAAATTTGTCTCTTTGCGGACAACACTAGTTTTTCTTGGAGCAACTTAAATATGGTGGCTCTTCGTAGAACCATATCTCGTGACCTAGTCACCATTAAATCGTGGGGCGATTCAAATCTCTTGTGCCTTAACGTCTCAAAAACTAGAGTATTATCATTTAGCGGTGCGTTGCAACTTTTTGTAATTAATAACAACAGAATGGAGGTCGTTGATTCCGTAAAGTTCTTGGGACTGATGGTAGACAACTCTTTAAAATGGGATATCCACATCGATTACTTATCCAAAAAATTAAGTTCTGCATGTTTTGCTCTGAGATCAGTATCCAGGGAGCTAAGTTTGGCAACGGCTATAACACGTTTATTATGCCCTGTTTGAGTCGCACCTCCGATATGCCCTTCCGTTTTGGGGTACGTGTGGTGCGACTCAATTTGAACGCATATTTAAGCTACAAAAGAGAGCTATACGCTATTCATTAAGACTAAATTACAGAACTCACTGCCAGGAATATTTAAAAAAATTTAAAATACTAACTCTTCCTTCCTTATTTATATTTGAATCCGTCTGCCTAATCCGCAAGCACTTATCAGATATGTCAGAAAGGCCATCTCACAATTATCCTCTTAGAAACGCAGAGTACGATCTTTATCTACCAACCCCACGATCAGAACTAGTTAAACGATCCATTCTTTACAATGCAAAAAAAATGCACAATCATCTCCCATTTGAAATCAAATCAATAACCTCTTTTTCCAAATTTCGGAAAGCTCTGAAATCATACTTGCTGGAGAGAGCCTTATACACAGTAAACGACTTTTTTTAATTTTTTAATAATTAATGTTATGTAATTTTAAGCACGCGAGTTATGTGCATGAACCGATTCCAATAAGTGTGCATATAAGCATTTATTCGTAGAATAAGCAGAATAGGCATTTATTATTTTACATCGTTTCTAGGTGGTTTTTAGATTTTATAAGATTAGTTCTAGCATAGAATTTGAACGATAATGTTATAATTATTAAGTTTAGTTAAATAAAACTTTTTTTAAAAAGCATACTGCTGGTTTGAGTTTATAATTGGCGCTGCGAACAGGATTGTGCTACAAGTCTCTCTATCGTGTAACGTTGAGATTTGGTGTATTTTAATACCTTAAGCACAATTGAAGTTTTAGTAAACTTCAAGAACTCAAACTCAAGCTCCCTGCCGTTTGGTCTCTCTATTGTTCAGCATTGAGATCAACTGAGTAAGAAGCACAGGAAAAAGAAAGAAACTCCCTGGGGTGAAACTCTGGCCGTCATTCAATCTAAGAAGTAGGTCGTTGAACCCTAAGATTTCAAGTAATTTTCCTGCAACCAGTAGGCTGACTTGGTAGAAGAAAAGTTGTGAAAGTAGTGCAAGTTTTGTGAAGGTGATTTGTGAGAAAATTTGAAATGATGCTAGAATGGTTCGTCATATCCCTCATGTAAGTAATCACTAAAATTGCCATTAATTTTATTTTATTTATGTCTGTTAATCCTGAAAATTTATTTAAAAGTGTTTTATTATCGAATAGGAGAAAACTAGGCTTAAAAGCTAAGAAAAATAAAAATACTTCCCTTGCACAAAAGCTAGAATCATATAAAGACAGATCTGATTTAAATTTAACCGAATTATTTGCAGATTTTAATCTTGACTCTTCTAACTCTAGTGAGACTAGAGAAAATAATCTTGTTTTAAGTAGTCTATCTTCTATTGAAGAAGAGGAATCTGTAGAACATTTTTCTTTAATACAAAGTTATAAAACGACAAGCGAAATGGACGTTCTGCGATCCTTTGCTAACATTTTACCAACTTTCTCTGGAAATCCAGAACATTTAGAATCTTTTATTTTTTCAATTAACGAATTTCATGAACTTTACTACAATGGAGAAGAAATTCAGAAAAAATTCGTGTTGAATGTTATACGCTCTAAGTTAATTGATAATTCTAGAGATTTTTTGATGAGTAGGCCAGATCTCAAGACATGGGAAGACATTAAGGTAGCTCTAAGAGAAAAAATTGGTGATTCAATAGGTTATCAAACTTTGCTTCAACAACTTAATTATATTAATAAAGATAGAAACGAACATTTACTAGATTTTGTACAAAGACTTAAACTGTTTGTGCAAAGAATTAACTGTAAGATTCAAAGTCAAAATATTGACAATAATTCTAAGTTAATCCTCTCCACACAAGCCGAAAAAACTGCTGTAATAGTTTTAATGTCCAATGTCCCCGAGTCGTTAAAAACGATGTTACTCATTCAAAACCCCGATAATTTAGATGCCGCACTTGTACATGTTACAAACTATAATTTAATCGAATCACAGATTAATTTAAAAAACCAAACTACACATAGACACCAAAACCCACAGCAAAACACGAACTCTCACCACAACCCACATTTTAACCAAAAATACCATAACCATAAGAATCAGCAACATCCACAACAAACTAATTTTGAAAATCAACCCTTTCCGTCTCAACCCGTTAATGTACAGCCTAGACCCGTAAAACAGCATTTTCCGACAAACGCCGAAGTTTTTGGTCAACAAAAAAATGTTTTTGCCCCTCAAAGAGACTTTAATCCAAGGCACTTGCCGAAACCAACCCCAATGTCGATACAATCTGCAGGACCCTCTCGAATGTATCAACAAGCGCAACAAAGGCCCTATAGAAGTCATTTTCAACCCGCCGGTGCTAGAAACTTTGCTTCCCAAGAATTAAGTAATTTAGAATGTAATTATGATCCATCAGCAGGTCAATATTTTGATGAATATTATGATGAATCCTTATCGTATGTGTGAGCAACACAAAACGCCTGTCATGCAAGAAGCAAACCTTATGCCCCCTAATTGTTCGGGTGGGTCAAATCTTGAAAATTTTCAAGAAATAGCCTCTATAGACCCATCAACTTAAATAATATTGCCCAGAAAGTCGAATTGCCGTATTTCTTTTTGCCAAAAATGCAAATTACTGTTCTGATTGACTCAGGAGCGTCTGAATCAATAATGAACCCCAATGTTGCAAATTTGTACCCTGATTTATTATTTCATGAACCCTTCGAAGTAACCGCGTGCAAAAGGACTTACCGTGAAAATTGCAATATTAATATTCCCCTTTTAAAAGAAATTGGAATTAGTACACCCCTAAAAATGCGTGTTCTTAATTGGCACAAAGATTTTGACGCACTAATAGGCACTAAAGATTTAAAAAATTTAAATGCCATTTTAGATTATCAAAATAAACGTCTTACGCTTCAAAACAACAAGAAAATTCAATTTTCACTTGCGTATAATAAGCCTCTCAGTCAACCAATTGAAAATATTAGTAGCAATGCCCTTAACATCCCTGTAAATCTTGAAAATGGAGATGCTATTCTGCCCTCTTTTCAGATTAATAATCAAGTTGTAATCCCAGATAGTTTAATAACGGTTAAAGATGGATTTTGTAAAATCCCAAATCCACTCCCCAACCATAATATTAAATTTGAACAACGAATGAGAGTTATTCCTAAAGAACATTTTGAGATAACTGATCCCCCCGCGAAAAATAAGTCTATTAATATTTCTAGCCAATTGCGTTTAAACCATCTTAATGATTTAGAAAAAAGCAAAATTGTCCCCTTGTGTCAAGAATTTAAAGATGTCATGTACTCAGAAGACTGCGACTTGACTTTTACTAGCCAAACTAAACATCATATTCGTACCACGAATGATCGCCCTATATATGCTAAATCTTTTCGTCACCCTCCAGCCATGTTGCCTGAAATTCAAAAACAGATTCAAAAGCTTTTAGACAACAAAATCATTAGGCCATCGATTTCCCCTTACTCCGCCCCTGTCTGGATTGTTCCAAAAAAGGCTGATGCTTCTGGTAAGAAACAATTCCGCATGGTAATCGATTATCGCAAGTTAAACGATGCCACCATTGAAAATAAATATCCTTTGCCTGTCATAACCGAAATCTTGGATAATCTTGGAAAATGTAGTTATTTTACTACTCTTGACCTAGCTCAAGGTTTTCACCAAATCGAAATGAGCCCTGATTCCATCGAAAAGACCGCATTTACTGTCAATAATGGACATTTTGAGTATTTAAGGATGCCCTTTGGCCTGAAAAACGCTCCCGCCACATTCCAAAGAATGATGGACGAAGTCTTGCGTGATTTCCTTTACAAATTTTGTTTTGTATATATCGATGACGTAGTAATTTTTTCGAAATCTCTTGCTGAGCACATCAGAAAAATCCTCAAAAGGCTCCGGGAAGTGAATCTTAAAGTACAATTAGAAAAATCCGAATTTTTGTCCAAAGAAGTTGCCTTTTTAGGTCATATTATAACTCCTAAAGGCATAAAACCAAATCCTTCAAAAATTCATGCCATCGAAAGATATCCTATGCCTAAAACCCCTAAGGAGATAAAATCATTTTTGGGACTTATTGGTTATTATCGTAGGTTTATTAAAAATTTCTCGAAATTAACCTTCCCAATAACAAAATGTCTAAGGAAAGGTCATGAAAAATTTATTGGTAATCAAGAGTACCAGGAAGCTTTCATTAAATGCAAAGAGTTAATTACTAACTCTCCTGTACTCGCATACCCCGACTTTACGAAAACGTTTCATCTTACTACTGACGCCTCTAATATAGCCCTTGGTAGCGTACTTTCCCAGAATGATCATCCCATTGCATATTACTCCAGAACCTTAAATTCTGCTGAGCGAAATTATTCTACCATTGAGAAAGAGCTCCTAGCTATTATTGAGTCCACCAAACATTTTCGCCCTTATTTATATGGCCAAAAGTTAATCATAGAAACGGATCACAACCCTCTTGTGTGGTTGTCAAAGATTAAAGAGCCGAATTCTCGCCTAATCCGATGGAAATTAAAATTATGTGAATTTGATTTCGAAATCAAATATAAAAAAGGTAAAGAAAACTTCGTCGCCGATGCTCTATCACGGGTCGACATAAATGTCCTCGAGAAAAACGAGTCAATAGCCCTTATAACCGACGAAACAGTAGCAAATCTCGCCGATTTTGATCTCGCTGACTTTGCACTCAACGAACGTTATAACGAGCTTATCTCCGAAACTCTTGACCAACCTCAACAAAATGTCGATAACCTTAGAGAAAATGACCTCGACTCTAATGCCACAGTACACTCTAATAATGACACAGAAGGTAAATATTTACCCATTTCTGAACTCCCTGTAAATTATTCCTCCTCACGTCTAATTATAGAATCGGGAAATAATTTTGTACATAAATATACTAAACCTTTTAAAAAGAATCATCATTTTGTCAAAGTAGACAAAAATAATCTTGCAGATAATTTTAGTAAGATTTTAAAGGAAATAATTAGACCAGATATAAATTTTGTTATTTTTATCCCAAACTCCGATTTAAAACTAGAATTTCAGAAATATGTTGCCGCCAACCTAAACGGTTCCGCAAAGCTTTATATTTCAAACAGTTATTTAATTGATATAGAAAACCAAGATCAGCAAAAGGATATAATTTCTGAATATCACCAAAAAAATCATAATGGCATAACAGAAACCTATAATCAATTAAAACTTAAGTATTATTGGCCTCAAATGCGAGAAACGATTACTACCCTAATTAATACCTGTGAAATTTGTTTACAGAATAAATATGAAAGACATCCATATAAAATCAATTATGAAGGCCCTTTACTCGCAGAAAAACCATTTAAGACCCTACATATGGATTTATTTCAATTTTCTAATTGTTATTTCTTAACAATTATTGATTCCTTTTCTAAATATGCCCAAGCATATTATATCTCTGATAAAAATGCTACGACCGTAAATAAATTACGCCACTACTTTTCTCATCATAATGTACCGAAGAAAATAGTAGTCGATAGAGGTTCAGAATTTAAAAATCGTTTATTTCAAGAATTTTGTGAACTTTTTTATATTGAAGTACACTACACTACACCTGGCAACTCCACATCTAACAGCCCCATTGAAAGACTACATTCTACCCTTTTCGAAAAACTCAAAACTCAAAAAATGAAAAACCCTGAGGAAACCCCGCAAAATCTGATGATTTCAGCAGTTTTAGTATACAATCAGAGTATTCATTCTACTACAGGTTTTTCACCTTTTTCGCTACTCTATGGCCCGTACTTTAACGAACCTAACATAAACAATGACCTGACAATTTACGAACAATATAATGAAAAACGAAAAAGCGAATTAATCCCCTTTCACCAAAAAGTTTATGAGCAAACTCACAAAACACAATCCAAAAATACTCAAAAACATAATAGAAACTCCAGCCCCATACCTGAACTTTCAGAAGGCCAAATTGTGTACAGAAAAAATCCCTATAGGAATAAGATGAACCCCTCATTTATCCCTACGAAAATTCAGACTATTAAGAAAAATGCTTTTACTGGACTATCAAAAAAGAAAATCGTAGTTGGTCATATTAGGAAACTTAAGAGATTAAGGAAAAATCCATCATCTTTACAGCGTAACCCGACTTCCAAGGATCAACCTTCTACAAGTCGACCCCCTGATGCCGAATAATGGATTCTTTATAGAAAAAATCGCCCCTATTATGACGTTAAATCATTATCATAGTACTTATGTATATTTTAATCTCACTAGTATTAAGTTTACTTTAGCGGGATTAACTTCTAATTTGTTTATATTTAATCATTTTACCGATAAGTATAATAATACCTTAAATTCGCTATTTTTGCAAGCCAATAAAGAATTAAATAACACATACGATTCTTATGAAAAATTAAGTTCGTTTAAGTCTTTAGTTCGCAAAAAACGCGGATTGGTAAACCTTCTTGGAAGCTACATTAAATTAATTACTGGCAATTTAGATAATGATGACTTAGAGACTATAAACCAACACATGCAAATCTTGAAAAGTAATCAGATTAATTACATGCATAAGATTAACGAACTAAGTTCATTCGCCGGTCATATAACTGCTAGATTCCAGGAAAATGTAAATATAGTAAATAAAAATTCAGAGAAACTTAAAGCTAATATAGATGTTTTAAACGACACCATTAGACTTTTAGTTGAAATGCAAAATCAAATTCTGCAAATTAAAAATGTACACTCTTATTTAGAAAAATTATTACGCACGTTAACTTTTGCCCATTTAGAAAGCCTAGATCTTGAAATTTTAAATACTAAAGAAATACATGAAATTTGGAAGTATTTAGAAGTTCAATATCCTAAAAATTTATTATGGCCGATAAGACATATTACAGAACTGACATTAATTTGTAAAACTGGATTAATTTTATCCGATGACATGGCAATTCTAGTGATTAAGATCCCCATTTTTGGAACAAAAACATGTAACCTACAAATTGTATACCCCATTTTTTTCATCAAATGACACTATTTTAGTGAGCCCTAGTAAGTTCTATTGTAACAATTTATGGTATAAAAAGTGTTTAGAGATTAATACGAATTGGATATGTATGGATCCAATTATTAATGGTTGTAATTTGTTAACAGACTGTATATTTGCAAAGATAAACAACAACTATCAAGTTCACACGTTAACCTATAATAAAGCTCTATTATTTTGTACAAAATCCCCTGAAACTATTTTTGAAAATTGTTTTCAGTTTGTTAAATATAATTTAACGGGATGTTCACATATTCAAAGCCAATGTAATGTAATAATAGGTCAGCATAAGTATTCATTACAATCGAATAATTTGAGCATTAAAAATGTTGAAATTGAAAATTCTGTTTTAGATTCAAATGTTCATTTAAATTTACAACTTAAGCATTTGATGTATCCTGAAAAAATCCAGGAAGATCTTAGGGAACCAATTGTATTTAAAGACTCTGTTCCAGAAAAAAGCCATGTAATTAGCACTTCTGTTTTATTCCTAATTCTTGTAATAGTTATTATAGTTATAACTTATTTGTGGCAAAGAAAACATAACGCGATTCCTCTGAAGACCCTCCAGGACATTATCAACGAGGACGTTGAAGAATCTTAAGGGAGGAGGAGTTATGTGCATGAACCGATTCCAATAAGTGTGCATATAAGCATTTATTCGTAGAATAAGCAGAATAGGCATTTATTATTTTACATCGTTTCTAGGTGGTTTTTAGATTTTATAAGATTAGTTCTAGCATAGAATTTGAACGATAATGTTATAATTATTAAGTTTAGTTAAATAAAACTTTTTTTAAAAAGCATACTGCTGGTTTGAGTTTATAATTCGCGCTTCCTAAACACTGGTAAATTTGTTTATGTTGTTATGATAATGTACATAAATAATATTCGTATATTATATAAACAAATTAGTAGTTTGCTAATAATGTTTTTGTAAACAACTGCCTTTTGCCGACTTTGTATACAAGTGAATGTATATATATTTTAGAGATTTTAAGGAAATGTGACCTAAACAATTTATAAAATTGTTAAGTTTTTTGTATGTTTTGTTGTACTTTTTGTTTTGTCTTTGTGTATATTTTGTTTGTATGATTTATTTAAATAATAGCTTTGTCGACAAAATTTTAAATTTTATGATAATAAAGCATTGATTGATTGATTGATTAGGCCTGAGAAAAAACAAGGAAGAATTGGAGAACAGAAGGATGTAAACAGGCCAAGGAAATGATACCAGACCATGACGGCTCTAAAGCAAGGCGGCTGCTAACAAAGACCCGACAAAGTATCAAAGACTTGGTGGGAATCCTGAGCGGGCACAACTACACCTTCTTGGTATAAGAGAAAGCCAACTCTGTCCGAATTGCGGTACAAGAGACGAAACTTCATGCCACATACTAGGTATCTGTGATAGGTGGGTCGCCTAAGAAGGAAAATTTTCGGAGCAACGACACTCTAGCGGGAAGATCTTAAAGACTGGGACAACGTGCAAGCCTTTATTAAAAGGACCGACTCAGTGAAGACCGCGCATTGAGAGTTGAGGCGTAGGGGTGGGTGATTCTGGGGTTGGCGAAAAGGGACTGCCCTTACTACTACTACTACATGCACCAAATGAACGTTATGAAATGACCCTAACTCATTAGGAACAAAAGATATTGCAAAAACAATCCAGGCAGGCGCACCAAGGGCTCCATAACGTTAGGTAGAATTCAAACTCCTGTAACTCCTAAACCGTTCTTCCTATCCAAAAGTTTTTTCCATTTTCAGTAAACACTAAAAAATTCTACACCTTCAGTTCCAAATGAATCTTATCGTATGATTTTAACTCATTAGGATCAAAATATATCGGGAAAACAGTCCAGGTTGGCACACCAAGAGCTCCAGGACGTTAGGCAAGATTCAAACCCCTGTAACTCGTCACTAGTTGCTCCTATCAAGAAGCATTGTAACACTTTTTTCTAGAAACTAAAAAGTTCTACAACTTTGATTAATATAGCGATTTTTCTAGAACCAATAATAAAAGAGATATGGCTACCTTCCATTGAGACCCAGACAACTTTGAAAGACGTCGTTTACCGTGTTTGCTATTGAGTTTAGGGCTTCAAGACCTAGTAGAAAAATAAACATCGTTTTTCCCCAGAATGGAAAAAAAACGAATATTTTGGATATTTATTGGGGGGGGGGTCAAGCCTTAGGCGTGATCCAAAATATTCGTTTTTTTTCCATTCTGGGGAAAAACGATGTTTATTTTGGTTCAGTGCCGTCTGCTTGACCCCCTGATGAGAAGTGTTTGGGTTCTGACGACGTGGGATGATGCGTACTGTGAAGTTAAGAATATTCTACGAAAAATATTGAATATTTCTGCTTTAACATGTATTGTAATTTATTTAGGTAATTGACAAATGTATAGTAAAAGTTAAGATATGGTTACAAAAACCCTTATCAATTTCTTTGAAATAGTGTTTGAAAAAATGTTGGCTACCTTGCCAATTTACGTTTTTCAGAATAGTATCTAAAGGTATATCATTATTCCATATTACTGATGCTACAGCTGATCGAATACTTCCTGGAGGGAAAAGTATTCCAGAATCCTTAAATGCAGTTTTAATCCATCCAGCTATTATATTTCTTGAAGCGGATGTCACCTTTCCCCTTGAAGTAATAAATAAGCTATTCAAGTTCGGTACAGTTTTTCTTCTCACTTGGGATAATCGAATAAGCTGTTATATCCAAAAAACAGGAATCTGAAGTTTTAGATAGTTTCCATTCCGATTGACGGTGAGTGTTCTTATCCGTTTTTGATCCATAATCTGGCCACAGGAGAATGGCGTTGTTGTCTTCAACCATAGAGTTTGTATCAATCTTCAGTAGAGTGAGGTCATGAATTCTGCGTCCCGATGCTAAAAGTAGGATCAATGGAGTTCGTCTAGACACTTGAAATATCAGTAAAATGGAGCAAATTGATAAGAAGATGGGCTTTTTTTGTAAAACACTTGATGGCGTAAAAGAATCAGTAAATATGTTGAAAAATGACATGGAAAACACAAACATCTGAATGGATATTCTGGAGCAGCAAGCTAAATCAAACTCCATTCGAATATGTGGATTGAAAGAAACAGATAGGGAAGTGCTACTTGATGAAATCCCACAGTTTATCAACAAAACGCTTAAGGTAAAGTGTACAAAGGGAGACCTTAATTATGTTTTTAGACAGTCCCGCGATCCTGAGGGCAGTAAAGTAGGACCTGTTATTGTCAACTTCGTTAGCAATGTTCAAAGAAACGAAGTCTATTGGGCCAAAAAGCTATTGAAAAATTCGCCGGTTACCATATTTGAGGACTTGACACCTATTAGATATCAACTTTTAAGTGATGCAAAGAAAAAATATGGTTTTGCTAACGTATGGTCATCTGCTGGAAAAATCTACCGCTGGAATCAAGAGATGGACAAAAAGGTGCTAATTAGGTCAAAATCTGATTTATTGTAATATAGGTATTCACTTATGTTATTTTTTTTTTTTTTTTACGGTAACGTTAAATTTTTGAATATCTCCATTGTATATCACATAAAATGAACCTTGCAGAAATTCCGTAAATACAATAGTTTACGAATATAGATTCTCTTTTTTTATGGGTTGGTATATGAAGCCGAATAATTGTACAAATGCATAGAATAGTTGTAAATTTTTCGTTCTGTGGGTGTGTATAATCGTATAATTATTGTGTAAATTAAATTTTAATTTCAGGGAAGTTGAAGTATCTGAGTATATTATACATATACAGACTAATAACTATAAACTAAATATAACATTTTTTCTTTTTTTTTTTGGAGGTAGAAGATTATTTTCTTATTTTTTGACACCATAAACTTCTTTTTTTTTTTATTATTTATTACATGTGGATCTCGTATAATAGTGCGTTTAGAAGGATGAATGCAAGTGAAGGTTTTTCTTTTGTTCATTTTAATATACGATCGTTATGCGCAAGTTTTCATGATTTTCAGGAATTTGTGACAGAGGAGAGATTTCAGGTGGTGGGTCTGTCTGAGACCTGGCTCAATGATAATATACCCACTGAAAGTTTACGTATTCCAAATTACAATCTTATTAGAAGGGATAGAGATGGACGGGGTGGTGGGGTAGCATTATATATACATAATACTCTGAAATTTAAAGTTTTAAAACCTCCAGAACAAAGCAGTCTTCTTGAACAGATTTGGGTAAGTGTTAAAATACAAGGTAAAACAATATATTTTGGTTCTTTATATAGACCCCCTAGTTTAAATGTTAATGAGTGCCTTGAAGATTTGGAAAATATCCTGGTGAGTTTCATGCCATGTTGCAATCATATCTTTTTTGGTTCTGATTTTAATATAGATATTTCACAAACCGATAGTGCTGCTTGTAAACATTTATTTCGCTTGTTAAACAAATATAATTTGTCCCAACTTATACAATCTCCTACTCGCGTTAGTGAAAATAGTACCTCGACTCTAGATTTATTAGTTACGAATTCGCCGGAAATGTCATCTAAAGTGGAGGTTATTAAAATGGATGATATATCAGATCATCATTTGGTTTATTCAGTTTTGCGATTAGAAAAATCGCAAATATAGGGATTATTCTAATTTTAATTTAGACATTTTCCTGGCAGATCTTTATGCTATAAATTGGGATCTTATTTTCTCTTTCAATGATGTTAATCATATGGTTTCTTTTTTGAATGAAAACTTAATCAAAATTTTTGATGCTCATGCTCCAATGAAAAGCTCTAGATTTACTAAGGCACCAGCACCTTGGATAACTCCTAATATAAAGTTTATGACGAGGTTAAGACGTAAAGCCCTATCAAAATATAAAAAGTTAAAAACCGAAGCAGCATTTAATGAATATAAGCAAATCCGTAATTATGTAACGTCAGCTGTTCGAAATGAAAAAAAAGCGTTTCTACAACATAAATTCAAAACTGACCCTAAGTCATTTTGGAAAACGTTAAAATCTTTAAACATCAGTGACTGCTCGAAGTCATCAGAAAATATTCTAGAATATTCACCTTCAGATTTTAATAACTTTTTTGTTAATAGTGTACCAAAAGTAACTTTAAACTCTGGCAATGATATATTTCAACAATATTCATCAAATGATCCCGCTTTGAATTTGGAAAATCAATTTAAATTTAATCAGGTAAACGAAGAGAGCGTAAATAAAGCCATATCCCAAATTAAAAGTACTGCTATGGGTTCTGACTGCATTACCATAAAAATGATTAATCTTGTAACACCTCATATTTCCCCGCATCTAACATTTATAATAAACTATTGTATTTCCATGGGTGTTTTCCCGGATGCTTGGAAAAAAGCTGATATAATCCCTGTCCCTAAGATTGGAAATCCAACGGAATTATCGCACTATCGTCCTATAAGCATACTCCCTGCCATGTCCAAAATTTTTGAAAGAATTGTTAATGATCAGCTTAATGAATTCTGCTTAACTAAAAATTTGCTTCCAGTAACACAGTCGGGTTTTCGTGCAAAGCATAGTACCAGTACAGCTCTTCTTCATATTTGTGATGATATATTTAAAGCTCTTGATCAGAAAAAAACAACAGTTTTAGTATTGCTAGACTTTAGTCGTGCATTTGACACACTGGATCATTTAATTTTATTGGCAAAGCTTCAATATTTTGGGCTACATACTTCTGCTCTTAAACTGCTAAAAAATTATCTTTTAAATAGACGTCAAAGAGTAAGAATTAATTCTATTCTATCTAAGTATTTGCAGTTGGATCAGGGTGTCCCGCAGGGAAGTATTATTGGCCCCTTACTCTTTGTGTTATATCTATGTGACTTTCATAAATTCCTTCGAGTTTGTGAATCGCACCAGTACGCCGATGACACGCAGATCTATCGTTCATTTAACTTTATGGAGGCCATAGAAGCTGTGAATGCTATTAATTTGGATCTTTTAGCCATATCTGACTTGTGTAAGAGTCACAGACTCGTATTGAATGCTGCAAAGTCCAAACTCCTTGTCTTTGGCAAGCCCCTTCCAGATACCGTGAAGATCCGCATAGATGGATCTCCATTACCTCCTTCTAATAACCAGAAGAATTTGGGGATTGTCCTTGACATGGATCTCAGGTTTGAGGGGCATGTGTCGAATTTGCTGAGGGCATGTTTTTATAAATTAAAAATACTCTATATGAACAAACAGTTTTTGACAGCTGATATTAAACTACATCTTTGTAATACATTAATTTTGTCAATTGTTAGTTATGCTCAAGTTCTGTTTTGGCCTGCTTTGTATCAACGTGAAAAGAATAGCCTTCAGAGAATTCAAAACGCGTGCCTCAAGTTTAGTTTTGGTATGAGTAAATGCGACCATGTCACTCCCCTGTTGGTCAGATCAGGGTGGCTTTCTTTGGATGAACGCTTTGTACTGCAAATGGCTACACTAGTCCATAAAGTTGTGCTTTTCGGACAACCAGCTTATTTATCTAATAAATTAATTTTAAACTCCAAAATTCACGGCAGAACCACACAAAACGCGCATAATTTTGTTATTCCAGGGCATAAAACTGCAAAATTCCAGGGCTCATTTAGTTACAATGCTCCAAAAATCTATAATGCACTACCACCTGAAGTTAAGTCTCTTCTCTCTGTAACAACCTTTAAACAAAAAACTAAAAATAATATTTTTCAAAACCGACATAGGTAATCATCTCTGGTCCTTCATTGAAGTACCTACTATGATTTATTGCGCATAGCAGATTGTATTATATTTATTATTTTACATTTTTATTCTGCTATTATGTTCTATAAAATTTTGCATTTATGGTTAGATAGAGTAGCTTTAAGCTAGATCTCGCCATTACTTATTTAGTAGTTAAGAAAACATGTATTTTTATGCTGAATAAAGAAGACATTTATTATTATTATTATTATTATTATTATTATTATTATCTGTTCACCTAGTACTGTGAACCTTTTCAGCTCATGGAGAGTGTCTCTCGAGGTCACAATGTCGGAACACAGGCACATTCTTTTTGAATCAAAGAAGCAGGCTCGGTGCGATACTCCAGCCTACAGAAACCCAAGGTGCACTAACTGGGACCAATTTCGAGAGGAACTAGTCGGTGGTCTTGCGGACATGCCGGCAAGGTACACACTTCCGGCCGACACAGAGATCAGGACTGTCAACCTGACTCGTGCGATAGTCGTGGCATTCGAGGGCAGCTGTCCCCTCAGACGGAGACCCGCCAATGGCAAGAATGCCTGGTGGAACAGGAACACGGAAAAGCACCGTGACACTACGCATCAGCTCCTTCGCAGGGCTGAGCGCACTAAGCTTGCTACTGACTGGGATGCATTCCACGCAGCTCAAAGGCAGTATAAAAAGACACTCAGGGACTCCAAAAGATAGTGCTGGAGGCGGTTCTGCGATGACGTTGAAAACACACCATCCGCAGCATGACTGTGCAAAGTACTGTCCAAGGAACCCGGAACTAAATTGGGGTCGCTGTCACTTCCAGATGGCGGCTTTACTACCAATGAGCGGGAGTCACTGGAGGTCATGCTGCGCACCCACTTCCCAGCCTCCAACTCATCTCGCGATCCTCCTAGCTGTTCTCGGGCTCCGATTCGCTTAGAGTTCGAGACTGCTAGAAGAATAATTACCTACGAGAGGGTGAAATGGGCAATCAAGACATTCCCCCCCTTCAAATCTCCGGGCACGGATGGATTATATCCATGCCTTTTGCAAAACGGGTTAGAAGTACTAACCCCACACCTAGTCAGACTATTCAGGTCGTCCCTTGCTCAGGGCTACGTCCCAAAGTTATGGCGTCAATTGAAAGTCGTCTTCATTCCGAAACCTGGAAAAAGCGACAAAAAATAGTGGAAAATAGATCCACCACTTATTCAATTCTTTCTATATAATTTGCCACCCTTAAAGTGTTCAGAGTTGCATGAAAACTTTAGGTTGTTTGCACAAGACAAATACGCCAATAAGACGTGAACTAGATATAGAGGGCGCTGACCTTTGGCCAGATTTTCTTCTTCCTTATTTGATATAATTAATAATATTCGGTTATAATTATTAACATATTCAATAAACAAATCCATTAGCTTCGAAGACAACAACAAATATTCGCGCTATCGCACTTTATCGCTTGGATTTTTGTTAAATTTAATAGCGCTACAAGCGGTTCAAGGTTACAATTATCACCTAAACATAAACTATTTATTTATTGCTAAATAGTTTCACTATTTAATAATGGTTTTAGCGTGTCGCGCTCGTGACTCGAAAAATTAGCACCAATCATATGTTTAGTTAAAACATTAATATATTAAATCTGTTTAAAAAATTAACAAAAATAGATAAACTAACTTGGAGTCGTCTGCTTGCTTTCATCCGCCTCCTTTGGTGTATTAACCAAGTCGGAGAGACCCAAAATGTCATTGATCCCTAAAAATCAGCGTGACATCAAAAGCCTTTGATAAGTCAACAAACACTCTCACCTGACAAGATGTTCACGCCCTTCTGCTTGTCATTGGTCGAAATATTTTTGGTCACTTTCACTTGTTTATCCGGGAATACCGGAAGAGCGCTCTGCTCTAAGGACGCCACTGATCCGTTGTTTGGAAACACCAAATTTCCAAAATTTGACGGTAGGATTCCGGTCAGGGCCACTCCACTGACGTTCGCCTCAACTGGGAAGGGAATATTTGACAGGTCCACGAACGATCCGTTGTCGCTAGGGTCGAAGAACGACACGTCAATTTGTTCATGGCTGAAAAACAGAGATAGCAGATCAAAGGATCTTATAGATTGTATATAGAGAGAGCTATCTAATCCAGACCTTCCATATTCTGTCTCACTTTCAGTGAATCAATCAACTAACTCACAAGTTATCTACAACAAACCAATTTAAGTCTATCACTGGTAAATCTCTATATAAAGAATCTCCGCATCTGTTACAACACTAGTCTTTTTTGACGTCATCAAGGCATTCGACCAGATTTTCTGAGTTATTTGACCCAGCTAGTGTTTTCCTTAATTTATGCGTTCACCTGAGGCCATTAAACCATAGAACGAAGATATGGATGCTCCAACTTGTAAGAAATTCTTTAGATAAGGTAGTAAGCAATAAAATATTGAAAAATTTGAATGTTATTTCATGATCCTACCTCAACAGGATCAAAAGATATTGCAAGAAGAAATCAGGTTGGCGCACCAAGTGCTCCAGGGCGTTAGTCAAAATTCAAACTTCTGTAACTACTAAGCCGTTGGTCCTATTAAGAAGTTTTTTATCAGTTTCGATAGATATTAAATAACCCTAAAACTTTGTTAACTATAGACATTTTCCTAGAACCAATACTAAAAAAGTTATGGCAGTTTTTCGGTTCGGACCTGGCCTATGACAGAAAACTTTATTGAAGGTCCTTTATCTCGATCGCTAATGGGTTTAGGGCTTTAATACCAATATTAAAGTGATAGAACAAGTCACTGCGCACCAAGTGAATGTTATTTCATGATCCTACCTCATCAGGATCAACAGATATTGCATGAAGAAATCAGGTAGGCGCACCAAGTGCTCCAAGACGTGAGGTAAAATTCAAACTTCTGTAACTACTAAGCCGTTGGTCCTATCAAGAAGTTTTTTATCACTTTTGATAGATATTAAATAACCCTAAAACCTTGTTAACCATAGACATTCTCCTAGAACTAATACTAAAAAAGTTATGGCAGTTTTTCGGTTCGGACCTAGCCTATGACAGAAAACTTTAATGAAGGTCCTTTATCTCAATTGCTATTGGGTTTAGGGCTTTAGTACCAATATAAAAGTGAAAGAACAAGTCACTGTGCACCAAGTGAATGTTATTTCATGATCCTACCTCATCAGGATCAAAAGATATTGCAAGAAGAAATCAGGTTGGCGCACCAAGTGCTCCAAGACGTGAGGTAAAATTCAAACTTCTGTAACTACTAAGCCGTTGGTCCTATCAAGAAGTTTTTTATCACTTTTGATAGATATTAAATAACCCTAAAACCTTGTTAAACATAGACATTCTCCTAGAACTAATACTAAAAAAGTTATGGCAGTTTTTTGGTTTGGACCTAGTCTATGATAGAAAACTTTAATGGAGGTCCTTTATCTCGATTGCTATTGGGTTTAGGGCTTTAATACCAATATGAAAGTGAAGCAACAAGTCACTGTGTACCAAGTGAATGTTATTTCATAATTCTAACTCATCAGGATCAAAAGATATTACAAGAAGAAATCAGGTTGGCGCACCAAGTGCTCCAAGACGTTAGGCAAAATTCAAACTTCTGTAACTACTAAGCCGTTGCTCCTATCAAGAAGTTTTTTATCAGTTTTGGTAGATATTAAATAACCCTAAATCTTTGTTAACTATACACATTTTCCTAGAACTAATACTAAGAAAGATATGGCAGTTTTTCGGTTCGGACCTAGCCTATGACAGAAAACTTTATTGAAGGTCCTTTATCTCAATTGCTATTGGGTTTAGGGCCTTAATACTAATATAAAAGTGAAAGAACAAGTCACTATGCACTAAGTGAATGTTATTTCATGATCCTACCTCATTAGGATCAAAAGATATTCCAAAAAGAAATCAGGTTGGCGCACCAAGTGCTCCAAGACGTTAGGCAAAATTCAAACTTCTGTAACTACTAAGCCGTTGGTCCTATCAAGAAGTTTTTTATCAGTTTTGATAGATATTAAATAACCCTAAAACTTTGTTGACCATAGACATTCTCCTAGAACTAATACTAAAAAAGTTATGGCAGTTTTTCGGTTCGGACCTAGCCTATGACAGAAAACTTTAATGAAGGTCCTTTATCTCAATTGCTATTGGGTTTAGAGCTTAAGTACCAATATAAAAGTGAAAGAACAAGTCACTGTGCACCAAGTGAATGTTATTTCATGATCCTACCTCATCAGGATCAAAAGATATTGCAAGAAGAAATCAGGTTGGCGCACCAAGTGCTCCAAGACGTTAAGTAAAATTCAAACTTCTGTAACTACTAAGCCGTTGGTCCTATCAAGAAGTTTTTTATCAGTTTTGATAGATATTAAATAACCCTAAAACTTTGTTGACCATAGACATTCTCCTAGAACTAATACTAAAAAAGTTATGGCAGTTTTTCGGTTCGGACCTAGCCTATGACAGAACACTTTAATGGAGGTCCTTTATCGCGATTGCTATTAGGTTTAGGGCTTTAATACTGAAATGAAAGTGAAAGAACAAGTCAGTGTTTACCAAGTGAATGTTATTTCATAATCCTACCTCATCAGGATCAAAAGATATTGCAAGAAGAAATCAAGTTGGCGCACCAAGAGCTCCAAGACGTTAGGCAAAATTCAAACTTCTGTAACTACTGAATCGTTGCTCCTATCAAGAAGTTTTGTATCAGTTTTAGTAGATACTAAATAGCACTAAAACTTTGTTAACCATAGATATTATCCTAGAACCAATACTAAAAAAGATATGGTAGTTTTTCGGTTCGGACCTTGCGTATGACAGAAAACTTTATTGAAGGTCCTTTATCTCGATTGCTATTAAGTTTAGGGCTTCAATACCAATATGAAAGTGACAGAACAAGTCAGTGTGCACTAAGTGAATGTTATTTCATGATCCTACTTCATAAAGATTAAACGATATTGCAAGAAGAAATCAGGTTGGCGCACCAAGAGCTCCAAGACGTTAGGTAAATTTCAAACTTCTGTAACTGCTAAATCGTTGCTCCTATAAAAAGGTTTTGTATGGGGTTTGGTAGATACTAAATAACCCTAAAACTTTGTTTACTATACAAATTTTCCTAGAATCAATACTAAAGAAGATATGGCAGTTTTTCGATTTGGACCTGGCCTATGACAGAAAACTTTAATGATGGTCGTTTATCTCGATCGCTATTGGGTTTAGGGCTTTAATACTGAAATGAAAGTAAAAGAACAATTCAGTGTTTACCAAGTGAATGTTATTTCATGATCCTACCTCATCAGGATCAAAAGATATTGCAAGAAGAAATCAGGTTGGCGCACCAAGAGCTCCAAGACGTTAGGCAAAATTCAAGCTTCTGTAACTACTAAATCGTTGCTCCTATTGAGAAGTTTTTTATCAGTTATGGTAGATATTAAGTAACGCTAAAACTTTGTTAACCATACAAATTTTTCTAGAACCAATACAAAAAAAGATATGACAGTTTTTCGGTTCGGACCTAGCCTATGACAGAAAACTTTATTGAAGGTCCTTTATCTCAATTGCTATTGGGTTTAGGGCCTTAATACTAATATAAAAGTGAAAGAACAAGTCACTATGCACTAAGTGAATGTTATTTCATGATCCTACCTCATTAGGATCAAAAGATATTGCAAGAAGAAATCAGGTTGGCGCACCAAGAGCTCCAAGACGTTAGGCAAAATTCAAACTTCTGTAATTACTAAACCGTTGCTCCTATCGAGAAGTTTTTTATCAGTTTTGGTAGATACTAAATAACCCTAAAACCTTATTAACTATAAACATTTTCCCAGAACCAATACTAAAAAAATATGGTAGTTTTTCGGTTCGGACCTAGCCTATGACAGAACACTTTAATGGAGGTCCTTTATCGCGATTGCTATTAGGTTTAGAGCTTTAATACTGAAATGAAAGTGAAAGAACAAGTCAGTATTTACCAAGTGAATGTTATTTCATAATCTTACCTCATCAGGATCAAAAGATATTGCAAGAAGAAATCAGGTTGGCGCACCAAGAGCTCCAAGACGTTAGGCAAAATTCAAACGTCTGTAACTACTAAATCGTTGCTCCTATCAAAAGGTTTTGTATCAGTTTTAGTAGATACTAAATAGCACTAAAACTTTGTTAACCATAGATATTATCCTAGAACCAATACTAAAAAAGATATGGTAGTTTTTCGGTTCGGACGTTGCGTATGACAGAAAACTTTATTGAAGGTCCTTTATCTCGATTGCTATTAAGTTTAGGGCTTCAATACCAATATGAAAGTGACAGAACAAGTCAGTGTGCACTAAGTGAATGTTATTTCATGATCCTACTTCATCAAGATTAAACGATATTGCAAGAAGAAATCAGGTTGACGCACCAAGAGCTCCAAGACGTTAGGCAAAATTCAAACTTCTGTAACTACTAAGTCGTTGCTCCTATCAAGAAGTTTTATATCAGTTTTGGTAGATACTAAATAACCCTAAATCTTTGTTAACTATATAAATTTTCCTGTAACCAGTACTAAAAAAGATATGGCAACTTTCTCAAAAAACTTACGGCACCTCTTTAATTAGAGATTCATTCATTCAATATTTTTCTTCAATCTATTTTGCGTCAATGAATCCTTTGAAAAAGAACTGGCTACTTCTCAGTCTATCTCTTTTTCTTATTTCTTTGTTGCCATATGCCTTTCTGGTCCCCCCTCCCCCCAAACTTGGGTGAAGGTGGGCAGAAGCTAGTTATTTTGCAGAGGATACGTTGGAACGAAGGAGACAGAGACAAGCATTGATATCTGTTTAAAAAACTGGCAAAAGATTTTTGAGGAGATGGTTACATGAACCGAGAAGTGACTCTTCAGAGATCAGAACATATATGGCAATGAAGAAGTAAGAAGAAGAGACTTTTCGGAAATTGAAAAATCGCCAGTTCTCTTACACCTGGTTAAGGAAGTGCAGAGAAACCAAGAAACACTGACTCTCGAGAGACCAGAATGATCTATGGTAATGAAAAATTAAAAATAGTAAAGTAGAAATCCATACTTTGCAGAGGGGTTGAACCATGAGGTTACGCAAGGTTGTTGTTCTCCTCACATTAAAATTAAGAAGAAGAGCCTCTTAGGAGACTGGGAAAAAAAGAGGAGAAGATAGTAGCTTGAACTGAGAGGAAGTATCTCTTAAAAGGCAAGGAAGAAATGAGAAGAAGAGAGTTTTGGGAAACTAAGAAGGGAGCGAAATACAGAGAGAGTATGTAGAAACCAGCTCTTGCTACGGATTTTGAACAGGGGACTCTTTATAGAGGCAGTAATTGGAGGGTTTTTTTTGATAAATTAACGAGCTGGTTATATTTAGTAACTTTCTTTATTGCAGCTTGTAGTTCAGCTATGGAGAAGAACGAGATAAGAGATTGATAATGATTCTATTGAGGAAATTATGACGTAGCCGAGCTACTGAGTATAAGTTCGTCTGTTCCAACGAAAATATGAAATAAATTACTCACACTTTGACATTTGATTTTTTTTTTCAAATGATACGTTGGAGTAAAAGAGACAGAAAAAGGCAATGCAAGGGCCATACAAAAATAAAAGTAATCTATAGACAGAGATGAACAGGCGGAGGTAAACTGGTTATCTTTCTTTATGTTTGTCCAATACCAATCTCATTGATATTAATAAGGAAACAAGAGAGATGGGTAAAAGAAACAGAATCTTAAAGACTGAGAAAATTTGCTAAGAATACGTTGGGAGTAAAAGAGATGGGACAACAATACCAAAAGCTTACTTACGTTTTATTATCAAAATCCGAGCTATTGTTGACATCTGTTAGTATTCCAATTTCGTACACGACTTTCCTTATGACGTATCTGAAAGGGTGTATTTGCAAAAAGTAAATTAAAACCAAATTTCCTTTTGTGACTTACAAGTCTTTAGGTGAGTTGGTTTGCTCCTCAGGAGTTCCCGTTGTAGCTGGTTCATCCTGGGGCCCTTCCAACTCTTCTGGAATAAACGGACTGGCAAACACTTGTCCACATAAAACCACTAAAACTAATAAGAAATTCCTCATCATCATCTCAGCAGTTGATCTTAGAAGCTGAGAAGAAATCGACTGATGTTGAGTTAAACTGGTTTAACTGAAGCATCTTTTGTTTGCTGTCTCTCTCTTATAGCAATGGCTTAAGTTGATTATCACCAAATGACGTGTGAATAGTTAGCAGGCGAGTGTTAATTTCTTCGGTGTGTTTGGTGAGTAATTTCTTTTTTGGTTTTGTTATCTCGTGTGGAAGTGACATTTGCAAGGTATCTAATTAATTAGGAATATTAGGTCAAATGTGCCAAAAGTCGCGTGTTTTGCGCATCATTTATCGTTGTTTATTTTCCTGCATTAAAGAAACAGCATTGTACTGAAGGCTCCTTGAACGCGCTTTTTTAGTATAATTTTAATATAAAATTGGGAGATAAATTAATTTAGAAAATTGTACTTGGGGTTATTTAAAGTAAATTGTTATTTAAGAGTATTGATTAATATAAATTGAATTATGGTGAAAATGTAGGTAGCGGGATTAGGGACAACATATTAAACCTGAAGTTTTTAATTGGTTGAGGTTTCAACGATATATATTCTTCCTCTTTATCAAGGCTAAAAGAAGATAAAGTTTCTTTCATTCTTTTTCCCTTTCTTTCCTTTCTTTAATAAATACATAGAGTTAGCAAAAACATAACGAAACAAAAAAAAGACAAAAAATATAAATAATAATAAATTATTCCACAATTATAAAATACTACACGTAGACAATAACAGATGGAGACTACTAAGGTACCATAATATCAAACAATTTGGGTGTTATCAATAAAAATTTATTCAAAATTCCAAAATTACCGAGAACCTTTTTTTCATTTTTTGTAGAGAAACAGTACCCCTGATCCCTACTAACTTTATTATAAGTATATAACGAAAAATATAAATACATATTCCAGATGGCGGCTTTACTACCAATGAGCGGGAGTCACTGGAGGTCATGCTGCGCACTTACTTCCCAGACTCCAACTCATCTCGCGATCCTCCTAGCTGTTCTCGGGCTCCGATTCGCTTAGAGTTCGAGACTGCTAGAAGAATAATTACCTACGAGAGGGCGAAATGGGCAATCAAGACATTCCCCCCTTCAAATCTCCGGGCATGGATGGATTATATCCATGTGATTTGCAAAACGGGTTAGAAGTACTAACCCCACACATAGTCAGACTATTCAGGACGTCCCTTGCTCAGGGCTACGTCCCAAAGTTATAACGTCAAGTGAAAGTCGTCTTCATTCCGAAACCCGGAAAAAGCGATTTTACAGATCCCAAATCGTACCGACCTATCAGCCTTACCAGCTTTATGCTGAAGGCGATGGAGAGGCTGATTGATCGGTACCTTAAGGAAAGCATCCTGGTCAAAAAACCACTGCATGTGCACCAATACGCCTATCAGGCGGGCAAATCCACGAACCTGGCCCTACACCACCTTGTGAGGAAGGTGGAGGGTGCTCTGGCTAGTGGCAAGGCCTGTCTGGGTGCGTTTCTAGACATCGAAGGGGCGCTCGACAACATTCCTTTCGCATTAATCTGCCAAGCACTCGAGAGTCGTGGCTCAGAACCCTATTTGGTTAGCTGGATAGAGGCCATGCTCTCGAAACGTCATGTATCTGCCCAGCTCAACAACAAGATTGTCGAAACGTTAGCGGCTAGGAGCTGCCCGCAGGGAGGAGTATTGTCCCCTACCTTGTGGTGCCCTGTGGTCGACAGCCTGATAAATCTTTTAAACAATGCTGGCCTATACACACAGGCCTACGCTGATGATCTGGTAATCCTTTGCCCGGGGAAAGACGCCGTCTCAATGCAGGGCCCTATGATGAGAGCCCTGCGTATGGTGGACATATGGTGCCTCTCGGGGGGTCTCAGGATTAACCCCAAAAAAGCAGAGCTCCTACTATTCACGAGCAGACGTAACTTTGGCACGCCCTCTGTTATATCTCTAGGTGGCTCTCGGACAGCAGAGCTGCCATTAAGGCTCTCCCGGCCGCAAAGGTAAGCTCCAAGCTTGTACTAGAGTGCATAAAAGTCCTGAAAAAACTGGTGCAGGTTGGCTGCAGGGTCCATCTCTTCTGGATACCTGGCCACGCAGGCCATGCAGATAATGAGGAAGCGGACTCTCTTGCCAGACTGGGATCCGCGAATGTGCCGATGGGGTCGGAACCCATAGTTGATATCGCCAAATGCGTTGCGGTCGCGTCAATGAAGGGTCTGCTGAACAAGTGGACGCACCGAAGATGGACTGAGTCCCCTGGTATGAGACAGGCCAAAGCGCACATAGATGGGCCCTCTGCCTGTCTCACCAAAAATCTACTACACCTAAAAAGACGCGAAATTCGGCTAGTGATAGGTCTTTTAACCGGGCACTGGCACTTAAGAAGCTATCTACATACTATCGGTATTGCGGACAACCCGGAATGCCTATGGTGCTGTGAGGAGGATGAAACCGTTGACCATGTAGTCGGGGAGTGCCCCATCACTCACGCGTGCCAGGTTCAAATACTTGGCTAACACTTTCAGTGTACCGAGTGACTTTAAGTCCTTCAGACCAGAGAGCCTTATCGGTCTCTCTAAGGCCGTTGGGCTCTGGTAACCCCCGGTGGGGCATGGCGCACAGTATTGCAACTTATAGGGAAATCAGGACAAAAATCATTATCACTAGATAAAAGTTAAACTAACCACTTTTAAATTTTTATTTTTACATGGACACTTTAACCAATAACATTAAATCATATTTTAAACAAAAAAGTGCATTGGTGTCTCTATACCGGGTGAAACAAATCAGGACAAAAATCTTTATTCAACTATAAGTTAAAGTAACCATTTTTTGGTTTTATTTATACATGGACACTTTTACCAACAACCTAGCAAATTATAGTTTGAATAGGAATTGATGTCTTTATACAGGGTGAAACAAATCAAGACAAAAATCATTATCTAACTAAAAGTTAAAGTAACCAATTTTTTGGTTTTATTTATATATGAATACTTTTACCAACAACCTATCAAATTATACATAGTTTGAATAGAAATTGGTGTCTTTATACAGGGTAAAAAAAAGAAGTTATTTACAACACTAAACATCTTCGGGTACATTATCATTTTCTAAAAGTAACGAATCTGTTTCTATATGGTCATTTAAAGATTCTACAATATCCATATCCCACGTTATGGGTTTGTTTTGTTTTTTTGACAGATTTCCATGATAAGCCAAGTTAGGGTCGGAAGTTATCAAAATGGTTCTAAACGAATTTTTCTAAATTCTTTGTGCTTCGAGAGCATCTTCTGCCAGCTGCCCTACAGGGAGTTCAAAACAGCTAATAATTTCGCAACCGTGCGTTAAAATTTTATGAACAGTACTAGGCATTTAGTACCATTCATAAAAATTTAAATAAATGCTCCTAGTATCAATAAGTAAGGACTGAAATTTAGATACGTTAATCTTAGAACCTGAAGAAAGTACTCTTAAAATTAATTGAAAGTTTTTAATTAGAGTTGAGTCGATACCTGTTATTTCAGAGCTAATTTCTACGTTTTTAAAAAATGTCCTGGCAGTATTTCCATCATTTGTGGAACCATACCCGGGCTTTGGCTTATCGACAATTAATCCCAATTTGTCTTTAAATTCTAACTGAATTCTTTTTTTTGTATGTTCAAAAATTTCCTTACTTTCACCACCTTTTACTTGCCACGTTTTTAATTGTAAGCGATAGGCGATGTGCAATACACACTCAAAAAAACGAATCCAGCAATGAAGGCCAAAGCGATAGTTTTCAGCATTTGGTGTTCTTTGAAGCACTGAGTCCTGGTTCATTTGCCTTGGTGGGGCTCCACAAATAATGCACCTGGATGTAGAACAGGTTTCTGAAAGGATATTGGCCTCACTACCGTCAAACATAGTGAATAACATTTTTTTCTGAAATAAAAAGATGATAATTATTAAGATTAGTTATTAATGACTCAATTTCGCCATGAACGGTTCGAACAACATCTGAAGTTTCTTTTGTAAATTTAAATGCAATTGGTCCACAATACATTGTTGATGATGAACGTGGGTTAGATCATATACTTTCTCCATTGTCATAATCAATTAATCTAAGAGGAACTAATGCGACAAGAAACACGTACTCATCTGTTGACAAACTATCTTCAAATGTTTGCTTATAAAGACTATGCCCCGAGCTACCATCAAACCCCCATTTGCAAATTAATTTAAAATTTTTGTCAGAATGTATTATAATATCCTGAATTTTTAAAATACTCTCTGCAGTTTTATTTAGAAGCTCTTGAAGATTAACTTCAGCTGAAGTGTCAGTCACAATAATTTGCGAGGGTAAAAATGTTTTTTTACATTCAAATAGAGTGCGATAGCTCGGAATTATTACAAAGAATTAATCTTAGAACGCAATATGTTATATCTCTCAACCGAAAGGTTTAGGTCGTGGTAAAGTGCTAAGGCGTCTTCAGGTGTTAATTTTTTTGCCTCTGAAGGAATTTCCTTTCGTTGAGAATTAATCCTCTCTGCCGCAAAACATATTTCGTCTGGCGTATAATTTGTCAGCAACTCTTGTACTCTGCGCAAT
Source organism: Anthonomus grandis grandis (assembly GCF_022605725.1). Classification (NCBI taxonomy): domain Eukaryota; kingdom Metazoa; phylum Arthropoda; class Insecta; order Coleoptera; family Curculionidae; genus Anthonomus; species Anthonomus grandis. Next base: position 8,860,690 of record NC_065564.1, on the reverse strand, counting down.
TTGGTTCTTTTCGATGCAGCTTCAAAAGGCACATGCGGTCTTCCACGACTAGGTCTTGGTTGAGGATCCACTTCCATGTCAGTTACTTCAGTTGGAATATTTGGTTGAAGATAGAGTAAATGAAGAGTGCTTTGTATGTCGAATGTTTAAATGTATACCATGTTTGAATGTATACCATGTCGAATGTTTTTTAAGAAAAGCATCTCGGCGTCTTCCACAATTGTTTCACATTCTTTCTAACGAAACAGAAAATAGCTTGCTGCTATTTAGCAGCTTTGCTTCAATGTCAGTTAAACAATTATCTAATGCAAAATAAGTTTTAACTGTTTTCATTATTCCTGATGCATTTTTATTTTTTTCGCAAAACAAAAATTCCGCATTATTCCGCAAAAAGTGATGGGTGTCATTTAACCTTCCGGAGCTCGCGCTAAGTATTTTGGAAGGGACGCTCGCATGCGGACTCACAGTCCGCAGCCTTCAAATGTGCATATTTCTAAAAATTATTGGCAATAAAAGTTAATTTTTATTTATTTTAAAATTTTATTCATCGAATACATTGATTTTGGCATTTTAACAAAACTTATTGCTACAAAAAAATTAAAATAAACATTTAACAACACATAAAAACTTTCTAGAACTTAAAAATAAAAATGTGTTTCATTCTAAGCGGCATTCATGACAAATAACAAGTGAATGCTCTAAACAAACACATTTGTGGCATTCAACACAAAAAAAACGAGGTCTATTTTTTTTTCTATCGCAGTATGAGCAACGTCCATGTTGTCCTGCTGGTAGGGGCTCAGGTGTAGGTGTTTCCAGTTCGAAAAGTTCTTTTCTTCTAAACTGCGTAGCCTTAGGAATAGTTTGCGTCATTCGACGGCGAATATAGCCCTCCACTAATTGAAATGACAAAGATTGCAAAAACTTTCTTCGTCGTATACTTTCATTATTATTCATTGAATAAACAACAAAAGAGTTTATTCCCGATACATTGAGTAACGAATAGAACACAACCATGGGCCATTTTCTTGTATTACGTGCACAGTTATAAGACGCACATAGCTTGTCCACACAGTCAACACCTCCTTTAGATGAGTTGTAGTCAAATTTTATATCTGGTTTTAAAGTAGAAACATCTATTTTATCGTCAAAATGCATACTTGATAAAAGCAGCACGTTTTTTTTCTTTTTTGGTGTATTTGATACTAAAGTACAGTTATGACGAAAGGCGAACATGGACGATAAAAGTGGACGACCCAAAGAATTCGAAAATTCAGGTGGCAATTCCCTTTTGTTTTTTCTAACTGTACCTAATAAAGTTAGCTTGAAATCGGACTGAAGGGAATTGAAATGAGTAGCTCCATACTGGTAAACCAGATGTCAACTATAATATTACGACAGGTTCCTTTTATTGATTGGCACTGCAGTGGGAGAATTACTCGCTTGGAATGGACCCTCAGGCTGCTTTCCTACGTAAACCTCCATGTTGCAGGTGTAGAAAGTCTTGGCGTCTACCATAGCAAATATTTTTAGCCCATATTTATTGGGTTTGCTAGGTATACAGGGTGTCATTGAAATGGTGTAAAAAAATTCGGGGGGTGATAGTACTCGTAAAAATTTTAAAAAAAGTTCCTATAACTATAGGACGGAAAATGCATATTAAGGGAGTTAGGGGCACTGAAAGGGTAAATTTAAAAAACGGTTTTTTGAAATTGTAGGCTTAAAAAACGAGATAAAATTTCGAAAAAAAATCCTCTGCCATAAATTTTGACCCAAAATCAAATGGTGATACTGAAAAATAATTTGGAAAATCGGAAAGGGTAGTTTTTGCAAGGGTAGGGGGTTAATTCGTGAATAACTTTTTTTAGGTTATTTTCTTCGCAACGTGGGTTCATTTTTTAAAAACTACATACTTTTTCCTACAAAAAAGGTACTCTTGTTGCACATCGCCCAGAACGATGGTTTTCGAGAAAATTGAAGGCAAAAAGTTTGCTCTGATGGGTTGCTAACTGGTTAAACAACATAAACCTATGAAAGTTATGGGGTTTCAAAAGTAAACACGTAGTTATTAAATAATTAATTGAAAAATCTAAATTTTATGATTTTTAAAACATCTTATTACTTTAAAAAACGAAATAAACCAATTACCAAAATTCCTTATTCATAAGTTTATGTTATTTAACCAGTTAGCAGCCCATCAGAGCAAACTTTTTGCCTTCAATTTTCTCGAAAACCATCGTTCTGGGCGATGTGCAACAAAAGTACCTTTTTTGTAGGAAAAAGTATGTAGTTTTTAAAAAATGAACCCACGTTGCGAAGAAAATAACCTAAAAAAAGTTATTCACGAATTAACCCCCTACCCTTGCAAAAACTACCCTTTCCGATTTTCCAAATTATTTTTCAGTATCACCATTTGATTTTGGGTCAAAATTTATGGCAGAGGATTTTTTTTCGAAATTTTATCTCGTTTTTTAAGCCTACAATTTCAAAAAACCGTTTTTTAAATTTACCCTTTCAGTGCCCCTAACTCCCTTAATATGCATTTTCCACCCTATAGTTATAGGAACTTTTTTTAAAATTTTTAGGAGTACTATCACCCCCCGAATTTTTTTACACCATTTCAATGACACCCTGTATACTGCCTAAAGTTGCAACACCCCCGAAATGCTTCTAGCTTCTCGTCTATTGTTAGCCATTCAAAAGGTGTATAGGCTGAATCAAAGTTACCAACAACTGTATTAAACACTGTCCGGATGGCGGCTAGCTTGTCAGTCTGTTTTCGTTCGTCTCTAGTTGCCAAATCATCAAAACGTAAATGATCTAGCAGAAATCGAAATCGACATTGGGACATCGTTAATCGAAAAAGCTCGACGCCAGTACCATTCTGTGTTCATATTTCCTCAATATTAAGTCGATTGGATTTCAATACCCCAGATAAATAAAGCAATCCAATCAGTGCTTGTATTTCTAATATGTCCGTGTCTTTTGCATCTCTTTCTCGTTGGTTATTGCCTCTACTCATGGCAATATGTCTGTTTGTATTTTCAACTATCGTACTTCGTCTGTAAAAAAAGCTTCCAAATGCCAATTTCTCTTTTTAGGTCTTTCGCAGGTCTTTTTACCCCTGGAAGATGCTTTATCAAGTTCTCCGCCCTGGTTTTCACATTTCTTTTCGTCATATGTTTGGCCCACTCAGTTCTATCTTTGCCAATAAACACAGGGTAATTTCCCCTAGCGACTTCATCACTGGCTTCCGTCTTCGAAGTTTCTTGTTCGGTATCACTATCCAAATCTTGCCTTTCTAAATTGTCTTCTTCTCCATCATCTTCTTGGTCCTCAAAATCACTCTTTGGCTCCTCATGATCTTCTTCCAAACATTCTTGCATGAGCTTTTGCAAACGAGCCTCCTCTCGACTCCAGGAGCACGCCATCTATAAAAGTTTACAAATAATAATAATCTATCTTAAATTTTAATAATAAAAGCTAACACTTACCATTGCACAACAAGTTTAACAAAAAAAAACGCATAAAAATATTTAAATTGAACGCTCGCGCGCGGACTCACAGTCCGCAGTGGCTATAATTTGGCAATAAACGCACACTGTAGAAGAACCCGGGATAGAAAGATACTTAATATTACCACCGTCTATAGATTAGAATAGATTAGTTGTAATCTATAGACGGTGATATTACAGCGCTGCGGGTTGTCGATTGTCGAAATTAACGACAAAATAAAATAGTTGCGGAGTGAGAGTCCGCGCGCGAGCTCCGGAAAGTTAAAAGCAAACACTTTGGAGGATTGATCCTAAAAATTTTATGAAACAACTTTAAACTACTTTTTGTAAATCTTGATGAAAGTGAGAAAAAGGGTATTTCAACACTTTTAATTATATATCTGCAAAAGGCTTAACATGAAAATGATAACTTACCTTCAAAAATGTTGTTTATACTTAAGTGTATAAATAAATAATATATTAACTTTAAAACACTGGTGCACACTACAACAATTGTATTTTAAACTAAACTTCTAAAAATAACCACAAATCTTTATCGGTATAAAATGTTTTTATATTATCCAAAAATTTCTGAATAAAAAAAGGTAAAGGTACCTGCCCTATCTTACTCGGGTATTTTGCTATACATAACACCAAGAATGTTTTAAAAATTAAGTACTTTATTTGTGCATTTTTGTCCATTGGTTGCAACACTGTGCGACGGGTCCATTAGGAGACCTATATGCACAACTGCCTTGGCAGCCCACTGTTTCTACAATTCAATTCAATAAATACATATTTAAAATATTTCAACAAAAAAAAAATAAATTCTATTTAAAGGGTGGCTAAATTTAGGAAAAAATTTGTATGCACCTGGTATCTATAATAAGTCTACATAATAAATAAATAATTAGTATGTACAAATATTTCTTTTTGAAATTTTATCATTAAAATATACCTATTAATATTAATATTTACCTACACCTATTAATATTTGCATAGCTGCTAAGAAAAAATAAACCAAAATATATTTACATTAACCAGAATACCGAGAAAATCACCCACCATATTTTACAAAAAATTGAAAAACAAAAATTTCAATTTACAAATATTGTACACTACCTATACCCATAGTAAAAACTTTTCACAATTTTCCCAACAACATCTTTTAAACAGAACATTAAAGCTTTTGTTTTTTAGCACATTCTTTTCAGGGATTAAATTGTAAAATTTAGGTCCTAGATATGACATGAAATGTAAATTTAAGTCACACTTAGATTGTGGAATATTTAGATTATTAGCCATATTGGCTCGAGTTTCATAAATATGACATACATTATTTGATTTTAATTCTTCATTACCATGCACAAAATTGCACACTGCAAGGATATATAATATTTGTACGTCATTTATTTCATTAGAATATAATTGATTTGAGGGGTATAATCGAGGTTTATTTAAAATTATTATAGGCACTCCAGATCTATGGGATAGCTATAAAAGGTTTAAAAAGCAAATAGTTCATAAAATAAGACTAAAAAAAGATAAATATTTTCGAGTACATATATCTTATCGGTAAAACAAAAAATATTATTTAGTACCTGTATGTTTATTTTTAAATTAAAAAATAAATTGCTACCAAACTATATTTGTGAAAAAATTACAGTCTTTAGAGATCTGCATAACTATGCTACCAGACAAGAGGAGGATTTTGTATTGATACTTCAAACAGAATGACAAACACAATTCTACACCAAGGTCTTAAATATTTTAATGAATTACTTAAACAAATTATTATTATTTAACACATATGAGAGGATGTCTTCTAAATCTTTTGTCATGCATAAAATAAGCTCAATTAAAGTAAAGTGCATTTTCGTGTAAATAAATTACGATTTGTTTCTGCAATAGATCGATGGTCATTCCACTGGCCCGTTGACATTTGGGTCAGCCACAATCATCGTTACAATTGCAAAAACTGTAGAAAGGCAATGGTAATTAAAGTGATTAAGTATTGAGTAAGTAAGGGCGTAAAATAATAGAATATAAATCATTAGGTACAATTTTTTCCGTCTTCCGAATTTTTTTTTTATTTAAGAGTCATTGTATTATCGAATATACCTTTGTAGAATAGAGATATTGGTTGAATTATTCAGGTACTAAATCTAGTAGATCCGCCTTAATTTTTTACTTTCCTCAATTGTTGCATCGAAGTTGCTTCTTTGTTCTCTTTATTTTTTGCCTCAAGATATTTTCGATGTTGTACATCATACATTTCTTCTTGTTTCGAGATACGTTGAGGAATTTAATATCATGTTTATGTTATTCACGTTTAACCAGAAGGAATAATATACAATTATTATTTCATAAAGGTTAAACTTTTAAGAATGCTATATTGTATACTATTTAAAAAAACAAACTGCGTTTAATAGAATGAGCTTCTAAGCAAATACACTTACCATCAACATAACGTTGAATTTTAAGTTATAGAAGTCCAGTATAAAACCTTTATTTTAATCGCTAAAAAAGTGTTGATGTGGAATTTATAATAAAGGTATCTTTTAAGCTTAAATTTTTAATTTATTAATTTTTAATTTTTTAACGGGATTTATCGTAAATATTATTTAATAAAAAAAAAAGTACACTCCCGCATTTTTCTAAAATAAATTTTAGTTTTTAAATCCTTGTTTAGTTTTGAGCAAATTGGTATTCTTGAGTTTTTTTATTTGTATATCTTAATTGGCATATTTATTGTTTTCTACACACACGTTAAAGCATTTCTTATTTATTCCAAGTTTTTGTTGTGTATGACAGTCTATTATTACACTATAAGACATATACGTGTATGAAAAGTATATCGTATGCTACACAGTGGCATATATATGATGATTGGGTCAATTTATCACATACTTGAGGTGTAGTGATCGAGTGTAAAGACTAGCTATATAAAACCCTTGTCAATTTTTTCGAATGCCAAAATTTTCTCCCTTGTGTAAACAGAATGTTATATGATATACGTATAATCTACAGTTAAATAAATATAATCTAACCATATACCGTTGATAAATATACCAAAATCAAAAATTCACTATAAAAAACTGTTGGCTAATTATATATTTACCTTTAATTTTTGGTCGTAAATGTGCTTTGTAGCAGCATTAATTCAAACGCAAAAATGTGTGTGTATGTAGAAATTAAACATACACAAGGCAGATCAGTTAGATTTTTGCAGATAGTGCCCATAGAAGCCGAGATATCTACTTCCAAAATTTGACTTTTTAGAGCACATAATATATGGAAACTAAAAATTATCTCGACTAATATGGGAGCTACGAATTTGGGAGTAGTCTCGTTGGATTTAGAAGGACAAAAGTAAGACATATCCGTTGGATTTTTGCAGATAGTGCCCATAGAAGCCGAGATATCAACTTCCAAAATTTGACTTTTTGGAGCACATATATGGACACAAAAAATTATCATCTTGGCTAATATGAGAGCTACGAATTTGAGAATAGTCTCGTTGAATTCAGAACGACAAAACTAAGACAGATCCGTTGGACTTTTGCAGATAGTGTCTATAGAAGCCCAGATATCAACATCCAAAATTTGACTTTTTGGACCACAAATATGGAAACTAAAAATTATTATCTCGGCTAATATGAAAGCAATAAATTTGGGACTAGTCTCGTTGAATTCAGAAGGACAAAACTAAGACAAAATCGGTGGATTTTTGCAGATAGTGCCTAGAGAAGCTGAGATATCGACTTCCAAACATTGACTTTTTGGAGCACATATATGGGAAATGAAAATTATTATCTCGGTTAATATAAGAGCTAGGAAATTGGGAATAGTCTCGTTAAATTTAGAAGGACGAAACATTAGACAGAACCGTTGGATTTTTGCAGATAGTGCCCATAGGAGCTGAGATATCGACTTCCAAAATTTGACTTTTTGAAGCACATATATAGAAACTGAAAATTAATATCTCGACTAATGTGAGAGCTACGAATTTAGGAATAGTCTCGTTGGATTCAGGTGAACCAAACTAAGACAGAACCGTTGGACTTTTGCAGATAGTGACCATAGAAGCCGAGATATCGACTTCCAAAATTTGACTTTTTGAAGCTCATATATGGAAACTAAAAATTATTATCTCGCCTAATATGAGAGCCACGAATTTGAAAATAGTCTCGTTGAATTCAAAGGGACAAAACTAAGATGGATCTGTTGGAGTTTTTCAGATAGTGCCCATAGAAGCCGAGGTATCGACTTTTAAAATTTGACTTTTTTGAGCACAAATCGCACCCTCAATGTAATAGTAACGTATCTTAAAACTTCGAGTTTTGAGATATTGCAATTTAAAATTTTGGAAACGGATTAAATATGCTTAACATCTATTGAAAACAATAAATCTTATTTTGCTAGATTTTAATATTTATACTCAAAATAAATGTTCAAAAGGTAGGTATTACGTTAAACAGATTATTTAGGATTTTAAATAAAGTTGGGGTAAGTACAGATATTTTTGAGATGTGGTGCTGTTTTACTAGGCAATAATTATGTATAACCTAAAAAAACTAACATAAAAAGGGCAAATTGTCAAAAATAAAAAAAAAATTAAATAAACAAAATTTTTATTCAAGGTAATACAAATAACATTTTAGAAAGTAATACAGAACATCCCTTTGCGAAAAAAAATACAAAATATAAATTTTTACTCACTAAGTAAATTCATAAAAAAAGTATTTTTTTTTGTGGTAATTTTTTTTAAGGTCATAAAAAAAGTATGTTAGGGCTTAGGAATTAAGTATTTTTGGCAAAGCGTTAAAAGTCCATCTTTTTTTTGTTTGGAAATTTTTAGTTCTTTGGAATAAGCTGGCGACAATTTTTGCCACTAAATTTTCTTTTCAATTTTAGTTTTTCGTTTGCTTGATCTTAAAGAAACGTTATTTCGAACTTGTATTTCTGAAGATCAAACATTTCAGATTGATCCATTTCTTTTACATAATAGGGTTTTCCCCTTTTTTTTGCACCTTGAATCACAGGAATCCACTGAAAAGGGATAAAAATAATTCCACTTTTTAACAAACGTTTTTTTTCTTTTTCAATGCATGAGTGCATACTATCGCCTTCATTTTGTGTATGACCTGTTACCAAAAATGTATGCGTTATTGATTGAATTTCGAGGAAAGTGGTTGCATATAAATACAAACTAGCAATGTACTTATTTTTATTCTGCCCGGCGCAGTTGTCAGAATAAAAAGTAACATGTTTTTCTTGGCAGTTTCTTTCTAGGAATTGCAGAATACAACTTCCAATTTCATTTGCACCGCGCTTTGCAATATTCTCTGACCAAACGTAGCATGAACTCTCTTTGCTACCAATATTAAAAATTGTGAAATTGTATGTCGCCAATTTACTTTTGTAATAAAAGTCTGAGACTTGTGAGCAAGGTGTGGTAAGGACGGACTGTAAATCATAGACAGCTACAACTTTAGTTGAATCTTTAGTTGAAAGGCATTTTACACATCAATCTCTTTTTCTTGTCGAGCTTTATTTTTGTCATCAACGTGTTTGTCGTATTCACTTTGAAGCTGAACTTTTTCTTCCGAAGAATAATTGGCATACCTTTCGCAGGTACTGCATTGGTCTTTTTTTGGTTGGTGCCATCCAATATTGTATTCAAAGTTAAAGATTTGTTCATAAATGCACGGCTTGACAAAAGGTTTGTTTGCCTCTTCACATTCACGTTTATAGTCACGGTATAGCGTCGCAAGTGTTAGAATGTTAGTTCTAGACTTCCTTCTATAAAGGTTCTTGTTGTTTGTTGTCGCAAATAATGAGATTCTACTGTGGGCAATGACCCAATATGTTTTCTTACGCCGGCTTTTAATGCAAGGTCCAGTTTTTTATGATTCCCGTGTTTACCACTGCTAACAATTTTTTTTTATTACTGGTTTTTTTAAGAGCCGTTTGAATGGTATTATCACCAATGTTTAAAGTGCTCATAAAAAACTTCTTGCAAACTCGAATTTTTTCATTGTTGATGTCAAAATAATAGGCTTGTGTGCAGTTCTTTCTTTGACTATTTTCCTTTAAATACTGGTATTTAGGTTTAATTGGATTGGATTAATTGTCGCCCAACTCCCAAAAGGATGTAAGAATTTCCTTTCTTAAATTTGCCGATATTTTTGTAATGCATTTTTGTTTACATTTCTCAGTACATGGAGTTTGTAGGGAACGTGCTGGGACTTGTTTTTTTTTAGATGTTAAGTAGCTTTCACCTAAATTTCGTTTTTGCTTTCTTATGAAGCGGGGCCAATTTTCTTTACTTCGCTTTCTCTTTCTAGATTTTTCTTTCGCTTTTCTCTCTCTAGAATTTCCATCCCCTCTATCATTATTATTTAAAAGAGTGTGTTCTTGTTCCAAACTATCATCTGATTCAAACTCTTCCTCTGGATTATAATCAGGATCTTTAACTAAGGCATCCTTATCTTTCAAAGGTATTTCATTCTACTTGCAGCAGTCGTACGAGACGGTCGTGTTTTCGTTCGTTGGCTCTGTTAGTATTGAATGTTTGTTTTGTTTTGATTTGACCGCGTGTTTTAAAAAACTTTTTTGTTTAAAAATTACAACGGTGTGTTTTCCGATATACATACGCTTCCTGATAAATTCTAGCTCCTATTCTACTGTTTACGTTCCGCTAGTATAAACTTTTCCGGTGTAACTTAACGTGACCTTGTATAGCTACCATTGACTTTTTCGATATTTATTGAACTTTTAATATTGAACATTAATTGCTGTGCGTGCTTTCTAGTTAAAAAACATTTCCCGCTAACTATTTAGTTCCTGTGTAACTCTGTCTGTTGAATTATTTTTGAGTTTTTCCTGTATAAACATCTACCGTCCACTTGAGAATAATGGCTGAATTCAAGTGCGATTCCTGCCAAAAAATCGTCTCGGATAAAGAGAAATACAAACTTCGTTGCAGTGGGGAATGCCGCCGTAATTTCTGTATGGGCTGCACAGGTCTGGACAAGGTAACTGCAAAGGTCCTTCATCAGCAGAAATACAACAACATTAGATTTTTCTGCAGTGTTTGTGATTCACCAACATTAAAATATCTTCATGATAAAGTTTCGCAGCTGCAAAACTCTCAGATATCTCTAGAAAATGTCAATGCTCTGGGAACCTGTCTAAAGAAGAATAACGACCTTCTTCCAGTGTTTTCAGAGATGTACGAGATTTTAAGTTCTCACGACTCCAAATGGAAGAATCTCTATGACAAAATTGATGACATTCATCGCCTACATACTGTCTCTGAAAATGGACAAGAATCTCTTTTCCATTCAATCAGAGATATGAAACAGGAAATTTTCAACCTGTCATCAATTCTTATGGACAACCATGGTGAGACGGTAAAGGAACAGGTCCATGATTCTTCCAATGAAGAGTTAAAAAGTGAAGTAGTGAATCTGAGGAAAGATGTTAAACAAATGGCTCGCACCATAGAACTATTAGCTAAGGAAAAATATAATGTTAAAAGTTACCAACCTGTAACTAAAAGGACGATAGCCTGCCAGACTGATCATACAGAAAAACCAGACCCGGAGGTTCCGACGTCACCGAAGGACAACACAATGAACAAAGATAAATGGCATTACGTGGTTGTATCAAATATCCCACTTCCGTATACCGGAAATCAGCTTGCACACTTTATCAAAGAAAAACTGGGAACGACGGACTTTATCCGATGTTTCCCAATGCTAAAAACCAAGGACACTGCACATTCCGACTTGAGTGTGCAGAACTTAAATCAATTAAAGCGGCTGAAGGATATTAGTATGTGGCCACCGGGCACTCTCATAAATTCATGTTTGGAAACCTCTAAAGCGCCAGTCCAAATAAATAGTACCACCTCGCCCAAATCTAAGCCTTCCCAGTCTAAGTCTAAGCCTCACTCTCCAGACAGCCATAACCTGCCACATCGCTCAGTTTCATCAACATCTGCTACAATATCCAGAGAGGTTCAATCTTTGAAAATTAGTTCTGATAGGGAGGCCATTGCTGCCTCTAAGTCCCTTGCAACAGAATTATTAGAGGTTGATTTTGTCATCGATAATAATTCAGTGGCGAATAAAACAGCAAATAATATGGACCCGTTGACTCCACCAATAGTGCGGTTATCAAGAGACTCAGATGCGACTGATGGTCGCTATTTATTGGCCAGACTGAGAGACCCTTCCATCTTAAAACCTCTTAGGCTATTCCTTGCCTATCTGCATGATCAACCCTCCAGTGTGTGTTTTGAAGGACATACCAACACCAGCATCCTATTGGCACTTGCATCAGAGGGACTTTCTGGTGACGTGGACTCTTTGCGGAGGCTCTACTTTCGGTACCATGATGCCTATGGTATTAGTCTAACTGAAGTTGAAGCAGCTGATTTGTCAGCCTTCAGGTCCTTCTTCTCATTAGAAAAGCTGCTACGCCTTCAAAAAATCAGAGAGAGTCATAGCAATTATTATTCTGGTGGATCTCCCACCAGGAATAAAAATTTTTAAATGACTTGACGCGAACAGAGGATCAAGCACCCTCTAAAATACTGGACAATGGCAAGCTTAGTATTTTCTCTCTAAATATTCAGTCCTTAAGACATAAAACTAATGATTTATTTCTTTTACTGGAAGAGCTTCATTTTCCAGAAATCGTTGCCATAACTGAACATTGGTTGCATGTTGGTGAGCCTGTGGTGGTGGATAATTACACTACAGTTGCCAGATTTGATAGAACAAATCTAACTCATGGAGGTACTGTGATATTATCTACTAGCAACGACTTTTCAATGGTAACCAGGTTCGATAATTTAGTGTCCAAAAAAATATTTGAGTTTTCCATTGTCTACAATAATAATTTTGATCTTTACGTTGTTTGTATTTACAGAACACCTGATGCTGACGTAAATGTTTTTTTTTTCAAAAATTACTAAGCTTGCTTGAGTCTCTGCCATTAAAAAGCAAACTCATTTTATGTGGCGACCTAAACATTGATTTTTCCAGTGTGTGTGCTGCTCAAGAATCTCTCCAGTCCATTTTCGACTCTTTTGGCTTAATCATGCACATTAAATCACCTACTAGAATAACTAAAACCAGCTCTAGTACAATAGATTATGTCGTATCTTCCTTTGAGCCAGATTTCGTCGATTGTACTGTCTTAAGCCCAGGTTTCTCAGACCATGAAGCAATGTTAACAAAGTTTTCCATAACTAAATCTAAAAGTAAAAATGTTCCACGCTAATTAGGCCGTATTTTCTCGGATAAAAATTTTTTACATTTTAGGCACCTTTGTCAATCAACTGACTGGAATATTCTCTCTGACGACGTTGATTCAGAATTCTCTAGATTTGTAAAAACGCTATCTAGTCTTTCTCACAAGTCCTTTCCTTTGAGACCTCTTAAAAAGAAGCAACATAACCCCTGGTCTACCCAAGGCTTGCGTACATCTGCTAAGAACATGCGCTTATTATCTCATCTTAAGAAATTTTCAGACAGCGCTTTTTTTCATGAATACGTAAAACTTTACAAAAAGATTTATCAGAGAACTTTAAAAGCCGCCAAGGATATTTACTATAATAGGAGACTGGCTAAATCTAAAAATGTGGCTAAGGAAACATGGTCGATTGTTAATGCTTTGAGAAATAAGCCTTCTTTGTCGAATACTATCTCTACTTCATCTGAAAACCTTAATGATTATTTTGTAAATGTGGCAAATAATTTAATGAGTACCATAACTCCTTCCCATGATCCACTTTCATATCTTCCCATTGCAAATGAGAATTTCCACAGCTTCTTCTTTACGCCCGTAGTGTTACCAGAGCTTTGCAGTTCAATTAGGGAAATCAAAAACAAAGGCTCTTCTGGAATTGATGGAATTACTCTCAAAATGTTTTCAAATCTGCCCGAATGTACATTATGTCATCTTATTACTCTAATTAATCAGTCTTTTCAAAAAGGTGTTTTTCCTAACTGCCTTAAGTTGGCGATAATAATTCCACTACATAAAGGAGGAGACAAAGATCAGTCTTCCAACTATCGCCCTATTGCTCTTCTTCCCACACTTTCAAAAATTATTGAAAGATTGGTTAAAAAAAGACTTCAATTATTTTTGCTAAAATATAAAATACTTACTTCCCATCAATGTGGATTTTTAAATAACAAATGCAGAAATGATGCTATGTTTTCTCTTTTTAATAATGTATACTCTAGCTTAAACAACCAACACCCTACAGCAACCATTTTCTGTGATTTTTCTAAAGCCTTTGATTGTGTTAATCATGACATCTTATTAAAAAAGTTGCAATATTACGGGTTCAGAGGAGCGCCTTTTGAATGGTTTAAGTCGTATCTCAGTAACAGAAGTCAAGCTGTGAGAATTGATTCGACTATGTCTTCTTGCAAGCCAATACAAAGTGGAGTGCCTCAAGGTTCCGTACTTCGCCCTATTTTGTTTCTTATCTTCATCAATGACATTGCTAATCTAAATATTAACGGTAAAGTCTGTCTATTTGCTGATGATACTAGTTTTACCTGGAGTGATCCGGATATTTCTAAACTTCATAGAACCGTATCAAGTGACTTAACTACTATCAAATCATGGTGCGACTCTAATCTCCTTTGTCTCAACATTTCCAAAACTAAAATGTTGTCCTATAAAAATACCTTGCAATCTTTTGTACTTGGTAATGCAACAATTGACGAAGTTGATTCTGTAAAGTTTTTAGGTCTAACTGTTGACAACTCGTTAAAATGGGACACACATATTGACTTTTTATCAAGAAAATTAAGTTCCGCTTGTTTTGCGTTAAGATCAATTTCTAAGGAGCTTAGCCTGTCTACTTCTAGAACAGTTTATTTTGCCCTCTTTGAATCGTACCTTCGATACGCCCTTCCATTCTGGGGTACATGTAGTGCAACTCAATTTGACCGTATTTTTAGACTACAAAAGAGAGCTTTACGTTATACACTGAGACTTAAATACAGAAGTCATTGCCAGCATTTCTTCAAAAAATTTCAAATATTAACTTTTCCATCTTTATTCATGTTTGAGTCCCTTTGCCTAATACGCAAACACGGTTCAGCATCTGATAGGCCTTCCCATAGTTATCTACTTAGATACACGGAACATGATCTATACCTGCCTACCCCACATTCAGAGTTGGTCAAAAGTTCCATATTATATAATGCAAAAAAAATGCACAATCATCTGCCATTGGAAATTAAATCCATCACATCTTTTTTTGCATTTCGTAAAGCATTAAAAGCATTCTTACTGAAGAGAGCTTTTTACACAGTTAACGATTTTTTTTTGTAATCATTGATTTGAAATTTCGCACTAGCTGATTATGTATTTTTACTATCTGTACATGTTTAGGTATACTGTTTTTTGTAGCTATTTTAGGATTTTTTAAAATTTTTTACTTTTTTAAACATTTTTTACATTTTTTTTAACGTAGAGAGATTTTTTAATGATCTTTTTTTTTGACATTGTATACATTAAATTGTATATTTTATAATAATATTTTTGACTACTTACAATTTCTAAATTGTATTAATCTGTATATATTGTAGATAATCTATTCTATTTATTTATTTATATTTTTTTTAAATTTTGTTTTGTTTTTCTTTTTTTTAATTGTGTTTTGTTTGCATTTTTGTGTCTTTTTTGTTTTACAGCTTTGTCTACAAATTGTAACAATTTCTTGACAATAAAGCATTGATTGATTGATTGATTGATTAATTTCTTCATGATCAATGGGATGGGCGGGGTCACTGACTGGAATTAACCCATCATCACCGTAATTGCATATTAGTGATGACAATGCAGCACATTGTTTGCTTTGTATATTAAAATTTGTAGGTTCATATTCAGCCATTGATATAACAACAGGAGCTGACATTATTGCTCCATTTAAATCAACAAACTGAAAATTATTGGCTGTATCAGATGAATCCACCTAAAAAAGATACAATCTAATAATCTACATTGCATATTTTATTTAAAGTTGGTGCATACCATGATTTCTGTTGTGAAAACTTGTGGAATTAGTACTATCAGTGCTGATGTCAGTTCAATCAGTTCAGAGTACCATCAGTGCTGATGGTTGGTCGTGTGTGAAAAGGCACTAACAGTACATTAAAAAAAATCAAAACAAAAAAAAAAGAATTTAGTTACAAAATAACTTACTAACTTACCTCTGATTTTTTCTCCAAAATATCAAACATCTTCTTAACACGATTTAACATCATGATTTCAATATTAATTGCACAAATTACCCAAAATTAAAACACAAGATAATGCCTCTTAAGTCATAGAGTATGCACTGACTTATTAAAATATCTCCTAGAATGTCACCAGCTTTTGAGTGCAATAGTAACACATTCCAAAATAAACTGGTTTTATCAAGATTTTACGCGCCAAAAACCGACGCGCGGCTAATAAAATATCAACGTTTTTTGCGTTGTGGCGTTATTGTATTTGAATTTTCTCAGTAAGCTGTTGAAGATATACTAACATATTTGATGTTATGTTAGTGTTTTTCTTTAATTTCTTAACTTTATGAGACTAGATGTTTAATGTAAAAGTGATATATTTTGTTTTGCGTTTATTTAACAATTTAAATTTAATAGGAAAAAATTAGTTATTACAGGTTAATAGTGTTACATTTTTAGATGTGTTAGTATTCCATTATTTTATCTGTCAAACATTCTTGACTTTATGGGCAGTATACATAGTATAGTAATATGTTATACTTTTACATCGGAAATTTTTTGCTATGGTTTTATGTTAAAATTAGTTTTATTACATTTTTAAATATTTCCCGTCCTTTTTTCGGATGTGTTACTTTTTCATTTAGTAAATTATCGTCTTTTCGAGCAAACTCAGTTATAAAAATAAACATCTCAGTTTTGATTTTTTTTGAGTTACTTTTCCATCGATAGTGCGAAATATTGAAACTAAAATTTATTATCTCGGCTAATATGGGAGCTACGAATTTGGGAATAGTCTCGTTGGATTCAGAAGGACGAAGCTAAGACAAAACCGGTGGATTTTTGTAGATAGTGCCTATAGAAGCTCAGATATCGACTTCCAAACATTGACTTTTTGGAGCACATATATGGGAAATGAAAATTATTATCTCGGTTAATACGAGAGCTACGCATTTGGGAATAGTCTCGTTAAATTCAGAAGGACGAAACTAAGACAGAACCAGTGGATTTTTGCAGATAGTGCCCATAAAAGACGAGATTTAAATTTCCAAAATTTGACTTTTTGGAACACTATATTATGGAAACTAAAAATTATTATATCGGCTAATATGAAAGCTACAAATTTGAGAATAGCGTCGTTGGATTTAGAAGGAGAAAACTAAGACAAATCCATTAGATTTTTGCAGATAGTGCCCATAGAAGTTGAGATATCGACTTCCAAAATTTGACTTTTTAGAGCACAAATATTGAAAGTAAAATTTATTATCTCGGCTAATATAAGAGCTATGAATTTGGGAATAGTCTCGTTGGATTCAGAAGGACAAAAGTAAGACAGAACCGTTGGACGTTTGCCGATAGTGCCCACAGAAGCTGAGATATCAACTTCCCAAATTTGACTTTTTGGAGCATATTTCTAAAAACTAAAAATTATTATCTCGGCTAATATAAGAGCTATGAATTTGGGAATAGTCTCGTTGGATTCAAAAGGACAAAACTAAGACAGATCCGTTGGATTTTTGCAAATAGTGCCCATAGAAGTCGAGATATCGACTTCCAAAATTTGACTTTTTAGAGCACAAATATTGAAACTAAAATTTATTATCTCGGCTAATATAAGAGCTATGAATTTGGAAATAGTCTCGTTGGATTCAGAAGGACAAAAGTAAGACAAAACCGTTGGACGTTTGCCGATAGTGCCCACAGAAGCTGAGATATCAACTTCCCAAATTTGACTTTTTGGAGCATATTTATAAAAACTAAAAATTATTATCTCGGCTAATATAAGAGCTATGAATTTGGGAAAAGTCTCGTTGGATTCAAAAGGACAAAACTAAGACAGATCCGTTGGATTTTTGCAAATAGTGCCCATAGAAGTCGAGATATCGACTTCCAAAATTTGACTTTTTAGAGCACAAATATTGAAACTAAAATTTATTATCTCGGCTAATATAAGAGCTATGAATTTGGGAATAGCCTCGTTGGATTCATAAGGATAAAACTAAGACAGATCCGTTGAATTTTTGCAGATAGTGCCCATAGAAGCCGAGATATCGACTTTCAAAATTTGACTTTTTGGAGCACATATATGGACACTAAAAATTACGATCTCGGCTAATATAAAAGCTACGAGTTTGAGAATAGCTTCGCTGGATTCAGAAGAACTAAACTAAGACAGAACCGTTGGATTTTTGCAGATAGTGCCCAAAGAAGCCGAGATATCGACTTCCAAAATTTGATTTTTTAGAGCACATAGGGGAACTATGGACAAAATGACATACAGTCTTCATATTGCTCCATAAAACTTTAATTTAAACAGTGAAGAAAGTCAAAATATGTAAAAAATATCTTTGACACATCAACTTTTCATGTACAACAAATTATTTTGCAAATAATTGTAAAGGTATAAAAAGTTAAAAGCTAAACACTAAAATGTAACAGAAAACCATTTTGTCCATACTAAATGGACAAAATGACATATGTTCTATGGATAAAATGACATACACCAAAACTACTTTGAATCAGGAACACATAGTTCGCAAATAAACATTTTTGTTTTTTTAGGCACGTCGGCGCAAATAGCATGAGCCCACTGTGAACATAACTTACATCGTAACCAGTTCTCACCAGGTTTCGAACGCGAATACAGGTCGTTGCAATATATACAAGGGCAATCGTCGTCGTCAATTTGCGTATCACTTGTGAATGGATCTTCATCATCTTTGTCATTCTCATTGTAATCAAATACAGTTCTTGTAACCCTTCTCTTTTTTGTTTCGGAGACGACTTTAGTGTCATTTTTGGCTTTTACCTCCACCATATTTGGCGTAGAAGTGAAGACTAAATGAGTTTGTTGCTTCTTTGGTCGTCTCTTTCCTTGACCTCTGACTAGATTTTCTTGCAGTATAGGTGATAAAACATCTGGTAGGGTAGAAGCAGTTTCATTATTATCAGATCTTAAGCTTGCTGATATCTCTATGGACATAGGTTCAGGAGTCATTATTGGAACATTTGTTGTCTCGGCAGGCTGAAACATGTATTCTGGAAAGATATCGGAAGCAATAGGCCAAAGACCAGTGTTTTTAAATCCTTGGCAAGCATTTTGCACGGTAGCGGATTTGCCATATGCCTGATTAAATAAATTCCCTATCTGCAGATGAGTCACTACGCGGCCTGGATGAAGCTTTAACCACTTTGATATTTCCTGATTGAAGTAGGTTTTTAAAGGTCCATAGAAGCATACATCCAAAGGTTGCATCCGATGGGTGCAATGTGGTGGCAGACATAATATGACTATACCATTGTCTTTAGCATATGTCAGTGATTCTAATCCTTTGTGACTAGCATGACCATCGAGGATGAGAAAAACCTTTTCACTTAGATTAGCCTTTGCATAGGTTTGAAAGTGTTTGAGCCATTTGAAAAATAAATCTGTGGTCATCCAGCCCGATTCCTGTGCAATTCCAAGAGTGCCAGTTGGAGCTCCATCCAAAAGCTCATTAAATTTTTCCTCGGGAATATTAAACATGCAACAAACAACACTAACATGAGATCCACGCTCAGCACTTGTTAAGCATCCGACTCGCTTCCGACCAGCTGTTGCTAAAATTTTCTGTGGTCTCTGAACCGTGAACAGACCCGATTCATCCATATTATAAATTCTATCCGGTGAAAAGTTGTGTGTATCCAACAGTTCTTGATATGCCCTAAAGAATTTCTCAACCTGCGGTTTATTAAACGCCTGAGCCCTAGCCGCTGAAGTCGGTTCTGGTTTGCGTACTGAAATATCTTTATTCCTATTTAAAAATTCGGTTAGCCATGTTTTTCTACATTGAAAATATGGGCAAATTTATTTTTTTTGAGAAGTTTTGAACGTCTCTATGAGTTAAACCAAAAAGTCGTGTTTCTAGTAATTTTAGATGAGTAACTAGCTGCCTTTCAATTTCAGGGGGAAAAGTAGGTTTTAATCTGCCTAATCCTTTATCAATGGCATTTAATGATTTGTTATTTCCTAATGCATGTCGTCTAAGGGTCGCCTGAGGAACACCAAACGTCTTGGAGGCTAAAAGCCAACCCATTTTATTTTGCTGAACAGCCTCGATTGCATTTTTCATGGACAGGTCACTCCAAGATTGCCGATTGGTTTTTCTTTTATAGTCGCGCCGCATTCTAGCACTGTTACCTGTAAGCGAATAAATATAATGATAATTTTTAGCGTGTTAAATTATAACGGACAAAATGACATACTATGTCTTTATGCCCCGATTACCATTATGTCATTTTGTCCATATTGAAAACTTTAAACAATTTAATATTGAAATTGTGCGATAAATGTTATGTATTTATCAAAGTAATGAATCCATGTCTTACAATACACAAAAGAGCATTGATTTACAACAAAATCAATTGATTAAATAATGAAAACTTACCAAAAAATCTAAAAACAAATTCACACGTGGAAAATTTTCGAACACCATATACGTTCACTATACGACTGCCTCCGCCTAACTGAATTTTGAATATTGCCCGCTTCGCAGGTGATCGCCAATAGACGCCACTAAAAAGCACCCGATTCCCGCCGGTGATCGTGTATGTTCGGAGAAAAATTCGGTCGTTTGACGTGAATGACAAGAATAACAACACGAATTTTCCCGCTTTTTTTGCGTTTGTTGGCTGGTTGTTTACTTTCGTAAAAAAGCTCCAACTAATTTGATCGATTATTGCGATTATACTGAACTTTCCTTTGTTTCTTTGTGAAATATTGACCATATTGTTGCTTATAGTGTTTTAAAATAATACCTGAAAAGCTGTATTAATTCCAGTTCAGCGATTTTACCTGTAAAGATGGACGGCACTACTCAAAACCATCAGAATCAGGAACAAACTATCAACAAAAATATGTGCCACTTATGCAGTAAGATGTTTTCTTCCATTTCAGCTAAG
Organism: Anthonomus grandis grandis; assembly: GCF_022605725.1. Taxonomy (NCBI): domain Eukaryota; kingdom Metazoa; phylum Arthropoda; class Insecta; order Coleoptera; family Curculionidae; genus Anthonomus; species Anthonomus grandis. The sequence goes on along the minus strand of NC_065564.1, from coordinate 8,839,989 downwards.
AACAAACATATTAAGGTTATTCATAAGCAGCAGCTCCCAGATAACCCAAAGTCCCACATTTCTTGTCCCTTATGCAAAGAGACTAAGTATTCTCGTGAGACTTATCAAAAACTTGAAGCTCATTTACAGGTAAGTCATGATACCAAAATAGAGTCCTCAACTTTCCACTTTTCCAGCGAAGAAAGATTTGAGGAATGGTTAATAGAGCATAACATAAGCACAAACTATGCACTTGTTCGCACAAGGAAAATTGAAGATAAGATTGAAAAAGTATATTGTTGCAATCGAAGCGATTTTAATCGAGCGATTTTAATCGAGCGAGGTAAATTTTTAGCAATTTCAATTCTAGCAAAGTATTTATTGCATACTGTATATATTCATTGTACTATTTAGTGAAAGATTGTTAAACATTGTACTTAATATGTAGCTGTTTCTAGGATTTGAAAGCAAATGTAGTAAGAGAACAATAAAATGTAGTGGTTCCATTAAAATGAATGGTGTATGTCCTTCTCGTTTAAATGTCAAGATTTATGGTGCAGGTAACATTATATAGTCCTTTAGGGAATCCACACAACGGGCCTGGATGATCACCAGTAGCATGGCTGTAAGCCTAATTTTTGTATTGTCTTTATCGTGTGTGGCCTATTAGACTAAGTCAGCTATGCACCATAAAAACAATACAAAAATAAAGCTTACAGCCTTGCTATTAGCGAACATCCAGGCCCATGTGAATACCATTAGCTCTGTTTAACTTTTATGGTATTATTGGTTGTGGAAACAAATTATGTATTTGAAATTTATTTCATCAGTTTGTTCTTAAATAGTACTAAATAATACCCTCTAACTATTTGAAATTGTGTGTTTTTGATACTATATACATATACATAAAAAAATAATTGACTCATGCCCATATGCACCATAAGCTAAATTGATGGATTTTCTTTTCTTTGCTTGGGGTTCATCCATGATCCTGTACAGCCTAAAAGGCTTATTTTTGTGCACTTATAAATGTTTTATATGTTTTTGTTATTGGAATTTTAGAATATAGTATCAAAATCACAACATTTTTAAAGCTTTGCCTCCAGTCCAATGCTATTTAGGTATATCTAATTGGTAAAGCATTATTAATCTTACTACTTTCTATAGGAAATGTTGATTTGATATTTTACAAGTCACATGTTGGTCACAAAGAAGATGTCAAAACCCTGCACTTGTCACATGATGAAAAATCCCTGATTGTTGAAAAATTGGTTAGTGGAGTCAGTGCAGATCGAATTCTTTTGGATGCCCGAAAAGTCTCTTCTGATAAACTGGAAAGGATTCATTTACTCAACAGAAAGGATATTAATAATTTGGCAAGAAAACATAACATTAATGGGAAAAAACATAACAATACTATGGTGGCGATAAAACTGAAAGTAGAGGAATGGAATTCTAATAACAAAAATTATTGTTTTTTCTTTAAACAACAAGGTATGTAACTTACTACTTGAAAAATCCATATATCTTGTTTCTACCTAGTAATTATTACCTCTTTATTTATTATTTAGTCCAATATTTAAAGTGTTCAATAAAAATAAGTAATTGTAGTTTTCCAAAAAATTCAAAATTTGGTTAATATTTTTAAAAAGATGCTGTATAGGCTCAATTTCAATTTGAGTAGAGTAATACATTATTTTTGCCAATATGCTTCTTTTAAGAAAACAAATTGCATGCTAATATTGCATGCAATAATAATATACATATAGTATTTGTATATTATGAATGACATTATGGAGTCTAAATTAAAACAGTATCCAAGGATAATATGTATGGATGGGACTCACTGCACCAACCAAAAGGGAATGGATTTGACAACTATGCTCGTTAAGGATGACAGAAATTGTGGTTTTCCAGCTGCTTTTTTTTAAGTAATAGGTTAGATCAGGAGGTACAGGAATTATTTTTAGGTGCACTTTATGATAAAGTTGGGTTAATCGAGCCCCAATATTTTATGACTGATGATGATCCTAAATATTATAATGCGTGGGTAAAGGTGATGGGATCTGTACCAAGAAAACTTTTGTGTAGTTGGCACATTATGAAAAACTGGGTTATACAAGGAAGATCTAAGGTAGTTTTAGCCAAGTACCAAGCAAATATTCGACTGCTATGAAATGTTATTTTTCATTTTAGATACAAAATGATGAGATTAAGAAATCAATGAAATCCGACATGAAAAAAATTCTAAATGAGATTAAAATGGAAGCTTTTATTGACAAAACTACAAAATATTTTAAAAAACTAGAAAATGCGAATGAAATTGCATTTTTATCTTATCTTAAAAAGTATGTTTGACGGTTATACTTCATGTGGTTATACCTCAAAAGTTCATTTAATACCTCCTTCCTGCATTGTTTTATTTTTAGAATAAAAAAAATTAATTTATGTGTACATATAGGGAGCAAAAAAGCTTTTTCGACCACCTGTACACAAAAAGTAAATTTACTTATTCGAAAAATAAAACCACTGTGGAGGAAGAAAGTACTAAATAGATACCCTGTGTAATGACTTTTTAGCACTTAAAAACAATAATTACTTTACAGGTATTATTTCCAAAATGAAGAAAGAATTGCTATGTGGGCACATTGCTATAGAGTAAATGCGGGAGTGAATACAAACATGTCAATAGAAAGTTTAAATAATTTCCTGAAAAGTAATATGCTAAAGAGGAAAGCAAATATTACCATAGATAAGTAAGTACTATGTTACAGTGAGAGCTGGAAATTAGTGAATGCTAATAATAAATAACGTACTGTAGTTGGGTCGGGTTGAGCCTAGGATTTGTATATATGTATTTTATAAATTACAAATTCTTACATATTTTATTTGTCATTGAATAATTTTCAGCTTTCACGCTGAATTGTTACACATCATTCTCTGTGTGATCTGTTTCCTAAATTTGCATCGAAATTTGATTATGCACGAATCTAAGGGCTTTGCTGAAAAGCTGATATTAATATAAATTATAGGTTGATGGATGTAATTGAAGATTTGGTGGATGCAAAGATGTGGCAAAGAGTTTTGAAGTTGGAAAGACCAGATGCGGATAACTACCAAGATAAAGTGATAGTAAAAGCTCATAAAATGGCAGAAAATATGGATATGACAAATATGGTAACGGAAATTGAATTTGGACGGTATCAGGTAAAAAATACTAAAGAAGAATTTTATAATGTTTCCCTAAATGAAGTCTGTGAGGTGGGTTGCAAAACATTGTATTGTAAATTATGTAAGATCTGTTTTCATCGCTACACATGTGAGTGTCCGCAATATTGCATTAAAACAACAATATGCAAACACATACATTTAATATGTTTATATGAGCAAAGGAAGGGAAGCGATTCTGTTTTAGGTGATGTCGCTGAACTCCTTGGGGAATGTTCTTCCAATAATATTGAAGCTAGCCAGAGTGTAGAAATTGAAACGTTTGTTAATGAGAAGACGACTGAAAATCAACAAGTAGCAGTACAACCATTGAACAAGCAATCAAGAAGAGAAATTGAAATTGAGAGTGTATCAAACTTTTTAAGATCTTTAAATGATGAAACTTAGGATAAGTAAGTTAACTTTTTATAAAATTATATAAGATTTATTAACATATACCTGTAAATGTCTAGGTGCATGAGATAACTTACATCAATGATGGAACAGGTAAATAAGACAAATACAGGTAAACGAAAAATGGACAAACAAGTTTATTTTCCATCAAAGAAGAAGAAGGAGCAGTAAATAAAAATAATAAATTGTATAGTTTTTCTATTTTTCAGTATTTTTTTTTATATAATAGTAGGTATATTTTTATAGCTTTAAGTATATATGTGTATTATAATTTTTTATGTAAGTTTTGGGCAAATATTTGAAAAAAACATTACCTATCTCATAAGTTTCTTGTAGTTTCTTCTTATGAGTATTAATCGAAACTGCGAATTGTAAATTAATATTTCAGCATGAAATAATTAAGTTTCTTTTCAAATCAGTCATATACATGTCTTTGCAGCATTGATAAAATAAAACTTTTAATATATGGTACGTTTATATAACTAACTAAATCCATTGTGTTTTCATTTTCCAAAATTACCTCTCTACCTAGGTATAAGTTATTTAAAAAAATAGGTACTTATTTCAAAAAGATTAATAACATTTATATATTTAACATTAAAATTAAATTACAATACTACAATATTTTATAAATTTTGTTTTCCTTTTAATATGTCCACATAGTTATGCCCATGTTCCTTAAGTTCCCTTAAAAAAATAATAGTTATTTGTATAACAAAAGGGAGAAAAGTGCATAATTTCCTTATGTGGATGAAGTTTAATTCGGCAAAAGCATCCCCAGTGAGGAAATGACACTGCTCCTACAGTATTCATATAATTTTTTCTACTTTCATTCTTATTAATAAGCACAATTTAATGTATAAAATTAATTTTATAAAAAATAATAAGCAAGATATAGTCAAATAAAAGAATTCAAATAGGCAGCGAAATAAAATTAAAAATTTTCTTATAAGGTAGTAGAAAAATAAAATTTTCAAATAACAGTTTCTCAAAAATAAATATAGTAATTTTAAATAATATCCAAAATTAAATAAATCCATGTCCGCCCAAAAAATTTTTTCTAAATATTTATTAAAAAAAAATTCAATTTCCATTTCATTGGATCGTTCAACCAAATTGCATTTTTTTGATACTTACATTAGGGTATTATGTATAAAATTAATAATTCAATTTTCTTGTTTCCATCCTTCATTTATATTTAATTTATTTAAAGAATCAATAATTATTATTATTCCAGAAACGCTATTTTTTATTTTAATTAAATTATTTCTTATTCAAAACCGCTGCTTCTAGCAGCAAACATTGCTGTTTTGTTGTTTCCCGGCCAATCCCGCCATTCACATAATATTTAAATATCCGATTGGAACAGTCGGAGATAGCCGAATGGTGACGGGAATCGGGTGCTTTTTAGTGGCGTCTATCGCCAATCGTTTGGAGCACATGACATGCTAGTCGTTAGGGTGGTAAATGGCGCGAATTATGAAATAATGGTCATATGTCATTTTGTCCATATATGTTATTTTGTCCGTAGTTCCCCTATATAAAAACTAAAAATTCTTATCTCGGCTAATATGAGAGCTACGAATTTGGGATTAGTCTCGTTGGATTTAAAAGAACGAAACTAAGACAGATCCGTTGGATTTTTGCAGATAGTGCCCTTAGAAGGCGAGATATCAACTTCCAAAATTTGACTTTTTAGAGCACAAATATGGAAACTAGAAATTATTATTTCGGCTAATGTGAAAGCTACGAGTTTGGGAGTAGTCTCGTTGGATTTAGAAGAACTAAACTAAGACAGAACCGTTGAATTTTTGCAGATAGTGCACATAGAAGCCGAGATATCGACTTCTAAAATTTGACTTTTTTGAGCACAAATATTGAAACTAAAATTTATTATCTCAGCTAATATGAGAGCTACGAATTTGGGAGTAGTCTCGTTCGATTCAGAAGAACTAAACTAAGACAGAACCGTTGGATTTTTGCAGATAGTGCACATAGAAGCCGAGATATCGACTTCCAAAATTTGACTTTTTTGAGCATATTTATGGAAACTAAAAATTATTATCTCGGCTAATATGAGAGCTAGAAAATTGGGAATAGTCTCATTGGATTTAGAATAATTAAACTAAGACAGTACTGTTAAATTTTTAGAGATAGTGCCCATAGAAGCCGAGATATCGACTTTCAAATTTTGACTTTTAGAGCACAAATATGGAAACTAAAAATTATTATCTCGGCTAATATGAAAGCTACGAATTTGGAAATAGTTTTGTTGGATTCAAAAGAACAAAACTAAGATAGATCCGTTGGATTTTTGCAAATAGTGCCCATAGAAGCCGAGATATCGACTTCCAAAATTTGACCTTTTGGAGCACATATATGGAAACTAAAAATTACGATCTCGGCTAATATAAAAGCTACGAATTTGGGAATAATCTCGTTGGATTCAGAAGAACTAAACTAAGACAGAACCGTTGGATTTTTGCAGATAGTGCCCAAAGAAGTCGAGATATCGACTTCCAAAATTTGACTTTTTGGAGCACAAATATGGAAACAAAAAGTTATTATCTCTGCTAATATGAGAGCTACGAAATTGGGAATAGTCTCGTTGGATTCAGAAGAATTAAACTAAGACAGACCCGTTGGATTTTTGAAAATCGTGCCTATAGAAGCCGAGATATCGACTTCCAAAATTTGACTTTTTGAAGCACATACAATATGGAAACATATAAGGAACAATTTTATTATCATAGTGTCATACAATGCATGACACTATATTTATAAAAAATAAAAATGATTGTTTCGGCTAATTTGAGAGCAACGAATTTGGGAATAGTCGCGTTGGATTCAGAAGGACGAAACTAAGACAGATCCGTTAGATTTTAGCAAATAGTGCCCATAGAAGCCGAGATATCGACTTCCAAAATTTGACTTTTTGGAGCACATATATGGAAACATATAAGGAACAATTTTATTATCATAATGTCATACAATGCGTGACACTATATTTATAAAAAATAGAAAAACAGTAATAACGTTTCAACAATCGGATAATAATTTATATGTTTGGTGTCTTTGCAAATGACTTCCTCTATCACTTCCTTTAGTTTGGACATCTACTTTTGGGACAATCTGTATTTCAGCCTTTTTCCTCAAGTCCAACATGTTGATATTGTGTTGCCTCTACTACTACACTCCAGATTCTTCATCAGACTGTCAATATCAATAAATCAGTTAGTCGTTTCATGATGAACCGCGTGTGTTTAATTTCTTTATCCCTTAATTACTAGATTTCCTCTAATTAACAATAAAGCATCTTATATCCCATTATCAGCATTCTAGTTCGACTAGTACCAATTTAATGACATTTCTTCACGTTGTTGGAATTGGATGTTATATATTATATCGAATTGGCTAAAGCATTTGCCACGATGGACCCTGCCATTTTTGCTTAAAAATTACACAAACTGGGCTTTCACAACGACCTTGTCAAATTGTTCTCCTTTTATATCACTAATAAAAGTCAATTGGTTGAATACAGTGAATCAGATACAAAAAATATAACGTTCCTATTTAACTGGCTATGAAAGGATGCAACAACTTTTTTAGTAATTTTTACCCATAATTTCATTAATATTTGTTATCTTTCATTTTGTAGTGTTATTCCTTTGAGTGGGATCTTGGTTAAAACTGTATTTTTTTAAATATTTTTTTAACCATTTTTAACAATTTTTGTCCAAATATACCCGAGTTTATACAAATCGCTCGAACATTCATTGGTCCTTCGAGTCGGATACTTCCGAGAATTGCAGAAAATATTTTATGTAAGGTTTTCGAATTTTTATTTTTTTTTATAAATGTACCATTTATTATAAATTAAGAAATACGTTCTCGTTTGTTAGTGCTTTGTCAGCTAGAATGAAAGAAAATATGAAATGGCCATAATAATACCACCAATAGAAGCCAATTTGTTAAGTACACTGGATTTAAATCTGGAGAATATGTTGTCTTTAGTGGTGGTCCTCAAAGTGAAGGAAGGAAGGAGGGTTTCTACAGGTTGCTTTGTTGTTAGAGTGACTTGTCATTTGTGACACTTGCGTGTGACATACATCGTAATGTAACAAGTTTACATTATTGTAATTAGCTCAATATAACTATTAGAACTTACACTTGAGGTGAATTTATATTTAGACATTATTCACAAACTAAGGAAAGAAAAATGTAATAGAATTAGAGTCAGATACAAAAATCATAAATTTCCTGTTTCACTATCTGAAAAAGGATGCACAACGGTATAATTTTGTATTTTTTTTAGTAGTTTTTAACCATAATTTTATTAATGTTTGTTGTCTTCCATTTTGTTTTGTTGGTCCTTTGAGTGGGATTTCTTGGGCCTTTTTTTTTAACCATTTTTATCAATTTTTGTCCAATTATACCCGAGTTTATACAAAAAATTGTGCATTTTTTTCTCGAACATTCATTGGTCCTTCGAGTCGGATACTTATGAAAATTGCGGAAAGCATCTTATTAAATTAATATCTGGTTGATTTAATTAAAATGCAAATCACAATCCTCCCCCATATAAATTAAAATAATCTATTTGGTACACTTGGTGCAATGAAAACGATTTAATTACATGCATATCGTGGCGGTACCGCTCGAACCAAAACAGTACGCAAAACCGACTCGCGGTACCGTCGTCGTCACACAACAAAAAAAAATAATAAAAATAAAACAATCGCCGATCGGCAACTGAAGGTTCCTTAAAGGTTACGAAACGTTTATAATTTTTACGCCACATTAGTTTTCTGTGAAACAGTGAGGCAAACACTGCGCTAATTGGAAAAACGAGGAAAGAAAACGGCAGGATGTCTAAAAATATTTTACGCTAAAATAATCGAGTTAGTGATTATTAGTCCATTGATTAACAGTCCGGTGAAATGTTTTGTCCGCGTGATAAGTGAGTGATGTGATATGGGGATCTGTGATATTATGGACTGTACTAATGTAGGTACCCAATTTTTTTATTTAAATTGAAAAATTACTTAATTTAAAGTGTTCATTAAATTTACCGGTTAATTTCCGTAAGTCCTCTGTTACAAAAACAGATATGAGTAGATAATTTTTACATATTCACATTAATGTTTGTTAATAATGTGTCACATTAATTAAATAATTCATAAGTTAATCCAACATGGTGCCTACAAGAAAAACAAAAAATTTGTTGTTGATTAATTTATTAATCAGGTAGGGCAAAAAGAGTGGACATCAAAAAGTGTTATTGTGTTATACTTATTTTGCTTTACGACTTTAAATAACGTCGGAACAAGAATTAATATACATATACAATATAATATACATATACATATATAATATATCATATACAATTCTATTTACAAAAGGGAGAAAATTTCGGCATTTAAAAAAATTGACACGGGATTTATCTATCTAGTTTTTAAACTCGATTACTACACCTCAAATAATTGATGAAATTCTTCGGAAAAATCACTGTTTTTAGTCCATATTATCTAATCTAATAACGCTGTTTTTATACTAAATATTTATATACAATAATTAAATATTGAATATATATTTTTTGCAAAAACATTGTTTTTCATCAACACAACCCTTATCCCCCCACCCACCCCAAATATTTACCCAGTAAGAAATTCTTTTGAAAAATCACAGTTTTTCGTCCATAAAATCCAATCTAATTGCACTGTTTTTGTATTAAATATTTATTAATATACATATAAATATATCAAATTTGAATAAACAAACTGTGTTATTAGATTGGATATTAGCGACGAAACCAGCTGTTATTTATGCGCATTATTTTGCAAAACAATGATTTTTGGAAATAATTTCTTACTGGTAAGCTGTGTGGGGTGGGTGGGGGGTAAGGGCATGTTTAATTTAAAAACGTTTTTTTTTGCAGAAAATAATCGCCTGAGAGAAAAATGCTTTTTAAAAAAATTATAGGTGATAAAAAAATCTATAGTTTTTGTATTTATACTTTTCTCACATAATCTTCAGATTTTCGAGTAAAATGTGAAAATTCCGGTAGTTGTGCCATTTTTATCGAAAATTAGTGGCAATTTAGTTTTTTAAGATAAGTCAATAAGTTTTGCAGAAATTTCGGTTTTTTTTTGGTTCCAGACAACTTTTTATTATCTAGGTTTAAAAATACATTTTTTGGTTAAAACCGTTGGTATATTCATTACCCGTATATGGTCAAGGTATAATTATTAAACTGTTAAATATACGTATATAATATACGATTGCGTTGACGAAAGGGAGAAATTTTCTGCATTTAAAAAAATTGTCATGAGATTTACATACTTAAACTTGATTACTACCTCAAATATTTAATGGAATTCTTCTGAAAAATCACTGTTTTTCGTCCATATTATCCAATCTAATAACGCTGTTTTTATACTAAATATTTATATATAAAATTATATCAAATTTAAACAAACAGTGTTATTTATTTAAATATTGAATATATATTTTTTGCAAAAAACATAGTTTTCCATCAACATAACCGTTGTCCCCCCACCCACCCCAAAAATTTGCCCAATAAGAAATTCTTTTGAGAAATCACCGCTTTTTCTCCATAATATCCAAACTAATTGCACTGTTTTTGTATTAAATATTTATTAATATACATATAAATATATCAAATTTGAATAAACAAACTGTGTTATTAGATTGGATATTAGCGACGAAACCAGCTGTTATTCATGCGCATTATTTTGCAAAACAATGATTTTTGGAAATAATTTCTTACTGGTAAGCTGTGTGGGGTGGGTGGGGGGTAAGGGCATGTTTAATTTAAAAACGTTTTTTTTTGCAGAAAATAATCGCCTGAGAGAAAAATGCTTTTTAAAAAAATTATAGGTGATAAAAAAATCTATAGTTTTTGTATTTATACTTTTCTCACATAATCTTCAGATTTTCGAGTAAAATGTGAAAATTCCGGTAGTTGTGCCATTTTTATCGAAAATTAGTGGCAATTTAGTTTTTTAAGATAAGTCAATAAGTTTTGCAGAAATTTCGGTTTTTTTTTGGTTCCAGACAACTTTTTATTATCTAGGTTTAAAAATACATTTTTTGGTTAAAACCGTTGGTATATTCATTACCCGTATATGGTCAAGGTATAATTATTAAACTGTTAAATATACGTATATAATATACGATTGCGTTGACGAAAGGGAGAAATTTTCTGCATTTAAAAAAATTGTCATGAGATTTACATACTTAAACTTGATTACTACCTCAAATATTTAATGGAATTCTTCTGAAAAATCACTGTTTTTCGTCCATATTATCCAATCTAATAACGCTGTTTTTATACTAAATATTTATATATAAAATTATATCAAATTTAAACAAACAGTGTTATTTATTTAAATATTGAATATATATTTTTTGCAAAAAACATAGTTTTCCATCAACATAACCGTTGTCCCCCCACCCACCCCAAAAATTTGCCCAATAAGAAATTCTTTTGAGAAATCACCGCTTTTTCTCCATAATATCCAAACTAATTGCACTGTTTTTGTATTAAATATTTATTAATATACATATAAATATATCAAATTTGAATAAACAAACTGTGTTATTAGATTGGATATTAGCGACGAAACCAGCTGTTATTCATGCGCATTATTTTGCAAAACAATGATTTTTGGAAATAATTTCTTACTGGTAAGCTGTGTGGGGTGGGTGGGGGGTAAGGGCATGTTTAATTTAAAAACGTTTTTTTTTTGCAGAAAATAATCGCCTGAGAGAAAAATGCTTTTTAAAAAAATTATAGGTGATAAAAAAATCTATAGTTTTTGTATTTATACTTTTCTCACATAATCTTCAGATTTTCGAGTAAAATGTGAAAATTCCGGTAGTTGTGCCATTTTTATCGAAAATTAGTGGCAATTTAGTTTTTTAAGATAAGTCAATAAGTTTTGCAGAAATTTCGGTTTTTTTTTGGTTCCAGACAACTTTTTATTATCTAGGTTTAAAAATACATTTTTTGGTTAAAACCGTTGGTATATTCATTACCCGTATATGGTCAAGGTATAATTATTAAACTGTTAAATATACGTATATAATATACGATTGCGTTGACGAAAGGGAGAAATTTTCTGCATTTAAAAAAATTGTCATGAGATTTACATACTTAAACTTGATTACTACCTCAAATATTTAATGGAATTCTTCTGAAAAATCACTGTTTTTCGTCCATATTATCCAATCTAATAACGCTGTTTTTATACTAAATATTTATATATAAAATTATATCAAATTTAAACAAACAGTGTTATTTATTTAAATATTGAATATATATTTTTTGCAAAAAACATAGTTTTCCATCAACATAACCGTTGTCCCCCCACCCACCCCAAAAATTTGCCCAATAAGAAATTCTTTTGAGAAATCACCGCTTTTTCTCCATAATATCCAAACTAATTGCACTGTTTTTGTATTAAATATTTATTAATATACATATAAATATATCAAATTTGAATAAACAAACTGTGTTATTAGATTGGATATTAGCGACGAAACCAGCTGTTATTCATGCGCATTATTTTGCAAAACAATGATTTTTGGAAATAATTTCTTACTGGTAAGCTGTGTGGGGTGGGTGGGGGGTAAGGGCATGTTTAATTTAAAAACGTTTTTTTTTTGCAGAATATAATCGCCTGAGAGAAAAATGCTTTTTAAAAAAATTATAGGTGATAAAAAAATCTATAGTTTTTGTATTTATACTTTCCTCACATAATCTTCAGATTTTCGAGTAAAATGTGAAAATTCCGGTAGTTGTGCCATTTTTATCGAAAATTAGTGGCAATTTAGTTTTTTAAGATAAGTCAATAAGTTTTGCAGAAATTTCAGTTTTTTTGGTTCTAGACAACTTTTCATTATCTAGGTTTAAAAATGCAGTTTTGTAAATTAAAACCATTGGTATATTCATCAACCCTAACGAATATCCCAATGGTCGCCATTAAATTTGGTCACCCTGTACCTACATAGGCTACATAAAAAATATCATGAATTCATGCATAAAATTTTAAAAGATTTGCCATGTTGAACATGGATTTATGTTTTTTTAAGGATTTTGTGCATGATTTTTGTCATTGACCGGGGTTGTTGGGACCGTTGATATTTTTTTACATGAAGACTTGTGAACGTTTTGAGAAGAATTTTAAGGAATTTATTAAAAATGGCAATCTCTGAAATATAGTCTGCAGTGTCTGATTTTTTTAAACGATTTTATTATTTTAACCTAAGCACGGGGTTATGACGTTCTTCAGTCCAGCGAATTCTTTATCGATTATTATTTTCCATTTAACTGGACAGTAATTCAAAATATTATATAATGATTTTTGGCATTCCAGGGACGATTTTATATCCTCTTATACCACATAATTAAACTTTCTATTTACAATTTAATCATAATTTTTTTCAAGAGACGTTAATTTTCTTATTCTAACTTGACTAAGGGTGCACAATTTTTTTTATAACATCAGCATGATTTTTTAATTTTATATTCTAATCAGTCAAAGATGAATGCAAATATTCTTTAATTCACATAATTTTATGTTCCAGGCAGTTGTGCATAAATGTAGGGCTTTCCTTTCTAGGAATTTAAATATGTATTATGAGTATCCTTTTCTAGTCAATTTATAATTTTAATATCCGAAATTAAAATATGCTTATGCTCATTTTTTGGTTTATTATGCATACATTTTTTGTTCAAAGATGCTAAACGTAGTCCTGAAATTTAATGATTAATGCTCTTTTGCTCAGTTTTTTCAGAATTTTATAATTTTTGAAAATATCCCAGTAGGTAAAAATAAAACTAATGAATAAACATATAACCATCATTTTTTGTTTTTGTTTTATACGCTAAAAGAATGTGCACAGATGCATAATTTCTCAATCCGAGTGAGTACATTTGGGTTTACAGAATTCATGATTTTACGCATGGATTAATTTTTTTTAATTATTTTTATTTACAAATAAATTCGTACTTCTCTCCATATTAGTGAGTTGAGTATTTATTTATAATATTTCTGTATGTACATATACTCGAATCATATTTCTTTAAGTTCATTCACTTGTATTTGAATGCCAAATTTTATCTTATATAGTTGATTAGAATTCAATATTTGTTGAAAATTGGTATGCATAAGTTTATATATTTTATAAAAAAGGCAATAATATGAAATTTTGTATTGAAAGTTGAGCTTTAGCTTCTTTTATATTCCACTTATTTTATTGTATTTCTATTAATTTGCGAGTGGTTTAAATTCAACTGATTACAGAAAAAAGCACAAGTTTGTTTCCAACTATATAAAAAATATTAATGCATGTGTACTTAGAACATATACATATACAGTGCTTTACTTTAATGTCTCCCCCCCTCTTTATTTTTTGAACGGATCAATTCAATATATTGAAACTTGAGGTAATGCAATTGATGAATGAATACTATGTTTTAAAGCAAAATTGACAGATGAAAATTTCAAGATGGCTGCTAGGCGCCATCTTGGAAAAAAAATTAAATGGAAAGGGTGGTCTTGTGGCACATCATTTTGAAGCCCCTGACGAGTTTTCCCTAGAATATAAAATTCAATATCTTTACCTACTACAAAATGGTGGTACATTTAATAATTACCTGAATACATTAACATTTAACTTGATATATCGAATAAATACTACATTGAGTTCAATTGAGAAGATGCTGGAAATGGTTGCCTTGAACTTCTTGACACAGGAACAGTCCGTTCGAAATTTCACACCGAACATTTTCAAATACACTAACATTGATATTAAGTAAATATTGATAGTGTCATAACATCATATCAAGGGAGAACCGTGATCATAAACGTAGAATAATAAAAACTTATTAATCTATAATAATTATAAAGCATTTAATTTCCACAAAAATGTTTTTTATTACATAGTACCTTTACTCTAATGAAGTACGTTAAAAAACGCATAAAGAGTTCATAAACGGTAATATTGTTTATATTATTATGTATAAATAAATATTTATTACGTAAATATTTTTTGACGTCACTGGTAAAGATTACTTGTGTCAGTGGAATCAACAATGCGATCGAGCGGCGTTGCAATGTTGTTGCCTATTTCTCTAATATACGTTATCTACATTCATTTAACTTGAATGTTGACTTCTTTACACAGTATTTTATCATATTTTATGAAAAAAAAATGCTTCATATTTTATTAAAGAGAAGTAGTATTGTTTTGCGCCTGTCAAAATAAGTGACAAATTTTTATGATATTTTAAAGTGTGTTTTTTGCCATTTCTACACAAACATTTGGCATCATTGCATCAGATGTGTTGCAAGCAAACAAACTGGCCATAGTTCCATGGCAATGCTAATTCTAGCCTTTCAATGTTGTAAGCATGGGTAACCCCTTGAAATAAATTTAAATCGAATATTTTGAATTTATGTTTAACTTAATGGAATATAAAAATGATGAATAGAAGAAAGGATATATTAAATTTTAATATTAATCTACGCACACCATTAAAAAAATAAAAATAATAATTAGATCATAGTGAATTCCGAGCTATGAATCCTATTAGGATAATATTAGGAAATTATGGAAATTATGTATGTGTGCATAATGCTTGATATTTTCAAACATTATATAACTCAGAGACTTTGAAGTGAGCTTAAAGAAATTATGCATGTCAGGATTATGCTCAGCATTCTTGAATAAAAAATGTATGCATAATAAACCTAAAAAATACAATAAACATTTGCACCTGGAAGAGAAAACTTTTAATTCATGTTTGAATGATTAGAAATTATCAAATCACTGCTAAAAAATCATAAACAAACAAATTACAGATTTGATGCAACAAAAATTTTCATAAATTTGGAATTCATAAAATAATCGATAAATTTGAACATTGCAGGAACGTTTAGGGCGTAGTTTCTGTCATTACTATGAATATTCCTAAATATAAAATATCACAAGTATAAACTACCGTTAAATGATCCTCAGGTGTCAAAACGGTCCTTTGAACCGCACTTTTATACAAAAAATTTACAGTTTTTTGCTAACTAAACATGTACTTTCCCATAATTTTCGGAAATATCCGATTAAAAGGACTAAAAGGATGAAGAAGTAGTATATTAAAATATTGACTATAGAGTGCAAAATGTATAAGCTTTAAAACGATACTGTTTTTAACAAAAAACGGTGAATCAAAACTACTACAAATAATACTAGCAACAGCTATAAAGCATATATGCATGATTTTTTTTATTTATTGAAATGTGATTGTAAAAATTAAATTTTCTATCCGAAAATTTGAGAAACTTTAATTTTTAGATATTTATTTTAAGCTCTAGACCCAAAGCAACACATCATATATTATTATCGTTAAATATATATTTATTCAAAGATTTCTTAGTAAATTTATCAACTGTATTATAAAATTTACGTATTTCATATACTATTCCGTTTACTATAAGGGGATAATTTCGGCATTTAAAAAAATTGACACGGGATTTACATATCTAGTTTATAAACGCGATTACTACATCTCAAATATTTGATGAAATTCTTCTGAAAAATCACTGTTTTTCGTCCATATTATCCAATCTAATAACGCTGTTTTTATACTAAATACTTATATATAAATTTATATCAAATTTAAATAAACAGTGTTATTTATTTAAATATTGAATATATATTTTTTGCAAAAACATTGTTTTCCGTCAACATAACCCTTGCCCCCCCACCCACCCCAAACATTTGCCCAGTAAGAAATTCTTTTGAAAAATCACAGTTTTTCGTCCATAATATCCAATCTAATTGCACTGTTTTTGTATTAAATATTTATTAATATACATAAATACAATTATGTCAAATTTAAATAAACAAACTGTGTTATTAGATTAGATATTAACGACGAAAGCAGCTGTTATTCATGCGTATTATTTTACAAAACACTGATTTTTGGAAACAATTTCTTACTGGTAAGCTGTGTTGGGTGGGTGGGGGGGTAAGGGTAGGGTTAATGAAAAATGGTTTTCTGCAGAAAATAATCACCTGAGGTCCTTTGAACCGCACTTTTATACACTAAATTAACAGTTTTTTAGTTGCTAACTAAACATGCACTTTTCCATAATTTTCGGAAATATCCGATTAAAAGGACTAAAAGGATGAAGAAGTAGTATATTTAAATATTGACTATAGAGTGCAGAATGTATAAGCTTTAAAACGATACTGTTTTTAACAAAAAACGGTGAATCAAAACTACAAATAAGCAACAAATAATAAAGAATTTATGGCTAAAAAATACTAAAAATATTTTGAAAATTACAACAAAATTGAGCAAACGTGCACGATTTTTTTTTATTTATTGAAATGTGATTGTAAAAATTAAATTTTCTATCCGAAAATTTGAGAAGCTTTAATTTTTAGATATTTATTTTAAGCTTTAGACCTAAAGCAACACATCATATATTATTATCGTTAAATATATATTTATTCAAAGATTTCTTAGTAAATTTATCAACTGTATTATAAAATTTACGTATTTCATATACTATTCCGTTTACTATAAGGGGATAATTTCGGCATTTAAAAAAATTGACACGGGATTTACATATCTAGTTTATAAACGCGATTACTACATCTCCAATATTTGATGAAATTCTTCTGAAAAATCACTGTTTTTCGTCCATATAATAATAACAATCTAATAACGCTGTTTTTATACTAAATATTTATACATCAAATTATATCAAATTTAAATAAACAGTGTTATTTAATTAAATATTGAATATATATTTTTTGCAAAAACCTTGTTTTTCATCAACAGAACCCTTGACCCCCCCACCCACCCCAAACATTTGACCAGTAAGAAATTCTTTTGAAAAATCACAGTTTTTCGTCCATAATATCCAATCTAATTGCACTGTTTTTGTATTAAATATTTATTAATATATTTATATATAATTAATCAAATTTAAATGAATTTGATTTTTGTTTGAACAAATTTAAATTTAAATCTTACTGTGTTATTAGAATAGATATTAATAACAAAACCAGCTGTTATTCATGCGTATTATTTTGGAAATAATTTCTTACTGGTAAGCTGTGTGGGGTGGGTGGGGGGTAAGGGCATGTTTAATGAAAAACGTTTTTTTTGCAGAAAATAATCGCCTAAGAGAAAAATGCTTTTTAAGAAAATTATAGGTGATAAAAAAACTATAGTTTTTCTATCTATACTTTTTTCACATAATCTTCAGATTTTCGAGTAAAATGTAAAAATTCCGGTAGTTGTGCCATTTTTATCGAAAATTTGTGGAAATTTAGTTTTTTAAGATAAGTCAATAAGTTTTGCAGAAATTTCAGTTTTTTTGGTTCTAGACAACTTTTCATTATCTAGGTTTAAAAATACAGTTTTGTAAATTAAAACCATTGGTATATTCATCAACCCTAACGAATATCCCAATGGTCGCCATTAAATTTGGTCACCCTGTACACAGCTACATAAGAAATATCATGAATTCATGCATAAGTTTAAAAAAGATTTTCCATGTTGAACATGGATTTATGTTTTTTTAAGGATTTTGTGCATGATTTTTGTCATTGACCGGGGTCGTTGGGACCGTTGATATTTTTTTACATGAAAACTTGTGAACGTTTTAAAAAGAATTTTAAGGAATTTATTAAAAATGGCAATCTCTGAAATATAGTCTGCAGTGTCTGATTTTTTTAAACGATTTTATTATTTTAACCTAAGCACGGGGTTATGACGTTCTTCAGTCCAGCGAATTCTTTATCGATTATTATTTTCCATTTAACTGGACAGTAATTCAAAATATTATATGATGATTTTTGTCATTCCGGGGACTTTAGCATCGATTTTATATCCTCTTATACCACATAATTAAACTTTCGATTCGACTCCTCATATATTTGATGAAATTCTTCTGAAAAAAATCACTGTTTTTCGTCCATATTATCCAATCTAATAACGCTGTTTTTATACTAAATATTTATACATAAAATTATATCAAATTTAAATAAACAGTGTTATTTAATTAAATATTGAATATATGTTTTTTGCAAAAACATTGTTTTTCATCAACAGAACCCTTGCCCCCCCACCCACCCCAAACATTTGCCCAGTAAGAAATTCTTTTGAAAAATCATAGTTTTTCGTCCATAATATTTGCAAATTAATTATTGTGTTCTACAAGCCTGTAAAAATGAAACGTTTCAAACGGCATTATGTCACTGCGTAATCGACGTGCAAAGTATAGGGTTCACATCAAAATGCATTTTGTCCACAGATGTAGTCGAATCAAAACGCAACTAGAAGGCGCTGTCTCGAACAAAACAGCTGATATATAAAGCTAGTATTGTGTTAATTTTGTTTGTTATAACCTGCAATTCAGTAAGTTTCTGCAGTGAAACAGGTGTATATTGTCCAGTTACATTCTTTAATTAAATATTTAGGAACTAGAAAGTGTAGGTGCTAAAGTGCGTTATAATGGAAAACCTCGATAACAGTGTTATTGTGGGCAACTATAATGAAGGGTCAAGGAAAAGGCAACGACAAAAGACAAAAAGGGAAACTTAAATTTTGTTGCTTAATTTTCAACCACCCTGCCCCCACAGAGAAGGAAAATTTAACTGTCTCAGTATTTCAAGAAGCATCCTAGCAGAAGCAAAGAGAAAAGTTTTTTATAAACCAGACAGAAAGGAGCAAGATAAAAGACTGTCCTTTTTAATGGATGTTGCTCAACCAAAACGCAGCCGAGTTCGTGGTGAGTGAGAAAAAACAAGCCACATCGTGTTGCAGTTAAATATTTCTTGATATCTACAGAAAAACAAAGACTACCTGTATGCTCCAAGTTTTTTGCTAAATTGTTTGAGGTCGGTCAGCGAAGACTAAACACAATTGCTGACGGAATTTTATCTGGAATCGGGATCGTAGAGAAACGAGGAGGGGATCATAAACTTCGGAAATTTTCTGCAAAAATAAAGCAAGTGTACGAGTTTATTTCAAATCTGCGAGGTTGCGAAAGTCATTACGCATGAAATAAAAGCCGTCGACTTTACTTGCATTCATCTTTGAACATAAATCGACTTTTTCACCTTTATAATACTATACCGTTGAAGATGAGTTGAAAGTAAAAAAATCACTACGCCTCCGATACCTGTAGCTATTGCGCTAGACTTAAAAGTGAAATTCAGTCTTGTGAAAATGGTGTTATCAAAGAAGGTTTAATTTCAAATATCGTAATTCACAAAAAGAGAGCTAAAGCTTTCCATACTTTGATGAAGCAAATGCCAGAAGCGAGCATAACGTACGCGTTTGACTTGCAACAAGTGGCTTTCTATTCCAGACAAATTTCATTTTACTCTTTTTGTGTGACCGATGTTGCAACTAAAAACCTACATTTTTATGTCTGGAACGAGACACAAGCTGCAAGAAGTGCTCAAGAAATTTCTTCAGCTTTGATAGACTTTTTCGAAAAAGTACATATTGAAGATTCAGTAACGCAAATTAGGCTTTTTGCGGACGGCTGCGCAGGCCAAAATAAAAACCAACACGTCATAACATACTGGCTACATAAAAAGTCCCCAAGAAACATAAAACAGATAGTAATATATTTCCCAGTTCGCGGCCACTCCTATTTACCTGCTGACAGGATATTCGGTCGAGTTGAGAAACATCTACGAAAAATTGAAGAGGTGTTGGGCCCCATAGCTTATATCAAAATTTACCAACAATACGGAATTGTCAGGGTTTTAGGCGAAGACTGGTTCCTTAAAAACTACAAAGATCTCAGAGAAATACTGAAAAAAAATGATGGAATTAGTGACATGAAAAGGATATTTTTAGAAAAAATTATGAAAAACAACTACGTTGATGTTTGACGACGCTTCGAAGCACCCAATAGCAATAACAAAACGAGGCCAAACTTTGATAAGGGATATGCAGGATCGCTGTAACATACTGGTAAATAACATCAAAGAAGAAAAGAAAACTGATGTGCGAAAGCTGCTTTGTGCAAGATTTGGACAAGACTGGGAATTTAAAGTCTCGCTTTCTTCGCTCTTGTTTTTTGATCATGCCTTAAACACCACGACGGAACCAGAAGCTGAAATTCCAGATCCTGCAGATGATGTAGGTGAAGAAAATCCCATGTGCGACTGCCTCGAACCAGGAACAAATTTGATTTTTTTTTTCAAGTGGACTTTGTATGTTATTAACATTAGTATTATTTTGTAAGTTTGCATTTTTCGAAGAAATTAAACAAAAACAAAAAAAAAACTTATTCCTGGTACTTAATTGACATTTTATCCTTAAAGTCGAATAATTTCACTACCAACACCAGTTTTTTGTAAAACGAATAAATTGGAACAAACAGCATTATGTCCAATTTTGAACGAAACAAAACGAATTTTATACATTGTTACGAATCAGCGCGCATTAAGTCCAAACATTTTTTCGATTTTTCCAGATTTTCTAATAAATATTGATTTAACTGAGATAACTTAATGGGTTTTTATGTTAATTTCTATCAAAACAACTCCATGTTGTAAAAATATATAGCAGGGTTTAAAAGAAAATCGTTTTTCGTCAATGCCCAAAAAAGTATTTTTTGGACAAAATGCAATTTATACAAAAAAAATTTTCTCACATAGTCTTCAGATTTTCGAGTGCAATGTGAAAAAATCCTATTTTATTTTTTGAAAGTAAGACGTATCGCTTTGAAAATTCCGTTAGTTGTGCCATTTTTATGAAAAATTTGTGAAAATTTAGTTTTTTAAGAAAAGTTTTTTGGTTCTAGACAACCTTGAATTATCAAGGCTTAAAAATACAGTTTTTAAATTAAAACCATCGATGTATTCATCAACCGTATATGGTCAAGGTATATTTATTAAACTGTAGAATATACGTATATTATATACGATTTCGTTTACAAAAGGGAAAAATTTTCAGCATTTCAAAAAAATACATAAAATTGACAAGGGATTTACATAGCTAGTGTTTAGACTCGATCACTACACCTGAAATATGTAATAAAATGACCCCAATATCACATATATGCCACTGTACAGGATACGATATACTTTTCATACACGTATATATCTTATAATGTAATAATGGAATATCATACGCAAAGAAAGCTAGAAAAAAAATAGGAAATGCATTAATGTGTATGTGTATGTAAAAATTATATTTTTTTTCTTTTTATGTCAAAAAATGCCCCCTGATGCATAAAATACATCTGCAAATGAAAAAAATATCTACAGTAGTAGTAAAGCTATTAAAGATTTAAAAAAAAATTCCATTAAATGCATTGTATAAACGTCTTTAAATAGTATACAATATGCCATACTAAAACGTTTAATTTTTATGAAATAATAATTATAGATAAAAGCTTTATTTTTAATTTACAAATTTACGGATAAAAGTTTTCCAGAGTTCTTTAATTATTTCCAAGAACATCATGTGCTTTTAATCTCTTAACCTTGAAGTTACAGTTGGTGCTCATATGGAATCATGCATCTTTTATTTATGGTTTTATTCTCAATTTCCAGTTTTCTAGCTATTACCCAAATAGATGTCCTTATATGATTGGTCTACACTAGGTCGAAATGTCCATGGATTAATTCTGGGCATTCTCTGAATGAAATTTTCTGAATTATCTTGATCTAATGGAGTTATATTGGCCTTATGACAGATGTTTTGAAAATTATAGTTAATTTATTTAAGTCCAATGGATAGATTTTCTTGACCATTTTTTGGCCATTGGACATTTAGGTACATCAGACAACCATTACTGGTCCAATGATGTTTCTTCATTTTGATGAATATGCGTATTATGGACTTGGGAAATTTTTTAAAAAATGAGAAACCAGTGGACAAATACTAATGAAAAGTCATTGCACTCCTATTTTTTTAGATTCATTAGATGTCCATCTCTCTTTGAAAACTATATCTGTATTTTAATTTAAAAATATATTGAACCTTAACGGTTTACGCTTAATTATTAATTTGGCATTTATATAATCCTATAGACATCCATTGGTTTTATCATAAATTAAACGGACGTCCACTGGACATTTATCTTTCAACAATCAAAATGGTCCTTTGAACCGGACTTTCATACACAAATTTGATAGATTTCAGTCGCTAGCCCCTCTACTATTATTTTCTTAATTCTTTAAAAAAATCCGAAAAGAAGCGTGAAATTCCACTATGGACGTAATGACCCGAAACCAGAAAGGCCCATAAGAAATATATATAAAACACACACACGGAAAAAAAGAAAATACTCAATTTAAGCATAATAATATTAATAGAAGGCTATCTTAGCTTTGTATATCCCCAAGACTATTTTTTTTTAATATAAAAATCTAAAATCTTAATTAACATTTATTTAAATTATTTTGTTTCTTGTTCTTTCATGGAAATATGTATATCGAAAAGAAAAAAACTTTTCACACAATTTTCGAGAGTAATGACCTATATAGACTAAAGGCCTGTGAAAATAGTTATAACAACGGTTAAGTCAAAAGCTTAGTTTTTAATATAACCTACTGTTAAATTATATAAATATTTAACTTTCAATTTCATCAAGATGGATCCATTCAAGCTTGTCCTCGAGTGTCAAAACGGTCCTTTGAACCGGACTTTTATACACAACATTAACAGTTTTTTAGTTGCTAAGTAAACATGCACTTTTCCATAATTTTCGGAAATATCCGATTAAAAGGACTAAAAGGATGAAGAAGTAGTATATTAAAATATTGACTATAGAGTGCAGAATGTATAAGCTTTAAAACGATACTGTTTTTAACAAAAAACGGTGAATCAAAACTACAAATAAGCAACAAATAATAAAGAATTTATGGCTAAAAAATACTAAAAATATTTTGAAAATTACAACAAAATTGAGCATATATGCATGATTTTTTTTATTTATTGAAATGTGATTGTAAAAATTAAATTTTCTATCCGAAAATTTGAGAAACTTTAATTTTTAGATATTTATTTTAAGCTCTAGACCCAAAGCAACACATCATGTATTATTATCGTTAAATATATATTTATTCAAAGATTTCTTAGTAAATTTATCAACTGTATTAGAAAATTTACGTATTTCATATATTATTCCGTTTACTATAAGGGGATAATTTCGGCATTTAAAAAAATTGACACGGGATTTACATATCTAGTTTATAAACGCGATTACTACATCTCAAATATTTGATGAAATTCTTCTGAAAAATCACTGTTTTTCGTCCATATTATCCAATCTAATAACGCTGTTTTTATACTAAATACTTATATATAAATTTATATCAAATTTAAATAAACAGTGTTATTTATTTAAATATTGAATATATATTTTTTGCAAAAACATTGTTTTCCGTCAACATAACCCTTGCCCCCCCACCCACCCCAAACATTTGCCCAGTAAGAAATTCTTTTGAAAAATCACAGTTTTTCGTCCATAATATCCAATCTAATTGCACTGTTTTTGTATTCAATATTTATTAATATACATAAATACAATTATGTCAAATTTAAATAAACAAACTGTGTTATTAGATTAGGTATTAACGACGAAAGCAGCTGTTATTCATGCGTATTATTTTACAAAACACTGATTTTCGGAAACAATTTCTTACTGGTAAGCTGTGTGGGGTGGGTGGGGGGCTAAGGGTAGGGTTAATGAAAAATGGTGTTTCTGCAAAAAAAATAATCGCCTGAGAGAAAAATGCTTTTTAAGAAAATTATAGGTAATAAAAAAATCTATAGTTTTTGTATTTTATACTTTTCTTACATAACCTTCAGATTTTCGAGTAAAACGTGAAAAATCCTATTTTATTTTTCGAAAGCAAGGCGTATCGCTATGAAAATTCCGGTAGTTGTGCCATTTTTATCAATAATTAGTAGAAATTTAGTTTTTTAAGATGAGTCAATAAGTTTTGAAGAAATTTCAGTTTTTTTTTTGGTTCTACGTCACGGGACAACTTTTCATCATCTAGATTCAAAAATTTTTAATATTTATAAAAAATTTTATTATTTTTAAGCTCCCCCTGAATTTTTTCGCAATAATATGAAACACCTTGTATACAAACCACACAGTTGTATATTTTTTATTATCTTTTCATCTTATCCCCGGATTACCCCTAGTATACCCTATTAACACTCACCCCCATGCAAATTTCAAACACCCCCTCGTAAAATCCAGTTCGAAGGTTGGCGTCGCGACGTAATAATAGACGCGACGCCGCCGTGTGGCGTCGGCGCCATCCGTCCAAAAGAAGACGCTCGATATAGACAACTCCGGATATCGAACAGCTGTTTATGGCACCCCTAAACTGTTCTTTCTCTTTTATATTTAAGTATTTTCGGCTTTTAATTACCCATCATAACCTGCATGTAATAAAGTGAGTGAAGTAGACAGACAAAAAATGTGTTTTCTCAGTCGACTTAGATCTTCTGAAGGGGTTTTTGAATAGTGCACAATAGTGTTTTTTTGTCAAAATGAGGAGGCATAGCCACCAGAATAGTCAGTCACAGACGCAAAGTAGTGATGATGAGTGTAGTGCTGCCACGTCGAGTCCTGTAAGTGTTTTTATTTCTTTTTTTAATTTAGAGAGTAAAAGAGTATCCTAAAAAATAAAAACACACGTCAGAATGTTGGTGTTAAATAAAAAATTGGTGAAAATTGATTAAAATAGCGAATTATCAAGAGCCCTATATGGAAAAATTTCAATTTTTTATTTTTCTATCTTGTACTACTTCAGGATACCTTTCAAAAAGATTATTATCGATTTGACTCTAAAATGAACAGAAAACTTATTTATTTACATTTATCGATTTTCAAACAAAATCCGGCCCAAACTGAAATTTTTTTCAAAATTTCTTTTTTCTGGCTAAAGACCATTCAAAAAGTAATGAAAAAGCTTAATGACAAAAGTTTTCAAAATCTATAATATTGCCACAATATGTTGTTTCGTATTTATATTTATTTTATTTTAGTTTTACAATTCTACTCGTACTTTGTTTTATTTTAGTAATTTATTTTAGACTCGTATTTTATCTATACTTTTTCCGTACATACTTTGTTTTATCATTCATTTTACCTTTATTTATGTAATTGTAGTTTGTAAGTATATGTATGCCATTTGGTACAAGCACACACTTTTTTTTCAATTTATTTGCATTTTTTATTTATATTAATTTAAATTTTTAAGTTTTTTTTTTAAATATGTATTATATTATCTATGTATTATGTATTACCTTTTTGTAGCTGAAGCTAAATAAATACATAAGTGCCCTTAAGTGACCTGAAATGTAGAGTTATCTCCTAGGAATTTTCGGGTGCTGCGAGCAGTTGCCAGTAGTACTGCCTTTTGCATGTGATTATATAGATGTTCGCCAGTTCCTAGTTGTTTAAGGTATTCCAGTAGACTCTTTGGTATTACACCCGTTGTCGATGTAACAATTGGGATGGTCTGAACATTATCCATTCTCCATTGCCTTCCGATTTGAATTTCTAGATCTCTGTATTTGGCGATTTTCTCAGTGTGTTTCTTTTGCAGATTATTGTTGTTCGGTATGGCTACGTCAATTAGAGTTATTTTTCTGGAAATTTTATCTATTAAAATAAGATCTGGTCTATTATGCCTTACATTGCTTGCCACGCGTACGGCTGAGACTACTGTGGGCGAACAGACCACAGGCATCAAAACTACTCGTGGCACGCCTCAAGGAGGGGTAACTTCACCCTTACTATGGAGTCTAGTAGTCGATGAACTACTTGAGATATTGACAAATCTCGGTTTCACCTGCATAGGATATGCTGATGATATCGTTATTGTAGTCAAAGGCAGGTATAAGGGCACTTTATACGACCTCATACAAAGAAGCCTAAGCATCACGGAAGAATGGTGCACATCAGTGGGGCTGAGCATAAATTCAGCGAAAACTACTATCGTACCATTCACTCGTAAAAGGAAAATGCAACCCACCAGGGACATCCACCTGGGCGGACAAGTTGTACATACATCGGATGAAGTAAAATATCTAGGAGTGACACTGGATAGTAAGCTTAGTTGGAACAAGCATCTAGAATTCACAGTAAACAAGGCCACTAAAGCCATTATGATCTGTAGGAACCTAGCGGGTAAAAACTGGGGATGCTCCCCAAAAATACTGCGATGGATGTACACCAAGATGGTTAAACCCATAATCACATATGGGGCAGTGGTGTGGCATGACACTACAAAGTTAAGTACAGTAAGGCGAAAACTTGACAAGGTTCAAAGACTTGCATGCGTATGCATTACAGGAGCTATGAAAACATGCCCCACAGCAGCACTGGAGGTCATAGTTAACCTGGCACCTCTTCACCTGGCAGTAGAGGGAGCTGCTAAAAGGGCCATGTTCAGATTAGCAAGGGATAGAACGAACAGTAGGGACATTGATCAGAGAGCCTGGGTATCTCAAACAAGATCCATTCCCCTGTTCGATCTTCCCAAGGACGAAATAACTCGGGAATGTCACTTTGTTAGGAATTTCAGTACAAAAATTGACAGCAAAAGTGACTGGGAAAATGGATCTGTCGCCCGCTCACTTAAACAGAATACTATCAAATGGTACACAGATGGTTCTAAAACCGAAAAAGGAACAGGAGCTGGAGTATTTGGGCCTGGCACCAAATACTCAGAGCCACTGGGAAAATATACCAGTGTCTTTCAAGCGGAAATACACGCTATAGAAAGATGCGCTCAATTAATCCTGAACAAAGACTACCTCAAGCAGGACATCGCAATCTTCACCGACAGTCAAGCAGCCATAGCAGCACTGAGTTCACATGTCATCAGTTCTAAAATGGTAAGAGACTGTTTGGGCAAACTTAATGAGGTAGGAAAGAGAAATAAAGTCACAATATTGTGGGTACCTGGACATACAGGCGTGCAAGGTAACGAAGAAGCCAATATTCTGGCAAAAAAGGGATCTGGTTCTCAATTTGTAGGACCGGAACCTTTCTGCGGCATAGGAAAGAATACTTACCTATATGAGCTTACAAAAATGGAGGATCAACTCAGAGAAAGCCTCTGGGATGATCATCCAGGGTTGAGACACTCCAAGATGTTCCTTGGAACCCTCGACCCAAAAAAATCTAAAGCTCTAGTAAGTTTAACTAAAACTAAACTACGGATTGTAACAGGATTCCTAACAGGGCACTGTCACCTTTGAGAACACCGCAGGAAACTAAAACTAGAACAGACAGGTGAATGCAGATTCTGTGGGGAAGAGGAAGAGACCCCAGAACACCTAGTAACTACATGCGAAACAGTTGCCGAAAGTCGTGCCATGCACCTCGGTAATTATGAAATTCCAGAAGGAAATATCTCATTACTGGAACCGTCACAACTACTAGCCTTTATTAAAGCCATAGGATTGTACGAAGTAATTTGACTTGAGAATAACATCAAGCAGTAATTATAAAGGGGCACACAATAGATCTTTTAGGTCGCAGTGAAACTTCACCCTTATTTTAATCTAATCTAATCTAATCTAATGCCTTACATGTTGATCGGTAAGTACACTACGGTCCCAATATAACTTATATCGGTCATTTTCCACTACGGGTTCTGGAGTATATTTATAATACGGAACCTTCTCTGTTGTAATAAGTTCCAACTTCATTGCCAGCTCTTGATGTAAAATTTTTCCAGCTGAGTCGTGCCGCTCTTTGTATTCTGTCGCTGCAAAGGCCTGACATCCTCCTGTTATGTGTTGGATTGTCTCTGATGTTTGGCATCCATACCGGCATTTGTCGTTTTGTACGGACGGATCTCTGACGATGTGCTTGAGATAATTTCTTGTTGGTATAACCTGATCTTGGATGGCGAGTAGAAAGCCCTCGGTTTCTGGAAACATCTTGCCTGATGCCAACCAATAGTTCGACGAAGCAGTGTCATGATTTTGGCTGATCTCATTAGGATGCCGCCCATGAAGGGGCTTCTCCATCCAGATGCGGAGTTTCTCCTGGTAGCTGCGCGCTTCCTCGCTCTTAAGTTGTAGAGGAGTGGAATCGTCTATTTGATTTATTGCGCGATGCAGCGTGGAATTTTCTCCTTGCCTGTAAAAATAGGATCTTAAGTTAGTGATTTGTTTTTCAAGTTGTTTACCCAGATCTACCAAGGTGGCGGGGAAGCATTGTTCTTTCAGTGGCACTTCAAGGGTGGTGGTTGTGCGTTTTAGTAAGTAAGGTCCTCACTTTTCTTTGTAGCCTTTCTATGTCTGTCCTACTTCAATTAATTACGCCAAAAGAATAACTAAGAGCTGAACATGCGTAGGAGTTAAGTGCCTTAAACATATTTTTGCTGTTGAGATTGGTTCTCAGAACTTGTCTTTTGTTACAGGTTTAATCTCCAACAGATATATTAATTGATTTATTAATTTTTTTTACCAAGATAAAGTAAATCGCAACCATAGTTTCATAAAATAATTTATTTAAAAATCATACATAAATATACATACTACACAGATATGATACCGTTAAGATGGTCCCTCCTAACATACCCGATCTGAAACGCAAGGAAAACCATTATTGGATGAGGAAAGTAAATAATAATATGGGATATTGTTTCATTGTTTTGTTGATTGAATAGAATTAGGAACTGCCATTGATTTTGCATTGATTTTACCTTGCAGGTCAATTTGGCCTATTTTAGATTTTAATGAATACTGAGCACTTATTAACTAATTGTTTATTTTGTTTAAATCATAAGGATCAATAGTGATAAGAATGTTGATGTCAATCTGGTCTGTCAGTTTTTTTTTTTGTAAATTATTGTTGCTAAACCATGGCCTCAAGTTATAGATTGCTCCATAGTTGCAAATTACTTAAACCAATGTTGGTACCAGATAGTACCCAGTAGTTAAGCCCAGCATGTCAACACCTAGGTACTTGACAGATAAATGCATTCCTTAAAATTTGGAGGGAACTGACAATCCTATTCTTAATAGATTCATTCTTTATCTGGTTCTAGAGTATGACAGATAGTTTCGCTTAATGCGGATGTGAAAAGGTAGACCCTATCTTAGCCTAATTTTTTTTGTAGTTACTAGTATGTGCTAGGATAGCTTAATTGCTGATTTTCTAAGTAGGCCTAAGAGTTTATAGGGCTCCTTGTTTTTGTTGTGTTAAATAAACCCCAGAAAAGGCCACATTCCATCTTCGGCCTTCCTGTACCTTCTGCTTATCCTCTGCTTCTGCTTTTGCTGCATTTTTATTGTTACTGCTTCCACCTCACTTGCTACTCCACGTGTTACCACATCAAGTCGCTTGGATCATCACCTCCGGAACCTGCATTCCTTCCAATCGGCTACACCTAATACCGATTGCCCTCCACTACCTGCTAGACATTCTGGAAGCATCCTAACTGGTCGATCTGCTGCTGCCTCTTTTGACCCAAACGTATAGCTGCCAACAAAGGAGCCCCATTCAGATCAGGTGGGCCCTGCTACCAGTCGGAGATACTCAGAATTTCAGGTAGTCCCTTTTTCTTTTTGGCTTGGTTTCTCCAGGTATTGATTTATCGGTTCGTCGCAATTTATAGATTATTTTTTTTTTTTAATTAATATGTAGAAATGATCACAGATTTTAAAATCAATTTAGCAAAATTGTTTATATAACCACCATCACTGATTTGATTTGAAATTGGGAACTGAGTATATACGTATATGCGAGGTATTATCAGATGTACAATTGAATAAGTATTAAGTGCTAAATTTTACTTTATTTTCTTTCTCATAATTTTAAATTTCATAATTATAATTTAAGTATTAGAGCATTACTGTCTTTGTATTTATTTTTTTTTGAATTGAGGTTATAGATTAAATTAGTTGTCAATTATGACATTGATTTATCTTTCAATACTAAAGCTGGGTTTAACGATATAAAGCTGCGTTTTCTTTGCGTGCCCTAATAAAGGCTAATAATCATAACCCTGGAACCCACATTTAGGCATTGTGCGAGAAACAGTGCAATACTTTTCATCATCCCTTTTCACAAACTCGTTAGTCAGTTCGCATTTCATTGTTTGTTGTTCAGTCATTTGTGATTGTTTCATCCCCAAGTATTTGTAAATTTCGTGTTCGCCCATGGCCTCCATGGTCTGGAAATTCTGCATCTGATATTGTCCTGGCTGAATTTTTCCTCAGATTATATTGACAGTACGGCATTTATCTAGTCCAAATTGCATGCCGATGTCGTTGGAGAATTCTTCTACTATATGCAGCATTTGGTTTAGCTGGTTCCTAGTTGCAGCCATTATTTTTAAATCATCCATATACAGTAAGTGATTTAACTTTGCAATCTCGGTGTTATTATCTCGGATGCTAAACCCATAGTTGGTAGAGTTAAGACGGTTCGAAAGAGGGTTCATAGCAAGGCAGAACCATAATGGGCTCAGTGAGTCCCCTTGGAAGATTCCTGTTCGAATTAGAAAGTTGTTTGTACTTACTGCGCTTTTACCCTGTACTTCGAGCTGGATCGTTGTTCTCCAGCTTGTCATAGCGCTCTCTAGAAAAGACAAAGTATTACCATCAATTTTATACACTTTTAAAACGTTTATAAGCCATTCGTGTGGTACTGAGTCGAAGGCTTTCTTATAGTCGACGTAGGCAGTAAAAATATTTCTCTTGTTGTGATATGCCTGGTTGTTGATGACAGAGTCGATAATAAGTTGTTCTTTACAGCCCATAGAACCTTTAGCACATCCTTTTTGTTGTGCGGCTATGATGTTGTTTTCCTCACAGTGTTGATAAATGCGCTGTGTTATACATGAAGTGATAATTTTATACAAAGTAGGTAGGCACGTTACCGGTCGGTACTTAGACGGATCTTGTGTGTTGTTCTGTTCTTTAGGCAGTAGATAGGTTACTCCTTGCGTTAGGAACGCTGGCATTTCCTGTGGGTTAAGAATAAGAGTTTAGGATGCATACTCCGTAGTTTCTTTAGCCAAAAGTTATGAACTCCATCTGGGCCAGGTGATTTCCAATTATGCAGTTTTTGGATAATCTAAGTGACTTCCTCGATAGTGAATGGTCGATGTTCCATCTGGCTATATTTTTTACTGTTTTGTTTCTCTTCAGTAACCCAGCTTGCGTTGATATTGCATGTTGTTTGAGTTGCAAGTTGTTTGGCCCAAAAATCTTGAATTTGTTCTTTCGTGGGGTATTGCTTATCTGGGTGATCTGATATCGAATTTAGCTCTCTGTAAAATAGTTTTTCGGCCTTTTTAAAACGAAGATTGTCACGTTTTCGGTTATTACTGGTCTTGTATCTTCGTAGGCGCCCTGAAAATAAGGAAAGTTTCTGTTTTAGAGTATCCAGGCATTGTTGAGCTGTATTATTTTCTGGTTCATGCCGAGTGTGGATGTTGTTTCTCTGCAAAATTTCATCAACTTTCTGTTTTAGTCTGTTTGTTCGTGTACCCCTTAGATATTCTGTTAGTTGGCCGATATCTTTTCGAAACCTCTGAATTTTTGGTTAAAGTCTGGTCTCCCATGGCGGTATCGGGAGCTCGGTTCTTGCAGAGTCATTGTGGGTCCTTATCTTAATCTTCATGGTTTTAGCAACGGCAGTTGCTGCGCTATATACTAAAAGGTGAAGAGATTGCATGTTATTAATATTTAAAAGATAAGGTGGAAGAATTTTGGTGTTTAAAAGTTCCATAATTTGACCTAGTTTTTTTGAAGAGTTTACTTTTGGAAGTTTGGGACTTATTATTATTATTATTATTAATATTATTATTATTATTATTATTACTATTATTATAATTATTATTATTATTATTATATTGGAGTATCATGCACCTCCACCAATAAGTTATTTTGATTTGTGAGTACATAATCAACCCAGGTAGCACTAACATCCGTTATTCTAGTTGGTACAGTGATTAATTGACTCACTCCATGGATGTAAACAAATTTGTTAACTTAATACTATAAAAGCTGTTATTAAGAAAATTAACATTGAAATCACCCACTAAAACACATTTATTATTTTTAGAAAGTACAGAATCACATATGTCTTCAAATCCCTCAATGAACTGTAAATCTGAGCTTGATGGAGAATGATATATGCAGCCAATAACCCAGACAAGAGATCCTAAATTCACCTTAATAAATTTACACCAAAAGTTATCCTTTAGCTCAATTTTTTTAATGCTTGAAAATGTATAGTTATCATTAATGGAAATCAAAACACCACCTGTATGTATGTCTGCTGTTTGAGTCACACCTGTATACCTGTATACGCAATGCTCTGTCGTATTTGATCTATATTTATTAAAATACTCTGTGCATTAAGGTAAATTATGTCTGAGGAAAAAAGTATATTAGATGTTACTGCGAGTTTTTTTGATTTTCTTTTTTGTCCACAATAGTTGGTTTATTGTTGACAAATTTAATTATTTTGTTAGTTTGACCACCTTCAATAAGCTTTTGTAACTCTGCCTTGATACTTTTATAGTAGTCCCTTTGCATAATTGTTTGGACACTATTTATCCGAACACCCGGAATGTTTATATGATTCCTATTATTTAGCACACTTTTTGCATCTTCCTCTGACTCCAAAAATAACTTTAATTGGACGAATCCTATCTGCCGCAAATTTACCAAGCCGAAAATTTCTCACACCATCCTTGTTAAAATTAAAATTCTTCAATATGTCCCTGATTGTGTCGCTATCCTCAAGATTCCGTTCTGTCTGAGTTTTTGCTTTTGACTCATTTACATTATAAATAATAATATTTTTTTTTTAAATATTTTTCGCCCTATTCCCACACTCCCAGAACTAGAAGACTTGAAAGAAATTTCATTTATTTGTTCCATTTTGACAATTCGTTGCTCGAGCTTTACAATTTTTCCTATAATGTCAGAGTTTTGTGTTTGTACCAATGACTCAAGTTCAGTAAGTTTTTTAACAATGTTCGGAATGTTAAACATATTTTCCCTACATGCAGGGCAGACAAATGGCATTACTCTATTAGCCATTAATATAACAATTTATTTAATCAAAGGCTTTTTTAGTACAACTTTTAAAAGTCAATCAATTTTCATTGAATTAAATACTGACAATACCGACCTGTTCGTAGCCAATGACTAACCCTCATACACGTAATTCTTTCAATACTTACATAGAGAGTTTCGCAAACTCTGACCACGCATAAACTATTTTTTTATATGCGATAGATCACGAAGAATTCAATAGGAGGACAAGCACTCGACCAAGCTATAACCAGAAGAACTTCCATAATGCCTACTTATACGACTCTTAGTAGGAATTGAGGAAAGCGTCTATGAAGTAAAAACCATTGTAACGAATCTACAAAATGACATTAAAGAAATGAGGCAGTCCATGGGGTTTATCAATGAAAAATATGAGAAAGAGAGAGAACGTAATAAAGTTATGGCGGAGATGTTCTCGGAAATATCAAAAGAAAACCAATTAGTTCCTATTTCAAAAAAATAATAATTTCATTCAGAGAAAACGCCAGAATATCCTTTGAGAGTCCTGATTTTGAACGCATCTTCTCAAATACTCCACTGGATTTAGATCACGAGACAGTTTTACCTAGAAGAGATTAAAACTGAATTAACTTAGTTTTAATCTTCTTAAAGATACTAACATCATTAGCGAAACACGTGTCGAGAGTAAAATGAAGAGTTTTGGTTAGTAGTAAAACCAAAGTCTCGTATGTCACACCAAAGGTTCCAATCATATGACTACTGGATTTAGAGTGTTTTGTTTATTGTATAATATAAAATGTGTTTTGGGTATGGGCTTTTCCACACACGGTATTCTGGGTTGTGATTTTTTTTTTCTTCAATAAAACACCAATTTTTCGGTAAATAAGTGTAATTAGAAGAA
The DNA here is from genome assembly GCF_022605725.1 of Anthonomus grandis grandis. Taxonomy (NCBI): domain Eukaryota; kingdom Metazoa; phylum Arthropoda; class Insecta; order Coleoptera; family Curculionidae; genus Anthonomus; species Anthonomus grandis. The sequence continues at coordinate 8,805,397 of NC_065564.1, read as the reverse complement.
TTAAATAAAGCACTGCACTAACCGTACAATTCTGTTAATTGTTGTATAAAATATACAAATAAAAATTTTACAAAGTAAAATTCTGATTCTAACCGAATCATGTGTTATGAACTGTTTAATGACCTGTTGGCCTGAAGTTAAAAGTGTGAATGTATATAAAAATATGGATGGAGTGGAGAATGTGGCTGTGTAAAATGCTTACATAATGAAACGTTGCATTTTTGATTATAGGAGGATCTTTGTACTATTTGTCGGCTTTAGTAAGGAAATTGAATAAGCGCTTTTAAGAAATTAAAATCTAATAACTCTGTTTATAAAGCTAAGACTGTTTATAAAACTTAATATGCCGCCTGTAATAAAATATTAAATTTATATCATGCGGCTGGCGCGGCGACTAAATAAATTATAGTCTAAACATACCGCCCCCTTTGAAAGGGTTAACTTTCAAAAAAAATAAATAAAAATCAAATAAAATAATGATAAAACAACCTTAGTACAAAAAACCAACTAACAAATAATAATGTTAAAAAAAAAAATTTGTAAAAAGTGAATTGAAATAATGTACATTACGAATATTATAATTAACAAATAGCAATTCAATATTTGAATGCGGTGAAAATCTTATAAACTAAAAAATAAAAAGAGTTAATGCTAAAATATTAATCTTAAAATTAAGTATAAGAACTTATTATACCACTACTTATGGTCTATGGGTAAAGCACAAATCTTAGTAATAGCACGTTTCAAAATACCGTTGTTTGTACGAATGTTCACTACTCGCACTATATTATCTTTACCGGGAAAACACTCTACTACACGACCTAGCTTCCAAAATAATGGAGCTGTGTTATCGTACTTTATTAATACTAGTGTCCCTACTTTAATACTAGGAAATTGAGTGCCCCATTTGGACCTTTCCTGCAAAGTATTTAGGTAACTAAGAGACCATCGACGCCAAAAATGTTGTACTTGTTGTTGAATACGCTGATAGATCGATAGTCTATTATCTGGTATATTTATTATATCCGTTTGCGGTAATGCTGTTAATTTTTGCCCAATTAAGAAATGCCCAGGTGTTAAAGCCGCTAGATCATTAGGATCACTAGAAAGAGGTACCAATGGTCTTGAATTTAATATGGCTTCAATTAGAATAAAGACGGTTAAAAGCGATTCATAAGTTAAGTGCGCGTTTCCTACAATTCTCTTTAAATGAAATTTAGCTGACTTGACACATGCCTCCCATAGCCCTCCAAAATTAGGACCATATAGTGGTGAAAAATGCCAAGTTATTTGATTGATTTCTAGAAATTCTTTAAAATTTGATCCTTGTATTAATTTTTAATAGTGTCTTTTAATTCACGCTCAGCACCAACAAAGTTAGTACCATTGTCTGTATAAATATTATAACAAATGCCTCTTCGAGAAATAAATCTTTTTAAGCAATTGAGGAATGACTCTGATGATAAATCAGCTGACAGTTCGAAGTGTGTGGCCTTTGTTGCAAAACATACAAAAATACAAAGGTAACATTTGACCGTAATTCTGTTTTTGGTTTTACCATCTTTTACAAGGAAAGGACCAGCAAAATCAATGCCAGTAGAAAAAAAAGGTCTTTGAGGGATAACCCGATCCTTAGGTAATTCGCCCATTTGATTGCATGCAGGTATTGGATTTGCACGAAAGCAAATAATGCATTGACGGAGAATTTTTTGAACGTCATGACGACGTCATGACGACGTCGTTGATTTTATAGCTGACAAAGTTGTTTGAGCACCAGCATGTAAATGCCTCAGATGTTCATATCGTATAATTAAAGTTGTGAAATGACAGTCACTAGGAATTAAGATAGGATGTTTACCATTAAAATCTAAATTTGAAAACTTCAATCGACCTCCAACTCTCAACAAGCCATTAGAATCGATAAAAGGATTTAAGCGCAAAATTTTACTTTTCCCTTTTAAAGGTAAAGATGCTTTAAGACATTTGAGTTCATAAGCAAAATAATGATTTTGAATTAATTTACATAAGGTAATAGTAGCATTTATTAGTTCTTGCTTAGATAGAAGACTATAGTAACGTAAACCCTTTGATTTGGTTTTTGAATTATAAATAAATCTTAAACAAAAGAAATGACCCTTTGAAGCCTTGTATAAGATGAAAAATTATTAATAAAAGTGATGTTACTTTCAAATGTGGTTAAGACGGTTTGAGTATTTTGTTTCACCTCTGGAACATTCGATGAAATATTAGAATGTAAATAGGGCCATGTTTGTTCTTCATGTTGTAAGAATTCAGGACCAAACCACCAAAGTTTGCAATTTTTTAATGTATCTGGGTCTAATCCTCTGGATATCATATCAGCAGGACTTTGTTGGGTTGATACATGACGCCATTGGGAAAGAGTACTGGACTGTTGTATTTCTGATATTCTGTTAGCGACAAAAGTATTTAATTGACTGGGTTCTAAAGCTAACCATGATAAAACTATACTAGAATCAGTCCAAAAATAAGAATGATTTATTTTGACATGTTGAATAGCATTTAATACCTTTGAAGATAGCCTTATGAGTAGCAAAGCACCACATAATTCTAAGCGTGGTAAGGACAAAGTTTTTAATGGCGCAATTCTAGATTTAGCACAAATAAGTCGCACTACTACATCCCCAGAATTATTGCATGATTTAAGGTAGCAACAAGCTCCGTAAGCCTTTTGCGAAGCATCACTAAAACCGTGAAATTCCACTGAATTATAATTTAGACAAAAGATTTGCCTAGGAATTTTAATCTGATTTATTAAACAAATTTGCTCACAAAAGCTGATCCAGGTTTGATGTAGATCCATTGGAACACTTTCATCCCAATTAAGGCCTAATTGCCATAAAGACTGAATAATAATTTTAGCCCTTACAATGCAAGGACCAACAAGACCCATAGGATCGAAAATTTGTGAGGTACTTGCCAAAATGGATCTTTTAGTTACTGGATTAATATTAGGAAGACAGATCGTATACTGAAAAACATCATCTTTGGCATTCCACGTAATTCCTAAAGTTTTTGTTGTGTCATTTTCTGTAAGAATCTTTGCTTCTAATGGGGAATTTGAAAAGTTATTAAGAAGGGTATTATCACAGGCAAACCATTTTCTAAGATTGAAACCTGCAGATTTTAAAATTTCGTCAACTTCCTTAATGAGAACTTTTCCTTCTTGAATTGTGTTCGAACCACAGAGCCAATCATCGACGTAAAATGATTTTAAAATTTTGTCAGATGCTACGGGAAATTGAGCTTGATTCTCGATAGCTAGCTGTCTTAGACAACGAATAGCTAAATGAGCTGCATTAGCTGTGCCATAAGTAACTGTATTTAGCTGATACTCAGCCAACTCATGAGAAGGATCAAAACGCCAAATTATTTTTTGAAAGCATCGATGATTTTCCTGAACTAAAATTGATCGGTACATTTTTTCTATGTCCGCTGTGAACCCATACCTGTAGGTTCGAAAACGAATTATAATATCAATTAAATCATCCTGAATCTTGCACCCATTTTCAAGGTGTCGTTAAGAGCTAAACCACTAGTTGATTTCGCTGATCCATCAAATACCACTCGAAGCTTAGTAGTAGTGCTCGATTCCTTGAGAACAGCATGGTGTGGAAGATAAAATCCTGTGTTTATATGAGTTGATTGATGAGAAACCTTGGTCATGTGATTAAGTTCAAGATATTCCTTCATGAATGCATGATATTGTAATTTGAGATCAGGATTATTACTAAGTTTTTTCTCAATGTTATAAAATCTTTTTAGGGCAATGTCATATGAATCCCCCAAATTTGCGAGATTTTTTTAAAAGGTAAACTAACGACAAATTTTCCCAAATTATTTCTATAGGTAGTTTCAACAAAATAGGTTTCACATTCTTGCTCTTCCTTAGATAAAAAATGTCTTGGCTGACACTCTTCAATTTTCCAAAAAGCTTCTAATTGATTTTGCAAATCAGATGTGTTAGATGTAAATAAATTGCACACGGAGGAAAAATTTTCCAGAAAATTAAGTAATATGGGCCCTGAAACAATCCTCCCTAATTTTGTTTTTTGCACAATAGCGCTGGAATTTTGTAATTTGATTTGCCCAACACTCAATAAATTCCAAAAAATTGAAGCACCTATCAATAAGTCAATAGGTCCATTTTGATTAAAATTTTCATCGGCAAGAACAATGTTTTTAGGAATTTGAATGTTTGACATACTAAATGACACATCGGGTAAATTCTTTGTGATTTTGTCTGTGACTAGACATTCAACATTTTCTAATGAAAATGAATTGATTGATGATTTGAAATTTATTTTCACACTTTTATGTATATTTGTCACATTATTGCCAAAGCCTTCCACTGAATGACTTATATTTGAGCTTGGTAGCTTAAGTTTATGAAATAAGCTCCTTGTAATAAAATTTAATTGAGAGCCACTGTCAAGCAAAGCTCGACAAAAGTGATCATTACCGTGTTTATCTTGAATTAAAATACAAGCTGTAGGAAGTAAGATGCATTAAGATTGAGTTTTGGATGATAAAGATCTATTAATGACAGATAAAACTTGGGAATCATGGTTTTGTGATTCAATAGCGGACTCTCGAGGCATATTGGACTCTGAAACGACTTGAATATTATTAGGATTTTGTTTATGTCCTATAAATGGTTTTGGAAAATGCAACAAAGTATTATGTTTCAAAGAACATTTTTTACATGTTGCAGTACTGCGGCACTCCTTACCAGAGTGACCTGGTTTCAGACAATTTGTGCAAGCTTTAAGTGCACGAATCCTGCCTAACCTATCTTGGATGCTGAGTTTTAAAAAGTCACCACATGAAAAAATAAAGTGATCTTTTTTACAGTTTAAACAAATTGAGGAAGCTATTGAATGATTTGAACTGCGGTTTTGAGTTGAAATAAATCATCCATAGTAGGCGTGTCTGTATTAATTTTTAAAGAAATATCTTCCCACTCACGTCTAGTAGAAAAGTCTAATTTAGATTTTATATGAAATATGATAAACCAGTCCCATTTATCAACAGGTAAGCCTAATGACTTAAGAGCTCTAAGATGTTGATTTGCATTATCAAGAAGACCTCTGAGTAAAATATGAGATTCTTTATTAATTGGCTGAATTTCAAAAAGTGATTTCATATGGGCTTGAATTATGACCCGTTTGTTTTCATACCTCTTGCATAAAATATCCCAAGCAACATAATAATTAGACTCAATAACCTCCAATGAGAGAAGAAGTTTGGCAGCATCGCCTTTCAAACATGATTTAAGATACCAGAATTATTCAATATTGCTTAGTGATGCACTATTGTGTATCAAAGATTTATAAGTATCTGAAAATTGTAGCCAAAGCTCATAGGAGCCATAAAATTCTGGTAGTTTAATTTTGGGTAGGTTTGAATGGCATTGCAATGATGCGTTTTGGAAATTTTGCGGAATCGACTCTGCGATCTGGGATTCCTGATATGTTTGATGAATATCTCTGAGGTGTTTATCAATGATAGTTTTAGCCAAACCTGAAGATTCAAAAAATTCATCCTCAAAGTCAATCCTAAATTGTGAGTGATCCTTAGAATCAAATAATTCCAGATCACCCTGAACTGATACAAATTCAGGCCATAATGATTGTAGCCGTTCTAACCTGACCTGTAATTGGCCAATTTGATTTGGATTAGAAAATGTATTTACAAAATTTGTAAATCTTGAAAGAGCAACAAAAATTCTATTTCGTGCTAAAGAGAGAACTCTAATTTTAACGTTTAAGACCTCTGATGAGGATGATTGTGTTTCAGGCATTTTGTTGAAAATAAATTAATTCAACGTTAATTAAAAGAAAAAAAAAATTAATAAAATTGTTTAAATGCGAAAATAAAAACCAATTAATTATGCTTCTGTGTGAAAAAAAATAATTAGTGTAAATAAACTAAAGATTGTAACACTATCCAACAACAAGTACTACTCAAAATAATGTGCTACTCGAACTTTTATGATATATGACGTCGATGAACCTTTTCCCGCTCTTGACCTATATATCCTAAAGTTAAATAAGATAATGTAAATAAAAAATAAAAATGATTAACGACTTAAACTCGGAAACTGGGCCGAAGAATCGTCAAGTAGTCCTGTAGCGAAGTGAAGTACCTAATGTTGTTAAATTAGTCTGCCTCTGGAGCGGCTAAAAACCCGGAGATTCACTGCGTCGTCGAAAGCGTGTCTCAATGCCTGCCAATTGGTACCCCAGAGAAGATCGAAATGCTTGAAACCAAAATCAAAAAATCACCTTCTTTCGCTTGGGAAAAAGGACGAATTTTCTGGATTCGGATGCTGCTTGTTTCCTTGCGTTCACAATTTTGCATGAAACTTGGCGATGTGTGTTGCGATATATAAAAAATTTACCTTGTCGACTGCTTCGTATGATGTACCTGTGACTTCTGCCTAATATAGGTATGTATACCTATCTGCTGTCCACCAATCTGTCTATCCACCAATCTGCCAATCCGGCTCGAAGGACCATGTTTTGTGTATGGGCTTTTCCACACACGGTATTCTGGGTTGTGATTTTTTTTTCTTCAATATAACACCAATTTTTCGGTAAATAAGTGTAATTAGAAGAATTAAATAAAGCACTGCACTAACCGTACAATTCTGTTAATTGTTGTATAAAATACACAAAAAAAATTTTACAAAGTAAAATTCTGATTCTAACCGAATCTTGTGTTATGAACTGTTTAATGACCTGTTGGCCTGAAGTTAAAAGTGTGAATGTATAAAATGCTTACATAATGAAACGTTGCATTTTTGATTATAGGAGGATCTTTGTACTATTTGTCGGCTTTAGTAAGGAAATTGAATAAGCGCTTTTAAGAAATTAAAATCTAATAACTCTGTTTATAAAGCTAAGACTGTTTATAAAACTTAATATGCCGCCTGTAATAAAATATTAAATTTATATCATGTGGCTGGCGCGGCGACTAAATAAATTATAGTCTAAACAAAATGTATTGTATATTATTATATAAAAAAATCCGTTAGTTAACGTAGAGTACGTTACAAGACAACAGAAATCAAGTGATGGCTGATGTGAAGAAAGCACCATACGTTGTGATAAAAATTATAAGAAAACTTGAAAAAGCTGATGTGCAATAAATATTATTATTCAGGCCATTAGAAGGAGTTAAAAGGTCGGCTGACAGGCTACCTGCGCGCTATGGGCCTGCAGGCGAGCTTTCGGCAATACCTGGGGTCTGTCTCCTAAGATCTTCCAGTGGAACTACTCGCGCATTGTAAGACCTCGACGCCGTCACGACAAAAAGGCGTAAGTGCCAAAAAATCAAAATTGAGATTTTAATTGAAACGAATTCCTCTTTAAACGACTCAGCTTTTGGTGTATTGAACGCAAGCGATAAAAAATTATATTCGCTCTAATTTGACCCTAAAGATTTGTAAGCGCCACTTTATGCCGATTTTCCATTAGTGATCGTTTAACTCCCACGGTGAAAGGTGCTCTTACGCCCGGTGCAAATTTTATACCATGGTAAGTATAAATAATTAGTATTTATGGGTTATTTTGACTGGATTTAACTTTATAAGGTGAATTGTCATATTGAAATGAACATTTGTTTTTAGTATAGGTAAAAAAGCCCTTAATTGTGTTTTTGGCGGTTACGCCTTTTGAAACAACAATTTTTAAAAGGCTTAACCGCCATTCTCCCATAAGCAAGTAACACAAAGTTTAGATTAGTCTATCTACTACAAAAGTTAAACTTCCGTTGTAAATTATTGCTTATTTTAATTAATGCAATATTAATTTTAATAATTACATAATGCACGCTAATGTTGTGCAAAAAATAGGTACATAATTTAACTTTAAAATTAAGTGAAGATGTGTCGCTTACGCCTTAAGAAACCAAAATGTAAAATCATTAAATTTAGTAATACAAAATTAATAATAGTACTATTATGTATAATAATTATTATTAGTTATAATTAAAAGTATTAAAAAAATATACTTAATTTAAATAATAAACTGTTATGATTGTTTTAAAAACAAAGTAGCTATAAAAAATAAATAATTTTTATTTAGTTACACTTGTGTCATAAAAGATTTTTTAAAAGAGTTTTATACAGTATAGTTTTTTGTGTTATTTAACAAAAAAAAAATAATAATAATAATAACCCTCCTATGTTATAATAAGAAGTTTTTTTTCAGATGTCTCAAAGTCGAAAAATGGTTAAAATGGCGCAAGAACAAGTAGTAATTGCACCAGAATCACCAAATAAGGCTTTAGATGATACAAGAACCAATATTATCATATTTAATGAAGCTTTGCAACATGACATTCTCTTTGGGGAACAAGGAGAAGGTCCTGTAAATGTTGTTAACTATATCTTAGGTGACCAAGATATTTCTTTTACTTCGTTACAATGTATTTCCGATAAGACTGAAAAATGTGAGACTGATGTTTTACTTGAAACTGACGAAACTGTGACTAAAACTTGTAGTAGTGTAAGATCACGTTTAGTAGACTATTCGGACTCAAACGATGAAGATGCGTTGTATCCAGAGCAAGTTAGTGACAAAATACCGGAAGATGAAAATAATCAAGAAAAAAAAAGGATGCAGCAGGACCATCAACCGAAAACAACAGTCCTTGTGACTCTGACGTATTATCTTCTACTAGCATGTCTTTTTCTGATGACAGTAACCAATCTAGTGCCGAATCTACCTCTAGCAGCAATTATTTAATAGGAAGGAAGAAAAAAAGGCAGAAAGTAAGTGCCTTAGAAACAAAAGACTGCGAAATTCAGGTTTATCTCATTTAAATTATAAAAATGAAACAGTAAAGGCCAAGTCTATTTTACCAAATCCCTGTTTGAATAAAAAATGTGTAAACAACTGCAATGCTTTTACGGAGGAGGAGAGATTAGAACTTTTCTCGCTTTATTGGAGTATGAAGAGTTCCGTTGAAAAAAAAAGTTTTTTGAATGGATGATTGTGTTAATGTAGTACCAATAAAACGCAAGAGGACTAAAAAGGAATCGTCAAGGAGGGGCCTTACATACCAATATTATTTCATGAAGGAAGGGATGCAAGTTCGAGTTTGTCAACAGTTTGTAATTAACACTTTAAACATTACACAAAAAATAATTAGAAACTCCATTCAAGGAAAACTAAAACAAAATAGGGACCATAGAGGAAAACATACGCCCAAGCACAAAATGAATGAAGATCAAATAAATGAGTTCGACAATTTTATAAAAAGTCTGCCGAGAGTACCCTCACATTATTGCCACAGCATAAAGAAACCAGCAGTCGCACTTCAATAAAAATACATTGGCTTGAATAAGCGAGTTCGGTGCATGTGTACTAATGCAGGCGCGGCATATTTGCTTAGAGTAGGGATGCCGCTGACACTCGCTACAGTCCACGCGGCTTTTGCCTTGGCTAGAGCCGGACTTAAACATTTTTTTAGATATTATTATCTTGTAAAATAAAAATACCTACATAGTACAAATATTTATTTTTTAATATTATTAAAGTTCATACATTAACAAAATATTTAAACAAAAATAAACATAGCATTTCTACATCTAACAACGACGATATAGAAGAATACGTGCAGGAAGTTAATTAGGTATGTACCATAAATTTAAGAGACCATTCTTTGAGTAATTTTAATTAAAATCAGAAAAGTTTTTATAAAAAACGCTACGCTTTGTAAAAACGCTATCAAAATAGTCACTAAGTACGGCGCTGAACTAGGCGATACACCTATGAACACAGTTCGATAAACAGTGAGCTCGGCATCCGGAGAATATGGCTGCGGTATGGCTAAGGATGCTATTAGTTCGCTTACATTTTCGAGCGGAGTGCGACTGCTGGTTTCTTTATGCTGTGTTATTGCCGTGCCTCAAGTAATAGGTTGTATCTTTCAAGCGAAATTAGAAATGTACAAAATCTGTTTAGAATGTACGAATCGGTAGTAAAGAGTCATGGAAATAAACCGATTAAACTCTCAGCGTTTAGAAAAATTTTTAAAGATAAATATAATATTGGATTACACAGACCTAAAAAAGATAAGTGTCTGAAATGTGAAAAATACAAAAATATTCCAGATGTTGAAAAAACTGATTCCGTAAAAGATGACCACTTAAAACACACCAAAGAAAAAGATGAAGCAAAACGGATTTTTCTTGCAGAGCAAGAAAAATCTTCGAAGGACGGGTTTCTTGTCGTGTCGTTTGACCTACAAAAAGTTCTTTCTACACCACATGGCCCAAGTATGATTTTCGGTTTTTCAACGAAGTATGCCGTTTACAATTTTACAGTTTATGAAAGTAAATCAAAAGACGGAATATGTTACCTATGGGGCGAAAAGGACGTAAAGCGCGGTGTTAATGAGATTTGCACTAATTTATACACCTACTTACTTCAAGTTGATCGACGTGGTAAGTTTCAATCAGTGTCCTTATTTTGCGATAATTGCCCAGGGCAAAACAAAAACAAATTCATGCTAAATATGTTGTCATACTTTTTACAAAATTCACTGCATGTAACCGATATTTCAATAACTTATTTAGTAGCGGGGCGTACCTATATGCCAGTATAGATAGTGTTCACGCCGTTATTGAAAAATATACTGCATCCATGAACATTCAAGCACCCTCAGAATGGCCTACTGTCATTAGGCTAATTTATGCTAGAAAGCGGCCTAAGCCATATGAGGTAGTTCAAATAAATTTTTCTGACTTTTTGGATTGGAAAGCAGTAACTTCTTTAAAAAAGATTAAGGCAACAGTTGGTACCGAAATTAAAATAACAGATATAAAAAAAGCAAAGCTTTCCAAATTAGATTTAACTTGCATTGAGATTTCCACAAGTTATGATTTAGAATCACAATTTTATAAAGTTGAATGGAGTTGTCGAAAATTACCTTGCCGCGCGTATACAAATGAATTACCAATTAATAAATCAAAATATCAAAATCTGACAAATTTATGTAAAAAATTGTCTATTAAAAAGCATTATCATTCCGAATACTTTTCCCTTACTTGTAATAACAAAGTACCTGATATGCTACCTGAAACCGGTTTGGAAGATAATAGCAAAGATTAATAGCTTACTCAGATTTACATACTTTTTCTATTTCGCTTTTTTTTAAGTTTAGTTTCCAAAGAATGTTTTGTTTTTTTTTTTATAAAATATTTTTTTATAAAAAAATAAAAATTTTTTAATGTTTTGCTACTTTCTATTTATTATAGATATTTTACTTCCTTTTAGAAAGAATTTGATTTTATTTTTGTTTTATACATGTTTATGTTACTTATTTGTAATTTTTTTAAAATATTTTTAATAAAAACGATTATTTATTATTGTTTTTTATTTTTTTTTAATTTTTATCTAAGCGCCAAGAACTTTTCTTAATAAAATGGGCAAGGGCGTATCTACTGTCTAACTATTTTTTTTAATAAAACTCTTCATTTTAAACACCACTTTATCAGTTTGTAAACAATAAAACTTATCCAAGCATTTAGAACAAGCAGTATTAATTTTTCGGGTCTCCTGTAAAATTTGCTGGTTAACACTTACGCCTTTTTGTCGTGACGGCGTCGACCTCTTCTCACATACGGGGCTGTCGTTTAGTGGCCATGTACGGAGAAAGCGAAAATTCGTGCTCAACTGGACAGAGTCTTGCATGTCTCAGCATAACGGGTTCCATGCGGACGGCGACAACTAGAGCGCTTGAGACTCTGCTGAGCCTTCCGCCTCTGGACCTCGTTGTGCAATTCGAGGCAATGAGGACTGCGTACAAGCTATACGTCCTCGGCGAACTACGTGCTAGCGAGACCGGTCACGCAAAAATTTGGTCACAGGCCATACAGGAATGTCCTCTCCTTCTGATGGGCAGTGACTGCATGGCTCCAGTAACTGTGGACTGCGAGGGATTCGTGACGCACATAGCAGGTAGAGAGAAGTGGCAGCATCCCAACAGACCTGCATTGCTAAATAGGGGGATCATCTGCTACACAGATGGCTCCAGAATGAATAACAGAGCTGGATCAGGGTTTTGTGGTAGGATCCCACGTACCAGTAAGGCATAATCGCTGGGGGAGCACGCCACTGTCTTCCAGGCCGAAGTATTCGCTGTATTAAAATGCGGACAGAAAACCCTAAGCTGCGGACACCGCAATACAGTCGTATCAATATGCTCGGACAGCAGAGCTGCCATTAAGGCTATCACGGCCGCAAAGGTAATCTCCAAGCTTGTACTAGAGTCAAAGATAATTATACTAACGAATAGATAACCCACGTAAATGACAAGATGTGAACTGACAAGGAGACATCAATGCTTCCTTAAATAAGAATATTTTATGCGCTAACCGTGTAAGAATCGAAGCGACGTTGCCATTACTGATAACATTTTAAATTTTATCTGTTAGTGAATAATTATTCTCTCGCGCCGCGCCGCGCCGTATAAAGGCAGAACGAGGTATTCGCAAAAATTAAGTTTTGGGAAAATGGATGTTTTAATCAATTTTTAGTTTATTCTTAACATATTGATTTAACTTATTATTAAAAACTTGTGACTATGTTTTTTGCCTTATTTATACACTGAGATAGATACACTGAGATAAAATTGCTTGGGCCTTAATATATAGTGAGGTTTTGTCGCCTGCATTATTTGCCTCTGTAAAACTACATAAAATATTACACCAACCATATTATTGCATTGAAAAAATTTGTAAAAATCGCGAAAAATTGTTGAATCATCATTTTGGTTTTGTTCGCATTAAAATTAAAATTTCTCCATTATTATTTCAAACGCTAAAATTTAAAAAAAATGCACATGCCTAGAAAAATAAAACGATTCTAAATTTATAAAGACTTAATTTTTGGCATTTTTTGCATTGATTTGTCTTTATACCGCATCGTAGGATTATTATTGATAAGGCCTTAATCTTTAAAGTTGACATTTGAAGTTAATTAGGAACAAAGTGGAGGAATATGTTTTAATAGAAAATAATTCTCACAAATATTTTAAATAACAAAATCAAAGCAACATTACTAGTACCTATATTATTTTTATGAAAAAACTTAAAGTTGTGGTTTAAAGCTAATTAAACAGGACAAAATGCCGGGTTGAATTTTGGTGCATATTCTTATATAGGCCTTTAATCGAAAATACGAGAGCATGTGTTGCTTTTTTTGAGGAACGCCCTAAGACACCTAAATCTTCAAATCCTTCAATGAGATCGAGTTTTTTGTTGTATTTAATTAGTTTTTTTAATGCTTACCTCGTCAAAGGCTAACACAATTTTTTTTTCATTTTTGGTCATACCCTCACATTTTTTTTAAGATGATACTTTAAACCATTGTCAAAATCTGTTTTAAATAAATTTTCGCTCATCCATCTTCGTATTGTTGAAACGGAGGGTAAAATAAAACCTTTACGCCTCAAAAACATATATGCCGCAGGAGATTTATAAAAAATTGACACAGACACTTCTTTTTCCCTGTTGTTCCATTTTTTTTTAGACTGTCCATTTAATTGCATCAAAATAAATGTTTTTGGTACTACTGATAGAAATGTTAACAACGGCATTACTTTTGAAATTAAAGACTTATTATTTTTTTGTTTTAACTGTAAAAGTCGCATACGGAATTTATTTTTTTTGAATTTACTTCCGAGAATTTTTATTTGTTTTTTAACATTAATTTTCTTGGCCTCATTGTATGATTTGGAAGTTTAATTATTTCCTCTAGTTTTTTTGTATTATGATCGCCTTCGTTTAAATGTAATTTTTTCGTTACATTTTCGTTGGTTGTCGGACTGTCTGTAGGTAAAGCCCGTTTTTTCCCCGAATAGGTCCTTTCTGGTGATAGTACTTTTAAATGTTTATCTGTTGGGAAATATACGTAGGGTATTGCATTTATTTTTAAATAACGCCATTTTTCTGTCCGAAAAGCGCTGTCCGCAAAATGTCTCTCACACAAGTGTTTATTTTTCAGGATTTCCAGATCCATACCAAGTAACGTTGCGCTTCCTGAAATCGGTAAATAATAAAAATACCGTTTGATGATTAATTTTTATTTCGGGTGTTGCATCGCCAAGAGGGACCTAGGAAAATATTGACTGTTCTTGTAGAGAGAAAAAATATTTAAGTTAATTAAAGAATAATAAAATCTTCTACCAACAAAATAACTTTCATTTTTTTAATTTTTTTTCTTGATTGTCTAAGATTGTCCAAAAATCTTGATGAGTTTTGTCACGCTGTACTTACAGGCACTGCTCAAAGTAAAAAGCCAAATGACTACTGTATTTACTACCAATGTATAAAATGACAAACTTATTTGACGGTCCACTAGTCAAGATAAAAAAATGTTGGTTGTTACCTGTAAATACATTGCAATAAAAAAAGATAATTTTTTATATAGATTTTTGGCTATAAAGCTTAATAAAGCTCACAGAATCGGCGTGAATTGATAGATATGTCAAAGGTATTTTGACTATCAAAGTAACAAGTGGTAGAGATTTAAGCTATTTAAATAAGTAAAAAATGTATGTGCGTGACGTGCTATTTTATTGCTGTGCTATTTTATAGGCTGTAGATTTTAGTACTCTTTAATAAATTTTAATACTTTTTTCTCTAAGTTAAAGAGGAAAGCCAATCCCTATAAAAAATAACATGGGATTTCCTGTGTCCCACTTAGCAATGGCAACACTAAGTATACAAAAGTGCATGAGCACAAAAAAACGATGGCGCGCAAAAGAGAAATTCTATCAAAAATATTTATATCAACGATCCCATCCTCAAACTTCCCCAAAATCGGTATCATATAATACCTATTTAAAAAGAGATACAATACCTATTTAAAAAGAAGTTGGTCAAGATTAGAAGTTCACTTTATTGACTTTTACAGATGAGGCAGTAAAATGATAAAGTAAGTTTACTACATGAGCTTTAGCGAAGGCAGAAATTTTAAAACGCCTATTTTACTCTAATAAATAACTATTATTATTTGTTATGGTACTATTTTTAAGGTTTTATCTCAAAGTAATTATTGTTTTGGAATTTGACTATTTAAACCGGTATTATATATTTTTATTCTTTAAATTTAATTTTCAGTATCCAAAAATTAACTTTGTACATCACCTCATAGTTTTACCACCTTATACATTTTTCATTTACCTAAAAGTCTGAAAATTATAGTTTTTGGTTAACTGTAATTTTCATTGCCGAATAGTTCCCAATTAAAACTTGAGATAGATATAGATTGTAGGTGATGTTCATTTCACAGGTATTCAGCTGTAACTTTGCGTAAAATACACGTATTTATACCTGGCTCTTCTAGGATCCACAGTTAAAGACCCATGAAACGAACTTTAGGTACAAGGTGTTCCATTTGAGAGGAAAAACGGCATATTTTTTACTTTTTTCCGTATATTTACAAAATTGAATATAGCCAATCGACGTATTTTAACTCGGAGAATCTGAAAATCGTAATAAGAAAACAATGTCGTCAGTCTTTTTTGTTTTTAATGGAATTGTTTTCTTATTACGATTTTCAAATTCTCCGAGTTAAAATACGTCGATTGGTTATTTTCGATTTTTTTAAAATATACCGGGAAAGTCAAATAATATGCCGTTTTTCCTCTTAAATTGAACACCCTGTACTTACTTACTAAGGCACTGTTAAGGTTAAGTATGTTTATAGAACTCTAGGACTTATTGTGTTGCTCAGCCGAGTCGCAGCCGTCAAATTAAATTTTGCAACACAGCCAAGCGATCGGCCAGATTTCAACGCGTAATTTCACCGATGGATCCTCGCTCGAAAAGCGGGGATCCTTTTAGGTGGTCAAAAAATTTACACGGGATGGATTTTCTATAGTTTACTATTATTTTCTTTGCTAGAGTGCATAGTCCTGAAAAAACTGGTGCAGGTTGGCTGCAGGTTGCCATGCAGGTAATGAGAAAGCGGACTCTCTTGCCAGACTGGGATCCGCGAATGTGCCGATGGGGCCGGAACTCATAGTTGGTATCGCCAAATGCGTTGCGGTCACGTAAATGAAGGGTCTGCTGGACAAGTGGACCCACCGAAGATGGACTGAGTCTCCTGGTATGAGACAGGCCAAAACGCACATAAGTGGGCCCTCTGCCTGTCTCACCAAAAATCTACTACGCCTAAAAAGACGCGAACGTCGGCTACTGACAGTTCTTTTAACCGGTCACTGGCACTTAAGAAGCCATCTCCATATTATCGGCATTGCGAACATCCCGGAATGCCGATGGCGCTGTGAGGAGGAAGAAAAAATCAGAAAAAATACTTGGGTAACACTTTCAGTGTACCGAGTGACTTTAAAACCTTCAGACCAGAGAGCCTTATCGGTTTCTCTAAGGCCGTTGGGCTCTGGTAACCCCCGGTGGGGCATGACGGGTCCATCAGGAGACCTATATGCATAACTGCCTCGGCAGCCCACTGTTTCGACAATTCAATTTAATTCAAGGTCGGATGACGTGAAACCAAAAAAACTTTTTAAGAAATCTAAATAACCTTTAGTCTAATTTTCCTAAATAGTTCATTAGAAAACTGGAAAATTTGGTATATTCAAACTTTGACCCTAAACAAATAAAACTTCTATCGAAATTTGAATAAATCCTCTAATTAATTAAAATTAACGACTAATAATGTATCAATAAATGCACGTCTCAAAAGGTAAACGGACCTAAAATCTAATGAGTCACTACAAAGAATAACCGACTAGTTTCGTGCTAAGAATACATTAACCATTCGCATATTAATATTTACACTGTGACCCAAAAATGTAGCATTTCCTCCATTTACAGGCACAAATATTAGAAAAGGTCCAATCAGACAAAGTGATAGTTACGAAACCAGAAGAAGACCGGCGCAGGCGCACGATCATCGTTGAAAAGAAAAATGGCAGCTTCGGCTTCACCATCCAAAGCTACGGCATCCACTACAAAAAAGAGAAGGAGATAGAGATGATCACTTACGTGGATTACGTCGACTATGACGGCCCGGCATACAGGTAAGCAGCGAAAACATAAAACTCCATCCGTCTCCCTCACTCACGTTACATCAGGGCAGGCATGAGAGAGGGCGACGTCATTCTGTCCATCAACGGGACCGACATGGAAAAGGCCGATCACAAGACCCTCGTGAACTACATTAAAAACTGCGAGTCGCGCATGCGCATGGTGGTTTTGTTCGAGGATTGCGTGAGGAAGGTGAGTAGCATTCAAATTCCCGTCTCTTCGAACTGATTGTAACGGAAATTCAGGTGGAACTGCACATGCGCTACATCCAGCTGCAGAACCTGCTTGAGAGCAAGATGGACGAGCTGGAGAGGCTGTGCATCCGAGAGAGACAGCTGCTGGAAGGCAAGTGGAAGACCCATAGCTTACCGGCGAGGAAGAAGGCCAGTCAGAATAACACCAGTGGACCCCCTACCCCTCAAGGTAAGCTGCAATGGCTCTTCAGAAGCTAAGCTGATATGCGCTTTTTAAGGTTACTACACATTCTGCAGACCAACCGTTTCTACAGAAGATGTTGCCCAAAAGAAACAGCCTGCTCCGCTAATATTTGCTTATCAATATCTGGACAGCACTTACAGATACTTGCTGCACCCCTCAACGAGCTCCAGTGGGGAGTACTTACTCACTTTTGACCCACAGAGGTGCCTCAAAGGTTACTTATCCTTTAACAGTTTTTCTCATGAGTTGCTTTTAGTGAGTCACGATACAGCGACAGAAGGGATCAAAGTTTCATCATTAAAACCCCTCAATCTCAGAAGCCACCCACGAGATCTCAGTACTCAGAAAACAAAAGCAAAAAGGGGCATGGGCCTTGTCATAGCTACGGGGGGCACCTGTGCAACCCTTGCCTCACCGTTAATACCACTAATGGTAATTAAATTTTTCTCAAAAAAGTTTTATTATTATTTTATGGAGTTTTCAGGTGACAATACTAGCTTAGAAGCATACGACTTAGCTAGTCCTTGCTGTGATCCTCACTGCGTACCTGCCAGAAGGAGGAGCAGGAGTCAGAAGGACAACAGAAAGAGAGAGTCCAAGACTGAAGAAACTCAGACTGAGCCTCAACAAGTGAGAATTCACAAAAACCCTTGCCCTTTAATGCTTTATTTGCTTTTTAGGTTCCAAGATCTCGTCCACATTCCCAAGTAGGCCAGGCACCTCCAACGACTGCGGCAGGGTACATTTCCGTACCCAGAAGGTACTTTCATATGGGCGCTGGATTGGTCAGTCAGTGTAGCCTTCACTCGTGCACCTCCAGCGAAATGAGCAACGTAGTTCCCACCACCACCACCATGGGAGAAAGCAGCGCGAACAGCTACACAACGTCACTCAGCACTGACACTCTTTACTGGGAAGGCTCGACAGATGCGAGACAACTGAGCCAAAAAAGCAAACAGGAGCAGCGGTACTCACAGCAGCAGTACCCCCACGAGCCGATTTACGTGCAGTACAACCAAAACAAGCCGAAATCCTGGGATAACTTGACCACCAAAGCGTTTGGAGGCTACGGTTTCGGATATGGATACTTCGACGCCTCGGGGAACAAGTGCAAGCAAAACACCACCCCAAGGAACTCTCAGAAATCTCAGTACGTCAGGGTGCAAGACAAAAATGGCCCCCAGTACACCCCACACACTCAGAGAAGGTATTTCCAGCCCACCAAGTCCACTGAGAGCCTGCTCTCCATTCCGAAGTACTCGAATGAGAACCTAACGGATTCCAGTGCCAGTTGTGAGTGTTTGGAGGCGGTCAGCTCGCCAGTGCCCGATGGCAGTGAGTCCAGATTCTTTCAGAGTCCAAGGCCAAGCGTGATCAGTCCGACCGATCCTAATTTCGGGTATTACAGTGCTGCCAGGAGGACGTCCAGGCAGGAGGGCCAGCAGGGTAGTAAGAGCGCCGGGTCAGCAAGTAATTCTGAGGCTACGAGGCTGTAGAGGGGATGTTTGTGGAGCTGTGTTTGGTAAATTAAGTTTGCAGGGCAGTAAGGCAGTTTTTAGTGAAAGAAGTGGGTGTTTGGAGGCCGTAGGGGTAATGGAGCGCTACGAAAAGGTTGTTCAGCTGTAGCTCTTCTCAGTGTAGCTCTATACACCTTAACAATCAGAAGAAGAAGGTCAAAGTGACACGTGACAGCTGTCATAAGTATTGCCGGCACAGTATAGTGGGAAATTTCAAATTAAGACCGGGAACACCACATAGATCTTTCTCCTTGTGATTTTTTTTTAATGTGACACTCGAAAATGTTTATATATATTAATGAATTAAAATGAGAAAGATGGGGGATTTTGCACAGAGAAGAGGTGGAAGGATGGAGAGAGGTTTTTACCATAAGAACTTTTGTTATTCCTTATAGTAACTGTATGCCAAAGAATATTTTAAATATGCTCTGATAATGTAACATTTATTAATCATTATTTAATTAATTAGTGAATACGTGTTACTTAATCGAAATTATGTGGGGCACTTAATTGGGGAAAAACACGTTTTTTCGCACATTAATGGCTGTATATTTAATTTTCAGTGGAAATTCTCAATATGCAACGATATTAGGTAAATGAATGGATTTTATTACGCATGTGAAACCCAAAGACAATTTCCAAATAAATTTTGTTACGTTGTTTTAACGGTGTTTTATTGTTATAATTTATTTTTGAAATGTATAAAGAAACCAATAAATGTACAAAGTGGTACTATACTGTATATATTTTTAATCTAACAAAGTTTTGACTAAAAATTGTACAAATCAAACTGAGACGTGGCCGGATTTTAAGCTTCAATAAGAAGCCTGAGTTTTAGTTCTATTTTTGAACAAGGAATATCAAAAATAGAACAAATCATAAAAAATAATATTTAGCCGTAAATTGAAAAATAAAAAAAATTCTGAAAAATTGAAAATTCTTGGGTGAAAAACCAAAAAAAAAATTTGAAAAAATTATTTTTTTTTGTTTATGGATGTCACCCAAAAAGCTTCAAGAAAGTCTTATAAAACTTTCGAGAAATATATCAGGAAAAAGTAACACTCAATTTTCCCAAAAAAATCTTCCGCGA
This sequence comes from Anthonomus grandis grandis, assembly GCF_022605725.1. Taxonomy (NCBI): domain Eukaryota; kingdom Metazoa; phylum Arthropoda; class Insecta; order Coleoptera; family Curculionidae; genus Anthonomus; species Anthonomus grandis. The sequence continues at coordinate 8,785,245 of NC_065564.1, read as the reverse complement.
AATAACGTAGAGCGTACCCATGAGAAAATGTTCATAATGTTAGTTTTTATTTTTTTTCCAAAAAACAATTAAAAGAAGAAAAAAAAAGTTTAAACAAAAGTTGTTTGGAATATCAATGCGCATTAGATGCAATAGAAACATAATTTTTAAATTCATTAGTTTCTCAGAAAATTAAAAAAAACCTTTTAATAGTTTTCTTTCGTTATCTTAAAAACTATTAGGAATCTGAAACATTTTCTTTTACCATTGAATTCCCAATTATAAAAAGAACAAATCACTTGGAATACCATTTACCTGTAAATCAAAAAATAAAAGAGTTATGGAACATTTTTGAAAAATTAGAAACATTTTGGAGGATAAATTAGGAAGAAATTTTTTTTTGAAAAAATTAATTTTTTTAGTAAATTAATAATTCATTCAAAAGGCTTCAAAAAAGTATTTTAAAACCTTTTTGAAAAATGTATTTTCTAAAAAATTCTTCTGCGAAATATCTTAAGCGGTACCCATGGGAAAATGTTCATAATTTTGGTTTTTAATTTTTTTTGTAGAAAACAGTTGAAAGGAGAAAAAAATAGTAAAACAAAAGTTGTTTAGAATGTCAATGCACATTAGATGCAATATAAAAATCATTTTTAAATCTAATAGCTTTTCAGAAAATTGGGAAAAACCTCAAACAGTTTTTCCTCATTTTCTGGAAAACTATGGGGAGAATAGAAAAATTTTTTTAGCATTAAATTCCTATTCAAAATTAGAACAAGTTGTAAAGGATAACACTTAGGCGTAAATCAAAGAATAAAAAAGATATGTAAGCTTTTTGAAAAATTAGAAACATTTTAGATGAAAAATTGTATTTTTTTTAATTTAATTTTTTTTTGGTAAATCAATGAATCACTAAAAAAGCTTAAGAAAAGTCTTATAAAACTTTTTCGAAAAATGTACCAGAAAAAAGTTACACTCAAATTTTAACAAAAAACTCCTATTATCGTATGAAATATCGTAAGCGGTACCCATGGGAAAATGTTCAAAATTTAGGTTTTTATTTTTTTTCTAAAAAACAATTGGAAGGAGAAAAAAAAGTTAAAACAAAAGTTATTTGGAATGTCAATGCGCATTAGACGCAATAGAAAAATAATTTTTAAATTCATTAGTTTTTTAGAAAATTATAATAATAATAATAATAATCTTTATTTAGCAAAAATGCTACATGACATATCAAAATCAAATATAAAAATACAAAGCTTGTTTAGTTTAATTTACATCCATACATACACACACACACGCAATTCAACAATCGATGTTTGATGTTTTGATTTGGTTGCGCTTGGGTCGGGTTGCGGCCTTGTTGACTCAGCCAAAATAGTGCGGTCCCATGCTGTTTCCATAGCTGCACGTTTTACCCGGGTCACCAGGACAATGACGACATCCCGGCAACATAGAAACACACCACCGTAGTGCGTCAGACCATGACCTAGGTATGGATGCATACAAACTAAATATTTAAAATTAAAGACAATATTTCAGTATAATTAAGAATACAAAATAATCATTTACATATTACCCATCTACAGAAAATAAAACAAAAAATAAAATAAAAATCTGTCATAATCGGGAAAAATTACATTTTTGTGGTTATACTAACATTAATATTTTGTTAAGATGTATTCCCTTAGTAGCCTTTTGAAGAGGTTAACACTATTACAAACTTTTATATCATTTGGTAATTTATTAAACTCACTAAAGCCTTTGCAAAGAATAGAATTTAGCAATTGGTTGGTATTACATCTATTAACTAAAATAAAATCAATACAGTTTCTTGTGTTATAATTATGGACGTCTCGAAAAATTGATAATTTATCAGCTAAATATTTTGGCAAAAGACCTTGTTTTAATTTAAATATAAAAAAATTAACATTAAAAGCAATCCTTTGCTGAACAGATAACATATTTAAAACATTTAACATAATTTTAATAGGTGTGTATCGGTTGCATTTTAAAATCGTTCTCATGGCTCGATTTTGAATTTTCTCAATTTGGTTGATTTTATGAGGCAAATTATATTGTGACGACAGGCCACCTATTTGAGAGACCACCCTGTACGAGCTAGACATCCGAAGCGCGCGTGGGCTGGGAAACAACGACTCAGCATAGTGTGTTATTGTAATTGCATAGCTAATAAAATGTACTAATAATTAGTTGTCACGTAGACACCAGAATTATAACATCTAGGCAACTCAATATACCATCTGTTCATTAAAGCCCAACACAGTAGTATTAATTAAGCTACAACCCCCAAAGAAAGTACTGGTGTCACAACTGATGGAGGCGCCGCGTAATCCTATCGTACAGAGTAACTTTCGCGAAAACTGATCTACATCTACAGTTAAAGTACTAGTTTGCGTGGTTGATCACTCGTAACGTAACGTCGGTCGTAGAAAGTGTAGAGTACGTGTTAATGGTTAGAAAGTGTAGTGCGAGAGTAGTGAATGTTCTTGAGAAGTCACGCTAGAGCCAATAGACGCCGCTCATCACTTCTACCAGTTAGAAGCAATCAAACATGCCTAACAACCAAGATAATGACGAAGTAGGAGAAAATCCCAGAGGCCAAGACCGAAACGCAAGGGAAGTTTATACTTCTACTATTCGCAGGAAAAGAGGGTGAGAACGTGGCATCATTTATAAAAAATTTAAATAGAGCCGCAAGAGCAAACCGTTGGTCTAAGGAGACTAAACTTCTCCAACTACTATGCTATTTGGAAGGTGCAGCTCTAGAATGCTTTGAAACGATAGAGGAAGATATAGAGACGTACGACGAAGCAATAGAGTCTTTAAGAGCCAACTTTACAAAAACAAAAGACCAAGAGCAGGTGTATGTTCGGCTATTAACTAGAAAGCAGCAGGATCTCGATGAACTGTGGTCCTATTATCATGAGATGTTGAAATTGTGCCATGATGTAGATCCAGATATGGAAGAACGAGAGCAAGTTGGTTTCATCATAAGAGGTCTGCAACCGAAAATTCTACAGAAAGTAAATTTAATGGACAACCCGACAGTAGAGGCTCTTCGAAGGAACTTGCAGAAAGTAGAAACTACCGAGTTTTTGGCGGGAGAGTCGTACCCTGATGGAGCCATGCCGAGTACTAGCAGAGGACCTTACCCTGAAACAGCCAGAGGAAACCATCACCAAATGAATGATCTGGTGCAGAGAATCCAACAACTGGAAAGACAATCAGGTAGGCAACAGTCAAATTTTAATAACCCACGTTATTTTAATCATAATTCAAGAAATAACGGATTTAACAATCCTAGCATTAAAAGAGAGGTACGAACGCCAGAAGGAAAAATAAGGTGTTATAGCTGTGGAAAAATTGGCCACTATGCAAAAAACTGCTTTGCAAAAAACGGCAATACCCGTCGATAAGCGACGGTCAATCTACAAAACAAATTCAATCAAATTTAATGCTGAATTGTTATTTCTGTAAATTAGATAGCCATAAGAAAAATAATTGTAGGTTTAAGAAAAGGCAGTTAAAATCATGTACTTATACTGTATCTGACATAACGACATTTATAGAGCCAGTAATTATTAACGGACGTATAGGTCAAAATAATGTAAAATTTATTATAGATACCGGGTCAGGAATAAGTTTAATTGATTACTCTTGGGTTAGACACTGTAAAATAGAAAAGGTAGGAAGCGTGATAATTAAATCAGCTAGTGGACATTTATTGTGGGTTTTAGGTAGGATTAAGTTGAATTTTGCTTTAAATGGTGTAGAGTTGTCATTTGACTTCATCGTTGTTAAAAATTTTGGAGAAAAAATTATTTTAGGAAATGATTTTAATGACAAATTTAGAGCTGATATTAATTTTCTTCTAAAATCCATAAAACTGCAAGTAGGAAAAGACTCGCGTATTATTAAATTCGGTAAATTAGATTACGAAACTCCATCGCAAGATAGTGTTGTACGCAGTCTCTGTTTTGTTAAAATACCTCCTAAAAGTTCAGTAAAAGTTTCAGTGCATTTCAATAGAGCGTTAGCAAGAAACTATTTTTTTTTTCACCGTCCACTAACTATTTTTTTAATCGAGCTTGTAAAATTATCAATTTTGACGAAAAGAAGACGTTAATTTGCATAACAAACACCTCTAATGTAACTGTAGACATTTATAAAAATACCGTGTTGGGCGAATTAAATAAGGAATTCTCGCGCGTAGGCGCGAATGATTTTAGTGAGTATCATAAGGATACACTTTTCGGGAGTTACCCTGTATTTTTACAGGAAGACAATGTAGTATGTGATGTTTCAAATTTCAAATTTCAAATTTCAAATTCAAATATATTACTTAAAATTGTACAGTATTGTTACAAAGTTAGTGTTTGTGCCCTAAGTCACAAGTGACTTGTCGGGACACAGTATTTCAGAATACAATAATAATTTAATAATAAATTTGAGAGCTTGTTATAAAAACCAAATTAAATTAACTTAGATTAAATTTGTAAAAGTAATATTTAAATTAATTCATTCTTTTATTCTATCATTAAATAATATTTGCAAATATACCTGTAATTATAACATTTTTTTACATTAGAAAAGGTAGCTTTAATAAAATATTTTCATAGTTACACCTGATCCATTCGGTTATGCGTATATTAAATAGTTTTTTTCTTATAGCCTTAAAAGCGTGTGGTATGAAATTAAAGATTCTTGGCCCCACATAAGATATATGACGTTGACAAATTGTAAAATCTACTTTAGTCAAATAAACATGTTCTCTCGTGACAGATCTAGTAATATTAAGGCGTTGGGGTAGAATCTTATAAATGTTTTTATTCTTCATAAAGTTAAGGGTGCTCTTCAGGTAAAGTTCTCTTACAGTAAGAGCACCACTTTCCAAAAACAAATTAACTGTTGGGTATCTTTTTGGTTTTTTATTTATTATTTTTAGTATATATTTTTGAGTGATAACCAGGTTTGTTAACATTGTGCTACACGCACTACCCCAAATTCTTATACCATAATTTAGAATGGATTCAACCAGAGCCCGATAGACCATCTCCAATAACTCACGAGGCATAAATTCGCGTAGTTGATATAACTTATAAATTGTTTTCCTTATCTTTTTAGTTATGTAATCAATGTGCATATTGTATCTTAAATTTCTATCAATATAGACGCCGAGGTATTTTGTGTACGAAACTGAAGAAATCCTAGAGTCGCAAGTACAATTTTCCATCTGATTTGCAAAACAAGGATAAGTATGTATAGTTAGTTCCACAGGTTCTTCTTGTTGATTAGTGTTATAAATCGAGAAATTTATAAAGTGGGTTTTATTACTATTTAGAGTTAGAAGATGCTGATCCGTCCAAAGTTTAATTAATGTGATATATTTTTCAGCTAGCTTTTGCACTTCTGACCATGATTTTGCTTTTACTAGAATTACTGTATCATCAGCGTAACAAATAATAGAACAATTTATTTCAGGTAAAATTCTTGTAAGGTTGTTTATATAGATCAAAAATAAGAGTGGCCCCAGGACTGTACCCTGTGGCACACCACATTTAACTGTACCCATCTCTCCAACAAGATTATTAATTTTTACTTGTTGTGTTCGATCACTAAGATATGATTCAAAGAGTGCTAACTCAGTACCTCTTAAACCTACGTCACCCAGTATTTGCAAGAGAATGTGATGTGCCACAGTGTCAAAGGCTCTTGCGAGATCAATAAAAATGCCTAAGGTCTTATAACCCTCATTAAAACCATTCAATATTCGCTCTGTTAATTGTTGAATTGCATCTTCAGTACTCATTTTACTTCGAAAGCCAAATTGAGAATCTGATAATAATTTATTATTTTCTAAATGTTTTTCCAATTTAATTTTAATGCACTTTTCAAGTAATTTATTCAGGGTACTCGTTATTGCAATAGGCCGATAGTTTTCAATGCACTGGCTGTCACCAGACTTAAATATGGGAGTTATTATGGAGTTTTTCAGAATATTTGGGTAAATGCCTGTTTTTAGTACTAGATTTATCATGTGTAGTAAGGGCTTCATTAACGCTATATGATTGTCTTTAATTATCAATGCAGAAATACCATCGTTTGTACATGAAACCTTGCTTTTAAGAGAATTTATTTCCATTATCAATTCATTTACCGTGATTTCCGAGAAACTCGCTGGATTACAAGGAGTAGGCTTACTAAACACATATTTATTTTTAGGTATTTTTTCACTAAGGTTTTTCCCGATATTACAGTAATAGTTCAGAAATTTTCGAGATATTTTGTCCTTTTCAGTTACTTCATTACCATTTTCAATTATAGAGTTTATAATTACATTTTTATTTACGGTTTCGTTGGTTACTTCCCTGATGGTTTCCCATATTCTTTTTGTATCGTTTATGTTTGTATTTAATTTGTTTTTAAAAAATAAATACTTAGCTCTTTTAATTAATTTAGTGAGGACATTTCTGTAGAGTCTGTAAGTTTTTTGTGTTTGAAAATTTAAAGGATGTTTCAGGGTCAGCCTCCTTAGTTTATCGCGATTTTTAATGGAATTAATGATCCCAGAGGTAATCCATCCTTTTTTTTTACGAGTGTATTTTATAGTTTTAAAGGTGGTACAATTTTCAATTATAGTTCTCATGGTTTTAGCAAAATTATTCATGCAAATATTTGGGTCATTATATTGCAATATATCGCCCCAATCAAAATTTATCAGACTGTCTGCTATTTTTTGAAAGTTAACAATTTTTTTAGTATTAATTTGTACCTTTTCCGGGTTATTACTTTTGTTTAAAAACTGCATGCTCAATAGTGTTGGGAAATGGTCCGTCAAACCACTCATTATAATATAAGAACTGACAATTATATCGTTGATGGTAGTTTTTAGAAAGATGTGGTCTATGCAGGTTTTTGCATTTCCTGCTATCCGAGTAAAACCATTTATTTGACTAATGTATCCCATGTGATTTAGATAGTTGAGATATTCTGTAGAGCATTGAGTGACTTTATTCTCTATAATATCAATATTTATATCTCCACAAAAAACCTCGACTGGACATCTCCGAAAGTTTATTTCGAATAAAAGCCTTACATTATTGATAAATTCTGTTTTGTTTAAACTAGGAGAGTTATATAATGCGATTAGCCCTATTTTTACATTATTTTTAATCAAAGTTACTCTTAAAAATTTAGAGAAATTTACAGTTATAATTTCGGATTTAGGTAATAGCGAGGTTCTAACATATACTATGGTGCCATCATTTTTGTTTATTTGACTTTCATTATAAAAAACTTCAAACTGATCCAATCGAAAATCATTTAAATTATTTATCTTATGTGTCTCTGAGAGCACTATAATATCAAATTTTTTATCAGTTGACTCAAGGTATGCCACCAGATCATCATAATGAGCATTAATGCTTGAGATGTTAAAATGTATTAAATTAAGGCAGTTAGAATTAGTTGGGGTATTTATATCCCCAATATGATTGCAGGTCTTAGTTTCAATAACTTGATAGTCATCAAGAAGATCATTATGATCCAGGTTATTTAGAGAATTATTCATATAAATCTCATTCATTTTTAAATTCATATAAAACAACCAATTAAATCACTTATAATTATTATCGAACAAATATCTAAACTTACATGGTATTTACAATATTTTGAATTTGATCCACAGCTTGAATTTTTATTATATTAGAGGTTTCGGACTTTCGCGCAAACACTTTTCCACTCTTACACCACACAAAACTAAAACCTTTATTTTTCAGTTTTTTTGCTTCCAGAAAGAGATTTCGAACATCCTTTGAAAGGTCTTCGTTAATGAAAATGATATGGGGTTCCCCGGCAATTTTACAATCCGTAGTTTTTAAAGAGCGTATTGTTTTTCTTTTTTCTATTATCTCATTCCTTTGGTGTACATTCTGTAGCACAACTTTAATAATACTGTGTGGCCCTTTATGTGGCAAGGTCTCAGTTCTATATTCATCCGGTTTCAGAGGTACGTTCAATTTCTCAAAAACTTTCATGAGATTATCCTTTGCCTCTCCATCATTGGGAAGTCCCATAACTATAACATTTTTGCTTCGTTCGTGCACCTCTTCTTTCTTAAGATGATCCTGTAGATGATCCAGATTCTTTTCTATTTTTTCCACTTTATATTTTAGAGTTTTATTTTCCTCTTTTAGTGCCTTATTTTCCGTTGTAATTTGCTCAACTTTCTTGTTTAAATCTTCTAGATATTTCCATTTATAATTAAGGGACTCTTCAAGTTCTTCGAATTTTCTGGCAAAAAAACTCAAAACATCCTTTATAGAGGGATTTGCTAATGTCATTATTTGCTTAATATTAGCTGCTGTATTATGCTCTGGTTCATCGTTCTCGGAGCTTTTATCGGATGGATCTTCGTTGCACTTGTTACAAATCCATTTTTCATCTGTTGCTTTAGTTTCATAGGCACCGAACTCCTCAGTACTCAATCCACTGCAGCTTTTATGATAATATTTCCTACATTCTCCATTACAACGGATGCTGTAATGCGTTTTTGCTATGCTTTTAGCGCAATGAGGACAAATAATTGTTTTCCCGGTCTTATTTTTGGGTCCCATAACGTTATGTTATACGAAAACACCTTACCGGCAGACGGAATGCTAGGTCTCTCTAAGCATAAGGAAGTGCAATTTATTGGTATGTAAACTGATAACTTTTTTTTTCACAACACTCATATACGATTAAATCTTAATTAATCCCTTAACTTAACCCCTAATGTTAATTTATGTAACATAAAAAATTCTGTTGTTCTATTAGAAAGTAGTAAAAATAACTCATTAAAAGCCATAACGTTGCTTATAGATTTAAATAAAAATTTAGAAGAGAATAATTACAGAGAACTACTAATTTTGTTAGAAGAATTACCCGTGAGGTCATTGAACTCGATAAATGTTAAACAATTACAGCAGGAAGATTCGTTGCTAAATCAAATAAGGTGTGCACTTGAAAATCCTGACGCCGCAGAAAGCAAAATACGTAAAATGGCACGAAGTTATTTACTACAAGAGGATTTGCTGTATAAAAAAGAATTTAATTGCAAAACCGGCTCCACCAAACTTTTAGTGATACCTGAGAAAATGAAACTTGATATTTTAATATCGTGTCACGATGATTGTTTGAGCGGTGCACATTTAGGTTTTGCGAAAACATTTGGTAAAATAAAAAGTCGCTATTTTTGGCCTGGAATGTATAAGGAGGTTGAAAAGTATGTAAAATCATGTCTTCAATGTCAACATCATAAAAGTCCTCCTAAAGCGGCTCAAGGGTTAATGCAACCTATAAAAGTAGGATTACCATTCTCTAAAATAGGTATTGACATCTTGGGACCGTTTCCAAAAAGTAATTTGGGCAATACGGTTATTATAACTGCAATTTGTTACGCAACAAAATGGGCTATAGCAAAACCAATGCAAAATAATACAGCAAATTTTATGTTAGACAACATCATCTGTCAGCATGGATGCCCGTATCAAATTATAACAGATCGAGGAAAATGTTTTACATCCCAATTAGTAACCGAACTGCTACGAGGAATAGGCAGTTATCCCTCCACAACCACGGCCTACCACCCACGTACCAATGGGTTATGCGAACACTACAATGGTACGTTAGCGAACATGCTTGCAATGTACCGTCAAATGGGGTTAAGTGAATCAAAATAAGTGTTTTTTTTCGTTTTTCTGCCAAAGTGTTAAATTAAAAAATATGTAAAAAATATTGTAGATTCTGGTAAACGTCTTAAAAGATTTTGTTAAAACTTGTAAGCATTTAAGCATGGGAAGTCCTCCATTTTTTTTGATAAAGTCTGATTCACTTTACCCTCCGGTTTGGGGTAAAGTGAATCATGTATTAGAAGTGCTGTAAAATTCACTTTAAACATAATGTGGGTAAAATGAATCAACAAAAAATAAAAAAAGAAGATTTAAACGGAAAAAAACACTTTAAAAAAAACAAGTTCTTTATTCTAAAGGTAACAAAAGTAAGATTAAGTAACAAAGTCTTATTCTATAACACATTCTATCACAGAATATTAAGGCTTTATAAAAACAACAAACTTAGGAACTTTTCTTTAAACAAAAATGGCACTCTTGGTAAAAAAAACTTAAGTCTACATACAAAACATAGGAAAATTAACAAAAAAGAAATTACTCCAACTTTTTAAATTCGTCGTTGTCTAAGTTAAAAACAAATTTACCCCTCTTGAAAGACTTTTGACGCAGTTTTCTAATAATTAGGTCTTGGCTTATTAGGCAAAGGTCCTGTATTTCTGGATAAACAAAATACCCCTTTTCCGAGTTTCCCTTTTTTCTCATGGCATTTATAGTAAATTCTTTTTTTTTTGAACAATTCTCGATTTTGCCAACAAACAATCGATCTCGTTTCTCGGTTGGAAACTTTGCAATAATAAACTCCCCAATCCTTGGCTCCATGGATAAGTCTGTGTCGATCATGTAAGTATCATCATTCGATGTCGACGGATTTGGATCAAACTCGTCAAAGTTTTCAACAATATTTTCGAAATCACTTAGGGAAAATTCTTTATCTAACTCTCGATCTAACTCATCATCCGATATTTCCAGGGCTCTTCTTTCGTTTTTTTCATGTTTTTTTTAGATGATTTTTTTGTGGGTGTTTTATCTATTATCGTTGATAATAAACTTTGACTTGACACACTTTTGCCAGCCTCGATAATAATTTTTTTTCCTCTCTTTGTTGATTGATTCGGGGTAGTTTTTAAATTTTTTAGGTGACTGATTATTGTGTTACTCCAGGCCTGATCATTATTCTCACCATTTTCATCGATGTGTAAATTTCGTGGAATTTTATTTAAAACTTTGTTGGGATCGAGCGGAAAAATTCCACATGCCTTAAAACCAGCAATGGAATTTTCTTTCGACTTTATGCCAACCTTTTCCACACTCTGTCTCAGCAGCCTTGGAAACTCCGTTTTAGGAATGACTCCACGGTGTTTTAGTTTCCATTGTTCCAAGGTGGATCTCCATGCAGCTTTTAAAGGCCTAAAATACGCGACATCGAGCGGTTGAAGCAAATGAGTTGAATTGGGAGGGAGTAAGACAAAATCAATTTCATTATTCTCACATTGCTGTACGACATTAGTGGTAATGTGGCAATTTAAGTTATCGCCTTTTAAAACTTTACGCTCAGCAAGCTTTCGAAAATAAGGCATGACAATTGTCTTAAACCAGTCCTCAAATATATCAGAGTCAAACCATCCACTCATGCTTCTGTTATATCTTGCTCCTTCAATTCCTTCCTCTGTCCAACCATCATAGGAATGTTTTGCCTTGTATACCGTATATGGAGGCAGTAATGTTCCATCAGCGGCTATTGCAAACATCACAGTTGTGCTGGTCTTTGAGGAGTCTATTAACCTATGGGCATGCTTTGCACCTCTTTTTGTAATTACTTTAGCCGACCCGGGATCATCCACAAAATTGGTCTCGTCGTTATTGATAATATTTTGAGCAGGGACGTCTTTCAACGTGACCTGCAAGTTTTCAAAATATTTTTGAATAACCTCGCGGGTTAATGCACCTCTAACGCGTTTTGTATTTTCAGCCAACTTAACGGTAAGGTCTTTATTTCTGCTCATAAAACTTTTGAACCAGTCCATCCCTGGCATATTTTCTTTAAATCTGAAATCCCTTACTCCTAGTCTATTTAGATATTGTTGCACAATTGCTCTAACATCTGTACTTTTTAATGGGAATCCCCAGTCGGCGCAAATTTTGATTGTCTCCTTTAGTCTTAGCTCTTGCTCACCACTTAGTACAGGCTGTCGACCATATTTTAAAGAATGTTTGCCATGATATCTTCTTTGAATGGTACTGAAAGGTACACCAAATCTTTCAGATGCTTGTCTCATGGACATATCACCTCGTCTAACCGCTGCCACTGCTCGACGAACATATTCTTGGTCGTAGTTACATTTTCCCTGCGGCCCCAATTTTTTTTTGTAAATTCTCGGCATGCTAAAAAGACCAAAACTAATAAAAAAATATTTCTTATATAAAAAATTATTTAAAAAAAAAGTTCTAAAAAATTTAATCATAAATTTACAGCGACACTTAAATGATTCATTTTACCCATTAAAGTTACCATCTTAGAAAAAAAAAATGCTAAAATTCAACAAAAAAAAAATTTACCAAAAATTAAGCACAAATTTGTTTATTAATGTCTAATAAACACATTAATTACATTCAAGTAAATAAATATTAATATTGATCACTTCCGCAACCAATCGTTTCCAAAGTTTTGTAAAATACAAAAAAATCGTTTAACCGGAACATGTCGTTATGGTACTCACGTGTATTTTTTTGAGCAGCGAAACCCTACCACATACAAAGACATACTAACCATAGATAATATATTAATAACTAGAATTGATACTAACGAGGTCATCTCGATGCAATAATGTCACTATATGGGGCAGGTCTGCGACGGGATCGACTTTTTTGCGGAAATACCCGATTAATTCATTTTACCCACTATGATTCACTTAACCCCGTTTGACGGTATGTGAGTACGAACCAAAAAGACTGGGACACATATGTAAATTTGGTAACTTTTGCGTATAACACCGCTCCTCAGGAAACAACGAAATGCTCGCCATTTCTTTTAGTTTATGGAAGAGAAGCGAGGTTGCCAATTGACGTTGCATTAGGAGTCGAAAATAGTAGGGATGAGGATGTTCAAGAGTTATTACGAAGAATTCAGAGTACGAGGGAGGAAACCCTTAGGCGAATAGCAACAGAACAACAAAGACAAAAAGAAAGATTTGATAAAGGCAAAAGACAAGTTGTTTATCAAAAAGGGGATATGGTTATGGTATATACCCCAATAAGAAAAAAGGGCAAATCTGAAAAATTATTACATCGGTGGTTTGGACCCTACGAAGTGATAAACAAAATAAGTGACGTCAATTATCAGATTAAAATTAAAAAGAATAATAAAAATGTACAAGATACCATCCACGTGGAGCGCATGAAGAAATATGTAGATCGATCATAATTAGGTGTAAATATAGTACAGGTCATTTACGTTTAAAGTAAGCATAAAATTTTATTTTAGTTATGTTGAAATCATAATTATGGCGTATTATAAGTAGTTTTTATTTATGCTGATTGGAAGCAATTATTGAAATAACAATAAGGTAATTATTATTGAGTTTTGTAATTTGTATTTAAAATAATACAAATGAATTTATTAAAGCTGCTTAGTAAGATGACTGGAGTAATTTTAAACGATAATTGGAAGCAGTCTTTACCAACTTTTGAAAATCCAAATATAAGCAAAATAATGCCAGATATGCTGGAAGCTAAGTATATAGGTAGTGATAAAATGTATAGTTTTAGGTATCATTATACTGGGAATTTGCTTACGATTATAAATGTTATAACAACCGCTTTGTTTTTTGTAGTAATTATAAGAAATCCATATTTATTAGGTTTAGGGTATACTCCAGTAGCAACGGCAATGAGCGAAGTAAGTGTAATTTTAAATGATGTAAACGCTGCCGTTCTAATTTTATTGATAATTGTTTTTATTTTTTGGGCTTGCTTTAAATATGTGAAAGATAGACGTTTAAGAGAAACGAAAGGTAACACGGAGGAAATTGATACGATTAATGAAATGACCGGGATTTCATTGAGCGCTTCTCAGTCGTCCGTGGCTACCCAGACGTTAGGGAAAAGTCAAACTAGGTTTAAGTTATGAAATAAGTTTATTGTTTCTTTTTTTTATTTTGTGTGTTTTAAAGAAGTATACTGCTGTTTTTTTTTCTTTTTGTTATAGATGTTGATCGTTGCAGTCCAGAACACAAACGCTGACGAGAGGTCGATGCTCATGAAACGTCGAGGTCGACGTTTTTCTTTCAAGAAGGGGGTGTGTGACGACAGGCCACCTATTTGAGAGACCACCCTGTACGAGCTAGACATCCGAAGCGCGCGTGGGCTGGGAAACAACGACTCAGCATAGTGTGTTATTGTAATTGCATAGCTAATAAAATGTACTAATAATTAGTTGTCACGTAGACACCAGAATTATAACATCTAGGCAACTCAATATACCATCTGTTCATTAAAGCCCAACACAGTAGTATTAATTAAGCTACAACCCCCAAAGAAAGTACTGGTGTCACAATATACTTAATAATGTTGAACAAAATTGTAAATGAGGAAGTGCAATGGCATTGTATGAAGAAAGTTTAGCATAAAGTGATAAATTTTGGCATACTCTGTTTATAAATCCGACCTTTTTTGAAAACTTCCTCATAATGTAATCAGCGTGTGAATGAAAATTTAAATTTGAGTCAAGAATTGTTCCCAAGTACTTAATATTTTCGTCGTACATCAATCTTTCACCGTTTATTTTTATAGCAATGGTTTGGACATCTAATGAACTTGTTTTGGATTTTTTTGCGAATATGCAGAATTTAGATTTAGTGGTATTTAAACTTAATTTGTTTTTACAAAGCCAGCAAAATAGATTTTTAAGTTCATCATTTATGTCCGCTATAATTTGTTTTAAGTTTTTACCAATAATATATAACATGGTATCGTCTGCAAATAAAACTATAGAACATTTTTTTGTTAGTCTTACTATGTCATTTATGTACAACAAAAACAGTAATGGGCCCAACACTGTTCCCTGTGGTACGCCGTAATTAACTATTAGATGTTCAGATAAAAAATTATTATATTTAAATTTTTGAACTCTGTTTTTGAAGGTGGTAGACAATGGTACAGTGGAAACATCTTGTCGAACTTGCATTGTCTTATTTATTTAATGTAACACGACGTTTCGGTTGGTAAGTATCTCCAACCGTTATCAAGTGTAAACTGACTGAAACGTCGTGTTACATTAAATAAATAAGACAATGCAAGTTCGACAAGATGTTTCCTTTTTGAACTCTGTTGGACAAATAAGATTTAAACCATTTTAGAGCTTTGTGTTTTACACCTATGCTTTTTAATTTTTTTAACAAAATATCCCTATTTATGGTCTCGAAGGCTCTTTTAAAGTCCAGAGACACAGCCAAAACGTAGTTGTCAGAATCTATAGCTTTAAGAAATTCATCCCAAATATTTACAACTGCAGACTCGCAAAAGTGATTTTCACGAAAACCTGATTGGTTGGGCACTATTATTTGGTTTTTGTCACAAAACTGCACTAATTGGTCTTTAACGCATACTTCTAGTGGCTTTTCGTAGATCGGAACTGTGTTAATAGGTCGAAATTCACTATGTTTTTTTGTGTTTTGCACTTTGGGAACTGGAATGACAGTTGACACTTTCCATGACTCCGGAAAAAACACCACTACTCAGTGATGTATTGACAATGTCCAAAAGTCGGTCACCAATAACATAAAATGCATCAGATAGAACTTGTTTAGTTATTCCACTTTTAAGAATTTCCTTCATCTTGGCCATAGATATTCTTTTAAAATCTGTAAAGAAATTATTAGCTGTTGGAATCTCGGGGTTTATCTGAATTATGTTGGGCTGCGGCATATTTTGAACAATTAGGTCAACACTTTCAACAAAATAATTAGCGGAGTAAAAAAGACAATAAAAGTAGCTCCCTTCTTAAAAAAAAATAAAATCGGCTTAGAACCAGATAAAACCTTTACCAAATCATTAATTAGGTTATTGTACATACGAAATGGGCATTTACGACTTTTTTTAGTGGTACCGAGTTTTATAAAATGGAGAATATTGCAAAAAGGCAGGAATTAAAAAAAAGTGCTTTTTAACTTTAACCTTTTAATATCTCTGGAACTTTTTAACATATTCAAAAGATATTTTTTTTTATTTTAATAAGAATACATAAGCGCTGAAAACTGCGATAAAATAAATCCAAAAAACGTTTCTATTTATTAATATAACATTTAAAAATCATTAAAATTATATTTTCTGCAATGAATTTTTGAGCAAGCGAGAAACTTTTTTATTTGAAAACATTTTTCCATACAATCTGCGAATAAAAGGTAGACAAAACGGTTACGAAGTTTTTAAAAGTAACTGCAATCGGATATATTAGCTAGATTGCGAGAAATTCACCTGCAAAGTTGTGCCAGATTAGCGAGTTAAACAACAGTCGCCGACGTTCGCGGGAGACGCGTGACTCATCATATCAGAGACAATCAAATTTGTTTTTCTCTGGTTGTCTATTTAAAACTTTTTTCTCTTTAAAACTTCTTTTCTTTTAAAACTTCTTTATTTCTTTTTTGTCTTAAATCTTTAAATTTGGTTGTCTCTGATCATATCATAACCACTAAAGCTGTATCGTAACGCTCTTGATTTTTGTGCGTTAAAACACGTTTTTATTGCGTTGGTGTGTGTTTATGTTTTATGAAAGTTTTGTTGATGTGTTTGTTTCTGTTTCATATGAACAATAGCAACAATGAAGTGCCTCTTATGTGAACAATTATTGAACAATGATGATTGTATTGTAAAAAAACCAACACAAAAAGGTCTACGTATGATAATAAACTTTGCTCAGAAAAGAAATGACCCTATTAGCCGTAATATTTTGGAGAAAAAGGAGCAAATGTTAAACGGCACTTTGACAGTTGTGTACCATGTATCTTGCAGAAAATAATTTACAAGTAAACAAATATGTAAACAATTTGACCAAACCGACGACACACAGCCAAGTACAAGCACGGCCACTCGCAGGGGTAGTACGTTTGATATACGAAGAATGTGTTTAAAATGTGGCAAATCAGGCACTAAAAATAAAGAAAAATTAACATCCGTACAAACAGGTTAGTATAAAATTTTAATTATACCTACGAAAAGTTTTTTATATTAAAAAGTTGAGAAAAATATACATAAAAGTAATTTTTTAAATTAACTCTTAGTGGGTGCAAAAGGTTAAAATTGGATAAATTTATAAATATTTTCCGCCGTATGCAACATCTTTTAACTAATAGCAGTGACAAGTTTGGTTTTTATTACATTGATTAAACGAATTTAAATTAACTTTTAACTGAATGTGGTGGGCGATGTAATACGACCACTAAAGTTTTCTGTAACTCTATCCATGGTATATCAATTAATTATCACATGGGATGTGACAAGTTTGACCATTTAGAGTTAGCTAGTGCAGTTTTTAAAATACTTAATACATTTATTAATATCCTCCTTTTAGATGAGTTTTAGTAAATTACACGTGTAACTTTTTATTCTAGGAACAGGAAAAGGTACGCACGAAAAAAATATTAATGCAGCACAAAAACGGGAAGATATTTCTATGATTTCAAAGCTATGTGGATACGAGGATTTATTTGCTTATGATGCCAAATATCATAAACGATGCTATAGTCACTATATATCAAAAAAGAATATTCAGGCATTTAGAAACAAACAATTAAAATTAGGAAATAAAACTCTGTTATCACCAAAAAAATAATCCCCAACGAAACAAGATAATTCCGCGGAGAAGTCAGATTCAACGAGTGAATCTGAATTAAATTATTTAGATCATGAGCCATATTTTCAAGAAAATAAAGTTCATATCTTACACAGAGCGGCTAGAATATAAAAGAATCAAATGCGCTAATTTCAATCCAAGCGGAAAGAATTTCCCATTCCTGAGGACATAAATGAGTATATGGACACATTACAATTTATTTCTTATTTTAGGTCCATATATCAACTAAAAATTTGGTATAACAGTCACATACCATATATGAATTTTGAAGACCCAAGAAAATATGGATGGACAAATGATAGAGAGTCTAATATATGCACTCCAATATTTGCGACACAGGATCCCGTCCCAAAGGAACTACAGAAAATTTTAGTTCTTCGATGTTTCGATGGAAACTGCAACACTAGAAAGTGTATATGTGTATCCCAGGGCTTAAAGTGTTATAACGAATGTAACTGTATCTTAAGTTATTATTATTCACCAACTTCATTTATAAATTATTCGTAGATGGTTAATAAATGGCGGCAGTTGGAAGTACGTTCGGTCGGCAACGGTATAGAGCGCGGCAATTTCCACCTACGCGTTACTTTAAAAATTCATATATCAAAAACTATTTCGGATAGAAACCTGTGGCTTTTTTTAAAAACTTTCTTATGGTTTTTTCTACATTTCATTCGTAGCATGTAGGGCAAAATTCATCATAATAAAAAAGTTTATCGTTTGCTGAAAAATTCAATACCAACAATATAAATTTTATAATTTTCATGTTTTTTAGTAACAGGAATATAAGTTTTCTGCAATTATTTTACTGCAGTTGTTAGCGCTTATATATGCCCTTTATGCAAAAAAAAAACAAAATTTAGCTATATGAATTAGTTTCGGAGATATTTGCAGTTTAATGTATAATGGTAACATTTTTGAATTAAACCATTTTTTTTTAAATTCTGATTTTAAAAAACTCGGTACCATTAAAAAAAGTCGTAATTACCCATTTCGTATGTGCAATAACGAAACTAATGATTTGGTAAAGGTTTCATCTGGTTCTAAGCCGGAAAAAAAAATTGAAACATTTTAACCCGTTATTTACTCCGCTAAATGGGTAAATTTTTGTGCTATATTTTTTTCATTGGTTACTACTTCTGTATCAAAAATAATTTCGCTGGGTAATAATTGATTTTTTCCTGGTAGGAGAGTTTTAAGATGTTTCCATAGCTCCTTTGGGTTATTTCTATTTTGGTCAATGGCCTCTGCAAAATATTTTTCCTTCTCTTATCGGATTTTATTGACTATGTCATTTCGTTTCCTTTTATATGCCTTCCAAGTAGCTTCGGTTATACTAAAAACAGCCTTTTTATATAAAACGTCTCTTTCAGACATCATAACTTTAATATCGTGCGTAATCCACTTCTTATCTACATATTTTTGTTTAATGGCATTTTTTACCACGGGATACATTTTATTTAGAATTGTACAAATATCCGTGACAAAAGACTCTGCTAGTAAATTTACGTTGTAAATATTGTTGTTCCAAGTTGTTTGTAATAAATCTTGTTGTAAAATGGCACTATTATAATTACGCATGGTTCTCTTGTATGTGGTTACATTAACATTTTTCTGCCTTTGCTGGCCATCCGTTACAGTCAAAATCGAGTGGTCACTAATTTTTGGAGTTAAGTGTACCTTATGCTGGAGATGTTTGTCATTTGTGATGATGTAGTCAATTAGTGTCTGGCTTCTATTTGTGATCCTGGTGGGTGTTTTAACAATTTGTGTAAAACCGTAGGAATATATGTCGTTTTTTATTTTATTTGCATAATAGGAGTACTTAAGCAAATCAAAGTTAAAGTCACCTGTGATAATAATTGTCCCATTAAATTCGCTAATCCGGTCCAGGTATTCATTAAAAAATTTGATGAAATCTGCGTCATTTTTTTGCGGTGGGTGATATATAACACCACATAACAGTTTATTATTGCCTGAAGAAATCTCCAAAGACAACAACCACACATAATTGTTAATGCATTGTGCAGTTTTAACTCTGTATTTAATATCACTCCTTACAAGCGCCAATACTCCGCCAGTTCTATTATTATCTATGGTACTTTGGTCTATTTTATACCCCTCTATCTTAAGTTCACAAGGTTCT
The DNA here is from genome assembly GCF_022605725.1 of Anthonomus grandis grandis. Taxonomy (NCBI): domain Eukaryota; kingdom Metazoa; phylum Arthropoda; class Insecta; order Coleoptera; family Curculionidae; genus Anthonomus; species Anthonomus grandis. Next base: position 8,765,582 of record NC_065564.1, on the reverse strand, counting down.
ACTTCTTCTGACACATGAGTTTCACTTAATAAAAGAATTTTAGGTCTCCAATCATTTAGTAATAAGGTAATACCATCTTTGTTGTTAAGATAGCCTTGACAGTTAAAATAGACTATATTAGAATTTAAAGCTATATTTAGATCTAATTGCTATTTTATATACCTTCTGCTCTGGATTTCTTCGATTCTCTTATATGACTCACATTTAGCTACATTCCATGTCACGTGACCAACATCCAAATTAAGGCCAAATTTCTGGTTTGATAAGACACAATTTACGCACTTAATAACCCTTTCAGCGTTACATTCCTTTACGTCATGATTGCCACTACATTTACCACATACTTTACTTTGTTGACACTCTTTGTTCATATGTCCATACCGACAGCACTTAAAACACCTCTTAATATTGTAGTCATTAAACACCACGCAACGATTCCATCCAATATTCATTTTTTCCCTTTCAATGAAAAGTCCATATATAATTGGGTCAACTTCTAGGATTAAGTTAAACTTTTTATTTACCACTGTTGTTCTTCGTAGTACTTTAACTTTTGTATCAGGACGCCTCTATATATTATTCTGCTTTTCGATTTTGGATACTATTTCTTCATCGCCTAAAGAATGTTCACTTTCATTTATTCCGACCACTTTAATTCGCCTTTCCAAATTTTTTGGCACATCTACAGTGTACTTGTCGCCCATTTTCTGTTGTATTTCAGTCCTAATGCTGGTAAGGTCCTTTTCGTTACTACAATTGACTATAATTCCACCGTTCTTGGTGGCTTTTCCTAATGATAATCCCGCCCCTATATCCGTTGGGTTCACCTTGCTTCTAATGTCCTCCTTCACTTGATTTACATTTTTTTCTGCCTCTTTTTGTTTTACAACCAAAACCTTGCTGTTATTTAAGGCACTGGCATACGATGTACCTGGCTTCCCATTAGTTAAAATAGGTGTTGGTACTTTGATCCCCTTTTATGATACAATTTCATCCTTAAGGCTCTTATTTTCCACTAGTAACATGTCTACTTTTTCGGTAAGCTCCTTGGTCTTTGCCACCAAAAACTGCAAGGTATTGCTGATTTCACTGGCAAAATCCTGATCCAGAATATCGTCAACACGGCTTCTTTTTCTTGTACGCTCACTTTTGCTACTTCCCTCACTTGACCGTACTTCACATACTTGTGCACATACTTGTACTGACATAGTGGCCTTTTTCATGTGAAAGCCGCGCATATCAACATTTCCACATTTCCCATGGTAGTACTTTTTACACCCCGTACATTGAATAATATTTTTTATATCCTCAAACTGTTGTTTGCATTTTACGCAAAAACCTGAGGGATCTCCATCGAAGACCATAGCCCCACCGGTCATTTTTCACTCTTTTTACCAAAACAGAAATTTTATACAATAAAAGTTTAAAATACGGTCACACCTTGGTACACTTATACGTTTACTTAATTTATTGTAAACACGCAACAAATGGTAGACCGCCTATCATACGTGTAAACCGTCTCGCACCTCGACGACTACGATCTCATTAAAAAATACAACTTTGACAATAACCCTTATAATGGTCAGGTCAGTATTAACTAAGATATTAAGGGATAAGTGTGAGTGAGCAGTTCCCAGTCTAGTATGCCTCAAAGAAAACTTCCAGGTGCTGTATCTTAAAAACTAACATCCTCGCAAGAAAAATCCAACTCATTCTTCTGCTCCATGAAAATTCATGAAGGCCATGGATGATTTAAAGATGAACTTTTTGTTACAAACATTGTTTTTAAATATTCTTGTGGATTTATCAATTATTTTAATTTTTTTTCTTGATGTAGATATGAGTGCATTTACGGTAAATGCGATTTCCTTGGTTTAGTGATAGAGGCTTCTTCACCTTCTCCTTCCTCTTTTTCTTCATCTTATTAAAGAACATCTAAGCCGTGAGTAGTAATGTGCTCCTATATGTTTTGTTTTTGATATTTGCAAAAACAGAAAAGGGATAGTCGGTCCTGGGCAGCAAGAGGGAGAGAGTGAGAAGAATGTGAGAAAATATTGGGTGTGGTCGAAATTTTCTTTTAAAGTAAAAAAGTCAGTCAATGGTCAGATCAATAGTAATTGTAAGTGAGAAGTTCAAGGCCTAATTTGCATCGAAGCAAACTTCCACGAGCTGTATCTCAAAAAGTATCATTCTCACAAGAAAAATCATTCTTCCTAATTTTGTAGATTTCATTCGGGGCTACAATTTTGTCAATAAGCCCTAACATCGTAAAATCAGTACTAACCGAGGTATTAAAGGATAAAAGGGAGTTAGCAATTTAAGGCCGAATTTGCATCTGAGCAAAATTTCAGGGACTATATACTCCCAAAAGTATAATTCCCACATGAAACAACACTTCTAATTTTTTTTGTAAATCTCATTAAAAACTATAACTTTGGTGTCAATAAAATTGTATGCAATGTATGTAATTTGACATTGAAATGCCATATTTGTCAAAATGAATGTGGTCGTAGGAAAACAGTGTAAAAATCTATCCTCTCCTTCTATTTTTGAGAACGTAATGTCATTTTTCAGCTGTCAAATTAAGTCAGATATCAGCTGTTCAAATGCAATAACGCGCATGTCTAAAGCCCGCAGTCACGTGCATTTTAAGTATTGATGCAAGCTTGAAATTATTCGTCTATATTTTCCTCTTTGTCCAATCATTGAATGCATTGGCATGCCTAAAAAGAATACAATTTGTCTCCCAAGCAGCTGATTTATAGTCTCTTTCTCTCTCTGACAGGTAATCAAAAGCATTTTTATCTGTCCGATGATTGAGTGGACTCAATTGCCTGGAAGAAATGATAATAATTTTCCAGGCAGTTGACTTGTGCGCTGAGATGTTAACAACAATGAGGGATGAACGCTTCAATTTGTTAATACTGCTTTATTCTGTACAGGATGAAATTAACTACGTGCAAACGTTGAGAAATAGTTGGTTTTTAAATCGGTTGATATCAAACAATCACTTCGTACTTTTATACTCTCCTCTACAAATGATTGTATATTATTTGTTCTGATTAGAGTCATTGATAACAGTAAATATTTAAACGCACACATATGTTATATATTCATTGCTCAATGTTGTTCAAATAAAATTGTTTTATAAAAGATGAGCACGCGAATGTTATTTTTATTCTACCCGTGAAGTCAGCAATTCATTTCACTGAAATTCCGAACAACCTCCAACCAGTGTTTCCTCACTCCTCTTTCTCCTTTCACTTTGAAACCATCAGAAACAAAACACTTTCCTACTCTTCTAAAATTTATTGATCTTACCAAAAGAAAAATGTATATACAACCATAAAAACAAAAAAAGAGATAGAGAGAGTCATACACACAAAAAAAACTACCAGTTCTAATACATAGTGTAGTTACTTCTGGGCTTCAACACTCCCCTGAGAACAGGCGAGCTGGGAGGCGAGTAATCCGGCTCGGGTATACTGGGGGCGTTAACAATCAACGGGGGGCTCCTTTGGCCTCCCTGTTTCCCGATTTTCGCAGTCCTCAACAGCCCCGGCTCCGGTTGGGGCCTGAGGGGACTCACGTAGTTGTTATCTGGAACAAAACGCTCTAAAATGCTCCTAAAATACTCCCACAATGCTTCACTTACTATAATTCGCATTCCTATGTATCCAAGAACTGTCATTGTTATTATTATGATTTAACACGGGCCTCTTGATGATCTTCGGAGGAGGTTCCTGACTTAAGTTGCTCCTGGGGTTAACGTAGTTATTCCTGGCGGAATCTCTGTTAATTCCTGTTACAGGAAATTGGTGGATGGAGGGAGGGTTGGACCTGATGGGGGCTTCCTCCCTATCGGGTTGGTAGCCCTTATTGTCGTAGGTCTTTGGGTGGGGGTCGTCAAAGGCTGCGGGTCCTTGGAGCCATGGAAGGGGGCTAGAAATACGTTTATTAATTATATGGGGATTTGTTGTGATTTTACAATTTTTGACTGAAATTGAAAATATTTATTGAATATTTTTTAGCTTCTGGCCATGCATAGGTCGTTGTTGTACAATTTTGTTGAAACAAATGTGTAAAAAATATTTAATGCATAATTTGCATAACATATACTTTATACTATATTGTGTGAATTATCTGGAACAACTGTCACAATACTGAGAAGTCTATTCCAAGCACTCCAAGTGGCTCAAATCCCTAGAGGAACTCTCGCCTGGAGGAACCCTCAGTCTCTGGTAGTGGTAAATTTATTATTGTAATTTTTATTATTTTAATTTTTATTAAATAATGAAAATTTACGTTTTATATGCATGGCAGAGATTTACTCTCACAAAATTAACTGGATTTAAAGAGTAGCTAAAGTGAGACAACTTACTCTGAATAGGCATCTATAGCTGACTGACTGCTGGTTGGAGCTAACTAAAAAAAAAAAACAATTAATTTTATAAAAATTATGCATTTCCGTGCGACCACTTCCATTATAAGCCTCTACCATAAGCCCCAGAGTAGCCACACTTTTTAAATATCTAAATTTCCACACAGGATAATCAGAGAGAGAACGAGAACACCTTAATATGTAGTTTACACAACCTGTAGATAAGAAAAACGCTAGAAACAGCGCACAATGTTACTGCGCATGGAATGCGCCTTATATTCAGGTTTAATATACAGGTTGCGCATCTACGTACGATGAGATGACAAGAAAATTGACAAAAAGCTTTTTTTATATTGGCTTTAACATATGTCATTTGTCATTTAGTTCAATTGGGCCAAACAAGAAAAGACAATAAATGTGGTCGTAGGAAAACAGGGTAAAAATATATCCTCTTCATTTATGATTCAATGACAATCAATGTAAATTCTTTACAAGAATGACGTAATAAAAAACAATTTCAATGACAAGTAACAGAGGTTATGTGTCAAATTTTTGTCAATGAGATGTCATTTGTCAGATATAGTATATAATAAACCCTGATATTGTTTATCACATGAAAATAATAAACTCTTCTTTTATCTCTTTCTCCTTTCTGTGCAATGATTGAATACATTCAACTGCCTGTAAAAAATACAATTTGTCTCCAAGGCAACTGATTTAGAGTCTCTTTCTCTCTCTGTCAGGTAATCAAATGCATTTTCATCTCTGTTCAATAATTAGGTGCACTCAACCTTCTGAAAGAAATAAACATACTCTCCTTGGTAGTTGATTTGAGGTATCTTACTCTCATTTCTCTCTCTCTGTCCAATGATGGAATGCATTCAACTGCCTGGAAGAATTACAATTTGTCTCCCAAACAGCTGCTTTAGGGTCTCTTTCTCTCTATGTCAAGTAATCAAATGAATTTTCATCTCTGTCCAATGATTAAGTGTACTCAATTGCCTGGAAGAAATAAAAATATTCTCCCAGGCAGTTGATTAAGTGTTTTACTCTCCTCTCCTTTCTCTCTCTGTCCAATGATTGATTGGCTTCACATGCCTGGAAGGAATACAATTTGTCTCCCAAGCAATTGATTTAAAGTCTCTTTCTTTCTCTATCAAATAGTACAATGCACTTTTATGTCTGTGCAATGATTGAGTGCACTCAACTGCCTGAAAGGCGTAAAAATATTCTCACAGGCAGTTTGTTTAGATTGTCTTACTCTCCTTTCCTCTGCTTTCTCTCTCTATCCAATTATTAAATGCATTCAACTGCCTGGAAGAATTACAATTTGTCTTCCAAACAGCTGATTTAGAGTCTCTTTCTCTCTCTGTCAGGTAATCAAATGCATTTTAATCTCTGTTTAATAATTAGGTGCACTCAACCTTCTGAAAGAAATAAACATACTCTCCCTGGTAGTTGATTTTAAGTCTCTCACTATCCTTTTTTCTCCTTTCTCTCTCTGTCCAATGATTGGATGCATTCAAAGGCCTGAAATACATACGATTCGTCTCCAAAGCAACTGATTTAGAGTCTCTTTCTCTCTCTGTCAGATAAACAAATGCATTTTCATCTCTATCCAATGATTGACTGCACTCAACTGCCTGGACGAAATAATAATAATCTTCCAAGCAGTGGACTTGTGTGCTGAGATGTTAAGGGTGAAATATGACAACCGTATGATAACAAAATTGACACAAATAATTTTTTTAGCTAGTTTCAACGTATATCATTTGACATTGACAATTTTCAGTCATATTTGTTAAAATGTATGGGGTCGTAGGAAAACAGTGTAAAAATCTATCCTCTCTTTATATTTTTTAGAACGTAATGTCACTTATCAGATGTCAGATTAAGTGATATATCAGCTGTTCTAATGCAATAATGCGCATGTCTAAACCCAACGGGTGTTTGCATCTTAATGTATTGATGCAACCCTGAAATTATTCGTTTAGCAAAAGAAAATGCTGAACGTGCGCAAGCTTCGAATCGTCATTTTTACGTCAACAGATATTGTATCTGCCATGCCCAATTTAATCAGAAACCATAAAAAGAAAGAGAGAGAGAGAGAGAGAGAGAGAGAGAGAAAGTGTGATAAGCTCTATTAGTACGTCCCTGACTACAGTATTAAAAAGACCTTTTGTAAAATAGTCACATATATCATAATCTTTAAAGGACAATTAACCGAGGCTATGTGTTAACTTTTTGTCAATGAAATGTCATTTGTCAGCTGTCATAAGTCAGATATCAGCTGTTCTAATGCAATAAAGCGCATGTCAAAACCCAAGAGGCATTTGCACCTAAAATATTCATACAACTCTTAAGAGTCTCTTTCTCTCTCTGCAGAAAATGAGAATATGCTTCCAGGCAATTGAATTGGAGTATCTTACTCTTCTTTCCCTCTCTATCTAATGATTGAATGTATTTACATGCCTGAAAGTAATACAATGTATCTCCCAAGCAGTTGAATAGTCTCTTTCTCTCTCTGTCAGGTAATCAAATATATTTATGTCTCTGTCCAATAATTGAATACATTCAACTGCCTGAAAGAAATACAATTTGTCTTCCAAACAGCTGATTTACCGTCTCTGTCTCTTTCTGTCAGATAATCAAATGTATTTTCATCTCTATCTAATGATTGAGTGCACTCAACTGCCTGGAAGAAATGTTAAGGGCGAAATATGGCAACCGTATGACAATAAAATTGACACAAAGGATTTCCTTTAGTTACTTTCAACGAATGTCATTTGACATTGAAATGTCATATTTGGCAAAATGAATATGGTCGTAGGACAATAGTGTAAAAATCTATCATCTTCTTCTATTTTTGGGAACGTAATGTCATTTGTCAGCTGTCAAATTAAGTCAGATATCAGCTGTTCTAATGCAATAACGCGCATGTCTAAAGCTAACAGGCCTTTACATCTATTTTTATTTGTTTAACAACAGAATGTAAACAAATAAAAATAAAAAATTAAAATTTAAAAAAAAAATAATAAATGGAGGGTTTTTGATATGTAATCAAACCCTGGGGCGTGTGTCTGTTACCAATTTTAAACCTTTGACCCCCTGATGATGGACACCACTGTGTCCGAAACATGTAGGGAATTTTAAGTTAACTAAATGTTTAATAAATAAGTGAAGGGAGACTGAAGGATTTTAATTTTACCTGAAATTATTAGTTTATCAAAAGAAAATGGCGGACGGGTGTTAAAGTGCGCAAGCTTCAAATTGTCATTTTTACGACAACAAATACTTTACCTGCCACGCCCAATTTAATAAGATACGACAAAAGAGGTGAGAGAGAAAGAAAGGATGAAAAAGTGATAAGCTCTGCGATTACAGTAATAAAAATAACCTTTGTAAAATAGCCACATCTGTCATAAGCCTTAAATGACAATTAACCGTGATTATGTGATACATTTTTGTCAATGAAACGTCATTTGTCAGCTGTCATATTGATTCAGATATCAGCATGTCTAAACCGTAGAGGCCTTTGCATTTGAAGTATTGATACAACTCTTTAAAGTCTCTTTCTCTCTCTGTCTAATGATTGAATGCATTCATATGCCTAAAAGAAATACAATTTGTCTCCAAAGTAGCTGACTTAGAGTCTCTTTCTCTCTCTGTCAGGTAATCAAATGGATTTTCATCTCTGTCAAATAATTCAGGGCAATCAAATGCCTGGAATGAATAAAAATATTCTCCCAGGCAGTTGATTAAGAGTGCCTTAAGACTTTCGTCTCCTTTCTCTCTCTGTCCAATAATTGGATGCATTGAACTGCCCTGAAAAAATACAAGTTTGTCTCCCAAGCAATTGATTAGGAATCTCTTTCTCTCTCTGTCAGGTAATCAAATGCATTTTCATCTCTGTCCAATGATTGACTGCACACAACTGCCTGAAAGGAATAAAAATATTCTCCTAGGCAGTTGATTAAGAGTGCCTGACTTTCGTATTCTTTCTCTCTCTGTCATGCATTGAAAAACTGCATTGAAGAAATTCAAGTTTGTCTCCCAAGCAGTTGATTAGGAATCTCTTTCTCTCTCTGTCAGGTAATCAAATTCATTTTCATTTTGTCCAATGATTGAGTGCACACAACTGCCTGAAAGGAATAAAAATATTCTTCCAGGCAGTTTCTTTAGAGCATCTTACTCTCGTTTCCTCTTCTTTCTCTCCCTATCTAATGATCGAATGCATTCAACAGCCTGAAAGAAATATAATTTGTTTCCCAAGCAGCTGATTTAGAGTCTCTTTCTCTCTCTATGAGGTAATCAAATGTATTGTTATTTCTGTCCAATGATTAAGTGCACTCAATTGCCTGAAAGAAATAAAAATATTCTTGAAGGCACTTGAGCACTGATACCCGTCCGCCATTTTCCTGCCACGCCCTGTTTAAAAGAAACGACCACAAAAGGAGAAAAAGAAAGTGTGAAAGAGTGATATGCTCTGTTAGTACGTACCTCATTATATCTTCTGTAGTAATGCATCCCTAAAATAACCGCAAACAGGACATTGATCACCCATAGGACGAACCCTCTGGCGGCCAACGTCATCATTATCCCTACTACTACTAACAGTATCGTATCCTAAAATATCCTTTATTAGTTTTTTCTAGTTTAACTACTGTTTAGTTGTACAACATTAGATTGAAGCCAAAATATCGTTTTTTTGGTGACAAACATTGAAGGCGGCTTCAGTTGTTTGATGTTATTCGCCCTTAAGTTAAGCGTAAAATGTGCATTTTTTAAAGTCGTGAGGTGTAGGGCATTTTGACGTTGATTCTATTAGTCAAGAAAACCAACTGTCATCTGTCAATATTGCCTGAATGTCATGGATCAAGACAGTAATTTTATGACAAAAATTTGCATCGGAGCAAACTTCCAGGAGCTGTATCTCGAAAAGTATCATCCTCACAAGAAAAATCGTTCTTACTAATTTTGTAAAACTCATTTAATACTACAACTTTGATTATTATGCTTAACATCATAAGATCAGTATTAACCGAGATATTAAGAGACAAAGCTGAGTAAGCAAACGTCGTTGCGATAAACCAACCCAATTCATGATGTGAGAAGCATGCCTATGATCTTTTGACATTTGACAAGTTTGACAGCAAATGCTAAATCTTCACAGACTTGGAGTACAACTAAACAGGGATAAAAAGGATTTCACTTACACTAGTAGAGACCTTGTTGTAATCGTGGGCAAACAAGGCTAGCATGATCAGGTCTAAAATGGATACTAATGATGCGGCAATAGTCCAGCCTAATATTGAATAATCGTAAAATTGTTCGTTGCTGCTTTTCTTTACGACCCCTAAAAATTAAAGAACGAGTTTATAAGGGGTGACTTTCAAATTGTTTTTAGTTCAAAATTGTCTGAATATTTGAAAATTTACCTACTTCATCTCTTTTTAACTTACCCCAATACAAAAGACAAGAGATCAGGAACCAGCCGAAGCTCAGGATCAAATAAACATAGGAACAGTAGCTCAATGAGTTTGGGTTTATTATGAAACCATTCTTACTTCCCGTAGAATCATGAAAATATTCTGTATATATCTTGTGACTTATTTCTTTCCCTGTAGATGGCGCCAAATCCATGTAGTAAAACAAAATGGCCGCGATACTTAGCAGAGTCCACACAAACCCTTGAATCTTAAAAAATAATTATGAATTATTCTTTTTGGAGAGGCATATAAGGTATATACAGGATGGTCCTCTGTGTACTTAAATTTCTCGAAATAATTACCAAATGCTCCAAGGGAGAGGGGGATCTGGCGATACGTCACCAAATGTCACAATGGGGGAGGAGTTAAAAAAATGTGACGTGGCACTTCTATTTCAGTTTTTTTTTTTGGTAAATTTAACTGTTAATTATTTAAAAAAAGAAAAAGGGGTTAAGGTTGTCATGTGTGTGACAAAGAAGAAAAAAGGTTTCAATAAAAATAAATAATTTTCTGGCTTCTAAGTACACACAGCAGAATGTACCTTTTGATAAGTTGTACTGAAAACGCCTTATGCGTGAGTAGTATTTATAATGCGCATGCTCCTATATAAAGACAATCCGTGCTATAATCTTTAGGTAATATCACTAATAATGCAATTAAAAGAGAACAAAAATGTTGACATAAAATAATTTGGTTAAAATAATTCAATGAATATCTGGGGTTGTGGAGGTAATAGAGAGTAAAGAAAATATAATTTCGGATGACTTTTTATCAATCCTATATGGTCAAGGTATATTTATTAAACTGTAAAATATACGTATATCATATACGATTCTGTTTACACAAGGGAGAAAATTGCGGTATTTAGAAAAAATGACACTAGTTTTACATATCTACTTTTTAAACATCATATATTTCATGAATTTCTTCTGAAAAATCACTGTTTTTCGTCCATATTATCAAATCTATTAACGCTGTTTTTATACTAAGTATTTAAATATAAAATTATATCAAATTTAAATAAACAGTGTTATTAGATTAAATATTGAATATAAATTTTCTGCAGAAACATTGTTTTTTATCAACACAACTCTCACCCCCCACCCACCCCAAACACTTGGCCAGAAAGAAATTAAAAAAAAAAATCACTGTTTTTTCTCCATAATATCCAATCTAATAGCATTGTTTTTGTATTAAATATTTATTAGTATACATATATACAATTACATCAAATTTAAATAAATAATTATTCATGCATAAAATTTTGAAAAACAACGATTTTTGGAAATAATTTCTTACTGATAAGTTGTGTGGGGTGGGTGGGGGGTTAAGGGTAAGGTTAATGAAAAACAGTTTTTTTTTGCAGAAAATTATTGCCTGAATTGAAAAAGGCTTTTTAAGAAAATTATTGGTGATAAGAAATCTAAAGTTTTTGTATATATATTTTTCTCACATAACCTTAAGGTTTTCGAAAAAAAAAAGGGGAAAAACTCTATTTTATTTCTCGAAAGCAAGGCGTATCGCTATGAAAATTGCAGTCGCTGTGCAATTTTTTATCACAAATAAGTGGAAATTCTTAGTATTTTTGACACAGGTCATTGAGTTTTGAAAAAAATTCAGATTTTTTTGGTTTTTATTATCTAGGTTCAAAAATACCTCAGTTTTTAAATTAAAACCATTGGTATATTTATCAACCGTATATAATCAAGGTATTGTAATAATCAATATTTAACAACTGAAAAAGATATCATTAAAAATATTTTAACACAAAATAATTATCCCAAACATGGGCGAAGATAGAGACTCAAAAATGGGGGGGGCTAAAGCCCCCATCCAGAGGCAGAGTTACACGAAGAGGTGAGGGGGTGGCCATCAAAGAAAAGTCCGCCGGAGGTAACAAATTTTTTGGTGGGCACCTTCATTTTCACTTATAAGCCGTTAAAATTATTAAAAAAAAAATAGTCTTAAACAGCTTCTATTCAATTTGCTATACAGTATACATAATATCATGAATTTGTTTTACTTTTATTTTCATATTAGGTTTCATCCAAGGAACACATTTCTAAATTTTATTGCAATATCCATAATGTATGAACGATTCTGTATATGTATTGGAGTATATTGCATACACAGCAAAAGTCAAAAGTCGCTAGTTTTTAAAAAAATTTTAAACTTTCAAGAAAAATTTCAAAGTTCAAAATAATATCATTTTAATATCTAATTGTCGGATTTAATTAATTTAGACAAAGTTAAACACGGCGTTTCGGTTGGTAAGTATCTCCAACCAATATTATATTAAAATGTTATATTAAGTGTAAACTAGCAGTTTACACTTGATAATGGTTGGAGATATATACCAACCAAAACGTCGTGTTTAACTTTGTTTAAATTAATTAAGACAATGCAAATCCGACAATTAGATATTACTTCTCCATTGTCTGCCACATTCAAAACCAATATCACTTTAATAAAACGCAATAATTCTTCAAAAATAGTAAAAGCAACATTTATTTAAAATGTCCTTAAATAAAATTAAATCCAGTAAAATTATCTTATAACTACTCTATTAAAAGTTTTCGATTTCCTTTTTTTACAACTCTTTTAAAATTTCATCTGGCGCCAATGACTTTGTTAGATCACTTTTAATACTGATAAATCGATCCTGACCCATCGTTGACCTAAACCAATTTATAATTCTTCTCATTGTCGAGAAAGATCGTTCGCAGGACGCTGAAGAAATTGGAAAAACTAATGCTATTTGCATAGGGGTATATGAATTTGGAAAAGTCTCTTTCCTTAATACATCTTTAATATCAGAAATGGTAATGTTGTGGCTCTGGCTTTTATTTATGCAATTCCCAATAACAGTAATTTCAGCTTTTAATAGCTCCTTATCGATTAAAAAGGTATCTCCATACAATTTAATGAATTCCAAACTACCATCAAAATCCATCTGCAAAAAATTGAAGACAGATTTAGCTAATTTCTGACTTTCGGAAGAAAATCCTACTTTTAGATGATTTATTATATTGTCGAGAGACCTATAATAAATTGATATTAGCCAAAACTTTTGTGCCTCATTTTTTATCAAAGGTGAATTTAAGAACGTTTGTTCGTGTACTGCGGAAGTGGCAGCTTCAACCACATATTCTTTAAGTCTTATACTTTCTGTTTTTTTACGTTTTGAAGACCGTATATCGAGGCATATGTCATTTTGTTTTGCTAAGTTTTCTATGTCTAGCCATAATTGTGCGAAAATTTTTTCATCACGCTTTTTCTCCAGTGCTGCAATGGTACCGTTTATAATATTTGTAGATTCTGCTAAAGTGCCCTTTTCAGACTGTAATTGTTTGCTATAATGTTCATTATTTTCAATATATCATCTAAAACTATTAAACTTACTACAAATTTTGAACTTTTTATATTATTAAGTAAACCGATTGCTTCAACAGCATTTTTGTCGGACTTCTGCTGAATCTCGAACTCGAGAGCTTTAATTATGGCACACAAGTTTTTTTTTACGGCTTGGCAGCTTGAACTTCGGCAAGTCCACCGGGTATCTGAGAGGCGCCATAGATCAACTTTAGTAAGATTTAGTTCCTTTTGAATATCAACTAGAACATTGTGGGTAGATGGCGAAGCAAAATGTATATAAAGTGCTTCAAGTGTGTTAAAAAAGTCTCTTATAAAATCAATTTCCTTACACAAATCTGTTACCACTAAATTTAGACGATGAGCCATACAATGTATATATATAGCTGATGGATGAATTTCTCTAATTTTCGCTTGTAGACCGCCAACCCTACCAGACATAACGCTTGCACCATCATAGCATTGGGCAATAATTGGAATATTTTCTAATCCGGCATTTCTAAGATAATTTATTAAAATGTTGCAAAGACTTGTAGCATCACGTTCTTGAGAACAGTTTACAAACCCCAAAAATCTCTCTTCAGTTTCTAATCCCTTAATATACCTTACACAAATAGACAGTTTCTGTTCCTTAGGGCAACACCCTGGCGACATAAGGTAAGTTAATTAAGATATCCGTAATTATTTTGAAATATTCCCTATTTTTATTAACCTGTTCTCTATATGCAGAAGATATTTGTGTCACGACAGAACCTGTTTTTAATGATAATGATCTTTATAAGCTACATATTTATGATTATTTTCAATATGTGATTTTCCTCGAGCATGTTTGGATAATTTTTCAGCAAGTTTCTTCCAATTTCTGAAGCCTGTTTTAGTAAAAGTTGCTTCCACATCGTCCTTATTCGCAAACAACCGGCAGCAAAAGCAAAATACTGCATCGCCATGTGTGCTGTATTCAACCCAGGTGTACTGTTTTTAAAATTATTTTATTCTTATTTTAAAATATTTCGATGAAAAACTTCGATTTTGATTCCCAACTTTTGTTGATGGATATTTCTCTAATATTGGTTGCCTTGGTCCCGTTTGAAGAGTGCCCAGATAATGTAAATACTGCGTATTAGGGGTTTCATTAAAAATATTGTGCGGCAGCTCTGAAAAAGAAAACAACCATTTTTCTAGACATTAAAGTAAGTAATCTTAATATTGCGACAAAATTCAAAACCTGTTATTATATAGTTACTCAAAAAAAAGTTCGTATAAACATAGGTCCCAAACGCATTAAAAAAATGTTGAGCTACAGGGTGGTTAAGTTTGCATGCACATATTAGTATGTGCATGTAGGCTGTGAATTGAATACTTTTGTAAATAAAAAAATGGTACGCCCCTGTTTTTTTTGTATTAGAAAATAATGTTTAATTTTTTTATTACATTCGTAACATATTTTTTGATCTCTTGCACTTTATTTGCTATACCCTATTTCAGAAGTGTGTAGAGCAATAAAACCTCATTAGGTATGCAAAAGTGGTACCTGAATCCACCAATATTTTATGCCACTACCTTAGTTGGGTATTAGTTTCAATGTAAAATTCTTTCTTTTCGTTGATTGCAGGTAGTGCCACCCGGTTTTGGGTCAATTTATGAGTTATGCCCATTGTTACCCACTGATAAACATTGAAAACGGTTCGCCAAAGGCGTGCAACTGGGACTTGTTTTTTACCTTATAATTAATGTACTTAAATGCTATTTTATTTTAGAAAGTTACTTTTGTTTAAATGGAATAATATATTTTTTTCACAAATTTATTGAACATAATATGTAGAGTAAAACAGTTGAAAATGTCACTTTTGGATCTGGCACTTTTTGAACAGTGTATAACAATTTTAAATTATAATAGATTGTAGTCTTCTTCGTCATCTGACGAACTGTCATCTCTTGACATTATAATTAAAGGATCGACTGTCTGATCGATGAGGTTATCAAGATCCCACATTTTGTCCTTTTGCTTAATTACATGCTGAACTGCTTTTCGCCAATTCTCTGGTGTCGCTTCCGTAATGGCTTGATCAAACAGTATCTTTCATTTTAAAAGTCGTGTTTTGTCTTGCTACAAATCCTTTTACCTGCGCCCATATCAGTTCTATAGGATTTAGTTCGCAATGATATGGCGGTAAGCGCAGTACAGTTATATTATATTTTTCGGCTATATCTTCCACGGCGTATTTCATGAAACGAGTTTTGTGTAAGTTTGCTATTGCCAGCAGTTCTTTTTTTATCAAATTTGCTTCAAACGCAATACCTTTTGCAGTCAGCCAATCGATAATTTCTTGCTTTCTCCAACTTGAAGTTGGCGTCTTCTCTATTCGCCGTGAATGATAGCTTGCGTTATCCATAACCACCACCGAATTAGCCGGAAGAAATTTTATCATTTCACCAAAATAGTCCTCGAAAACGTCTGAGTTCATGTCTTCATGGTAATCTCCTGTGCGAGTCGACTCAAAGGTTAGCAGACCTTCTTTTAAAAATCCCTCTTCGCTTCCAATATGTGTGATTATAAGTCTTTTTCCTTTTTCCGAAGGTACTTTAATACCCGTAGACAGGCCTTCTATAAAAGCTTGGCGAGCACTGGTTATATTTTTGTCTTGCCACATTTTTTGGACTATATAACCTTCGTTAATCCACGTCTCATCAAGATAAAAAACTTTCTTTTGCTCCCTGCGGTACTGCTTGATACTTCTCAAGTATTGTCGTCTCCAACAAACAATTTCGTCGCTCTCCAGTAAAAGTGCTTTGCGGTTATGCTTTTCCCAGGCAAAATCCATATTTTTTAAAGTTTTCCATAAAAGTTTTCTACTTATCAACGGAATACTGTCATCTCGGCCAAGCTCCATTAAAATTTTGTCTAGGGTGGGTATTTCCTTTTTAAAATAAAAAGAGTGAACTTTTCTTCGAATTATACATTTAGCATTTTCATCAAGGACTTTTGTAGGTCGTCCTGGCTTTTGCTTGGGAGATTCCACTTGACCTGCTACTTTTCTTTCCCGCAACAATTTGAAAATGGTGGACTTTCCAATTTCACTCATTCGAGAACATTTTTCAACAATTTCTTGCACAGTAAAACTAGGGTAATCGTGTTTTATGCAATCATGTACATTTAAAATAATAACTTTTTCACTCAGCGATAGTGGAGAATTTTTAGTACATCTTTTCGTTGGACTGAATACCTCCATTTTTTAAATATTGGGATAATAATATTGTGATTACACTACAGCGTAGCAGTGACTACTAACGTTTAGAATATGATTTAAAAGTATTTATAGTCTGTATATATTACCTGACCCCATTTTTGCATGTTACAAAGCGTTAAAAGATAGGTACCTATACAAAAGGCTTAAAAGTATTTATTTAGTATTTAATCTCTTTCAAAATAAAGGCATTTAATCCGTGAAAATTAAATTCATAAATATTATAAGTACCTGCGCCTATGAACTACCACGAAATGTAGCCAAACAGAACGGAATTCCCCAGTTTATTGCTCTATACACTTCTGAAATAGAGTATAACTGCTTTTTTTTGAATAACAAAGACGATGTTAAGTAGCCCCTTATTGGTTAAACCCCAAAAAGGCAAGCCATACCGAATATGAGATTCAATAAGTGAAAAGTACACTGAACGTGCAACCACCCCTCCCAGCTCTTGTTTTGCCATTCTTACTGCAAAACATCCAGAAGACAATTTCCCAGCTAAATGTAAAATATGATCTTCAAACCGAAGGCAACCATCAATGGTAATTACTAGGAACTTGCAGCACTCTTTATTCTGCAAGAGGGAATTTTCGTCAAATATCAGACCCTGAACATCGCACTTAAACCCCATAATAGACGTCTTTTTTACATTAAACACGAGCCTGTTGGAAGCACACCACCCTGATAAAATCTGAAGGTCTTTAAGGATACAAGTCTTAATATAATCAGAATTTTTATGGCTCCATAGTATGGTGGTATCATCAGCAAACTGAACCACCTTACCCTGCAGTTTCAATGAACTCAAGTCATCCACATATAGTAAAAATAACAGTGGTCCCAACACTGAACCCTGGGGAACGCCGCATTTCAGGGATCTAGAAGCAGACAAACGCCCAGACACTGTAACCTTCTGAGTACGATTTGATAGATAGGACTCAAGCCATCGCAACGCTACGACCCTAAAACCATATTTATCGAGCTTAGATAACAGTATTCCATGATCCACACAGTCAAATGCTTTGGATAGATCACAAAACACTGCCGCCGATGACTCTCCAGAATTTAAGGACACATAGACGCTTTCTAAAAAGCTAAAAACAGCATCATGAGTCCCTTTACCGGCTTGAAATCCAAACTGATTTGCAGACAAAATTATGATGTAAAAAGGACAAAATTCTGCTTTTTGCAAGTTTTTCAACTATCTTAGAGAGGGTAGACAAAATAGAAATGGGACGGAAATTACAAGGCTGATCCAAATCTCCACCCTTATGAAGAGGGATAACCACTGCCTCTTTTAAACATGAAGGAAAAATGCCAATATGTAAAGAATTGTTTATGGCAGAAACTAAAGCATTTAAGGCTGAATCAGGCAAAAAGAGTAACAACCTCGAAGATATCCCATCAGCTCCAGATGATTTATGGTTTTTTAGGCGTTTGATTTCATTTTTTACTTCGGTAAGATCGACAGGATGAAAGAAAAATGAATGCTCAACCGACACTTGTTGAAGTGCAAGGGATCAATGTTACTACGAATGCCCTTGAGCAAGATATTAGGTATATCACAATAATAGTCGTTTAAAATGTCAGGTCTTAACTCTGGTTCAGATAATTTTCTATGGCAATATCTAAAATCATTAATAATCGACCAACACTCTCTTTGCCTATTTGATGACATATTTAAGCGATCCCTATAATAATTAGATTTTGCTGCTTTAATTGTCTTCCTGTACAGACTACGGTATTTCTGATGATATACAAGGATATTTTCATTTGTCAAACAGAGGTTTTTAGCTGAAATTCTAAGGCCTCTTGTAACCCATGGTTTTCGTTTCTTAGTTTTAAGCCTCATTTTAGGAGAGCACTGATTGATCTTATCACACAGTACTTGAAAAAATAAAGTAAGTGGGTCAGAAGCCGTTTCAAGTGCATTCCAATTTACCGAAGCTGTAGCAGCAGAAAAAGCACTGAAATTTCTCCTGCTGAAAATTCTTCCCATATAATGAGATGAAGATGATACAGTATTATATGGCATTTTAGCAAGAATAGCTTCATGGTCGGAAATACCAGATGGGAGTACTGCGCATAAAACGTCATCAAAATTTGTACAGAAATAGTCAATTGTAGTTGCAGATGAAGAAGTTACTCGTGTGGGAGAAAGAACGTGCATTTTCAAGTCGTAAGAATTTAAAATACTTAAAAGAGAAGTACGTGGCAAGGTTTCATCAGTGTAGTTGATATTAAAGTCAGCCAATATAACCTTATAGTGTAGGGACAACTGGGATAAAAGAGATTCAAGTTTGTCCAGAAACATAGCAATATCTCCTGCAGGTGGCCTATAAACACAAATAATATATAAATTAAAACGCTTACAAAAAGAAAGAGAAAATTCAAATGATAATTAATAATTAATATTTTGCACAAGATTTCTCAGGCAACCTTTGCGGAATACATTTTAAAATATACTACATTTTATGAAAACATACGTTTCATCCCGTAACGTTATGGATGAAGGTCGTAGTATGATGGGATCCTCTACTATGATATATTATTGAAACTTTAATCTTAGAAAAATCTAGAGAGAACATTGAAAGCATTAACAAATATGACAGGAAAAAGTAGTGCAATGAACAAAACTGGCTCTCAAAAATAGAGTATGAACTGCATCAATACTAACTCAAAACAGAAGCTGAATTATAAGACTGATCATCGAGCTACGGTACCATCAATGGATAATACACCCTAAGCAACACATCCATATATTATTACCGTTAAATAGATATTTGTTCAACGATTTTTTAGTAAATTTTTAGTTTTGGTATATTCATTAACCGTATATGGTCAAGGTATATTTATTAAACTATAGAATATACGTATATCATATACGATTCTGTTTACAAAAGGGAGAAAATATCGGCACTTAAAAAAATTGACACGGAATTTACATACCTAGTTTTTAAACTCGATAACTACGGATTTGATAAAATTCTTCTGAAAAATCGCTATTTTTGTCCATAACATCCAATATATCTAATACCACTATGTTTGTATTAAATATTTATTAATATACATATATATATATATATATATATATATATATATATATATATCACATCTCTATATATATATATATATATATATCACTAGGTTAAGTTATCTATTATGTAAGAATCCCGTAAATTTTATAAAATAAAAATAAAAATATCACTACATAATTTTTCTCTTTAAGTTAATATTTCATGCGCTTTCATTCTCTATTTCATTAAAATGAATTATATTGAATACACATTTTTTTCTAATTAACGATTTCTATTGTTTGTCTACCCGAAAAAAAAGTTCATGCTTCGCCACTGGTTACTGCACGTTGCATTAATAATTTTTGAGCGTTATTTTCGTGTTTTTTTCACTATGGCTGTTTATCCCCCTTCCGAAAGAGATCAAGTAATTAAATGGTTTTATGGAGACAATTCGGCAGTACAATGAGATTTGTTTTCAGTGATATTTGAGAATAGACCGAGTCCTTGTGCAAAAACGGTTTTAAATGGGGTTACAAATTTTGATACATCTTTTTGTCTTCAAGATTGTAAAAAATGCTACACAAAACGTCAAGAACCACCTGTTGAAGTGATCCAGGATATAGAACGGCGGGAAGAAATGGTTTGCAGTACCCTAGAACTTGATTAGACACGGTCCACTAGAAGTGTTGGAGAGGAACTGGATATAAAAAATTATGTTACCAAACATAGCAACTGCACTGATGTCTACGTTAAACAGTGTATCCCAAAACAAAACCAATCAGACAAAAAAAAGTTTATGGTAGGAGTGACTCCAGAACTAAAGGATACTATCTACAGCAATTCCTTCTGGCCAAAGAATGTTGCATTTGAAAGGTTTAACTTCTCACTTGGACGGAATTTTTTAGATGGACGGAAAAATCTGAACCAGAATCTGAATTAGAGGGAGTTGCCCGCATACACCCGACTTCCAATCTCAAAATGATGTCCCTTAACATTCGAAGTTTGACAAAAAAATTGGATGAGTTGGAAATCCAGATTGAAAACAAGAATTTTGATATAATATGTCTATCAGAACATTGGCTTCCTCAACAAGCAGTAGAAAGTTACTCTCTGCCTGGATACCATCTATCCAACAGTTTCAGCCATACTGAAGCAGGAAGAGGTGGAGTCCTTATCTACACCAGAGAACCGTTTCTTGTAAAGAAGATCCCAACTATAGACAACATGTCAATAGAGACACACTTTGAAGTCGTTGCGACTGAGATTGAAGCCTTGCAGGTTGTAGTTTTGAGTGTCTACAGATCTCCATCAGGTAAATTAGACGTGTTCTTTCAGAGTCTTGATACAGTTCTAAATTTCTTATTCCATAGACGCAAATGTACCTTTATTTATGGTGATTTTAATATAGATCTTCTAGAGGATAACCTCACTTCAGCAGAGTTCACCCAACTTGTCAGCACATATGACTTTAAATTCCTGGTAAATAGCGCAACTAGAATCTCAAAAACCACAAAAAGCAGTTGCCTTGATAACTGCATAACAAATTGTGCAATTAATTGTAAATGTACTCTATGGGACACTTATATGTCAGATCATATGGCTATTATTAATACATATGAATCAATAAATGAAACTACTGAAAACACCCACACAACGGTCTTAGAGTTCAGACCGTATTGTGGAGAGAGATTTTCCGGCTGTGTTACTTCATTACTAAACGTTGACTGGTTGTTGGTACTTGATAATTGTAACGTTGACAATTCTTTTGAAATATTTCTCAATGTTCTAATGTCTATTATAGACTTTTATATTCCCAAAAAAACTAAAACAATTCTCACCACAAATAAAGAAAAAAAATGGTTTAATAATGAACTGAAAAGATTGAGAGATAACTTAAACTTCTTTTCTACCTTAAATAAACATAACAGTACTCTAGATCTCTCAGAATGGCTAAAAATTCGTATCAAGGAATATAAAACTAAAATAAAACAAGCAAGACACTCGTATTATACAAACAAAATAGGAAATAGTCATAACAAATCCAAAACCATCTGGAACATCATTAAAGAAACAAAAAATAATGATCCTAGTAATTCGAAATGTAATGTAACTCCCGATGAGTTTAACAAATTCTTTGTGAATATAGCTGACTCAATTACAAATACCCTGCAAAAATCCAATGATCCCGTACAATTTACAGCAAAATATGTACATAACAATTCAACAGTATTTCTTTCACCTGTTACCGAAATAGAAGTCATTGATCTATTAAAAAGTTTAAGTGATAGTTCTGCTCAAGACATCTTTGGTTTGAGCAATAAAATATTGAAACAACTTGCAAATGGTTTACCACTATCTCTAATAATAAACAAATGTTTTTCATCTGGTACATTTCCACAAAAGCTTAAAATAAGTAAAGTTGTTCCTATATTTAAAAAGGGTAATATGGATGATCCAGGAAATCATCGACTAATATCAATAATACCGATATTATCCAAGCCCATTGAGCTCTGTCTAAACCAACGTCTCATATCTTTTCTTGATAAACATAATTTACTTTCACCAGCGCAGTTTGGCTTTCGAAAAGGAAGATCCACTGCTGATGCACTCAGGGTAATGGTAGACTACCTGGTTGATGCATTTGAGGGGCGCAAGACAGTGAGTGCAATTTTCTGCGACCTCTCAAAAGCGTTCGACTGTGTCTCGCATAGTATTTTGTTGAGCAAGTTGGTTTTTTATGGTATCCGGGGTATTTGCCTAGAACTTATCCAGTCCTACCTTTGTGAGCTTCAGCAGATGGTGACTTGTGGAGGAAGAACATCCTCCATACTTCGAATAACAACAGGGGTGCCTCAAGGATCAATCTTGGGTCCTCTTCTGTTTTTACTTTATGTAAATGAATTACCCGCCCACTTCTCAGAGGTGATATCTGTACAATATGCGGATGACACAACTCTTCTTAGTCAGCATTCAGATCTGATTTCCCTACAGAATGGAACTAGTGCAACTCTTCACAAGTTAATAGTATGGTTTGCTGACAATAATCTATGCTTGAATCTAAATAAAACAGAGGTGGTTAATTTCTCTTTAAGGGAAAGACATCAGAGAATAGACGCGATCAAATTTCTGGGTGTTTATCTAGATAATAAATTATCATGGAAGCACCATATAATAGATCTGGCAAAAAAACTCTCGTCGGTTCTTTTTCTATTGCGCAGAATTGTTCAATTGGCGCCTCCAGTAGTATGTAGAACGGCGTATATGGGACTTTTTCAATCAAAGTTGTCATAAGGACTGTTATTTTGGGGTAACTCGGCTGACTGGCAGAGAGCATTTAAGTTGCAAAAATCGGCACTCAGAATTCTAGGAAACAAAAAACCAACAGATAGTTGTAGACCTTTATTCAAAAATTTAAAAATCATGACAATGCCTGTCCTATACATTCACCGATGTCTGATATTTGCCAGAACATACTCTTTTAGATTTAGCACAGTAAATAGTAGGCACTTATATGACACCAGACATGGGGGAAATCTTTTACTTCCACAACACAGGCTTAGTCTGACCCATAAGGGCTATATGACTAATGCCATAAAACTTTTTAATGCAATACCCGAAACCACAAAACAACTACATTTAAATAGATTTAAGCAAGTAACAAAAAACCTGATTTTGGAGATCTGTCCATACTCATTGGACGAATTCTACAATAGTCTTTAACCTAGTCTATCAAAATTTATCGAATACTATACTTTTATACCTGTATAACAAATGTTTCATACATACTTGTGAGCATTTCTGATGCGAACCAAAATTTGTATTTTGTTTATTTTTTTTTTTATTTGCTATGTTATGTAGGTAAAACTCTGATAGATTAATGTCTCCCTTTGTGCACTGTATTATTGGCGTTTGACAGTCTATACCTTTTGACGATGCTAAGCTGTTGGATGTATTTGAGCAAATAAAGAAGTATTATTATTATTATTATTATTAATGAGCAATAAAACTGTTGCTCGTATCTGGAAAAAATATGGGTATAAATGTTTCAAGTATTCAAAAACTCAGGAAATATTTCCTGAAGACCAGTGGCGAAGAATGGAATTTTGTGAAACCATGATGGAAAAGGCAAATGAAAACGAATATTTTTAAAAAAATATTTTGTTTTCTGATGAATCTTCTTTTCCATTACATGGCAAACACAATCCTTCCATTGTTCGTTATTGGTCTCAGGAAAACGAGCACTGAAGTTTTCAGTTTCGTACCCAGTATTTTGGGCGACAATGTTATAGGGCCATTTTTTATTGATGGCACTTTAAACGCCCAAAATTACCTTGAGTTGCTGCAAAACCAAGTTCTTCCTGCCATTCAAATCCTACCTAATGTAGACCTGGGATCGGTTTATTTTCAGCAAGATGGCTGTCCTGCTCATAACGTGGGGTTACCTTAAGCAGACCATTCACAAGCATGAATTTAGTAGGCCAACAAATTTAGAGGAGTTGCGAAATAAAATTATCGAAGGTGCCAATTCCATTTTACCTGAAACTCTTTTGGAGGTGCGAAATAGCTTTTACGAAAGGTTAAGTTTTTGTTTAGCGAAAGAAGGCGGTTTATTTTATTTAAAAAAATGATATGTTGTTAAGTTTGTTTATTAGAGTTTTATTTCTGATTTTTTATTATATTTTTATCAGAGTTGATATTTTATTTTTTATTAGAATAACACTTTAATTTTCATTATGCAAAACGCAGCATATTAAACATTTTAAGACGCATTGTCATGTCTGTAAAACCCGCATGAGAATAAATATTTAAAAAATGCCTGGATTTTCGGGTAATATTTTGGGACATTTTGTCGCCAAACGACGCAGCTCTCACGAAGTCAGATATTTACTACAGTGTTGCCAGGTGAAATAAAATGAAATCATGAAAAATGTAACCAAAAATCATGAGTTTTGGAAAAAAAATCATGAGATGGCGTTTTAAGCCCTATTTAAAAAAAAAACATACATTATTTTTATTAAAATATTTTTTTGATGAAATAAAGATACAAGTACCAAAATATCTACTTTTTTATTAACAAATTTAAATAAAAACATAAAATTATATGTTAAAGTAAACAAACGTACATAATCTTAAAGTAAATAACTGAAAAACAAAAATCCGAAATATCCGTTATTTTATTCTGACTCATCGGAATCATAAATTTGTTTATTTAATTTTTTAAGCAAATCTTTTCCTATTGGAAAATTTGAACAAATACGGTTTTCTCTGCCCACTAAACTTTTGGTGTGCAGTATAGCAGCTATCATAGGAGTTTTCAACCGATTTCTCTGTTTTGTTTTGTTTAAATTTATCTGACAAAACACCCTCTCTACGTTAGCACTGGAATGCGGCAAAGTTAATAAATTAAACACAAAATTACTTAAATTGGGAAACCGGGATTCTGTATTTTCCACACATTTAATCTTAGCAATTTTACCCCAAAAATCGCAAATACCTTTCCAGGTAAAATTAATTTCATAATTTCTAAGTAACAACCATTCATTGTCAATAACTTGCATATCAGCAGGAATTAAATTTTGAAACAACATAGAAACATTACTTATAGACCTGATTTTTCTTGATTTAACTACCTCAGGATCTAGAAATTCTAATTTCTGAAACACAGAGTTTTTAAGTGGAAATCTTGACAATATTTGCTCCACACTCTCAATATAAAAGTCTAGACCTCTTAATTTTACCATGTCAAGTCGGTTTTTCTCCGGATCGGCAGAGTTTATGTGGGCAGAAAAGTACATGTCATTTAAATTTAAAAAAAGTCTAGGGTCTTTAAAATCTATATTTTCAATGTTGGCATTTAGATATTCGTCCTTAATATAATAATCTAAAATTGTTTTAACTGTTCTAGCAACCTCTTTATAAATAACGTGAATTTTGGGCGATTCGCTTTGCATTAATTTGTTTAAGCTATTAAAAATAGGTAGTACATGCGATAAAAATGATAAGTATAATTTATTTTCGGGCGTGTTTAGTTTTTCTAAAATAATATTTGCTTGACTGATTTTAAGAGACGCCTGATCTACGAAATACAACCTCAAAGCTTCATATTGATTAAGAAGCCTTTTAACCACGCATTCCAGAGATAACCAACGTGTCTGGCTAGGATGTAAAATCTTCGATATTGAGACATTTGCAAATTCCTGGAATTCCTTATATTCTTCCACTCTCTTCGGACTATTTGAAAAATAGTTATATACCTGTAAAAAATTATATTTTTTAATTAAGTATACATTTATTTTATTAGCGTATAGCTTACTTCTCTCGCAAATTGTTCCACTTCCTCAGGCAACTTGTGGCATGCATATGATGCACACAAATGAAAGCTATGGCATATGCATTTCATTATGAATATACCTGGAATATTTTCTCGCAATCGACTGACCACAGAATTATTAACGCCAACCATGTTGCTCGCTCCATCTGAAGCAAAGCCAATAAAGTTTGACTTATATGGAACACCATTTTCGGTAAGGAAGTTGATTAAAATTTCATAAAGTGCAGCCCCTGTGGTCTCTACTACTGGGATTAACGCCAAAAAGTTGTCTTCAATGTCAAAATTAATGCACATTCTTACAACTAAACATAAATGTTTGGTGCACGAGTTATCAGTAGACTCATCTATGATAATGCTAAATTTATTATCCCTCATTAGGCCAAGTAGCCAAGATTCTTGAGACAAGCCTGTAACTTTTTGTAAAACTCTTGACATCTTTGTTCGTTTACATTTCGTTTGTTTGACAATATCTGAATCAGTGCCTACAGCATAGAGATAATCGATGAAATGCTCCATCAAATTCATAGGGAGATTATGTTCGGCTAGAAACCCCGCAGTTCTTATAATTCCTTCTTTCGCTTTTTCTTCAATGCTTATTTTTTTAGAACTTTCTGCAAACATTTGACTTGATTTTACTTGACTTTGCTTGCCCATTGATGCTCTCTGCAAAGCTTTAACATGCTTTTCAGTCTCAGAATGTTTTACTAGTTGGGTTTTCCCTGCAGATACCTTAACATCACATTTACAGTAATCGCACCTTAAATTTTTAAAAAAAAACGTTTACCTCCATTAAAATAAAAGTTTTGTTCGCCTTAAATTATATATATCCGCATTAAAGCAAATTTTAATTAGTTACGATTCAGTAACTCATATTATCATTTAATTCTCAATTTAACATTATTATAAGCAGTGGCGGCTCCTTCTTAGGGTCAATTGGTCAATGACCCCCCTAAAATAATCTCATAAAAATACAAATTTTATTAAAAATATCTTTTATCTAAAACTTCACTGTGAATTATAAAATTCTCTAAGCAGTCTGCATTGGCAAAACAAATAAATATATTACCAAAGTCGCGCCTCGCGCTCATCACACAAGCCCGTGGCTGGGCCGTATTTTAAATTGTCCCTATACAGTTCTTATGGCTTATGGAGAAATGCATGTAAAATAGAACAAAGAGGGCAGATTCGCATTTCGTGAGCGGGAGTGAGAGTCACCTTTCAGTCCTATGTCTCTAATGTAGTCGACGGCCCGACTGGATGAATGTTTTGTTTTAGTTAGTTGTTTGCCGCCCGCACTTTGACGGTATTGCATATATCGTGGCGCGTGTTTACATTTCGTAATTTATTTTTGTAACTATTATCGGATTTTTTTTTCTGATTGAAAAAAAAAACAAGATGAGTGTGAGTGTTGTTGACGAAATAATTGCCTTAAAATCTGCTGGAACATTAAATTATGAACGGCGCCTTGAGAAAAAGGAAAGTGGTCGACCAAAACCAAATATGAATTTAAAACAAACAACAAAGGATAGGGGTAAAGATATTCAAAGATATTTTAAAGAATCAATGTACAATTTGTGTGATTGGATTTGTGGCTGCAGTGTGAGAAATGCATTTTTTTGCTACCCGTGTTTATTGTTTTCGAATGACGCTGTATGGGCGAAAAATGGAGTAACTGACATTAAGCACTTAAAAGTGAAAATTACAAAGCATGCTTCTTCCACTACTCATATAAATTCATCAATGAGTTACGCAAGTTTAGGACGTGTTAACATAAGACAGCAACTTGATAGTGTATATCGTAAATCTGTGCATGACTTTAATGAATCGGTTTCTAAAAATAGGTATATCTTAAACAAACTAATCGACTGTGTAAAATTTTGCGGAGTTTTCGAAATTGCATTGCGCGGTCATGACGAAAGTAACAGCTCCAATAATCCTGGAATTTTTCTGGGCCTTATCGATTTTGTTTCTGAACTGGATTTAATGTTTAAAGAACATATTGAAAAAAGTACAGTATTTAAAGGAATATCAAAAACAATTCAGAACGATATTTTAGAATCAATGTTAGCCATTGTACATACTCATATAATTAAGGAGATTGGCCAGACAAATTTTGTGGCAATTCAAGTAGATGAGACCACAGACAGCTCCAATAAAACGCAGATGATTGTCATATTGCGATATGTATTAACTGGTATTGTACATGAAAGATTTTGGAAATTTGTTAACCCTCCAGGTACCACAGCACAACATTTAACTAATGTAATATTGGAAGAACTTCAATTATTAAAAATTAATGAAGCACCTGAAAAGTTGATTGCCCAAAGTTACGATGGTGCATCAGTCATGAGCGGTAAACTGGGAGGAGTACAAACAAAAATTAAAGAAATATACCCAAATGCACACTTTATTCACTGCTATGCCCATCAACTTAATCTTATCCTGCAAAAAGCGGCGAGTCAATATAAACCGATAAAAATATTTTTTGCAAATTTACACGCATTTTCGTCCTTTTTCGGCCGATCTCCAAAACGTACGATGGTTCTGGATAGAGTGGTTAAAGTAAGGGTACCTAAAGCTGCACCCACTCGATGGGCTTTCAATACAAAATGTGTTGAAATTGTATACACTTATAAAGATGATTTGAAATCTTGCTTAGAGGAAATTATTGATGAGGAGCAAGATGGTAACAATATAAATCAAGCAACTGGTTTAAAAAGACATTTGGAAGATGAGCTTTTTTTATTTTGGTTAAATTTTTTCCATAAAATAATGCCCCATGTTGATATATTGTTTAAACAATTGCAAATGCGAGATATTGATGTCATATCTGTCAAAAATTATATACTGTCTTTTAACAACAATATCCAAATAATTAGAAATACTATGTTGGAATCAGAAGAACCAAGCACATCAACAGCAAAAAAAAGAAAAACTACTACAGCTACAGAGGATCCAAAGCGACGAACTGCACTGGAAATTTGTGATATTATTATATCTGAAATAAATCACAGGTTTGGTTTCAATGATCATCTCATGATTTCACAGTTATTCTACACAGAGAAATTTGAAGCATACACTACCAACTTTCCGCAAAATATTTTAAATATGGCGAAGGCTCATTATCCCACAGTAAATATTTCCAAACTAAAATCTGAACTTGAAGTCATATATTGTCGTGAGGATTTTCGCAATAGTGCCGGTGCAGTAGCCATACTTCAGCTTTTTATTAACATGAATTTGTCTGAAACATTTTCTGAAGCAGTGAAATTATTAAATATTTTGTGCACACTCCCTATGACAACCGTGGAAAGTGAGAGATGTTTTTCTACTTTAAAAAGAGTAAAAACATTCCTGCGTAATACGATGGGACAATCTAGACTTAGTGCCTTGTCTATGTTGAGCATCGAGAAAACGCTTGTCAAAAGCATTCCAAATTTCAATGAGAAGGTCATAGACTATTTTGCAGAACTAAAGGATAGGAGAATTGACTTAAAATATAAAAATATTTAAGATAAGTTTCATTTTAATAAATTTACAATTAATTATATATGTAAAAAGTACCGACGTGACGACGACGTGACGCTAGGTCATCATCATAGATCGTCGCCCCAATATTTATGTTTTGGGATACTTATGTCGGCGGGGCAATAACTTATTATAAGTTATTTGTTAATTAATAGCTATAGTTTATTACTAGTGACCTAAGAGTTATTTTTCTTTAGAATTTAAATTATGGTTACGTTAGTGTTTTTATATTTTTTTACTTTTTGGGACTGAACCGAGTTAGAGGGGACTCACTCTTTGCCTTTCTTTAGGAAAGCATGTATTTTTGTTGTTCGTAACGTCGCAGTTTTATTATTAATATAATTTTTAATTTAATTATCGAGTTTTCTCACATATAAATATTCCTTTATATCAGTCGATAACCTGTTTATACCCTTTTTCCTATATTTTTATTTAAAATATTTACTCTAATAAAAAGGCAAAGTTAATTTTCGGAAAACGATTAAAGCATTTAAAGTTATTTTTACCCTCTTAATAGGGTAAATATCTCGATAAATATTATTGAGTTTTATCTAAGTCTGTATTTTCTATCTAAAATATAAATGCTAAAAGTTCTTTCAAATACTTTAAAAAATCAATAGTTTGATTTGTTTTTTTTTTATTAGAGTAAACTAAGTTTTTAAACCAAAATGACCCCCCTGAAGATTGACCCACGAGCCGCCACTGATTATAAGTGAATTTAGATTTTGTACTCAATAAATCCAAATTGCACTTATTTTTACAGAAAGTACCTTAACTTAAAATATCATAAATACCTACCAGGCAAAGCCTGTCCCCTTTTTGCTGTTCTCGATCCATTGCAAACCCGGTATATTTTTCCATTCCTTTTTAAAATTTTGCTTATAAACCTTTCTTTTCTTGCTAGGTCCTGGAAGAGATATACTCTTGGATGTACTACTACTAGAACTACTAGAATCACTGTCACTCATATTTTTTAATTATTTTCAACTCACAAATAATGCTTTACAATACCAAATACACGAGCAAATGCATAAAACTTCGTGAAAAATATAGCCCGTAGAAATATCCGAGAATCTCGGGGAATCCCCATACTCGTCAGTATTTCCCGTTTATATAGGGCTGTGCGGATATTATTTAAGGCTTTATGATATTTATATGTGTACATTTAGTTGTAGTTTTAGGTTATTTTTATTTTATTTTTATTTTTACGACTAATATTCTGAGTTACGATTTTAAATCTTTGTTTTTTTTTTAAATCATGAGATTTTTAGACAAAATCATGATATCATGAGATGTAAGTCAAAATCATGAGATCTCATGATAAATCATGAGACCTGGCAACACTGATTTACTAATCCCGTCCTCGGGCCGGCCGGGGTGGTGCTCTATCGCAGGCACTCGTACACGCGCGACGTTGCAAAATTTCGCCTCTATGCGGTTTCCTATAAGTAACGAACAAAAACACGATCTGTACAGTGTACCTAGTACCTTTCTTAAATTTAAGTAAACTAGAAATATTAATTTTTCTTTTTAGATGTAGTTAAATAAATAAGCAAATGTATTAGAATGTAGTCAGGTTAAGTATCTTTTTGGATCCTATTTCTAATCAATAATATTATTTAGTTTTTACTTTTAGGTAAATATAATAAAATGTAGATTACAAATTTAAGAGCAGTTTTTTTTTAAATCAATTTTATAATATTTGGAATTTTTGGCTGTGTCAGTTCTGTCCCGATTTTCTAAACAGAAAGGGTGGCAACGCTGGATCATGAAGACTATAATCATCTAAAATTAAACACTTACAATTAAAAAGTTTTAACTCAACACAATGATGAAAAGTTGCACTTCACATTGCAGGAAGTTTTTGGGACCATCATTGACGGAAACGTAAAGTTTGATACTCAGGCCTTTCATGTATTTAGAGTCTGCTTAGGGACACTAGACCAGCGGTAATGAATGGGCTTCAAGAGTACCCACTTCTATTACTACTACAACTTGTACTACATGAAAAATCATGAACTTCTTGTGACGCAATTCATTCACCCTTTAAGTATATTCACCTACTTAGCGTGAAGGTCTTATTACGTCATAACTTCCTGGAAAATCGGTCATATATTTCCACATATCTTTTATTATCAAACACAATTAACTGCGTCATCAATTATTTTATATTTTTATAATTTTTTAAAATTTTAAGTCCTCAAGAAAAGTACACTTGCAGAGGACATACCCTAGTGTAACCACAAGAAAACTACTTACGATCCCCAATACTCCGGCCACTTGCACCAAAGGGCGCATCAGCCCCTTTGATTTTTCCTCCCCGTCGGAAGGCATTTTCGGGCCCCTTTTTCCACGCGAAAAGTCACTTTCCACCCCTGCACATGCAACACAAAGCGCGATTGTTCGTGACTAATATGCGTTAGAATAATTATTTTTGGAGTAAACATCATATCAAAGCAATTCGGTGTGCGATAAAAACAGATAAAGTAACGAGAAAACAATCGAACGGTGCTCCAAGATAGAGGGGGAGGCCACTATGGTGTTTTTCCTTTTTTTTGATATCGTTTATAATCATCTTGATAATTGGGGATTTTTTTATCGTCGATTTTCAATCGTAATTTTATGGTGCTTAATAGCGTTATCGCGGATATGATGTGGTAATTAAAACGTCGTAAAATTTTATGGATTTAAGCAAAATGTTAATTTTTTTAAAAGCTGTCGAGTCTACTATGGCTCGATATTTCTTGTAAATTTGTGATTGCCATATGTTGATAAAAAAGAGACAAAAAAAACTTTAGTTTATCTTCAGTTTAAAATTCTTGAAATAAAAAGAAAACAAGACAATAAGTCAAAAAAATATTAAAAATATGGTATGTACATATTATGTACAGGGTGTCCCAAATTCCAGGGTGACCATTGGAATATCGGAAACCGTAAGAGTTACAGGGTCGGTTAAATGGAGGCAAAGTTGCGCAACTTGGAGCTTAATAAAATCGCGTTTAAAAAATTTTAAAATTCCGGATACTTACCGAAGTTATCCGAAAAAAATCGAATTTTGTCAAAATCGTTTTTACCTTCTACCGACTTTATTTAAAGAGACTTCGGAAAACTAAAACCAGTTTTTCATTGTCCTACAACATGAGGCAAAAAAAAAATAATCCGACGTTTTGTTTTCTTTCAATCATCATGAACTCTATTTTTTCTTATTGGCTCCATATTGGATTTTTTAATTTTTAGTATGTATTTTTAATTGCCTTTAAAATGAGGTATCGCACTTGCATGTCCGATTACTCCTTCTAGTACTTCCCATAAGAACTCTATGAGTGCAAGAGAGAAAGATATATCAATGGGATTTCCAAATTAATTGATTTTATATAAACTAAAGCTATAAAATACTCGGTTTTTGATATAGTTTTTTTAAACTAATTCAATAAAAATGCATCCGGTACGGACACACTGTACACTGACGCCGTGCATCAGACAACCATCGTCTTTTTACAGACAGAGACACACAGCAGACTGACGATGTGCATCAGACGGCCATCGTTTTTAAACGGAGAGACACACAGTAGACTGACGACGCGCATCATACAGCCATCGTTTTTAACCGCAGAGACACACAGTAGACTGACGACGTGCATCAGACAGCCATCGTTTTTAACGGCAAAGACCCACAGTAGACTGGCGAAGTGCATCAGACAGCCATCGTTTTTAAAGGCAGAGACCCACAGTAGACTGACGACGTGCATCAGACAGCCATCGTTTTTAACCGCAGAGACACACAGTAGACTGACGACGTGCATCAGACAGCCATCGTTTTTAACCGCAGAGACACACAGTAGACTGACGACTTGCATCAGACAGCCATCGTTTTTAACCGCAGAGACACACAGTAGACTGACGACTTGCATCAGACAGCCATCGTTGTTAACCGCACAAACACATAGTAGACTGGCGATGTGCATCAGACAGCCATCGTTTTTAAAGGCAGAGACACACAGTAGACTGACGATGTGGATCAGACAGCCATCGTTTTTAAATGCAGAAACACACAGTAGACTGACGACGTGCATCAGACAGCCATCGTTTTTAACCGCAGAGACACACAGTAGACTGACGACGTGCATCAGACAGCCATCGTTTTTAACCGCAGAGACATACAGTAGACTGACGACGTGCATCAGACAGCCATCGTTTTTAACCGCAGAGACATACAGTAGACTGACGACGTGCATCAGACAGCCATCGTTTTTAAAGGCAGAGACACACAGTAGACTGACGACGTGCATCAGACAGCCATCGTTTTTAAAGGCAGAGACACACAGTAGACTGACGACGTGCATCAGACAGCCATCGTTGTTAACCGCACAAACACACAGTAGACTGGCGATGTGCATCAGACAGCCATCGTTTTTAAAGGCAGAGACACACAGTAGACTGACGATGTGGATCAGACAGCCATCGTTTTTAAATGCAGAAACACACAGTAGACTGACGACGTGCATCAGACAGCCATCGTTTTTAACCGCAGAGACACACAGTAGACTGACGACGTGCATCAGACAGCCATCGTTTTTAACCGCAGAGACATACAGTAGACTGACGACGTGCATCAGACAGCCATCGTTTTTAAAGGCAGAGACACACAGTAGACTGACGACGTGCATCAGACAGCCATCGTTGTTAACCGCACAAACACACAGTAGACTGGCGATGTGCATCAGACAGCCATCGTTTTTAAAGGCAGAGACACACAGTAGACTGACGATGTGGATCAGACAGCCATCGTTTTTAAATGCAGAAACACACAGTAGACTGACGACGTGCATCAGACAGCCATCGTTTTTAACCGCAGAGACACACAGTAGACTGACGACGTGCATCAGACAGCCATCGTTTTTAACCGCAGAGACCCACAGTAGACTGACGACGTGCATCAGACAGCCATCGTTTTTAAAGGCAGAGACCCACAGTAGACTGACGACGTGCATCAGACAGCCATCGTTTTTAACCGCAGAGACCCACAGTAGACTGACGACGTGCATCAGACAGCCATCGTTTTTAAAGGCAGAGACACACAGTAGACTGACGACGTGCATCAGACAGCCATCGTTGTTAACCGCACAAACACACAGTAGACTGGCGATGTGCATCAGACAGCCATCGTTTTTAAAGGCAGAGACACACAGTAGACTGACGATGTGGATCAGACAGCCATCGTTTTTAAATGCAGAAACACACAGTAGACTGACGACGTGCATCAGACAGCCATCGTTTTTAACCGCAGACACACACAGTAGACTGACGACGTGCATCAGACAGCCATCGTTTTTAACCGCAGAGACCCACAGTAGACTGACGACGTGCATCAGACAGCCATCGTTTTTAAAGGCAGAGACACACAGTAGACTGACGACGTGCATCAGACAGCCATCGTTGTTAACCGCACAAACACACAGTAGACTGGCGATGTGCATCAGACAGCCATCGTTTTTAAAGGCAGAGACACACAGTAGACTGACGATGTGGATCAGACAGCCATCGTTTTTAAATGCAGAAACACACAGTAGACTGACGACGTGCATCAGACAGCCATCGTTTTTAACCGCAGAGACACACAGTAGACTGACGACGTGCATCAGACAGCCATCGTTTTTAACCGCAGAGACCCACAGTAGACTGACGACGTGCATCAGACAGCCATCGTTTTTAAAGGCAGAGACACACAGTAGACTGACGACGTGCATCAGACAGCCATCGTTGTTAACCGCACAAACACACAGTAGACTGGCGATGTGCATCAGACAGCCATCGTTTTTAAAGGCAGAGACACACAGTAGACTGACGATGTGGATCAGACAGCCATCGTTTTTAAATGCAGAAACACACAGTAGACTGACGACGTGCATCAGACAGCCATCGTTTTTAACCGCAGAGACACACAGTAGACTGACGACGTGCATCAGACAGCCATCGTTTTTAACCGCAGAGACCCACAGTAGACTGACGACGTGCATCAGACAGCCATCGTTTTTAAAGGCAGAGACACACAGTAGACTGACGACGTGCATCAGACAGCCATCGTTGTTAACCGCACAAACACACAGTAGACTGGCGATGTGCATCAGACAGCCATCGTTTTTAAAGGCAGAGACACACAGTAGACTGACGATGTGGATCAGACAGCCATCGTTTTTAAATGCAGAAACACACAGTAGACTGACGACGTGCATCAGACAGCCATCGTTTTTAAAGGCAGAGACACACAGTAGACTGACGACGTGCATCAGACAGCCATCGTTGTTAACCGCACAAACACACAGTAGACTGGCGATGTGCATCAGACAGCCATCGTTTTTAAATGCAGAAACACACTGTAGACTGACGACGTGCATCAGACAGCCATCGTTTTTAAATGCAGAAACACACAGTAGACTGACGACGTGCATCAGACAGCCATCGTTTTTAACCGCAGAGACACACAGTAGACTGACGACGTGCATCAGACAGCCATCGTTTTTAACCGCAGAGACCCACAGTAGACTGACGACGTGCATCAGACAGCCATCGTTTTTAAAGGCAGAGACACACAGTAGACTGACGACGTGCATCAGACAGCCATCGTTGTTAACCGCACAAACACACAGTAGACTGGCGATGTGCATCAGACAGCCATCGTTTTTAAAGGCAGAGACACACAGTAGACTGACGATGTGGATCAGACAGCCATCGTTTTTAAATGCAGAAACACACAGTAGACTGACGACGTGCATCAGACAGCCATCGTTTTTAAAGGCAGAGACACACAGTAGACTGACGACGTGCATCAGACAGCCATCGTTGTTAACCGCACAAACACACAGTAGACTGGCGATGTGCATCAGACAGCCATCGTTTTTAAATGCAGAAACACACAGTAGACTGACGACGTGCATCAGACAGCCATCGTTTTTAAAGGCAGAGACACACAGTAGACTGACGACGTGCATCAGACAGCCATCGTTGTTAACCGCACAAACACACAGTAGACTGGCGATGTGCATCAGACAGCCATCGTTTTTAAAGGCAGAGACACACAGTAGACTGACGATGTGGATCAGACAGCCATCGTTTTTAAAGGCAGAGACACACAGTAGACTGACGACGTGCATCAGACAGCCATCGTTGTTAACCGCACAAACACACAGTAGACTGGCGATGTGCATCAGACAGCCATCGTTTTTAAATGCAGAAACACACAGTAGACTGACGACGTGCATCAGACAGCCATCGTTTTTAAATGCAGAAACACACAGTAGACTGACGACGTGCATCAGACAGCCATCGTTTTTAACCGCAGAGACACACAGTAGACTGACGACGTGCATCAGACAGCCATCGTTTTTAACCGCAGAGACCCACAGTAGACTGACGACGTGCATCAGACAGCCATCGTTTTTAAAGGCAGAGACACACAGTAGACTGACGACGTGCATCAGACAGCCATCGTTGTTAACCGCACAAACACACAGTAGACTGGCGATGTGCATCAGACAGCCATCGTTTTTAAAGGCAGAGACACACAGTAGACTGACGACGTGCATCAGACAGCCATCGTTTTTAACCGCAGAGACACACAGTAGACTGACGACGTGCATCAGACAGCCATCGTTTTTAACCGCAGAGACCCACAGTAGACTGACGACGTGCATCAGACAGCCATCGTTTTTAAAGGCAGAGACACACAGTAGACTGACGACGTGCATCAGACAGCCATCGTTGTTAACCGCACAAACACACAGTAGACTGGCGATGTGCATCAGACAGCCATCGTTTTTAAAGGCAGAGACACACAGTAGACTGACGATGTGGATCAGACAGCCATCGTTTTTAAATGCAGAAACACACAGTAGACTGACGACGTGCATCAGACAGCCATCGTTTTTAACCGCAGAGACACACAGTAGACTGACGACGTGCATCAGACAGCCATCGTTTTTAACCGCAGAGACCCACAGTAGACTGACGACGTGCATCAGACAGCCATCGTTTTTAAAGGCAGAGACACACAGTAGACTGACGACGTGCATCAGACAGCCATCGTTGTTAACCGCACAAACACACAGTAGACTGGCGATGTGCATCAGACAGCCATCGTTTTTAAAGGCAGAGACACACAGTAGACTGACGATGTGGATCAGACAGCCATCGTTTTTAAATGCAGAAACACACAGTAGACTGACGACGTGCATCAGACAGCCATCGTTTTTAAAGGCAGAGACACACAGTAGACTGACGACGTGCATCAGACAGCCATCGTTGTTAACCGCACAAACACACAGTAGACTGGCGATGTGCATCAGACAGCCATCGTTTTTAAATGCAGAAACACACTGTAGACTGACGACGTGCATCAGACAGCCATCGTTTTTAAATGCAGAAACACACAGTAGACTGACGACGTGCATCAGACAGCCATCGTTTTTAACCGCAGAGACACACAGTAGACTGACGACGTGCATCAGACAGCCATCGTTTTTAACCGCAGAGACCCACAGTAGACTGACGACGTGCATCAGACAGCCATCGTTTTTAAAGGCAGAGACACACAGTAGACTGACGACGTGCATCAGACAGCCATCGTTGTTAACCGCACAAACACACAGTAGACTGGCGATGTGCATCAGACAGCCATCGTTTTTAAAGGCAGAGACACACAGTAGACTGACGATGTGGATCAGACAGCCATCGTTTTTAAATGCAGAAACACACAGTAGACTGACGACGTGCATCAGACAGCCATCGTTTTTAAAGGCAGAGACACACAGTAGACTGACGACGTGCATCAGACAGCCATCGTTGTTAACCGCACAAACACACAGTAGACTGGCGATGTGCATCAGACAGCCATCGTTTTTAAATGCAGAAACACACAGTAGACTGACGACGTGCATCAGACAGCCATCGTTTTTAAAGGCAGAGACACACAGTAGACTGACGACGTGCATCAGACAGCCATCGTTGTTAACCGCACAAATACACAGTAGACTGGCGATGTGCATCAGACAGCCATCGTTTTTAAAGGCAGAGACACACAGTAGACTGACGATGTGGATCAGACAGCCATCGTTTTTAAAGGCAGAGACACACAGTAGACTGACGACGTGCATCAGACAGCCATCGTTGTTAACCGCACAAACACACAGTAGACTGGCGATGTGCATCAGACAGCCATCGTTTTTAAATGCAGAAACACACAGTAGACTGACGACGTGCATCAGACAGCCATCGTTTTTAAATGCAGAAACACACAGTAGACTGACGACGTGCATCAGACAGCCATCGTTTTTAACCGCAGAGACACACAGTAGACTGACGACGTGCATCAGACAGCCATCGTTTTTAACCGCAGAGACCCACAGTAGACTGACGACGTGCATCAGACAGCCATCGTTTTTAAAGGCAGAGACACACAGTAGACTGACGACGTGCATCAGACAGCCATCGTTGTTAACCGCACAAACACACAGTAGACTGGCGATGTGC
The DNA here is from genome assembly GCF_022605725.1 of Anthonomus grandis grandis. Classification (NCBI taxonomy): domain Eukaryota; kingdom Metazoa; phylum Arthropoda; class Insecta; order Coleoptera; family Curculionidae; genus Anthonomus; species Anthonomus grandis. The sequence goes on along the minus strand of NC_065564.1, from coordinate 8,726,697 downwards.
ATCAGACAGCCATCGTTTTTAAAGGCAGAGACACACAGTAGACTGACGATGTGGATCAGACAGCCATCGTTTTTAAATGCAGAAACACACAGTAGACTGACGACGTGCATCAGACAGCCATCGTTTTTAAAGGCAGAGACACACAGTAGACTGACGACGTGCATCAGACAGCCATCGTTGTTAACCGCACAAACACACAGTAGACTGGCGATGTGCATCAGACAGCCATCGTTTTTAAACGCAGAAACACACAGTAGACTGACGATGTGGATCAGACAGCCATCGTTTTTAAATGCAGAAACACACAGTAGACTGACGACGTGCATCAGACAGCCATCGTTTTTAAAGGCAGAGACCCACAGTAGACTGACGACGTGCATCAGACAGCCATCGTTTTTAAAGGCAGAGACACACAGTAGACTGACGACGTGCATCAGACAGCCATCGTTGTTAACCGCACAAACACACAGTAGACTGGCGATGTGCATCAGACAGCCATCGTTTTTAAATGCAGAAACACACAGTAGACTGACGACGTGCATCAGACAGCCATCGTTTTTAAATGCAGAAACACACAGTAGACTGACGACGTGCATCAGACAGCCATCGTTTTTAACCGCAGAGACCCACAGTAGACTGACGACGTGCATCAGACAGCCATCGTTTTTAAAGGCAGAGACACACAGTAGACTGACGATGTGGATCAGACAGCCATCGTTTTTAAATGCAGAAACACACAGTAGACTGACGACGTGCATCAGACAGCCATCGTTTTTAAAGGCAGAGACACACAGTAGACTGACGACGTGCATCAGACAGCCATCGTTTTTAAAGGCAGAGACACACAGTAGACTGACGACGTGCATCAGACAGCCATCGTTGTTAACCGCACAAACACACAGTAGACTGGCGATGTGCATCAGACAGCCATCGTTTTTAAAGGCAGAGACACACAGTAGACTGACGATGTGGATCAGACAGCCATCGTTTTTAAATGCAGAAACACACAGTAGACTGACGACGTGCATCAGACAGCCATCGTTTTTAACCGCAGAGACACACAGTAGACTGACGACGTGCATCAGACAGCCATCGTTTTTAACCGCAGAGACACACAGTAGACTGACGACGTGCATCAGACAGCCATCGTTGTTAACCGCACAAACACACAGTAGACTGACGACGTGCATCAGACAGCCATCGTTTTTAACCGCAGAGACACACAGCAGACTGACGACGTGCATCAGACAGCCATCGTTTTTAAAGGCAGAGACCCACAGTAGACTGACGACGTGCATCAGACAGCCATCGTTTTTAACCGCAGAGACACACAGTAGACTGACGACGTGCATCAGACAGCCATCGTTTTTAACCGCAGAAACACACAGTAGACTGACGACGTGCATCAGACAGCCATCGTTTTAAACCGCAGAGACACACAGTAGACTGACGACGTGCATCAGACAGCCATCGTTTTTAAAGGCAGAGACACACAGTAGACTGACGACGTGCATCAGACAGCCATCGTTGTTAACCGCACAAACACACAGTAGACTGGCGATGTGCATCAGACAGCCATCGTTTTTAAAGGCAGAGACACACAGTAGACTGACGATGTGGATCAGACAGCCATCGTTTTTAAATGCAGAAACACACAGTAGACTGACGACGTGCATCAGACAGCCATCGTTTTTAACCGCACAGACACACAGTAGACTGACGACGTGCATCAGACAGCCATCGTTTTTAACCGCAGAAACACACAGTAGACTGACGACGTGCATCAGACAGCCATCGTTTTAAACCGCAGAGACACACAGTAGACTGACGACGTGCATCAGACAGCCATCGTTTTTAAACGCAGAGACACACAGTAGACTGACGACGTGCATCAGACAGCCATCGTTTTTAAACGCAGAGACACACAGTAGACTGACGACGTGCATCAGACAGCCATCGTTTTTAAACGCAGAGACACACAGTAGACTGACGACGTGCATCAGACAGCCATCGTTTTTAAACGCAGAGACACACAGTAGACTGACGACGTGCATCAGACAGCCATCGTTTTTAAACGCAGAGACACACAGTAGACTGACGACGTGCATCAGACAGCCATCGTTTTAAACCGCAGAGACACACAGTAGACTGACGACATGCATCAGACAGCCATCGTTTTAAACCGCAGAGACACACAGTAGACTGACGACGTGCATCAGACAGCCATCGTTTTTAAACGCAGAGACACACAGTAGACTGACGACGTGCATCAGACAGCCATCGTTTTAAACCGCAGAGACACACAGTAGACTGACGACGTGCATCAGACAGCCATCGTTTTTAAACGCAGAGACACACAGTAGACTGACGACGTGCATCAGACAGCCATCGTTTTTAAACGCAGAGACACACAGTAGACTGACGACGTGCATCAGACAGCCATCGTTTTAAACCGCAGAGACACACAGTAGACTGACGACGTGCATCAGACAGCCATCGTTTTTAAATGCAGAGACACACAGTAGACTGACGACGTGCATCAGACAGCCATCGTTTTTAAACGCAGAGACACACAGTAGACTGACGACGTGCATCAGACAGCCATCGTTTTAAACCGCAGAGACACACAGTAGACTGACGACGTGCATCAGACAGCCATCGTTTTTAAACGCAGAGACACACAGTAGACTGACGACGTGCATCAGACAGCCATCGTTTTTAAACGCAGAGACACACAGTAGACTGACGACGTGCATCAGACAGCCATCGTTTTAAACCGCAGAGACACACAGTAGACTGACGACGTGCATCAGACAGCCATCGTTTTTAAATGCAGAGACACACAGTAGACTGACGACGTGCATCAGACAGCCATCGTTTTTAAACGCAGAGACACACAGTAGACTGACGACGTGCATCAGACAGCCATCGTTTTAAACCGCAGAGACACACAGTAGACTGACGACGTGCATCAGACAGCCATCGTTTTTAAACGCAGAGACACACAGTAGACTGACGACGTGCATCAGACAGCCATCGTTTTTAAACGCAGAGACACACAGTAGACTGACGACGTGCATCAGACAGCCATCGTTTTAAACCGCAGAGACACACAGTAGACTGACGACGTGCATCAGACAGCCATCGTTTTTAAACGCAGAGACACACAGTAGACTGACGACGTGCATCAGACAACCATCGTTTTAAACCGCAGAGACACACAGTAGACTGACGACGTGCATCAGACAGCCATCGTTTTTAAACGCAGAGACACACAGTAGACTGACGACGTGCATCAGACAGCCATCGTTTTAAACCGCAGAGACACACAGTAGACTGACGACGTGCATCAGACAGCCATCGTTTTTAAACGCAGAGACACACAGTAGACTGACGACGTGCATCAGACAGCCATCGTTTTAAACCGCAGAGACACACAGTAGACTGACGACGTGCATCAGACAGCCATCGTTTTTAAACGCAGAGACACACAGTAGACTGACGACGTGCATCAGACAGCCATCGTTTTTAAACGCAGAGACACACAGTAGACTGACGACGTGCATCAGACAGCCATCGTTTTTAAACGCAGAGACACACAGTAGACTGACGACGTGCATCAGACAGCCATCGTTTTTAAACGCAGAGACACACAGTAGACTGACGACGTGCATCAGACAGCCATCGTTTTTAAACGCAGAGACACACAGTAGACTGACGACGTGCATCAGACAGCCATCGTTTTTAAACGCAGAGACACACAGTAGACTGACGACGTGCATCAGACAGCCATCGTTTTTAAACGCAGAGACACACAGTAGACTGACGACGTGCATCAGACAGCCATCGTTTTAAACCGCAGAGACACACAGTAGACTGACGACGTGCATCAGACAGCCATCGTTTTTAAACGCAGAGACACACAGTAGACTGACGACGTGCATCAGACAGCCATCGTTTTTAAACGCAGAGACACACAGTAGACTGACGACGTGCATCAGACAGCCATCGTTTTTAAACGCAGAGACACACAGTAGACTGACGACGTGCATCAGACAGCCATCGTTTTAAACCGCAGAGACACACAGTAGACTGACGACGTGCATCAGACAGCCATCGTTTTTAACCGCAGAGACACACAGTAGACTGACGACGTGCATCAGACAGCCATCGTTTTTAAAGGCAGAGACACACAGTAGACTGACGACGTGCATCAGACAGCCATCGTTTTTAAAGGCAGAGACACACAGTAGACTGACGACGTGCATCAGACAGCCATCGTTTTTAACCGTAGAGACACACAGTAGACTGACGACGTGCATCAGACAGCCATCGTTTTAAACCGCAGAGACACACAGTAGACTGACGACGTGCATCAGACAGCCATCGTTTTTAACCGCAGAGACACACAGTAGACTGACGACGTGCATCAGACAGCCATCGTTTTTAAAGGCAGAGACACACAGTAGACTGACGACGTGCATCAGACAGCCATCGTTTTTAAAGGCAGAGACACACAGTAGACTGACGACGTGCATCAGACAGCCATCGTTTTTAACCGTAGAGACACACAGTAGACTGACGACGTGCATCAGACAGCCATCGTTTTTAAACGCAGAGACACACAGTAGACTGACGACGTGCATCAGACAGCCATCGTTTTTAAACGCAGAGACACACAGTAGACTGACGACGTGCATCAGACAGCCATCGTTTTTAACCGCAGAGACACACAGTAGACTGACGACGTGCATCAGACAGCCATCGTTTTTAAAGGCAGAGACACACAGTAGACTGACGACGTGCATCAGACAGCCATCGTTTTTAAAGGCAGAGACACACAGAAGACTGACGACGTGCATCAGACAGCCATCGTTTTTAACCGTAGAGACACACAGTAGACTGACGACGTGCATCAGACAGCCATCGTTTTTAAAGGCAGAGACACACAGAAGACTGACGACGTGCATCAGACAGCCATCGTTTTTAACCGTAGAGACACACAGTAGACTGACGACGTGCATCAGACAGCCATCGTTTTTAACCACAGAGATACACAGTAGACTGACGACGTGCATCAGACAGCCATCGTTTTTAACCGCAGAGACACACAGTAGACTGACGACGTGCATCAGACAGCCATCGTTTTTAACCACAGAGATACACAGTAGACTGACGACGTGCATCAGACAGCCATCGTTTTTAAATGCAGAGACACACAGTAAACTGACGACGTGCATCAGACAGCCATCGTTTTTAAATGCAGAGACACACAGTAGACTGACGACGTGCATCAGACAGCCATCGTTTTTAAATGCAGAGACACACAGTAGACTGACGACGTGCATCAGACAGCCATCGTTTTTAACCGCAGAGACACACAGTAGACTGACGACGTGCATCAGACAGCCATCGTTTTTAACCACAGAGATACACAGTAGACTGACGACGTGCATCAGACAGCCATCGTTTTTAACCGCAGAGACACACAGTAGACTGACGACGTGCATCAGACAGCCATCGTTTTTAACCACAGAGATACACAGTAGACTGACGACGTGCATCAGACAGCCATCGTTTTTAAATGCAGAGACACACAGTAGACTGACGACGTGCATCAGACAGCCATCGTTTTTAAATGCAGAGACACACAGTAAACTGACGACGTGCATCAGACAGCCATCGTTTTTAAATGCAGAGACACACAGTAGACTGACGACGTGCATCAGACAGCCATCGTTTTTAAATGCAGAGACACACAGTAAACTGACGACGTGCATCAGACAGCCATCGTTTTTAAAGGCAGAGACACACAGAAGACTGACGACGTGCATCAGACAGCCATCGTTTTTAACCACAGAGATACACAGTAGACTGACGACGTGCATCAGACAGCCATCGTTTTTAACCACAGAGACACACAGTAGACTGACGACGTGCATCAGACAGCCATCGTTTTTAACCGCAGAGACACACAGTAGACTGACGACGTGCATCAGACAGCCATCGTTTTTAACCACAGAGATACACAGTAGACTGACGACGTGCATCAGACAGCCATCGTTTTTAACCACAGAGATACACAGTAGACTGACGACGTGCATCAGACAGCCATCGTTTTTAAATGCAGAGACACACAGTAGACTGACGACGTGCATCAGACAGCCATCGTTTTTAAATGCAGAGACACACAGTAGACTGACGACGTGCATCAGACAGCCATCGTTTTTAAATGCAGAGACACACAGTAGACTGACGACGTGCATCAGACAGCCATCGTTTTTAACCGCAGAGACACACAGTAGACTGACGACGTGCATCAGACAGCCATCGTTTTTAACCGCAGACACACACAGTAGACTGACGACGTGCATCAGACAGCCATCGTTTTTAACCACAGAGATACACAGTAGACTGACGACGTGCATCAGACAGCCATCGTTTTTAACCGCAGAGACACACAGTAGACTGACGACGTGCATCAGACAGCCATCGTTTTTAAATGCAGAGACACACAGTAGACTGACGACGTGCATCAGACAGCCATCGTTTTTAAATGCAGAGACACACAGTAGACTGACGACGTGCATCAGACAGCCATCGTTTTTAAATGCAGAGACACACAGTAGACTGACGACGTGCATCAGACAGCCATCGTTTTTAAATGCAGAGACACACAGTAGACTGACGACGTGCATCAGACAGCCATCGTTTTTAACCACAGAGATACACAGTAGACTGACGACGTGCATCAGACAGCCATCGTTTTTAACCACAGAGATACACAGTAGACTGACGACGTGCATCAGACAGCCATCGTTTTTAAATGCAGAGACACACAGTAGACTGACGACGTGCATCAGACAGCCATCGTTTTTAAATGCAGAGACACACAGTAGACTGACGACGTGCATCAGACAGCCATCGTTTTTAACCGCAGACACACACAGTAGACTGACGACGTGCATCAGACAGCCATCGTTTTTAACCGCAGACACACACAGTAGACTGACGACGTGCATCAGACAGCCATCGTTTTTAACCGCAGAGACACACAGTAGACTGACGACGTGCATCAGACAGCCATCGTTTTTAACCACAGAGATACACAGTAGACTGACGACGTGCATCAGACAGCCATCGTTTTTAACCACAGAGATACACAGTAGACTGACGACGTGCATCAGACAGCCATCGTTTTTAAATGCAGAGACACACAGTAGACTGACGACGTGCATCAGACAGCCATCGTTTTTAACCGCAGAGACACACAGTAGACTGACGACGTGCATCAGACAGCCATCGTTTTTAACCGCAGAGACACACAGTAGACTGACGACGTGCATCAGACAGCCATCGTTTTTAACCACAGAGATACACAGTAGACTGACGACGTGCATCAGACAGCCATCGTTTTTAAATGCAGAGACACACAGTAGACTGACGACGTGCATCAGACAGCCATCGTTTTTAAATGCAGAGACACACAGTAGACTGACGACGTGCATCAGACAGCCATCGTTTTTAACCGCAGAGACACACAGTAGACTGACGACGTGCATCAGACAGCCATCGTTTTTAAATGCAGAGACACACAGTAGACTGACGACGTGCATCAGACAGCCATCGTTTTTAACCGCAGAGACACACAGTAGACTGACGACGTGCATCAGACAGCCATCGTTTTTAACCACAGAGATACACAGTAGACTGACGACGTGCATCAGACAGCCATCGTTTTTAACCGCAGACACACACAGTAGACTGACGACGTGCATCAGACAGCCATCGTTTTTAACCGCAGACACACACAGTAGACTGACGACGTGCATCAGACAGCCATCGTTTTTAACCGCAGACACACACAGTAGACTGACGACGTGCATCAGACAGCCATCGTTTTTAACCGCAGAGACACACAGTAGACTGACGACGTGCATCAGACAGCCATCGTTTTTAAATGCAGAGACACACAGTAGACTGACGACGTGCATCAGACAGCCATCGTTTTTAAATGCAGAGACACACAGTAGACTGACGACGTGCATCAGACAGCCATCGTTTTTAACCGCAGACACACACAGTAGACTGACGACGTGCATCAGACAGCCATCGTTTTTAACCGCAGAGACACACAGTAGACTGACGACGTGCATCAGACAGCCATCGTTTTTAAATGCAGAGACACACAGTAGACTGACGACGTGCATCAGACAGCCATCGTTTTTAACCGCAGACACACACAGTAGACTGACGACGTGCATCAGACAGCCATCGTTTTTAACCGCAGAGACACACAGTAGACTGACGACGTGCATCAGACAGCCATCGTTTTTAAATGCAGAGACACACAGTAGACTGACGACGTGCATCAGACAGCCATCGTTTTTAAATGCAGAGACACACAGTAGACTGACGACGTGCATCAGACAGCCATCGTTTTTAACCGCAGACACACACAGTAGACTGACGACGTGCATCAGACAGCCATCGTTTTTAACCGCAGACACACACAGTAGACTGACGACGTGCATCAGACAGCCATCGTTTTTAACCGCAGAGACACACAGTAGACTGACGACGTGCATCAGACAGCCATCGTTTTTAACCACAGAGATACACAGTAGACTGACGACGTGCATCAGACAGCCATCGTTTTTAACCGCAGACACACACAGTAGACTGACGACGTGCATCAGACAGCCATCGTTTTTAACCGCAGAGACACACAGTAGACTGACGACGTGCATCAGACAGCCATCGTTTTTAACCGCAGAGACACACAGTAGACTGACGACGTGCATCAGACAGCCATCGTTTTTAACCGCAGACACACACAGTAGACTGACGACGTGCATCAGACAGCCATCGTTTTTAACCGCAGACACACACAGTAGACTGACGACGTGCATCAGACAGCCATCGTTTTTAACCACAGAGATACACAGTAGACTGACGACGTGCATCAGACAGCCATCGTTTTTAACCACAGAGATACACAGTAGACTGACAACGTGCATCAGACAGCCATCGTTTTTAACCGCAGACACACACAGTAGACTGACGACGTGCATCAGACAGCCATCGTTTTTAACCGCAGAGACACACAGTAGACTGACGACGTGCATCAGACAGCCATCGTTTTTAACCACAGAGATACACAGTAGACTGACGACGTGCATCAGACAGCCATCGTTTTTAACCACAGAGATACACAGTAGACTGACGACGTGCATCAGACAGCCATCGTTTTTAACCGCAGACACACACAGTAGACTGACGACGTGCATCAGACAGCCATCGTTTTTAACCGCAGAGACACACAGTAGACTGACGACGTGCATCAGACAGCCATCGTTTTTAACCGCAGAGACACACAGTAGACTGACGACGTGCATCAGACAGCCATCGTTTTTAACCGCAGAGACACACAGTAGACTGACGACGTGCATCAGACAGCCATCGTTTTTAACCGCAGACACACACAGTAGACTGACGACGTGCATCAGACAGCCATCGTTTTTAACCGCAGAGACACACAGTAGACTGACGACGTGCATCAGACAGCCATCGTTTTTAACCACAGAGATACACAGTAGACTGACGACGTGCATCAGACAGCCATCGTTTTTAACCACAGAGATACACAGTAGACTGACGACGTGCATCAGACAGCCATCGTTTTTAACCGCAGACACACACAGTAGACTGACGACGTGCATCAGACAGCCATCGTTTTTAACCGCAGAGACACACAGTAGACTGACGACGTGCATCAGACAGCCATCGTTTTTAACCGCAGACACACACAGTAGACTGACGACGTGCATCAGACAGCCATCGTTTTTAACCGCAGAGACACACAGTAGACTGACGACGTGCATCAGACAGCCATCGTTTTTAACCACAGAGATACACAGTAGACTGACGACGTGCATCAGACAGCCATCGTTTTTAACCACAGAGATACACAGTAGACTGACGACGTGCATCAGACAGCCATCGTTTTTAACCGCAGACACACACAGTAGACTGACGACGTGCATCAGACAGCCATCGTTTTTAACCGCAGAGACACACAGTAGACTGACGACGTGCATCAGACAGCCATCGTTTTTAACCGCAGAGACACACAGTAGACTGACGACGTGCATCAGACAGCCATCGTTTTTAACCACAGAGATACACAGTAGACTGACGACGTGCATCAGACAGCCATCGTTTTTAACCACAGAGATACACAGTAGACTGACGACGTGCATCAGACAGCCATCGTTTTTAACCGCAGACACACACAGTAGACTGACGACGTGCATCAGACAGCCATCGTTTTTAACCGCAGAGACACACAGTAGACTGACGACGTGCATCAGACAGCCATCGTTTTTAACCACAGAGATACACAGTAGACTGACGACGTGCATCAGACAGCCATCGTTTTTAACCGCAGAGACACACAGTAGACTGACGACGTGCATCAGACAGCCATCGTTTTTAACCACAGAGATACACAGTAGACTGACGACGTGCATCAGACAGCCATCGTTTTTAACCGCAGAGACACACAGTAGACTGACGACGTGCATCAGACAGCCATCGTTTTTAACCACAGAGATACACAGTAGACTGACGACGTGCATCAGACAGCCATCGTTTTTAACCACAGAGATACACAGTAGACTGACGACGTGCATCAGACAGCCATCGTTTTTAACCGCAGGGACACACAGTAGACTGACGACGTGCATCAGACAGCCATCGTTTTTAACCGCAGAGACACACAGTAGACTGACGACGTGCATCAGACAGCCATCGTTTTTAACCACAGAGATACACAGTAGACTGACGACGTGCATCAGACAGCCATCGTTTTTAACCGCAGAGACACACAGTAGACTGACGACGTGCATCAGACAGCCATCGTTTTTAACCACAGAGATACACAGTAGACTGACGACGTGCATCAGACAGCCATCGTTTTTAACCGCAGAGACACACAGTAGACTGACGACGTGCATCAGACAGCCATCGTTTTTAACCGCAGAGACACACAGTAGACTGACGACGTGCATCAGACAGCCATCGTTTTTAACCGCAGAGACACACAGTAGACTGACGACCTGCATCAGACAGCCATCGTTTTTAAATGCAGAGACACACAGTAGACTGACGACATGCATCAGACAGCCATCGTTTTTAAATGCAGAGACACACAGTAGACTGACGACGTGCATCAGACAGCCATCGTTTTTAAATGCAGAGACACACAGTAGACTGACGACGTGCATCAGACAGCCATCGTTTTTAAATGCAGAGACACACAGTAGACTGACGACGTGCATCAGACAGCCATCGTTTTTAACCGCAGAGACACACAGTAGACTGACGACGTGCATCAGACAGCCATCGTTTTTAACCGCAGAGACACACAGTAGACTGACGACCTGCATCAGACAGCCATCGTTTTTAAATGCAGAGACACACAGTAGACTGACGACATGCATCAGACAGCCATCGTTTTTAAATGCAGAGACACACAGTAGACTGACGACGTGCATCAGACAGCCATCGTTTTTAAATGCAGAGACACACAGTAGACTGACGACATGCATCAGACAGCCATCGTTTTTAAATGCAGAGACACACAGTAGACTGACGACGTGCATCAGACAGCCATCGTTTTTAACCGCAGAGATACACAGTAGACTGACGACGTGCATCAGACAGCCATCGTTTTTAACCGCAGAGACACACAGTAGACTGACGACGTGCATCAGACAGCCATCGTTTTTAACCGCAGAGACACACAGTAGACTGACGACCTGCATCAGACAGCCATCGTTTTTAAATGCAGAGACACACAGTAGACTGACGACATGCATCAGACAGCCATCGTTTTTAAATGCAGAGACACACAGTAGACTGACGACGTGCATCAGACAGCCATCGTTTTTAAATGCAGAGACACACAGTAGACTGACGACGTGCATCAGACAGCCATCGTTTTTAAATGCAGAGACACACAGTAGACTGACGACGTGCATCAGACAGCCATCGTTTTTAACCGCAGAGACACACAGTAGACTGACGACGTGCATCAGACAGCCATCGTTTTTAACCGCAGAGACACACAGTAGACTGACGACCTGCATCAGACAGCCATCGTTTTTAAATGCAGAGACACACAGTAGACTGACGACATGCATCAGACAGCCATCGTTTTTAAATGCAGAGACACACAGTAGACTGACGACGTGCATCAGACAGCCATCGTTTTTAAATGCAGAGACACACAGTAGACTGACGACGTGCATCAGACAGCCATCGTTTTTAACCGCAGAGACACACAGTAGACTGACGACGTGCATCAGACAGCCATCATTTTTAAATGCAGAGACACACAGTAGACTGACGACGTGCATCAGACAGCCATCGTTTTTAACCGCAGAGACACACAGTAGACTGACGACGTGCATCAGACAGCCATCGTTTTTAACCGCAAAGACACACAGTAGACTGACGACGTGCATCAGACAGCCATCGTTTTTAACCGCAGAGACACACAGTAGACTGACGACGTGCATCAGACAGCCATCGTTTTTAAATGCAGAGACACACAGTAGACTGACGACGTGCATCAGACAGCCATCGTTTTTAAATGCAGAGACACACAGTAGACTGACGACGTGCATCAGACAGCCATCGTTTTTAAATGCAGAGACACACAGTAGACTGACGACGTGCATCAGACAGCCATCGTTTTTAACCGCAAAGACACACAGTAGACTGACGACGTGCATCAGACAGCCATCGTTTTTAAATGCAGAGACACACAGTAGACTGACGACGTGCATCAGACAGCCATCGTTTTTAACCGCAAAGACACACAGTAGACTGACGACGTGCATCAGACAGCCATCGTTTTTAAACGCAGAGACACACAGTAGACTGACGACGTGCATCAGACAGCCATCGTTTTTAAATGCAGAGACACACAGTAAACTGACGACGTGCATCAGACAGCCATCGTTTTTAACCGCAGAGACACACAGTAGACTGACGACGTGCATCAGACAGCCATCGTTTTTAACCGCAGAGACACACAGTAGACTGACGACGTGCATCAGACAGCCATCGTTTTTAAATGCAGAGACACACAGTAGACTGACGACGTGCATCAGACAGCCATCGTTTTTAAATGCAGAGACACACAGTAGACTGACGACGTGCATCAGACAGCCATCGTTTTTAACCGCAGAGACACACAGTAGACTGACGACGTGCATCAGACAGCCATCGTTTTTAAATGCAGAGACACACAGTAGACTGACGACGTGCATCAGACAGCCATCGTTTTTAAATGCAGAGACACACAGTAGACTGACGACGTGCATCAGACAGCCATCGTTTTTAACCGCAGAGACACACAGTAGACTGACGACGTGCATCAGACAGCCATCGTTTTTAAATGCAGAGACACACAGTAGACTGACGACGTGCATCAGACAGCCATCGTTTTTAAATGCAGAGACACACAGTAGACTGACGACGTGCATCAGACAGCCATCGTTTTTAAATGCAGAGACACACAGTAGACTGACGACGTGCATCAGACAGCCATCGTTTTTAACCGCAGAGACACACAGTAGACTGACGACGTGCATCAGACAGCCATCGTTTTTAAATGCAGAGACACACAGTAGACTGACGACGTGCATCAGACAGCCATCGTTTTTAACCGCAGAGACACACAGTAGACTGACGACGTGCATCAGACAGCCATCGTTTTTAACCGCAGAGACACACAGTAGACTGACGACGTGCATCAGACAGCCATCGTTTTTAACCGCAGAGACACACAGTAGACTGACGACGTGCATCAGACAGCCATCGTTTTTAAATGCAGAGACACACAGTAGACTGACGACGTGCATCAGGCAGCCATCGTTTTTAACCGCAGAGACACACAGTAGACTGACGACGTGCATCAGACAGCCATCGTTTTTAAAGGCAGAGACACACAGTAGACTGACGACGTGCATCAGACAGCCATCGTTTTTAACCACAGAGATACACAGTAGACTGACGACGTGCATCAGACAGCCATCGTTTTTAACCGCAGAGACACACAGTAGACTGACGACGTGCATCAGACAGCCATCGTTTTTAACCGCAGAGACACACAGTAAACTGACGACGTGCATCAGACAGCCATCGTTTTTAAATGCAGAGACACACAGTAGACTGACGACGTGCATCAGACAGCCATCGTTTTTAAATGCAGAGACACACAGTAGACTGACGACGTGCATCAGACAGCCATCGTTTTTAAATGCAGAGACACACAGTAGACTGACGACGTGCATCAGACAGCCATCGTTTTTAAATGCAGAGACACACAGTAGACTGACGACGTGCATCAGACAGCCATCGTTTTTAACCGCAGAGACACACAGTAGACTGACGACGTGCATCAGACAGCCATCGTTTTTAAATGCAGAGACACACAGTAGACTGACGACGTGCATCAGACAGCCATCGTTTTTAACCGCAGAGACACACAGTAGACTGACGACGTGCATCAGACAGCCATCGTTTTTAAATGCAGAGACACACAGTAGACTGACGACGTGCATCAGACAGCCATCGTTTTTAACCGCAGAGACACACAGTAGACTGACGACGTGCATCAGACAGCCATCGTTTTTAACCGCAGAGACACACAGTAGACTGACGACGTGCATCAGACAGCCATCGTTTTTAACCGCAGAGACACACAGTAGACTGACGACGTGCATCAGACAGCCATCGTTTTTAACCGCAGAGACACACAGTAGACTGACGACGTGCATCAGACAGCCATCGTTTTTAACCGCAGAGACACACAGTAGACTGACGACGTGCATCAGACAGCCATCGTTTTTAAATGCAGAGACACACAGTAGACTGACGACGTGCATCAGACAGCCATCGTTTTTAACCGCAAAGACACACAGTAGACTGACGACGTGCATCAGACAGCCATCGTTTTTAAATGCAGAGACACACAGTAGACTGACGACCTGCATCAGACAGCCATCGTTTTTAAATGCAGAGACACACAGTAGACTGACGACGTGCATCAGACAGCCATCGTTTTTAACCGCAAAGACACACAGTAGACTGACGACGTGCATCAGACAGCCATCGTTTTTAAACGCAGAGACACACAGTAGACTGACGACGTGCATCAGACAGCCATCGTTTTTAAATGCAGAGACATACAGTAGACTGACGACGTGCATCAGACAGCCATCGTTTTTAACCGCAGAGACACACAGTAGACTGACGACGTGCATCAGACAGCCATCGTTTTTAAATGCAGAGACACACAGTAGACTGACGACGTGCATCAGACAGCCATCGTTTTTAAACGCAGAGACACACAGTAGACTGACGACGTGCATCAGACAGCCATCGTTTTTAAATGCAGAGACACACAGTAGACTGACGACGTGCATCAGACAGCCATCGTTTTTAAATGCAGAGACATACAGTAGACTGACGACGTGCATCAGACAGCCATCGTTTTTAAATGCAGAGACACACAGTAGACTGACGACGTGCATCAGACAGCAATCATTTTTAAATGCAGAGACACACAGTAGACTGACGACGTGCATCAGACAGCCATCGTTTTTAACCGCAGAGACACACAGTAGACTGACGACGTGCATCAGACAGCCATCGTTTTTAACCGCAGAGACACACAGTAGACTGACGACGTGCATCAGACAGCCATCGTTTTTAAACGCAGAGACACACAGTAGACTGACGACGTGCATCAGACAGCCATCGTTTTTAAAGGCAGAGACACACAGTAGACTGACGACGTGCATCAGACAGCCATCGTTTTTAACCACAGAGATACACAGTAGACTGACGACGTGCATCAGACAGCCATCGTTTTTAACCGCAGAGACACACAGTAGACTGACGACGTGCATCAGACAGCCATCGTTTTTAACCGCACAGACACACAGTAGACTGACGACGTGCATCAGACAGCCATCGTTTTTAACCGCAGAGACACACAGTAGACTGACGACGTGCATCAGACAGCCATCGTTTTTAACTGAACAGACACACAGTAGACTGACGACGTGCATCAGACAGCCATCGTTTTTAACCGCAGAGACACACAGTAGACTGACGACGTGCATCAGACAGCCATCGTTTTTAACCGCAGAGACACACAGTAGACTGACGACGTGCATCAGACAGCCATCGTTTTTAAAGGCAGAGACACACAGTAGACTGACGACGTGCATCAGACAGCCATCGTTTTTAACCACAGAGATACACAGTAGACTGACGACGTGCATCAGACAGCCATCGTTTTTAACCGCAGAGACACACAGTAGACTGACGACGTGCATCAGACAGCCATCGTTTTTAACCGCACAGACACACAGTAGACTGACGACGTGCATCAGACAGCCATCGTTTTTAACCGCAGAGACACACAGTAGACTGACGACGTGCATCAGACAGCCATCGTTTTTAAAGGCAGAGACACACAGTAGACTGACGACGTGCATCAGACAGCCATCGTTTTTAACCGCAGAGACACACAGTAGACTGACGACGTGCATCAGACAGCCATCGTTTTTAACCGCACAGACACACAGTAGACTGACGACGTGCATCAGACAGCCATCGTTTTTAACCGCAGAGACACACAGTAGACTGACGACGTGCATCAGACAGCCATCGTTTTTAAAGGCAGAGACACACAGTAGACTGACGACGTGCATCAGACAGCCATCGTTTTTAACCACAGAGATACACAGTAGACTGACGACGTGCATCAGACAGCCATCGTTTTTAACCGCAGAGACACACAGTAGACTGACGACGTGCATCAGACAGCCATCGTTTTTAAAGGCAGAGACACACAGTAGACTGACGACGTGCATCAGACAGCCATCGTTTTTAACCGCAGAGACACACAGTAGACTGACGACGTGCATCAGACAGCCATCGTTTTTAACCGCACAGACACACAGTAGACTGACGACGTGCATCAGACAGCCATCGTTTTTAACCGCAGAGACACACAGTAGACTGACGACGTGCATCAGACAGCCATCGTTTTTAAAGGCAGAGACACACAGTAGACTGACGACGTGCATCAGACAGCCATCGTTTTTAACCACAGAGATACACAGTAGACTGACGACGTGCATCAGACAGCCATCGTTTTTAACCGCAGAGACACACAGTAGACTGACGACGTGCATCAGACAGCCATCGTTTTTAACCGCACAGACACACAGTAGACTGACGACGTGCATCAGACAGCCATCGTTTTTAACCGCAGAGACACACAGTAGACTGACGACGTGCATCAGACAGCCATCGTTTTTAACTGAACAGACACACAGTAGACTGACGACGTGCATCAGACAGCCATCGTTTTTAACCGCAGAGACACACAGTAGACTGACGACGTGCATCAGACAGCCATCGTTTTTAACCGCACAGACACACAGTAGACTGACGACGTGCATCAGACAGCCATCGTTTTTAACCGCACAGACACACAGTAGACTGACGACGTGCATCAGACAGCCATCGTTTTTAACTGAACAGACACACAGTAGACTGACGACGTGCATCAGACAGCCATCGTTTTTAACCGCAGAGACACACAGTAGACTGACGACGTGCATCAGACAGCCATCGTTTTTAACCGCAGAGACACACAGTAGACTGACGACGTGCATCAGACAGCCATCGTTTTTAAAGGCAGAGACACACAGTAGACTGACGACGTGCATCAGACAGCCATCGTTTTTAACCGCAGAGACACACAGTAGACTGACGACGTGCATCAGACAGCCATCGTTTTTAACCGCACAGACACACAGTAGACTGACGACGTGCATCAGACAGCCATCGTTTTTAACCGCAGAAACACACAGTAGACTGACGACGTGCATCAGACAGCCATCGTTTTTAACCGCAGAGACACACAGTAGACTGACGACGTGCATCAGACAGCCATCGTTTTTAACCGCACAGACACACAGTAGACTGACGACGTGCATCAGACAGCCATCGTTTTTAACCGCAGAGACACACAGTAGACTGACGACGTGCATCAGACAGCCATCGTTTTTAAAGGCAGAGACACACAGTAGACTGACGACGTGCATCAGACAGCCATCGTTTTTAACCACAGAGATACACAGTAGACTGACGACGTGCATCAGACAGCCATCGTTTTTAACCGCAGAGACACACAGTAGACTGACGACGTGCATCAGACAGCCATCGTTTTTAACCGCACAGACACACAGTAGACTGACGACGTGCATCAGACAGCCATCGTTTTTAACCGCAGAGACACACAGTAGACTGACGACGTGCATCAGACAGCCATCGTTTTTAACTGAACAGACACACAGTAGACTGACGACGTGCATCAGACAGCCATCGTTTTTAACCGCAGAGACACACAGTAGACTGACGACGTGCATCAGACAGCCATCGTTTTTAACCGCACAGACACACAGTAGACTGACGACGTGCATCAGACAGCCATCGTTTTTAACCGCACAGACACACAGTAGACTGACGACGTGCATCAGACAGCCATCGTTTTTAACTGAACAGACACACAGTAGACTGACGACGTGCATCAGACAGCCATCGTTTTTAACCGCAGAGACACACAGTAGACTGACGACGTGCATCAGACAGCCATCGTTTTTAACTGAACAGACACACAGTAGACTGACGACGTGCATCAGACAGCCATCGTTTTTAACCGCAGAGACACACAGTAGACTGACGACGTGCATCAGACAGCCATCGTTTTTAACCGCAGAGACACACAGTAGACTGACGACGTGCATCAGACAGCCATCGTTTTTAACCGCAGAGACACACAGTAGACTGACGACGTGCATCAGACAGCTATCGTTTTTAACCACAGAGATACACAGTAGACTGACGACGTGCATCAGACAGCCATCGTTTTTAACTGAACAGACACACAGTAGACTGACGACGTGCATCAGACAGCCATCGTTTTTAACCGCAGAGACACACAGTAGACTGACGACGTGCATCAGACAGCCATCGTTTTTAACTGAACAGACACACAGTAGACTGACGACGTGCATCAGACAGCCATCGTTTTTAACCACAGAGATACACAGTAGACTGACGACGTGCATCAGACAGCCATCGTTTTTAACCGCAGAGACACACAGTAGACTGACGACGTGCATCAGACAGCCATCGTTTTTAACCGCAGAGACACACAGTAGACTGACGACGTGCATCAGACAGCCATCGTTTTTAAACGGAGAGACACACAGTAGACTGACGACGTGCATCAGACAGCCATCGTTTTTAAACGGAGAGACACACAGTAGACTGACGACGTGCATCAGACAGCCATCGTTTTTAACCGCAGAGACACACAGTAGACTGACGACGTGCATCAGACAGCCATCGTTTTTAAACGGAGAGACACACAGTAGACTGACGACGTGCATCAGACAGCCATCGTTTTTAAACGGAGAGACACACAGTAGACTGACGACGTGCATCAGACAGCCATCGTTTTTAAACGGAGAGACACACAGTAGACTGACGACGTGCATCAGACAGCCATCGTTTTTAAACGGAGAGACACACAGTAGACTGACGACGTGCATCAGACAGCCATCGTTTTTAAACGGAGAGACACACAGTAGACTGACGACGTGCATCAGACAGCCATCGTTTTTAAATGCAGAGACACACAGTAGACTGACGACGTGCATCAGACAGCCATCGTTTTTAACCGCAGAGACACACAGTAGACTGACGACGTGCATCAGACAGCCATCGTTTTTAACTGAACAGACACACAGTAGACTGACGACGTGCATCAGACAGCCATCGTTTTTAACCACAGAGATACACAGTAGACTGACGACGTGCATCAGACAGCCATCGTTTTTAACCGCAGAGACACACAGTAGACTGACGACGTGCATCAGACAGCCATCGTTTTTAACCGCAGAGACACACAGTAGACTGACGACGTGCATCAGACAGCCATCGTTTTTAAACGGAGAGACACACAGTAGACTGACGACGTGCATCAGACAGCCATCGTTTTTAAACGGAGAGACACACAGTAGACTGACGACGTGCATCAGACAGCCATCGTTTTTAAACGGAGAGACACACAGTAGACTGACGACGTGCATCAGACAGCCATCGTTTTTAAACGGAGAGACACACAGTAGACTGACGACGTGCATCAGACAGCCATCGTTTTTAAACGGAGAGACACACAGTAGACTGACGACGTGCATCAGACAGCCATCGTTTTTAAACGGAGAGACACACAGTAGACTGACGACGTGCATCAGACAGCCATCGTTTTTAACCGCAGAGACACACAGTAGACTGACGACGTGCATCAGACAGCCATCGTTTTTAACTGAACAGACACACAGTAGACTGACGACGTGCATCAGACAGCCTTCCTTTTTAACCGCAAAGACACACAGTAGACTGACGACGTGCTTCAGACAGCCATCGTTTTTAACCGCAGAGATACACAGTAGACTGACGACGTGCATCAGACAGCCATCGTTTTTAACCGCAGAGATACACAGTAGACTGACGACATGCATCAGACAGCCATCGTTTTTAACCGCAGAGACACACAGTAGACTGACGACATGCATCAGACAGCCATCGTTTTTAACCGCAAAGACACACAGTAGACTGACGACGTGCATCAGACAGCCATCGTTTTTAACCACAGAGATACACAGTAGACTGACGACGTGCATCAGACAGCCATCGTTTTTAAACGGAGAGACACACAGTAGACTGACGACGTGCATCAGACAGCCATCGTTTTTAACCACAGAGATACACAGTAGACTGACGACGTGCATCAGACAGCCATCGTTTTTAAACGGAGAGACACACAGTAGACTGACGACATGCATCAGACAGCCATCGTTTTTAACCGCAGAGACACACAGTAGACTGACGACGTGCATCAGACAGCCATCGTTTTTAACCACAGAGATACACAGTAGACTGACGACGTGCATCAGACAGCCATCGTTTTTAAACGGAGAGACACACAGTAGACTGACGACGTGCATCAGACAGCCATCGTTTTTAACCACAGAGATACACAGTAGACTGACGACGTGCATCAGACAGCCATCGTTTTTAAACGGAGAGACACACAGTAGACTGACGACGTGCATCAGACAGCCATCGTTTTTAACTGAACAGACACACAGTAGACTGACGACGTGCATCAGACAGCCTTCCTTTTTAACCGCAAAGACACACAGTAGACTGACGACGTGCTTCAGACAGCCATCGTTTTTAACCGCAGAGATACACAGTAGACTGACGACGTGCATCAGACAGCCATCGTTTTTAACCGCAGAGATACACAGTAGACTGACGACGTGCATCAGACAGCCATCGTTTTTAAACGGAGAGACACACAGTAGACTGACGACGTGCATCAGACAGCCATCGTTTTTAAACGGAGAGACACACAGTAGACTGACGACGTGCATCAGACAGCCATCGTTTTTAAACGGAGAGACACACAGTAGACTGACGACGTGCATCAGACAGCCATCGTTTTTAAACGGAGAGACACACAGTAGACTGACGACGTGCATCAGACAGCCATCGTTTTTAACCACAGAGATACACAGTAGACTGACGACGTGCATCAGACAGCCATCGTTTTTAAACGGAGAGACACACAGTAGACTGACGACGTGCATCAGACAGCCATCGTTTTTAAACGGAGAGACACACAGTAGACTGACGACGTGCATCAGACAGCCATCGTTTTTAACCGCACAGACACACAGTAGACTGACGACGTGCATCAGACAGCCATCGTTTTTAAACGGAGAGACACACAGTAGACTGACGACGTGCATCAGACAGCCATCGTTTTTAACCGCAGAGACACACAGTAGACTGACGACGTGCATCAGACAGCCATCGTTTTTAACCACAGAGATACACAGTAGACTGACGACGTGCATCAGACAGCCATCGTTTTTAACCGCAGAGACACACAGTAGACTGACGACATGCATCAGACAGCCATCGTTTTTAACCACAGAGATACACAGTAGACTGACGACATGCATCAGACAGCCTTCGTTTTTAACCACAGAGATACACAGTAGACTGACGACATGCATCAGACAGCCTTCGTTTTTAACCGCAGAGACACACAGTAGACTGACGACATGCATCAGACAGCCATCGTTTTTAACCGCACAGACACACAGTAGACTGACGACGTGCATCAGACAGCCATCGTTTTTAACCACAGAGATACACAGTAGACTGACGACGTGCATCAGACAGCCATCGTTTTTAACCGCACAGACACACAGTAGACTGACGACATGCATCAGACAGCCATCGTTTTTAACCGCACAGACACACAGTAGACTGACGTCGTGCATCAGACAGCCATCGTTTTTAACCGCAGAGATACACAGTAGACTGACGACATGCATCAGACAGCCATCGTTTTTAACCGCAGAGACACACAGTAGACTGACGACGTGCATCAGACAGCCATCGTTTTTAACCACAGAGATACACAGTAGACTGACGACGTGCATCAGACAGCCATCGTTTTTAACCGCAGAGACACACAGTAGACTGACGACGTGCATCAGACAGCCATCGTTTTTAACCACAGAGATACACAGTAGACTGACGACATGCATCAGACAGCCATCGTTTTTAACCGCACAGACACACAGTAGACTGACGACGTGCATCAGACAGCCATCGTTTTTAACCACAGAGATACACAGTAGACTGACGACGTGCATCAGACAGCCATCGTTTTTAACCGCAGAGAC
This sequence comes from Anthonomus grandis grandis, assembly GCF_022605725.1. NCBI lineage: Eukaryota > Metazoa > Arthropoda > Insecta > Coleoptera > Curculionidae > Anthonomus > Anthonomus grandis. The sequence goes on along the minus strand of NC_065564.1, from coordinate 8,703,769 downwards.
ACACAGTAGACTGACGACGTGCATCAGACAGCCATCGTTTTTAACCGCACAGACACACAGTAGACTGACGACGTGCATCAGACAGCCATCGTTTTTAACCACAGAGATACACAGTAGACTGACGACGTGCATCAGACAGCCATCGTTTTTAACCGCACAGACACACAGTAGACTGACGACATGCATCAGACAGCCATCGTTTTTAACCGCACAGACACACAGTAGACTGACGACGTGCATCAGACAGCCATCGTTTTTAACCACAGAGATACACAGTAGACTGACGACGTGCATCAGACAGCCATCGTTTTTAACCGCAGAGACACACAGTAGACTGACGACGTGCATCAGACAGCCATCGTTTTTAACCACAGAGATACACAGTAGACTGACGACATGCATCAGACAGCCATCGTTTTTAACCGCACAGACACACAGTAGACTGACGACGTGCATCAGACAGCCATCGTTTTTAACCACAGAGATACACAGTAGACTGACGACGTGCATCAGACAGCCATCGTTTTTAACCGCAGAGACACACAGTAGACTGACGACGTGCATCAGACAGCCATCGTTTTTAACCGCACAGACACACAGTAGACTGACGACGTGCATCAGACAGCCATCGTTTTTAACCACAGAGATACACAGTAGACTGACGACGTGCATCAGACAGCCATCGTTTTTAACCGCACAGACACACAGTAGACTGACGACATGCATCAGACAGCCATCGTTTTTAACCGCACAGACACACAGTAGACTGACGACGTGCATCAGACAGCCATCGTTTTTAACCACAGAGATACACAGTAGACTGACGACGTGCATCAGACAGCCATCGTTTTTAACCGCAGAGACACACAGTAGACTGACGACGTGCATCAGACAGCCATCGTTTTTAACCACAGAGATACACAGTAGACTGACGACGTGCATCAGACAGCCATCGTTTTTAACCGCACAGACACACAGTAGACTGACGACGTGCATCAGACAGCCATCGTTTTTAACCGCACAGACACACAGTAGACTGACGACATGCATCAGACAGCCATCGTTTTTAACCGCACAGACACACAGTAGACTGACGACGTGCATCAGACAGCCATCGTTTTTAACCACAGAGATACACAGTAGACTGACGACATGCATCAGACAGCCTTCGTTTTTAACCGCAGAGACACACAGTAGACTGACGACATGCATCAGACAGCCATCGTTTTTAACCGCACAGACACACAGTAGACTGACGACGTGCATCAGACAGCCATCGTTTTTAACCGCAGAGACACACAGTAGACTGACGACATGCATCAGACAGCCTTCGTTTTTAACCGCAGAGACACACAGTAGACTGACGACATGCATCAGACAGCCATCGTTTTTAACCGCACAGACACACAGTAGACTGACGACGTGCATCAGACAGCCATCGTTTTTAACCACAGAGATACACAGTAGACTGACGACGTGCATCAGACAGCCATCGTTTTTAACCGCAGAGACACACAGTAGACTGACGACATGCATCAGACAGCCTTCGTTTTTAACCGCAGAGACACACAGTAGACTGACGACATGCATCAGACAGCCTTCGTTTTTAACCGCAGAGACACACAGTAGACTGACGACATGCATCAGACAGCCATCGTTTTTAACCGCACAGACACACAGTAGACTGACGACGTGCATCAGACAGCCATCGTTTTTAACCACAGAGATACACAGTAGACTGACGACGTGCATCAGACAGCCATCGTTTTTAACCGCAGAGACACACAGTAGACTGACGACATGCATCAGACAGCCATCGTTTTTAACCGCACAGACACACAGTAGACTGACGACATGCATCAGACAGCCTTCGTTTTTAACCGCAGAGACACACAGTAGACTGACGACATGCATCAGACAGCCATCGTTTTTAACCGCACAGACACACAGTAGACTGACGACGTGCATCAGACAGCCATCGTTTTTAACCACAGAGATACACAGTAGACTGACGACGTGCATCAGACAGCCATCGTTTTTAACCGCAGAGACACACAGTAGACTGACGACATGCATCAGACAGCCATCGTTTTTAACCGCACAGACACACAGTAGACTGACGACGTGCATCAGACAGCCATCGTTTTTAACCGCAGAGACACACAGTAGACTGACGACGTGCATCAGACAGCCATCGTTTTTAACTGAACAGACACACAGTAGACTGACGACGTGCATCAGACAGCCATCGTTTTTAACCACAGAGATACACAGTAGACTGACGACGTGCATCAGACAGCCATCGTTTTTAACCGCAGAGACACACAGTAGACTGACGACGTGCATCAGACAGCCATCGTTTTTAACCACAGAGACACACAGTAGACTGACGACGTGCATCAGACAGCCATCGTTTTTAACCGCAGAGACACACAGTAGACTGACGACGTGCATCAGACAGCCATCGTTTTTAACCGCAGAGACACACAGTAGACTGACGACGTGCATCAGACAGCCATCGTTTTTAACCGCAGAGACACACAGTAGACTGACGACGTGCATCAGACAGCCATCGTTTTTAACCGCAGAGACACACAGTAGACTGACGACGTGCATCAGACAGCCATCGTTTTTACCCGCAGAGACACACAGTAGACTGACGACGTGCATCAGACAGCCATCGTTTTTAACCGCAGAGACACACAGTAGACTGACGACATGCATCAGACAGCCATCGTTTTTAACCGCAGAGACACACAGTAGACTGACGACGTGCATCAGACAGCCATCGTTTTTAACCGCAGAGACACACAGTAGACTGACGACGTGCATCAGACAGCCATCGTTTTTAACCGCAGAGACACACAGTAGACTGACGACGTGCATCAGACAGCCATCGTTTTTAAAGGCAGAGACACACAGTAGACTGACGACGTGCATCAGACAGCCATCGTTTTTAAAGGCAGAGACACACAGTAGACTGACGACGTGCATCAGACAGCCATCGTTTTTAAAGGCAGAGACACACAGTAGACTGACGACGTGCATCAGACAGCCATCGTTTTTAAAGGCAGAGACACACAGTAGACTGACGACGTGCATCAGACAGCCATCGTTTTTAACCGCAGAGACACACAGTAGACTGACGACGTGCATCAGACAGCCATCGTTTTTAACCGCAGAGACACACAGTAGACTGACGACGTGCATCAGACAGCCATCGTTTTTAAAGGCAGAGACACACAGTAGACTGACGACGTGCATCAGACAGCCATCGTTTTTAAAGGCAGAGACACACAGTAGACTGACGACGTGCATCAGACAGCCATCGTTTTTAAAGGCAGAGACACACAGTAGACTGACGACGTGCATCAGACAGCCATCGTTTTAAACCGCAGAGACACACAGTAGACTGACGACGTGCATCAGACAGCCATCGTTTTTAACCGCAGAGACACACAGTAGACTGACGACGTGCATCAGACAGCCATCGTTTTTAACCGCAGAGACACACAGTAGACTGACGACGTGCATCAGACAGCCATCGTTTTTAAAGGCAGAGACACACAGTAGACTGACGACGTGCATCAGACAGCCATCGTTTTTAAAGGCAGAGACACACAGTAGACTGACGACGTGCATCAGACAGCCATCGTTTTAAACCGCAGAGACACACAGTAGACTGACGACGTGCATTAGACAGCCTTCCTTTTTAACCGCACAGACACACAGTAGACTGACGACGTGCATCAGACAGCCATCGTTTTTAACCGCAGAGACACACAGTAGACTGACGACGTGCATCAGACAGCCATCGTTTTTAAATGCAGAGACACACAGTAGACTGACGACGTGCATCAGACAGCCATCGTTTTTAACCGCAGAGACACACAGTAGACTGACGACGTGCATCAGACAGCCATCGTTTTTAACTGAACAGACACACAGTAGACTGACGACGTGCATCAGACAGCCATCGTTTTTAACCACAGAGATACACAGTAGACTGACGACGTGCATCAGACAGCCATCGTTTTTAACCGCAGAGACACACAGTAGACTGACGACGTGCATCAGACAGCCATCGTTTTTAACCACAGAGATACACAGTAGACTGACGACGTGCATCAGACAGCCATCGTTTTTAACCACAGAGATACACAGTAGACTGACGACGTGCATCAGACAGCCATCGTTTTTAACCACAGAGATACACAGTAGACTGACGACGTGCATCAGACAGCCATCGTTTTTAACCACAGAGATACACAGTAGACTGACGACGTGCATCAGACAGCCATCGTTTTTAACCGCAGAGACACACAGTAGACTGACGACGTGCATCAGACAGCCATCGTTTTTAACCACAGAGATACACAGTAGACTGACGACGTGCATCAGACAGCCATCGTTTTTAACCACAGAGATACACAGTAGACTGACGACGTGCATCAGACAGCCATCGTTTTTAACCACAGAGATACACAGTAGACTGACGACGTGCATCAGACAGCCATCGTTTTTAAACGGAGAGACACACAGTAGACTGACGACGTGCATCAGACAGCCATCGTTTTTAACCGCAGAGACACACAGTAGACTGACGACGTGCATCAGACAGCCATCCTTTTTAAACGGAGAGACACACAGTAGACTGACGACGTGCATCAGACAGCCATCGTTTTTAACCACAGAGATACACAGTAGACTGACGACGTGCATCAGACAGCCATCGTTTTTAACCACAGAGATACACAGTAGACTGACGACGTGCATCAGACAGCCATCGTTTTTAACCGCAGAGACACACAGTAGACTGACGACGTGCATCAGACAGCCATCGTTTTTAACCACAGAGATACACAGTAGACTGACGACGTGCATCAGACAGCCATCGTTTTTAACCACAGAGATACACAGTAGACTGACGACGTGCATCAGACAGCCATCGTTTTTAACCACAGAGATACACAGTAGACTGACGACGTGCATCAGACAGCCATCGTTTTTAAACGGAGAGACACACAGTAGACTGACGACGTGCATCAGACAGCCATCGTTTTTAACCGCAGAGACACACAGTAGACTGACGACGTGCATCAGACAGCCATCCTTTTTAAACGGAGAGACACACAGTAGACTGACGACGTGCATCAGACAGCCATCGTTTTTAAACGGAGAGACACACAGTAGACTGACGACGTGCATCAGACAGCCATCGTTTTTAACCACAGAGATACACAGTAGACTGACGACGTGCATCAGACAGCCATCGTTTTTAACCGCAGAGACACACAGTAGACTGACGACATGCATCAGACAGCCTTCGTTTTTAACCGCAGAGACACACAGTAGACTGACGACGTGCATCAGACAGCCATCGTTTTTAAACGGAAAGACACACAGTAGACTGACGACGTGCATCAGACAGCCATCGTTTTTAACTGAACAGACACACAGTAGACTGACGACGTGCATCAGACAGCCATCGTTTTTAACCACAGAGATACACAGTAGACTGACGACGTGCATCAGACAGCCATCGTTTTTAACCGCAGAGACACACAGTAGACTGACGACGTGCATCAGACAGCCATCCTTTTTAAACGGAGAGACACACAGAAGACTGACGACGTGCATCAGACAGCCATCGTTTTTAAACGGAAAGACACACAGTAGACTGACGACGTGCATCAGACAGCCATCGTTTTTAACTGAACAGACACACAGTAGACTGACGACGTGCATCAGACAGCCATCGTTTTTAACCACAGAGATACACAGTAGACTGACGACGTGCATCAGACAGCCATCGTTTTTAACCGCAGAGACACACAGTAGACTGACGACGTGCATCAGACAGCCATCCTTTTTAAACGGAGAGACACACAGTAGACTGACGACGTGCATCAGACAGCCATCGTTTTTAAACGGAGAGACACACAGTAGACTGACGACGTGCATCAGACAGCCTTCCTTTTTAACCGCAGAGATACACAGTAGACTGACGACGTGCATCAGACAGCCATCGTTTTTAACTGAACAGACACACAGTAGACTGACGACGTGCATCAGACAGCCATCGTTTTTAAACGGAGAGACACACAGTAGACTGACGACGTGCATCAGACAGCCATCGTTTTTAAACGGAGAGACACACAGTAGACTGACGACGTGCATCAGACAGCCATCGTTTTTAACTGAACAGACACACAGTAGACTGACGACGTGCATCAGACAGCCATCGTTTTTAACTGAACAGACACACAGTAGACTGACGACGTGCATCAGACAGCCATCGTTTTTAACCACAGAGATACACAGTAGACTGACGACGTGCATCAGACAGCCATCGTTTTTAACCGCAGAGACACACAGTAGACTGACGACGTGCATCAGACAGCCATCGTTTTTAACTGAACAGACACACAGTAGACTGACGACGTGCATCAGACAGCCATCGTTTTTAACTGAACAGACACACAGTAGACTGACGACGTGCATCAGACAGCCATCGTTTTTAACCACAGAGATACACAGTAGACTGACGACGTGCATCAGACAGCCATCGTTTTTAACCGCAGAGACACACAGTAGACTGACGACGTGCATCAGACAGCCATCGTTTTTAACCGCAGAGACACACAGTAGACTGACGACGTGCATCAGACAGCCATCGTTTTTAAACGGAGAGACACACAGTAGACTGACGACGTGCATCAGACAGCCATCGTTTTTAAACGGAGAGACACACAGTAGACTGACGACGTGCATCAGACAGCCATCGTTTTTAAACGGAGAGACACACAGTAGACTGACGACGTGCATCAGACAGCCATCGTTTTTAAACGGAGAGACACACAGTAGACTGACGACGTGCATCAGACAGCCATCGTTTTTAACCGCAGAGACACACAGTAGACTGACGACGTGCATCAGACAGCCATCGTTTTTAACTGAACAGACACACAGTAGACTGACGACGTGCATCAGACAGCCTTCCTTTTTAACCGCAAAGACACACAGTAGACTGACGACGTGCATCAGACAGCCTTCCTTTTTAACCGCAGAGATACACAGTAGACTGACGACGTGCATCAGACAGCCATCGTTTTTAACCGCAGAGATACACAGTAGACTGACGACATGCATCAGACAGCCATCGTTTTTAACCGCAGAGACACACAGTAGACTGACGACATGCATCAGACAGCCATCGTTTTTAACCGCAAAGACACACAGTAGACTGACGACGTGCATCAGACAGCCATCGTTTTTAACTGAACAGACACACAGTAGACTGACGACGTGCATCAGACAGCCATCGTTTTTAACTGAACAGACACACAGTAGACTGACGACGTGCATCAGACAGCCTTCCTTTTTAACCGCAGAGATACACAGTAGACTGACGACGTGCATCAGACAGCCATCGTTTTTAACCGCAGAGATACACAGTAGACTGACGACATGCATCAGACAGCCATCGTTTTTAACCGCAGAGACACACAGTAGACTGACGACATGCATCAGACAGCCATCGTTTTTAACCGCAAAGACACACAGTAGACTGACGACGTGCATCAGACAGCCATCGTTTTTAACCACAGAGATACACAGTAGACTGACGACATGCATCAGACAGCCATCGTTTTTAACCGCAGAGACACACAGTAGACTGACGACATGCATCAGACAGCCATCGTTTTTAACCGCAAAGACACACAGTAGACTGACGACGTGCATCAGACAGCCATCGTTTTTAACTGAACAGACACACAGTAGACTGACGACATGCATCAGACAGCCATCGTTTTTAACCGCAGAGAGACACAGTAGACTGACGACGTGCATCAGACAGCCATCGTTTTTAACCGCAGAGACACACAGTAGACTGACGACGTGCATCAGACAGCCATCGTTTTTAACTGAACAGACACACAGTAGACTGACGACGTGCATCAGACAGCCTTCCTTTTTAACCGCACAGACACACAGTAGACTGACGACGTGCATCAGACAGCCATCGTTTTTAAACGGAGAGACACACAGTAGACTGACGACGTGCATCAGACAGCCATCGTTTTTAAACGGAGAGACACACAGTAGACTGACGACGTGCATCAGACAGCCATCGTTTTTAACCGCAGAGATACACAGTAGACTGACGACATGCATCAGACAGCCATCGTTTTTAACCGCAGAGACACACAGTAGACTGACGACGTGCATCAGACAGCCATCGTTTTTAACTGAACAGACACACAGTAGACTGACGACGTGCATCAGACAGCCTTCCTTTTTAACCGCACAGACACACAGTAGACTGACGACGTGCATCAGACAGCCATCGTTTTTAACCGCAGAGACACACAGTAGACTGACGACGTGCATCAGACAGCCATCGTTTTTAACCGCAGAGACACACAGTAGACTGACGACGTGCATCAGACAGCCATCGTTTTTAACTGAACAGACACACAGTAGACTGACGACGTGCATCAGACAGCCTTCCTTTTTAACCGCACAGACACACAGTAGACTGACGACGTGCATCAGACAGCCATCGTTTTTAAACGGAGAGACACACAGTAGACTGACGACGTGCATCAGACAGCCATCGTTTTTAAACGGAGAGACACACAGTAGACTGACGACGTGCATCAGACAGCCATCGTTTTTAAACGGAGAGACACACAGTAGACTGACGACGTGCATCAGACAGCCATCGTTTTTAAACGGAGAGACACACAGTAGACTGACGACGTGCATCAGACAGCCATCGTTTTTAAACGGAGAGACACACAGTAGACTGACGACGTGCATCAGACAGCCATCGTTTTTAACCGCACAGACACACAGTAGACTGACGACGTGCATCAGACAGCCATCGTTTTTAACCGCAGAGATACACAGTAGACTGACGACATGCATCAGACAGCCATCGTTTTTAACCGCAGAGACACACAGTAGACTGACGACGTGCATCAGACAGCCATCGTTTTTAACTGAACAGACACACAGTAGACTGACGACGTGCATCAGACAGCCTTCCTTTTTAACCGCACAGACACACAGTAGACTGACGACGTGCATCAGACAGCCATCGTTTTTAAACGGAGAGACACACAGTAGACTGACGACGTGCATCAGACAGCCATCGTTTTTAAACGGAGAGACACACAGTAGACTGACGACGTGCATCAGACAGCCATCGTTTTTAAACGGAGAGACACACAGTAGACTGACGACGTGCATCAGACAGCCATCGTTTTTAAACGGAGAGACACACAGTAGACTGACGACGTGCATCAGACAGCCATCGTTTTTAAACGGAGAGACACACAGTAGACTGACGACGTGCATCAGACAGCCATCGTTTTTAAACGGAGAGACACACAGTAGACTGACGACGTGCATCAGACAGCCATCGTTTTTAAACGGAGAGACACACAGTAGACTGACGACGTGCATCAGACAGCCATCGTTTTTAACCGCAGAGACACACAGTAGACTGACGACGTGCATCAGACAGCCATCGTTTTTAACCGCAGAGACACACAGTAGACTGACGACGTGCATCAGACAGCCATCGTTTTTAACCACAGAGATACACAGTAGACTGACGACGTGCATCAGACAGCCATCGTTTTTAACCGCAGAGACACACAGTAGACTGACGACGTGCATCAGACAGCCATCGTTTTTAACCACAGAGATACACAGTAGACTGACGACGTGCATCAGACAGCCATCGTTTTTAACCGCAGAGACACACAGTAGACTGACGACGTGCATCAGACAGCCATCGTTTTTAACCGCAGAGACACACAGTAGACTGACGACGTGCATCAGACAGCCATCGTTTTTAACCACAGAGATACACAGTAGACTGACGACGTGCATCAGACAGCCATCGTTTTTAACCGCAGAGACACACAGTAGACTGACGACGTGCATCAGACAGCCATCGTTTTTAACCGCACAGACACACAGTAGACTGACGACGTGCATCAGACAGCCATCGTTTTTAAACGGAGAGACACACAGTAGACTGACGACGTGCATCAGACAGCCATCGTTTTTAACCGCACAGACACACAGTAGACTGACGACGTGCATCAGACAGCCATCGTTTTTAAACGGAGAGACACACAGTAGACTGACGACGTGCATCAGACAGCCATCGTTTTTAACCGCAGACACACACAGTAGACTGACGACGTGCATCAGACAGCCATCGTTTTTAACCGCAGAGACACACAGTAGACTGACGACGTGCATCAGACAGCCATCGTTTTTAACCGCAGAGACACACAGTAGACTGACGACGTGCATCAGACAGCCATCGTTTTTAACCACAGAGATACACAGTAGACTGACGACATGCATCAGACAGCCATCGTTTTTAACCGCACAGACACACAGTAGACTGACGACGTGCATCAGACAGCCATCGTTTTTAACCGCAGAGACACACAGTAGACTGACGACGTGCATCAGACAGCCATCGTTTTTAACCACAGAGATACACAGTAGACTGACGACGTGCATCAGACAGCCATCGTTTTTAACCGCAGAGACACACAGTAGACTGACGACGTGCATCAGACAGCCATCGTTTTTAACCGCAGAGACACACAGTAGACTGACGACGTGCATCAGACAGCCATCGTTTTTAACTGAACAGACACACAGTAGACTGACGACGTGCATCAGACAGCCATCGTTTTTAACCACAGAGATACACAGTAGACTGACGACGTGCATCAGACAGCCATCGTTTTTAACCGCAGAGACACACAGTAGACTGACGACGTGCATCAGACAGCCATCGTTTTTAACCACAGAGATACACAGTAGACTGACGACGTGCATCAGACAGCCATCGTTTTTAACTGAACAGACACACAGTAGACTGACGACGTGCATCAGACAGCCATCGTTTTTAAATGCAGAGACACACAGTAGACTGACGACGTGCATCAGACAGCCATCGTTTTTAACCGCAGAGACACACAGTAGACTGACGACGTGCATCAGACAGCCATCGTTTTTAACTGAACAGACACACAGTAGACTGACGACGTGCATCAGACAGCCATCGTTTTTAACCGCACAGACACACAGTAGACTGACGACGTGCATCAGACAGCCATCGTTTTTAAACGGAGAGACACACAGTAGACTGACGACGTGCATCAGACAGCCATCGTTTTTAACCGCACAGACACACAGTAGACTGACGACGTGCATCAGACAGCCATCGTTTTTAAACGGAGAGACACACAGTAGACTGACGACGTGCATCAGACAGCCATCGTTTTTAACCGCAGACACACACAGTAGACTGACGACGTGCATCAGACAGCCATCGTTTTTAACCGCAGAGACACACAGTAGACTGACGACGTGCATCAGACAGCCATCGTTTTTAACCACAGAGATACACAGTAGACTGACGACGTGCATCAGACAGCCATCGTTTTTAACCGCAGACACACACAGTAGACTGACGACGTGCATCAGACAGCCATCGTTTTTAACCGCAGAGACACACAGTAGACTGACGACGTGCATCAGACAGCCATCGTTTTTAACCACAGAGACACACAGTAGACTGACGACGTGCATCAGACAGCCATCGTTTTTAACCACAGAGATACACAGTAGACTGACGACGTGCATCAGACAGCCATCGTTTTTAACCGCAGAGACACACAGTAGACTGACGACATGCATCAGACAGCCTTCGTTTTTAACCGCAGAGACACACAGTAGACTGACGACGTGCATCAGACAGCCATCGTTTTTAACCACAGAGATACACAGTAGACTGACGACGTGCATCAGACAGCCATCGTTTTTAACCGCAGAGACACACAGTAGACTGACGACGTGCATCAGACAGCCATCGTTTTTAACCGCAGAGACACACAGTAGACTGACGACGTGCATCAGACAGCCATCGTTTTTAACCACAGAGATACACAGTAGACTGACGACGTGCATCAGACAGCCATCGTTTTTAACCGCAGAGACACACAGTAGACTGACGACGTGCATCAGACAGCCATCGTTTTTAACCGCAGAGACACACAGTAGACTGACGACGTGCATCAGACAGCCATCGTTTTTAACCACAGAGATACACAGTAGACTGACGACGTGCATCAGACAGCCATCGTTTTTAACCGCAGAGACACACAGTAGACTGACGACGTGCATCAGACAGCCATCGTTTTTAACCGCACAGACACACAGTAGACTGACGACGTGCATCAGACAGCCATCGTTTTTAACCACAGAGATACACAGTAGACTGACGACGTGCATCAGACAGCCATCGTTTTTAACCACAGAGATACACAGTAGACTGACGACGTGCATCAGACAGCCATCGTTTTTAACCGCAGAGACACACAGTAGACTGACGACGTGCATCAGACAGCCATCGTTTTTAACCGCAGAGACACACAGTAGACTGACGACGTGCATCAGACAGCCATCGTTTTTAACCGCAGAGACACACAGTAGACTGACGACGTGCATCAGACAGCCATCGTTTTTAACCGCACAGACACACAGTAGACTGACGACGTGCATCAGACAGCCATCGTTTTTAACCACAGAGACACACAGTAGACTGACGACGTGCATCAGACAGCCATCGTTTTTAACCGCACAGACACACAGTAGACTGACGACGTGCATCAGACAGCCATCGTTTTTAACCACAGAGACACACAGTAGACTGACGACGTGCATCAGACAGCCATCGTTTTTAACCGCACAGACACACAGTAGACTGACGACGTGCATCAGACAGCCATCGTTTTTAACCGCAGAGACACACAGTAGACTGACGACGTGCATCAGACAGCCATCGTTTTTAACCGCAGAGACACACAGTAGACTGACGACGTGCATCAGACAGCCATCGTTTTTAACCACAGAGACACACAGTAGACTGACGACGTGCATCAGACAGCCATCGTTTTTAACCGCACAGACACACAGTAGACTGACGACGTGCATCAGACAGCCATCGTTTTTAACCACAGAGACACACAGTAGACTGACGACGTGCATCAGACAGCCATCGTTTTTAACCACAGAGACACACAGTAGACTGACGACGTGCATCAGACAGCCATCGTTTTTAACCACAGAGATACACAGTAGACTGACGACGTGCATCAGACAGCCATCGTTTTTAACCGCAGAGACACACAGTAGACTGACGACGTGCATCAGACAGCCATCGTTTTTAACCACAGAGATACACAGTAGACTGACGACGTGCATCAGACAGCCATCGTTTTTAACCGCAGAGACACACAGTAGACTGACGACGTGCATCAGACAGCCATCGTTTTTAACCGCACAGACACACAGTAGACTGACGACGTGCATCAGACAGCCATCGTTTTTAACCACAGAGACACACAGTAGACTGACGACGTGCATCAGACAGCCATCGTTTTTAACCACAGAGATACACAGTAGACTGACGACGTGCATCAGACAGCCATCGTTTTTAACCACAGAGACACACAGTAGACTGACGACGTGCATCAGACAGCCTTCCTTTTTAACCGCACAGACACACAGTAGACTGACGACGTGCATCAGACAGCCATCGTTTTTAACCGCACAGACACACAGTAGACTGACGACGTGCATCAGACAGCCATCGTTTTTAACCACAGAGACACACAGTAGACTGACGACGTGCATCAGACAGCCATCGTTTTTAACCACAGAGATACACAGTAGACTGACGACGTGCATCAGACAGCCATCGTTTTTAACCGCAGAGACACACAGTAGACTGACGACGTGCATCAGACAGCCATCGTTTTTAACCACAGAGACACACAGTAGACTGACGACGTGCATCAGACAGCCATCGTTTTTAACCGCACAGACACACAGTAGACTGACGACGTGCATCAGACAGCCATCGTTTTTAACCACAGAGACACACAGTAGACTGACGACGTGCATCAGACAGCCATCGTTTTTAACCACAGAGACACACAGTAGACTGACGACGTGCATCAGACAGCCATCGTTTTTAACCACAGAGATACACAGTAGACTGACGACGTGCATCAGACAGCCATCGTTTTTAACCGCAGAGACACACAGTAGACTGACGACGTGCATCAGACAGCCATCGTTTTTAACCACAGAGATACACAGTAGACTGACGACGTGCATCAGACAGCCATCGTTTTTAACCGCAGAGACACACAGTAGACTGACGACGTGCATCAGACAGCCATCGTTTTTAACCGCACAGACACACAGTAGACTGACGACGTGCATCAGACAGCCATCGTTTTTAACCACAGAGACACACAGTAGACTGACGACGTGCATCAGACAGCCATCGTTTTTAACCACAGAGATACACAGTAGACTGACGACGTGCATCAGACAGCCATCGTTTTTAACCGCAGAGACACACAGTAGACTGACGACGTGCATCAGACAGCCATCGTTTTTAACCGCAGAGACACACAGTAGACTGACGACGTGCATCAGACAGCCATCGTTTTTAACCACAGAGATACACAGTAGACTGACGACGTGCATCAGACAGCCATCGTTTTTAACCACAGAGATACACAGTAGACTGACGACGTGCATCAGACAGCCATCGTTTTTAACCGCAGAGACACACAGTAGACTGACGACGTGCATCAGACAGCCATCGTTTTTAACCGCAGAGACACACAGTAGACTGACGACGTGCATCAGACAGCCATCGTTTTTAACCACAGAGATACACAGTAGACTGACGACGTGCATCAGACAGCCATCGTTTTTAACCGCAGAGACACACAGTAGACTGACGACGTGCATCAGACAGCCATCGTTTTTAACCGCACAGACACACAGTAGACTGACGACGTGCATCAGACAGCCATCGTTTTTAAACGGAGAGACACACAGTAGACTGACGACGTGCATCAGACAGCCATCGTTTTTAACCGCACAGACACACAGTAGACTGACGACGTGCATCAGACAGCCATCGTTTTTAAACGGAGAGACACACAGTAGACTGACGACGTGCATCAGACAGCCATCGTTTTTAACCACAGAGATACACAGTAGACTGACGACGTGCATCAGACAGCCATCGTTTTTAACCGCAGAGACACACAGTAGACTGACGACGTGCATCAGACAGCCATCGTTTTTAACCACAGAGATACACAGTAGACTGACGACGTGCATCAGACAGCCATCGTTTTTAACCGCAGAGACACACAGTAGACTGACGACGTGCATCAGACAGCCATCGTTTTTAACCGCAGAGACACACAGTAGACTGACGACGTGCATCAGACAGCCATCGTTTTTAACCGCAGAGACACACAGTAGACTGACGACGTGCATCAGACAGCCATCGTTTTTAACCGCAGAGACACACAGTAGACTGACGACGTGCATCAGACAGCCATCGTTTTTAACCGCAGAGACACACAGTAGACTGACGACGTGCATCAGACAGCCATCGTTTTTAACCGCAGAGACACACAGTAGACTGACGACGTGCATCAGACAGCCATCGTTTTTAACCGCAGAGACACACAGTAGACTGACGACGTGCATCAGACAGCCATCGTTTTTGAACGGAGAGACACACAGTAGACTGACGACGTGCATCAGACAGCCATCGTTTTTAACCGCAGAGACACACAGTAGACTGACGACGTGCATCAGACAGCCATCGTTTTTAACTGAACAGACACACAGTAGACTGACGACGTGCATCAGACAGCCATCGTTTTTAAATGCAGAGACACACAGTAGACTGACGACGTGCATCAGACAGCCATCGTTTTTAAATGCAGAGACACACAGTAGACTGACGACGTGCATCAGACAGCCATCGTTTTTAACCGCAGAGACACACAGTAGACTGACGACGTGCATCAGACAGCCATCGTTTTTAACCGCAGAGACACACAGTAGACTGACGACGTGCATCAGACAGCCATCGTTTTTAACCGCAGAGACACACAGTAGACTGACGACGTGCATCAGACAGCCATCGTTTTTAACCGCAGAGACACACAGTAGACTGACGACGTGCATCAGACAGCCATCGTTTTTAACCGCAGAGACACACAGTAGACTGACGACGTGCATCAGACAGCCATCGTTTTTAACCGCAGAGACACACAGTAGACTGACGACGTGCATCAGACAGCCATCGTTTTTAACCGCAGAGACACACAGTAGACTGACGACGTGCATCAGACAGCCATCGTTTTTAACCGCAGAGACACACAGTAGACTGACGACGTGCATCAGACAGCCATCGTTTTTAACCGCAGAGACACACAGTAGACTGACGACGTGCATCAGACAGCCATCGTTTTTAACTGAACAGACACACAGTAGACTGACGACGTGCATCAGACAGCCATCGTTTTTAAATGCAGAGACACACAGTAGACTGACGACGTGCATCAGACAGCCATCGTTTTTAACCGCAGAGACACACAGTAGACTGACGACGTGCATCAGACAGCCATCGTTTTTAACCGCAGAGACACACAGTAGACTGACGACGTGCATCAGACAGCCATCGTTTTTAACCACAGAGATACACAGTAGACTGACGACGTGCATCAGACAGCCATCGTTTTTAACCACAGAGACACACAGTAGACTGACGACGTGCATCAGACAGCCATCGTTTTTAACCGCAGAGACACACAGTAGACTGACGACGTGCATCAGACAGCCATCGTTTTTAACCGCAGAGACACACAGTAGACTGACGACGTGCATCAGACAGCCATCGTTTTTAACCGCAGAGACACACAGTAGACTGACGACGTGCATCAGACAGCCATCGTTTTTAACCGCAGAGACACACAGTAGACTGACGACGTGCATCAGACAGCCATCGTTTTTAAATGCAGAGACACACAGTAGACTGACGACGTGCATCAGACAGCCATCGTTTTTAAATGCAGAGACACACAGTAGACTGACGACGTGCATCAGACAGCCATCGTTTTTAACCGCAGAGACACACAGTAGACTGACGACGTGCATCAGACAGCCATCGTTTTTAACTGAACAGACACACAGTAGACTGACGACGTGCATCAGACAGCCATCGTTTTTAACCGCAGAGACACACAGTAGACTGACGACGTGCATCAGACAGCCATCGTTTTTGAACGGAGAGACACACAGTAGACTGACGACGTGCATCAGACAGCCATCGTTTTTAACCGCAGAGACACACAGTAGACTGACGACGTGCATCAGACAGCCATCGTTTTTAACTGAACAGACACACAGTAGACTGACGACGTGCATCAGACAGCCATCGTTTTTAAATGCAGAGACACACAGTAGACTGACGACGTGCATCAGACAGCCATCGTTTTTAAATGCAGAGACACACAGTAGACTGACGACGTGCATCAGACAGCCATCGTTTTTAACCGCAGAGACACACAGTAGACTGACGACGTGCATCAGACAGCCATCGTTTTTAACCGCAGAGACACACAGTAGACTGACGACGTGCATCAGACAGCCATCGTTTTTAACCGCAGAGACACACAGTAGACTGACGACGTGCATCAGACAGCCTTCCTTTTTAACCGCACAGACACACAGTAGACTGACGACGTGCATCAGACAGCCATCGTTTTTAACCGCAGAGACACACAGTAGACTGACGACGTGCATCAGACAGCCATCGTTTTTAACCGCAGAGACACACAGTAGACTGACGACGTGCATCAGACAGCCTTCCTTTTTAACCGCACAGACACACAGTAGACTGACGACGTGCATCAGACAGCCATCGTTTTTAACCGCAGAGACACACAGTAGACTGACGACGTGCATCAGACAGCCATCGTTTTTAACCGCAGAGACACACAGTAGACTGACGACGTGCATCAGACAGCCATCGTTTTTAACCGCAGAGACACACAGTAGACTGACGACGTGCATCAGACAGCCATCGTTTTTAACCGCAGAGACACACAGTAGACTGACGACGTGCATCAGACAGCCATCGTTTTTAACTGAACAGACACACAGTAGACTGACGACGTGCATCAGACAGCCATCGTTTTTAAATGCAGAGACACACAGTAGACTGACGACGTGCATCAGACAGCCATCGTTTTTAACCGCAGAGACACACAGTAGACTGACGACGTGCATCAGACAGCCATCGTTTTTAACTGAACAGACACACAGTAGACTGACGACGTGCATCAGACAGCCATCGTTTTTAAATGCAGAGACACACAGTAGACTGACGACGTGCATCAGACAGCCATCGTTTTTAACCGCAGAGACACACAGTAGACTGACGACGTGCATCAGACAGCCATCGTTTTTAACCGCAGAGACACACAGTAGACTGACGACGTGCATCAGACAGCCATCGTTTTTAACCACAGAGATACACAGTAGACTGACGACGTGCATCAGACAGCCATCGTTTTTAACCACAGAGACACACAGTAGACTGACGACGTGCATCAGACAGCCATCGTTTTTAACCGCAGAGACACACAGTAGACTGACGACGTGCATCAGACAGCCATCGTTTTTAACCGCAGAGACACACAGTAGACTGACGACGTGCATCAGACAGCCATCGTTTTTAACCGCAGAGACACACAGTAGACTGACGACGTGCATCAGACAGCCATCGTTTTTAACCGCAGAGACACACAGTAGACTGACGACGTGCATCAGACAGCCATCGTTTTTAAATGCAGAGACACACAGTAGACTGACGACGTGCATCAGACAGCCATCGTTTTTAAATGCAGAGACACACAGTAGACTGACGACGTGCATCAGACAGCCATCGTTTTTAACCGCAGAGACACACAGTAGACTGACGACGTGCATCAGACAGCCATCGTTTTTAACCGCAGAGACACACAGTAGACTGACGACGTGCATCAGACAGCCATCGTTTTTAAATGCAGAGACACACAGTAGACTGACGACGTGCATCAGACAGCCATCGTTTTTAAATGCAGAGACACACAGTAGACTGACGACGTGCATCAGACAGCCATCGTTTTTAAATGCAGAGACACACAGTAGACTGACGACGTGCATCAGACAGCCATCGTTTTTAACCGCAGAGACACACAGTAGACTGACGACGTGCATCAGACAGCCATCGTTTTTAACCGCAGAGACACACAGTAGACTGACGACGTGCATCAGACAGCCATCGTTTTTAACTGAACAGACACACAGTAGACTGACGACGTGCATCAGACAGCCTTCCTTTTTAACCGCACAGACACACAGTAGACTGACGACGTGCATCAGACAGCCATCGTTTTTAACCGCAGAGACACACAGTAGACTGACGACGTGCATCAGACAGCCATCGTTTTTAACCGCAGAGACACACAGTAGACTGACGACGTGCATCAGACAGCCATCGTTTTTAACCGCACAGACACACAGTAAACTGACGACGTGCATCAGACAGCCATCGTTTTTAAATGCAGAGACACACAGTAGACTGACGACGTGCATCAGACAGCCATCGTTTTTAAATGCAGAGACACACAGTAGACTGACGACGTGCATCAGACAGCCATCGTTTTTAACCGCAGAGACACACAGTAGACTGACGACGTGCATCAGACAGCCATCGTTTTTGAACGGAGAGACACACAGTAGACTGACGACGTGCATCAGACAGCCATCGTTTTTAACCGCAGAGACACACAGTAGACTGACGACGTGCATCAGACAGCCATCGTTTTTAAATGCAGAGACAC
This sequence comes from Anthonomus grandis grandis, assembly GCF_022605725.1. Classification (NCBI taxonomy): domain Eukaryota; kingdom Metazoa; phylum Arthropoda; class Insecta; order Coleoptera; family Curculionidae; genus Anthonomus; species Anthonomus grandis. The sequence goes on along the minus strand of NC_065564.1, from coordinate 8,683,949 downwards.
ACAGTAGACTGACGACGTGCATCAGACAGCCTTCCTTTTTAACCGCACAGACACACAGTAGACTGACGACGTGCATCAGACAGCCTTCCTTTTTAACCGCACAGACACACAGTAGACTGACGACGTGCATCAGACAGCCATCGTTTTTAACCGCAGAGACACACAGTAGACTGACGACGTGCATCAGACAGCCATCGTTTTTAACCGCAGAGACACACAGTAGACTGACGACGTGCATCAGACAGCCATCGTTTTTAAATGCAGAGACACACAGTAGACTGACGACGTGCATCAGACAGCCTTCCTTTTTAACCGCACAGACACACAGTAGACTGACGACGTGCATCAGACAGCCTTCCTTTTTAACCGCACAGACACACAGTAGACTGACGACGTGCATCAGACAGCCATCGTTTTTAACCGCAGAGACACACAGTAGACTGACGACGTGCATCAGACAGCCATCGTTTTTAACCGCAGAGACACACAGTAGACTGACGACGTGCATCAGACAGCCATCGTTTTTAACCGCAGAGACACACAGTAGACTGACGACGTGCATCAGACAGCCTTCCTTTTTAACCGCACAGACACACAGTAGACTGACGACGTGCATCAGACAGCCATCGTTTTTAACCGCAGAGACACACAGTAGACTGACGACGTGCATCAGACAGCCATCGTTTTTAACCGCAGAGACACACAGTAGACTGACGACGTGCATCAGACAGCCATCGTTTTTAACCGCAGAGACACACAGTAGACTGACGACGTGCATCAGACAGCCTTCCTTTTTAACCGCACAGACACACAGTAGACTGACGACGTGCATCAGACAGCCATCGTTTTTAACCGCAGAGACACACAGTAGACTGACGACGTGCATCAGACAGCCATCGTTTTTAACCGCAGAGACACACAGTAGACTGACGACGTGCATCAGACAGGCATCGTTTTTAACCGCAGAGACACACAGTAGACTGACGACGTGCATCAGACAGCCTTCCTTTTTAACCGCACAGACACACAGTAGACTGACGACGTGCATCAGACAGCCATCGTTTTTAACCGCAGAGACACACAGTAGACTGACGACGTGCATCAGACAGCCATCGTTTTTAACCGCAGAGACACACAGTAGACTGACGACGTGCATCAGACAGCCTTCCTTTTTAACCGCAGAGACACACAGTAGACTGACGACGTGCATCAGACAGCCTTCCTTTTTAACCGCACAGACACACAGTAGACTGACGACGTGCATCAGACAGCCATCGTTTTTAACCGCAGAGACACACAGTAGACTGACGACGTGCATCAGACAGCCATCGTTTTTAACCGCAGAGACACACAGTAGACTGACGACGTGCATCAGACAGCCTTCCTTTTTAACCGCACAGACACACAGTAGACTGACGACGTGCATCAGACAGCCATCGTTTTTAACCGCAGAGACACACAGTAGACTGACGACGTGCATCAGACAGCCATTGTTTTTAACCGCAGAGATACACAGTAGACTGACGACGTGCATCAGACAGCCATCGTTTTTAAATGCAGAGACACACAGTAGACTGACGACGTGCATCAGACAGCCATCGTTTTTAACCGCAGAGACACACAGTAGACTGACGACGTGCATCAGACAGCCTTCCTTTTTAACCGCAAAGACACACAGTAGACTGACGACGTGCATCAGACAGCCATCGTTTTTAACCGCACAGACACACAGTAGACTGACGACGTGCATCAGACAGCCATCGTTTTTGAACGGAGAGACACACAGTAGACTGACGACGTGCATCAGACAGCCATCGTTTTTGAACGCAGAGACACACAGTAGACTGACGACGTGCATCAGACAGCCATCGTTTTTAACCGCAGAGACACACAGTAGACTGACGACGTGCATCAGACAGCCATCGTTTTTAACCGCAGAGACACACAGTAGACTGACGACGTGCATCAGACAGCCATCGTTTTTAACCGCAGAGACACACAGTAGACTGACGACGTGCATCAGACAGCCTTCCTTTTTAACCGCACAGACACACAGTAGACTGACGACGTGCATCAGACAGCCATCGTTTTTAACCGCAGAGACACACAGTAGACTGACGACGTGCATCAGACAGCCATCGTTTTTAACCGCAGAGACACACAGTAGACTGACGACGTGCATCAGACAGCCATCGTTTTTAACCGCAGAGACACACAGTAGACTGACGACGTGCATCAGACAGCCATCGTTTTTAAATGCAGAGACACACAGTAGACTGACGACGTGCATCAGACAGCCATCGTTTTTAACCGCAGAGACACACAGTAGACTGACGACGTGCATCAGACAGCCATCGTTTTTAACCGCAGAGACACACAGTAGACTGACGACGTGCATCAGACAGCCATCGTTTTTAACCGCAGAGACACACAGTAGACTGACGACGTGCATCAGACAGCCATCGTTTTTAACCGCAGAGACACACAGTAGACTGACGACGTGCATCAGACAGCCTTCCTTTTTAACCGCACAGACACACAGTAGACTGACGACGTGCATCAGACAGCCATCGTTTTTAACCGCAGAGACACACAGTAGACTGACGACGTGCATCAGACAGCCATCGTTTTTAACCGCAGAGACACACAGTAGACTGACGACGTGCATCAGACAGCCATCGTTTTTAACCGCAGAGACACACAGTAGACTGACGACGTGCATCAGACAGCCATCGTTTTTAAATGCAGAGACACACAGTAGACTGACGACGTGCATCAGACAGCCATCGTTTTTAACCGCAGAGACACACAGTAGACTGACGACGTGCATCAGACAGCCTTCCTTTTTAACCGCACAGACACACAGTAGACTGACGACGTGCATCAGACAGCCATCGTTTTTAACCGCAGAGACACACAGTAGACTGACGACGTGCATCAGACAGCCATCGTTTTTAAATGCAGAGACACACAGTAGACTGACGACGTGCATCAGACAGCCATCGTTTTTAACCGCAGAGACACACAGTAGACTGACGACGTGCATCAGACAGCCATCGTTTTTAACCGCAGAGACACACAGTAGACTGACGACGTGCATCAGACAGCCATCGTTTTTAACCGCAGAGACACACAGTAGACTGACGACGTGCATCAGACAGCCATCGTTTTAAATGCAGAGACACACAGTAGACTGACGACGTGCATCAGACAGCCTTCCTTTTTAACCGCACAGACACACAGTAGACTGACGACGTGCATCAGACAGCCATCGTTTTTAACCGCAGAGACACACAGTAGACTGACGACGTGCATCAGACAGCCTTCCTTTTTAACCGCACAGACACACAGTAGACTGACGACGTGCATCAGACAGCCATCGTTTTTAACCGCAGAGACACACAGTAGACTGACGACGTGCATCAGACAGCCATCGTTTTTAACCGCAGAGACACACAGTAGACTGACGACGTGCATCAGACAGCCATCGTTTTTAACCGCAGAGACACACAGTAGACTGACGACGTGCATCAGACAGCCATCGTTTTTAACCGCAGAGACACACAGTAGACTGACGACGTGCATCAGACAGCCATCGTTTTTAACCGCAGAGACACACAGTAGACTGACGACGTGCATCAGACAGCCATCGTTTTTAACCGCAGAGACACACAGTAGACTGACGACGTGCATCAGACAGCCATCGTTTTTAACCGCAGAGACACACAGTAGACTGACGACGTGCATCAGACAGCCTTCCTTTTTAACCGCAAAGACACACAGTAGACTGACGACGTGCATCAGACAGCCATCGTTTTTAACCGCACAGACACACAGTAGACTGACGACGTGCATCAGACAGCCATCGTTTTTGAACGGAGAGACACACAGTAGACTGACGACGTGCATCAGACAGCCATCGTTTTTAACCGCAGAGACACACAGTAGACTGACGACGTGCATCAGACAGCCATCGTTTTTAACCGCAGAGACACACAGTAGACTGACGACGTGCATCAGACAGCCATCGTTTTTAACCGCAGAGACACACAGTAGACTGACGACGTGCATCAGACAGCCATCGTTTTTAAATGCAGAGACACACAGTAGACTGACGACGTGCATCAGACAGCCATCGTTTTTAACCGCAGAGACACACAGTAGACTGACGACGTGCATCAGACAGCCTTCCTTTTTAACCGCACAGACACACAGTAGACTGACGACGTGCATCAGACAGCCATCGTTTTTAACCGCAGAGACACACAGTAGACTGACGACGTGCATCAGACAGCCATCGTTTTTAAATGCAGAGACACACAGTAGACTGACGACGTGCATCAGACAGCCATCGTTTTTAACCGCAGAGACACACAGTAGACTGACGACGTGCATCAGACAGCCATCGTTTTTAACCGCAGAGACACACAGTAGACTGACGACGTGCATCAGACAGCCATCGTTTTTAACCGCAGAGACACACAGTAGACTGACGACGTGCATCAGACAGCCATCGTTTTTAAATGCAGAGACACACAGTAGACTGACGACGTGCATCAGACAGCCATCGTTTTTAACCGCAGAGACACACAGTAGACTGACGACGTGCATCAGACAGCCATCGTTTTTAACCGCAGAGACACACAGTAGACTGACGACGTGCATCAGACAGCCATCGTTTTAAACCGCAGAGACACACAGTAGACTGACGACGTGCATCAGACAGCCATCGTTTTTAACCGCAGAGACACACAGTAGACTGACGACGTGCATCAGACAGCCATCGTTTTTAACCGCAGAGACACACAGTAGACTGACGACGTGCATCAGACAGCCATCGTTTTTAACCGCAGAGACACACAGTAGACTGACGACGTGCATCAGACAGCCATCGTTTTTAAAGGCAGAGACACACAGTAGACTGACGACGTGCATCAGACAGCCATCGTTTTTAAAGGCAGAGACACACAGTAGACTGACGACGTGCATCAGACAGCCATCGTTTTAAACCGCAGAGACACACAGTAGACTGACGACGTGCATCAGACAGCCATCGTTTTTAACCGCAGAGACACACAGTAGACTGACGACGTGCATCAGACAGCCATCGTTTTTAACCGCAGAGACACACAGTAGACTGACGACGTGCATCAGACAGCCATCGTTTTTAAAGGCAGAGACACACAGTAGACTGACGACGTGCATCAGACAGCCATCGTTTTTAAAGGCAGAGACACACAGTAGACTGACGACGTGCATCAGACAGCCATCGTTTTTAAAGGCAGAGACACACAGTAGACTGACGACGTGCATCAGACAGCCATCGTTTTAAACCGCAGAGACACACAGTAGACTGACGACGTGCATCAGACAGCCATCGTTTTTAACCGCAGAGACACACAGTAGACTGACGACGTGCATCAGACAGCCATCGTTTTAAACCGCAGAGACACACAGTAGACTGACGACGTGCATCAGACAGCCATCGTTTTTAAATGCAGAGACACACAGTAGACTGACGACGTGCATCAGACAGCCATCGTTTTAAACCGCAGAGACACACAGTAGACTGACGACGTGCATCAGACAGCCATCGTTTTTAACCGCAGAGACACACAGTAGACTGACGACGTGCATCAGACAGCCATCGTTTTAAACCGCAGAGACACACAGTAGACTGACGACGTGCATCAGACAGCCATCGTTTTTAAATGCAGAGACACACAGTAGACTGACGACGTGCATCAGACAGCCTTCCTTTTTAACCGCAAAGACACACAGTAGACTGACGACGTGCATCAGACAGCCATCGTTTTTAACCGCAGAGACACACAGTAGACTGACGACGTGCATCAGACAGCCATCGTTTTTAACTGAACAGACACACAGTAGACTGACGACGTGCATCAGACAGCCATCGTTTTTAAACGGAGAGACACACAGTAGACTGACGACGTGCATCAGACAGCCATCGTTTTTAAACGGAGAGACACACAGTAGACTGACGACGTGCATCAGACAGCCATCGTTTTTGAACGCAGAGACACACAGTAGACTGACGACGTGCATCAGACAGCCATCGTTTTTAACCGCACAGACACACAGTAGACTGACGACGTGCATCAGACAGCTATCGTTTTTGAACGCAGAGACACACAGTAGACTGACGACGTGCATCAGACAGCCATCGTTTTTAACCGCAGAGACACACAGTAGACTGACGACGTGCATCAGACAGCCATCGTTTTTAAAGGCAGAGACACACAGTAGACTGACGACGTGCATCAGACAGCCATCGTTTTTAAAGGCAGAGACACACAGTAGACTGACGACGTGCATCAGACAGCCATCGTTTTTGAACGCAGAGACACACAGTAGACTGACGACGTGCATCAGACAGCCATCGTTTTTAAACGCAGAGACACACAGTAGACTGACGACGTGCATCAGACAGCCATCGTTTTTAAATGCAGAGACACACAGTAGACTGACGACGTGCATCAGACAGCCATCGTTTTTAACCGCACAGACACACAGTAGACTGACGACGTGCATCAGACAGCCATCGTTTTTAAAGGCAGAGACACACAGTAGACTGACGACGTGCATCAGACAGCCATCGTTTTTAAATGCAGAGACACACAGTAGACTGACGACGTGCATCAGACAGCCATCGTTTTTAACCGCACAGACACACAGTAGACTGACGACGTGCATCAGACAGCCATCGTTTTTAAATGCAGAGACACACAGTAGACTGACGACGTGCATCAGACAGCCATCGTTTTTAACCGCAGAGACACACAGTAGACTGACGACGTGCATCAGACAGCCATCGTTTTTAACCGCAGAGACACACAGTAGACTGACGACGTGCATCAGACAGCCATCGTTTTTAACCGCAGAGACACACAGTAGACTGACGACGTGCATCAGACAGCCATCGTTTTTAAAGGCAGAGACACACAGTAGACTGACGACGTGCATCAGACAGCCATCGTTTTTAAAGGCAGAGACACACAGTAGACTGACGACGTGCATCAGACAGCCATCGTTTTTAAAGGCAGAGACACACAGTAGACTGACGACGTGCATCAGACAGCCATCGTTTTTAACCGCAGAGACACACAGTAGACTGACGACGTGCATCAGACAGCCATCGTTTTTAAAGGCAGAGACACACAGTAGACTGACGACGTGCATCAGACAGCCATCGTTTTTAAAGGCAGAGACACACAGTAGACTGACGACGTGCATCAGACAGCCATCGTTTTTAAAGGCAGAGACACACAGTAGACTGACGACGTGCATCAGACAGCCATCGTTTTAAACCGCAGAGACACACAGTAGACTGACGACGTGCATCAGACAGCCATCGTTTTTAACCGCAGAGACACACAGTAGACTGACGACGTGCATCAGACAGCCATCGTTTTTAAAGGCAGAGACACACAGTAGACTGACGACGTGCATCAGACAGCCATCGTTTTAAACCGCAGAGACACACAGTAGACTGACGACGTGCATCAGACAGCCATCGTTTTTAAATGCAGAGACACACAGTAGACTGACGACGTGCATCAGACAGCCTTCCTTTTTAACCGCAAAGACACACAGTAGACTGACGACGTGCATCAGACAGCCATCGTTTTTAACCGCAGAGACACACAGTAGACTGACGACGTGCATCAGACAGCCATCGTTTTTAACTGAACAGACACACAGTAGACTGACGACGTGCATCAGACAGCCATCGTTTTTAAACGGAGAGACACACAGTAGACTGACGACGTGCATCAGACAGCCATCGTTTTTAAACGGAGAGACAAACAGTAGACTGACGACGTGCATCAGACAGCCATCGTTTTTGAACGCAGAGACACACAGTAGACTGACGACGTGCATCAGACAGCCATCGTTTTTAACCGCACAGACACACAGTAGACTGACGACGTGCATCAGACAGCTATCGTTTTTGAACGCAGAGACACACAGTAGACTGACGACGTGCATCAGACAGCCATCGTTTTTAAACGGAGAGACACACAGTAGACTGACGACGTGCATCAGACAGCCATCGTTTTTAACTGAACAGACACACAGTAGACTGACGACGTGCATCAGACAGCCATCGTTTTTAAACGGAGAGACACACAGTAGACTGACGACGTGCATCAGACAGCCATCGTTTTTAAACGGAGAGACACACAGTAGACTGACGACGTGCATCAGACAGCCATCGTTTTTGAACGCAGAGACACACAGTAGACTGACGACGTGCATCAGACAGCCATCGTTTTTAACTGAACAGACACACAGTAGACTGACGACGTGCATCAGACAGCCATCGTTTTTGAACGCAGAGACACACAGTAGACTGACGACGTGCATCAGACAGCCATCGTTTTTAAACGGAGAGACACACAGTAGACTGACGACGTGCATCAGACAGCCATCGTTTTTAACTGAACAGACACACAGTAGACTGACGACGTGCATCAGACAGCCATCGTTTTTGAACGCAGAGACACACAGTAGACTGACGACGTGCATCAGACAGCCATCGTTTTTAAACGGAGAGACACACAGTAGACTGACGACGTGCATCAGACAGCCATCGTTTTTGAACGCAGAGACACACAGTAGACTGACGACGTGCATCAGACAGCCATCGTTTTTAAACGGAGAGACACACAGTAGACTGACGACGTGCATCAGACAGCCATCGTTTTTAAACGGAGAGACACACAGTAGACTGACGACGTGCATCAGACAGCCATCGTTTTTAACTGAACAGACACACAGTAGACTGACGACGTGCATCAGACAGCCATCGTTTTTGAACGCAGAGACACACAGTAGACTGACGACGTGCATCAGACAGCCATCGTTTTTAAACGCAGAGACACACAGTAGACTGACGACGTGCATCAGACAGCCATCGTTTTTAACTGAACAGACACACAGTAGACTGACGACGTGCATCAGACAGCCTTCCTTTTTAACCGCAAAGACACACAGTAGACTGACGACGTGCATCAGACAGCCATCGTTTTTAACCGCAGAGACACACAGTAGACTGACGACGTGCATCAGACAGCCATCGTTTTTAACCGCAGAGACACACAGTAGACTGACGACGTGCATCAGACAGCCATCGTTTTTAACTGAACAGACACACAGTAGACTGACGACGTGCATCAGACAGCCATCGTTTTTAACCGCAGAGACATACAGTAGACTGACGACGTGCATCAGACAGCCATCGTTTTTAAATGCAGAGACATACAGTAGACTGACGACGTGCATCAGACAGCCATCGTTTTTAAATGCAGAGACATACAGTAGACTGACGACGTGCATCAGACAGCCATCGTTTTTAACCGCAGAGACACACAGTAGACTGACGACGTGCATCAGACAGCCATCGTTTTTAACCGCAGAGACACACAGTAGACTGACGACGTGCATCAGACAGCCATCGTTTTTAAATGCAGAGACACACAGTAGACTGACGACGTGCATCAGACAGCCTTCCTTTTTAACCGCAAAGACACACAGTAGACTGACGACGTGCATCAGACAGCCATCGTTTTTAACCGCAGAGACACACAGTAGACTGACGACGTGCATCAGACAGCCATCGTTTTTAACTGAACAGACACACAGTAGACTGACGACGTGCATCAGACAGCCTTCCTTTTTAACCGCAAAGACACACAGTAGACTGACGACGTGCATCAGACAGCCATCGTTTTTAACCGCAGAGACACACAGTAGACTGACGACGTGCATCAGACAGCCATCGTTTTTAACTGAACAGACACACAGTAGACTGACGACGTGCATCAGACAGCCTTCCTTTTTAACCGCAAAGACACACAGTAGACTGACGACGTGCATCAGACAGCCTTCCTTTTTAACCGCAAAGACACACAGTAGACTGACGACGTGCATCAGACAGCCATCGTTTTTAACCGCAGAGACACACAGTAGACTGACGACGTGCATCAGACAGCCATCGTTTTTAAATGCAGAGACACACAGTAGACTGACGACGTGCATCAGACAGCCTTCCTTTTTAACCGCAAAGACACAGTAGACTGACGACGTGCATCAGACAGCCATCGTTTTTAAACGGAGAGACACACAGTAGACTGACGACGTGCATCAGACAGCCATCGTTTTTAACCGCAGAGACACACAGTAGACTGACGACGTGCATCAGACAGCCATCGTTTTTAAAGGCAGAGACACACAGTAGACTGACGACGTGCATCAGACAGCCATCGTTTTTAAAGGCAGAGACACACAGTAGACTGACGACGTGCATCAGACAGCCATCGTTTTAAACCGCAGAGACACACAGTAGACTGACGACGTGCATCAGACAGCCATCGTTTTTAAATGCAGAGACACACAGTAGACTGACGACGTGCATCAGACAGCCTTCCTTTTTAACCGCAAAGACACACAGTAGACTGACGACGTGCATCAGACAGCCATCGTTTTTAACCGCAGAGACACACAGTAGACTGACGACGTGCATCAGACAGCCATCGTTTTTAAATGCAGAGACACACAGTAGACTGACGACGTGCATCAGACAGCCTTCCTTTTTAACCGCAAAGACACAGTAGACTGACGACGTGCATCAGACAGCCATCGTTTTTGAACGCAGAGACACACAGTAGACTGACGACGTGCATCAGACAGCCATCGTTTTTGAACGCAGAGACACACAGTAGACTGACGACGTGCATCAGACAGCCATCGTTTTTAAACGCAGAGACACACAGTAGACTGACGACGTGCATCAGACAGCCATCGTTTTTAACCGCAGAGACACACAGTAGACTGACGACGTGCATCAGACAGCCATCGTTTTTAACTGAACAGACACACAGTAGACTGACGACGTGCATCAGACAGCCTTCCTTTTTAACCGCAGAGACACACAGTAGACTGACGACGTGCATCAGACAGCCATCGTTTTTAAACGGAGAGACACACAGTAGACTGACGACGTGCATCAGACAGCCATCGTTTTTAAACGCAGAGACACACAGTAGACTGACGACGTGCATCAGACAGCCATCGTTTTTAACCGCAGAGACACACAGTAGACTGACGACGTGCATCAGACAGCCATCGTTTTTAACTGAACAGACACACAGTAGACTGACGACGTGCATCAGACAGCCTTCCTTTTTAACCGCAAAGACACACAGTAGACTGACGACGTGCATCAGACAGCCATCGTTTTTAACCGCAGAGACACACAGTAGACTGACGACGTGCATCAGACAGCCATCGTTTTTAAATGCAGAGACACACAGTAGACTGACGACGTGCATCAGACAGCCATCGTTTTTAACCGCAGAGACACACAGTAGACTGACGACGTGCATCAGACAGCCATCGTTTTTAAACGGAGAGACACACAGTAGACTGACGACGTGCATCAGACAGCCATCGTTTTTAAACGGAGAGACACACAGTAGACTGACGACGTGCATCAGACAGCCATCGTTTTTAACCGCAGAGACACACAGTAGACTGACGACGTGCATCAGACAGCCATCGTTTTTAACCGCAGAAACACACAGTAGACTGACGACGTGCATCAGACAGCCATCGTTTTTAAACGGAGAGACACACAGTAGACTGACGACGTGCATCAGACAGCCATCGTTTTTAAACGGAGAGACACACAGTAGACTGACGACGTGCATCAGACAGCCATCGTTTTTAAACGGAGAGACACACAGTAGACTGACGACGTGCATCAGACAGCCATCGTTTTTAAACGGAGAGACACACAGTAGACTGACGACGTGCATCAGACAGCCATCGTTTTTAACCGCAGAAACACACAGTAGACTGACGACGTGCATCAGACAGCCATCGTTTTTAAACGGAGAGACACACAGTAGACTGACGACGTGCATCAGACAGCCATCGTTTTTAAACGGAGAGACACACAGTAGACTGACGACGTGCATCAGACAGCCATCGTTTTTAACCGCAGAGACACACAGTAGACTGACGACGTGCATCAGACAGCCATCGTTTTTAACCGCAGAAACACACAGTAGACTGACGACGTGCATCAGACAGCCATCGTTTTTAAACGGAGAGACACACAGTAGACTGACGACGTGCATCAGACAGCCATCGTTTTTAACCGCAGAAACACACAGTAGACTGACGACGTGCATCAGACAGCCATCGTTTTTAAACGGAGAGACACACAGTAGACTGACGACGTGCATCAGACAGCCATCGTTTTTAACCGCAGAAACACACAGTAGACTGACGACGTGCATCAGACAGCCATCGTTTTTAAACGGAGAGACACACAGTAGACTGACGACGTGCATCAGACAGCCATCGTTTTTAACCGCAGAAACACACAGTAGACTGACGACGTGCATCAGACAGCCATCGTTTTTAACCGCAGAAACACACAGTAGACTGACGACGTGCATCAGACAGCCATCGTTTTTAAACGGAGAGACACACAGTAGACTGACGACGTGCATCAGACAGCCATCGTTTTTAACCGCAGAAACACACAGTAGACTGACGACGTGCATCAGACAGCCATCGTTTTTAAACGGAGAGACACACAGTAGACTGACGACGTGCATCAGACAGCCATCGTTTTTAACCGCAGAAACACACAGTAGACTGACGACGTGCATCAGACAGCCATCGTTTTTAAACGGAGAGACACACAGTAGACTGACGACGTGCATCAGACAGCCATCGTTTTTAACCGCAGAAACACACAGTAGACTGACGACGTGCATCAGACAGCCATCGTTTTTAAACGGAGAGACACACAGTAGACTGACGACGTGCATCAGACAGCCATCGTTTTTAACCGCAGAAACACACAGTAGACTGACGACGTGCATCAGACAGCCATCGTTTTTAAACGGAGAGACACACAGTAGACTGACGACGTGCATCAGACAGCCATCGTTTTTAAACGGAGAGACACACAGTAGACTGACGACGTGCATCAGACAGCCATCGTTTTTAACCGCAGAAACACACAGTAGACTGACGACGTGCATCAGACAGCCATCGTTTTTAAACGGAGAGACACACAGTAGACTGACGACGTGCATCAGACAGCCATCGTTTTTAAACGGAGAGACACACAGTAGACTGACGACGTGCATCAGACAGCCATCGTTTTTAACCGCAGAAACACACAGTAGACTGACGACGTGCATCAGACAGCCATCGTTTTTAAACGGAGAGACACACAGTAGACTGACGACGTGCATCAGACAGCCATCGTTTTTAAACGGAGAGACACACAGTAGACTGACGACGTGCATCAGACAGCCATCGTTTTTTACCGCAGAAACACACAGTAGACTGACGACGTGCATCAGACAGCCATCGTTTTTAAACGGAGAGACACACAGTAGACTGACGACGTGCATCAGACAGCCATCGTTTTTAACCGCAGAAACACACAGTAGACTGACGACGTGCATCAGACAGCCATCGTTTTTAAACGGAGAGACACACAGTAGACTGACGACGTGCATCAGACAGCCATCGTTTTTAACCGCAGAAACACACAGTAGACTGACGACGTGCATCAGACAGCCATCGTTTTTAAACGGAGAGACACACAGTAGACTGACGACGTGCATCAGACAGCCATCGTTTTTAACCGCAGAAACACACAGTAGACTGACGACGTGCATCAGACAGCCATCGTTTTTAACCGCAGAAACACACAGTAGACTGACGACGTGCATCAGGCAGCCATCGTTTTTAAACGGAGAGACACACAGTAGACTGACGACGTGCATCAGACAGCCATCGTTTTTAAACGGAGAGACACACAGTAGACTGACGACGTGCATCAGACAGCCATCGTTTTTAACCGCAGAAACACACAGTAGACTGACGACGTGCATCAGACAGCCATCGTTTTTAAACGGAGAGACACACAGTAGACTGACGACGTGCATCAGACAGCCATCGTTTTTAACCGCAGAAACACACAGTAGACTGACGACGTGCATCAGACAGCCATCGTTTTTAAACGGAGAGACACACAGTAGACTGACGACGTGCATCAGACAGCCATCGTTTTTAACCGCAGAAACACACAGTAGACTGACGACGTGCATCAGACAGCCATCGTTTTTAACCGCAGAAACACACAGTAGACTGACGACGTGCATCAGGCAGCCATCGTTTTTAAACGGAGAGACACACAGTAGACTGACGACGTGCATCAGACAGCCATCGTTTTTAAACGGAGAGACACACAGTAGACTGACGACGTGCATCAGACAGCCATCGTTTTTAAACGGAGAGACACACAGTAGACTGACGACGTGCATCAGACAGCCATCGTTTTTAACCGCAGAAACACACAGTAGACTGACGACGTGCATCAGACAGCCATCGTTTTTAACCGCAGAAACACACAGTAGACTGACGACGTGCATCAGACAGCCATCGTTTTTAAACGGAGAGACACACAGTAGACTGACGACGTGCATCAGACAGCCATCGTTTTTAAACGGAGAGACACACAGTAGACTGACGACGTGCATCAGGCAGCCATCGTTTTTAAACGGAGAGACACACAGTAGACTGACGACGTGCATCAGGCAGCCATCGTTTTTAAACGGAGAGACACACAGTAGACTGACGACGTGCATCAGACAGCCATCGTTTTTAACCGCAGAAACACACAGTAGACTGACGACGTGCATCAGACAGCCATCGTTTTTAACCGCAGAAACACACAGTAGACTGACGACGTGCATCAGACAGCCATCGTTTTTAAACGGAGAGACACACAGTAGACTGACGACGTGCATCAGACAGCCATCGTTTTTAAACGGAGAGACACACAGTAGACTGACGACGTGCATCAGACAGCCATCGTTTTTAACCGCAGAAACACACAGTAGACTGACGACGTGCATCAGACAGCCATCGTTTTTAAACGGAGAGACACACAGTAGACTGACGACGTGCATCAGACAGCCATCGTTTTTAAACGGAGAGACACACAGTAGACTGACGACGTGCATCAGACAGCCATCGTTTTTAACCGCAGAAACACACAGTAGACTGACGACGTGCATCAGACAGCCATCGTTTTTAACCGCAGAAACACACAGTAGACTGACGACGTGCATCAGACAGCCATCGTTTTTAAACGGAGAGACACACAGTAGACTGACGACGTGCATCAGACAGCCATCGTTTTTAAACGGAGAGACACACAGTAGACTGACGACGTGCATCAGACAGCCATCGTTTTTAAACGGAGAGACACACAGTAGACTGACGACGTGCATCAGACAGCCATCGTTTTTAACCGCAGAAACACACAGTAGACTGACGACGTGCATCAGACAGCCATCGTTTTTAAACGGAGAGACACACAGTAGACTGACGACGTGCATCAGACAGCCATCGTTTTTAAACGGAGAGACACACAGTAGACTGACGACGTGCATCAGACAGCCATCGTTTTTAACCGCAGAAACACACAGTAGACTGACGACGTGCATCAGACAGCCATCGTTTTTAACCGCAGAAACACACAGTAGACTGACGACGTGCATCAGACAGCCATCGTTTTTAAACGGAGAGACACACAGTAGACTGACGACGTGCATCAGACAGCCATCGTTTTTAACCGCAGAAACACACAGTAGACTGACGACGTGCATCAGACAGCCATCGTTTTTAACCGCAGAAACACACAGTAGACTGACGACGTGCATCAGACAGCCATCGTTTTTAACCGCAGAAACACACAGTAGACTGACGACGTGCATCAGACAGCCATCGTTTTTAACCGCAGAAACACACAGTAGACTGACGACGTGCATCAGACAGCCATCGTTTTTAAACGGAGAGACACACAGTAGACTGACGACGTGCATCAGACAGCCATCGTTTTTAAACGGAGAGACACACAGTAGACTGACGACGTGCATCAGACAGCCATCGTTTTTAACCGCAGAAACACACAGTAGACTGACGACGTGCATCAGACAGCCATCGTTTTTAAACGGAGAGACACACAGTAGACTGACGACGTGCATCAGACAGCCATCGTTTTTAAACGGAGAGACACACAGTAGACTGACGACGTGCATCAGACAGCCATCGTTTTTAAACGGAGAGACACACAGTAGACTGACGACGTGCATCAGACAGCCATCGTTTTTAACCGCAGAAACACACAGTAGACTGACGACGTGCATCAGACAGCCATCGTTTTTAAACGGAGAGACACACAGTAGACTGACGACGTGCATCAGACAGCCATCGTTTTTAAACGGAGAGACACACAGTAGACTGACGACGTGCATCAGACAGCCATCGTTTTTAACCGCAGAAACACACAGTAGACTGACGACGTGCATCAGACAGCCATCGTTTTTAAACGGAGAGACACACAGTAGACTGACGACGTGCATCAGACAGCCATCGTTTTTAAACGGAGAGACACACAGTAGACTGACGACGTGCATCAGACAGCCATCGTTTTTAAACGGAGAGACACACAGTAGACTGACGACGTGCATCAGACAGCCATCGTTTTTAAACGGAGAGACACACAGTAGACTGACGACGTGCATCAGACAGCCATCGTTTTTAAACGGAGAGACACACAGTAGACTGACGACGTGCATCAGACAGCCATCGTTTTTAAACGGAGAGACACACAGTAGACTGACGACGTGCATCAGACAGCCATCGTTTTTAAACGGAGAGACACACAGTAGACTGACGACGTGCATCAGACAGCCATCGTTTTTAACCGCAGAAACACACAGTAGACTGACGACGTGCATCAGACAGCCATCGTTTTTAAACGGAGAGACACACAGTAGACTGACGACGTGCATCAGACAGCCATCGTTTTTAACCGCAGAAACACACAGTAGACTGACGACGTGCATCAGACAGCCATCGTTTTTAAACGGAGAGACACACAGTAGACTGACGACGTGCATCAGACAGCCATCGTTTTTAAACGGAGAGACACACAGTAGACTGACGACGTGCATCAGACAGCCATCGTTTTTAACCGCAGAAACACACAGTAGACTGACGACGTGCATCAGACAGCCATCGTTTTTAACCGCAGAAACACACAGTAGACTGACGACGTGCATCAGACAGCCATCGTTTTTAACCGCAGAAACACACAGTAGACTGACGACGTGCATCAGACAGCCATCGTTTTTAACCGCAGAAACACACAGTAGACTGACGACGTGCATCAGACAGCCATCGTTTTTAACCGCAGAAACACACAGTAGACTGACGACGTGCATCAGACAGCCATCGTTTTTAACCGCAGAAACACACAGTAGACTGACGACGTGCATCAGACAGCCATCGTTTTTAAACGGAGAGACACACAGTAGACTGACGACGTGCATCAGACAGCCATCGTTTTTAAACGGAGAGACACACAGTAGACTGACGACGTGCATCAGACAGCCATCGTTTTTAACCGCAGAAACACACAGTAGACTGACGACGTGCATCAGATAGCCATCGTTTTTAAACGGAGAGACACACAGTAGACTGACGACGTGCATCAGACAGCCATCGTTTTTAAACGGAGAGACACACAGTAGACTGACGACGTGCATCAGACAGCCATCGTTTTTAACCGCAGAAACACACAGTAGACTGACGACGTGCATCAGACAGCCATCGTTTTTAAACGGAGAGACACACAGTAGACTGACGACGTGCATCAGACAGCCATCGTTTTTAAACGGAGAGACACACAGTAGACTGACGACGTGCATCAGACAGCCATCGTTTTTAAACGGAGAGACACACAGTAGACTGACGACGTGCATCAGACAGCCATCGTTTTTAAACGGAGAGACACACAGTAGACTGACGACGTGCATCAGACAGCCATCGTTTTTAAACGGAGAGACACACAGTAGACTGACGACGTGCATCAGACAGCCATCGTTTTTAAACGGAGAGACACACAGTAGACTGACGACGTGCATCAGACAGCCATCGTTTTTAACCGCAGAAACACACAGTAGACTGACGACGTGCATCAGACAGCCATCGTTTTTAACCGCAGAAACACACAGTAGACTGACGACGTGCATCAGACAGCCATCGTTTTTAAACGGAGAGACACACAGTAGACTGACGACGTGCATCAGACAGCCATCGTTTTTAAACGGAGAGACACACAGTAGACTGACGACGTGCATCAGACAGCCATCGTTTTTAACCGCAGAAACACACAGTAGACTGACGACGTGCATCAGACAGCCATCGTTTTTAAACGGAGAGACACACAGTAGACTGACGACGTGCATCAGACAGCCATCGTTTTTAACCGCAGAAACACACAGTAGACTGACGACGTGCATCAGACAGCCATCGTTTTTAACCGCAGAAACACACAGTAGACTGACGACGTGCATCAGACAGCCATCGTTTTTAACCGCAGAAACACACAGTAGACTGACGACGTGCATCAGACAGCCATCGTTTTTAACCGCAGAAACACACAGTAGACTGACGACGTGCATCAGACAGCCATCGTTTTTAAACGGAGAGACACACAGTAGACTGACGACGTGCATCAGACAGCCATCGTTTTTAAACGGAGAGACACACAGTAGACTGACGACGTGCATCAGACAGCCATCGTTTTTAACCGCAGAAACACACAGTAGACTGACGACGTGCATCAGATAGCCATCGTTTTTAAACGGAGAGACACACAGTAGACTGACGACGTGCATCAGACAGCCATCGTTTTTAAACGGAGAGACACACAGTAGACTGACGACGTGCATCAGACAGCCATCGTTTTTAACCGCAGAAACACACAGTAGACTGACGACGTGCATCAGACAGCCATCGTTTTTAAACGGAGAGACACACAGTAGACTGACGACGTGCATCAGACAGCCATCGTTTTTAAACGGAGAGACACACAGTAGACTGACGACGTGCATCAGACAGCCATCGTTTTTAACCGCAGAAACACACAGTAGACTGACGACGTGCATCAGACAGCCATCGTTTTTAACCGCAGAAACACACAGTAGACTGACGACGTGCATCAGGCAGCCATCGTTTTTAAACGGAGAGACACACAGTAGACTGACGACGTGCATCAGACAGCCATCGTTTTTAAACGGAGAGACACACAGTAGACTGACGACGTGCATCAGACAGCCATCGTTTTTAACCGCAGAAACACACAGTAGACTGACGACGTGCATCAGACAGCCATCGTTTTTAAACGGAGAGACACACAGTAGACTGACGACGTGCATCAGACAGCCATCGTTTTTAAACGGAGAGACACACAGTAGACTGACGACGTGCATCAGACAGCCATCGTTTTTAACCGCAGAAACACACAGTAGACTGACGACGTGCATCAGACAGCCATCGTTTTTAAACGGAGAGACACACAGTAGACTGACGACGTGCATCAGACAGCCATCGTTTTTAAACGGAGAGACACACAGTAGACTGACGACGTGCATCAGACAGCCATCGTTTTTAACCGCAGAAACACACAGTAGACTGACGACGTGCATCAGACAGCCATCGTTTTTAAACGGAGAGACACACAGTAGACTGACGACGTGCATCAGACAGCCATCGTTTTTAACCGCAGAAACACACAGTAGACTGACGACGTGCATCAGACAGCCATCGTTTTTAAACGGAGAGACACACAGTAGACTGACGACGTGCATCAGACAGCCATCGTTTTTAACCGCAGAAACACACAGTAGACTGACGACGTGCATCAGACAGCCATCGTTTTTAACCGCAGAAACACACAGTAGACTGACGACGTGCATCAGACAGCCATCGTTTTTAAACGGAGAGACACACAGTAGACTGACGACGTGCATCAGACAGCCATCGTTTTTAAACGGAGAGACACACAGTAGACTGACGACGTGCATCAGACAGCCATCGTTTTTAACCGCAGAAACACACAGTAGACTGACGACGTGCATCAGACAGCCATCGTTTTTAAACGGAGAGACACACAGTAGACTGACGACGTGCATCAGACAGCCATCGTTTTTAACCGCAGAAACACACAGTAGACTGACGACGTGCATCAGACAGCCATCGTTTTTAACCGCAGAAACACACAGTAGACTGACGACGTGCATCAGACAGCCATCGTTTTTAAACGGAGAGACACACAGTAGACTGACGACGTGCATCAGACAGCCATCGTTTTTAAACGGAGAGACACACAGTAGACTGACGACGTGCATCAGACAGCCATCGTTTTTAAACGGAGAGACACACAGTAGACTGACGACGTGCATCAGACAGCCATCGTTTTTAAACGGAGAGACACACAGTAGACTGACGACGTGCATCAGACAGCCATCGTTTTTAAACGGAGAGACACACAGTAGACTGACGACGTGCATCAGACAGCCATCGTTTTTAAACGGAGAGACACACAGTAGACTGACGACGTGCATCAGACAGCCATCGTTTTTAAACGGAGAGACACACAGTAGACTGACGACGTGCATCAGACAGCCATCGTTTTTAAACGGAGAAACACACAGTAGACTGACGACGTGCATCAGACAGCCATCGTTTTTAAACGGAGAGACACACAGTAGACTGACGACGTGCATCAGACAGCCATCGTTTTTAAACGGAGAGACACACAGTAGACTGACGACGTGCATCAGACAGCCATCGTTTTTAAACGGAGAGACACACAGTAGACTGACGACGTGCATCAGACAGCCATCGTTTTTAAACGGAGAGACACACAGTAGACTGACGACGTGCATCAGACAGCCATCGTTTTTAAACGGAGAGACACACAGTAGACTGACGACGTGCATCAGACAGCCATCGTTTTTAAACGGAGAGACACACAGTAGACTGACGACGTGCATCAGACAGCCATCGTTTTTAAACGGAGAGACACACAGTAGACTGACGACGTGCATCAGACAGCCATCGTTTTTAACCGCAGAAACACACAGTAGACTGACGACGTGCATCAGACAGCCATCGTTTTTAAACGGAGAGACACACAGTAGACTGACGACGTGCATCAGACAGCCATCGTTTTTAACCGCAGAAACACACAGTAGACTGACGACGTGCATCAGACAGCCATCGTTTTTAACCGCAGAAACACACAGTAGACTGACGACGTGCATCAGACAGCCATCGTTTTTAAACGGAGAGACACACAGTAGACTGACGACGTGCATCAGACAGCCATCGTTTTTAAACGGAGAGACACACAGTAGACTGACGACGTGCATCAGACAGCCATCGTTTTTAAACGGAGAGACACACAGTAGACTGACGACGTGCATCAGACAGCCATCGTTTTTAAACGGAGAGACACACAGTAGACTGACGACGTGCATCAGACAGCCATCGTTTTTAAACGGAGAGACACACAGTAGACTGACGACGTGCATCAGACAGCCATCGTTTTTAAACGGAGAGACACACAGTAGACTGACGACGTGCATCAGACAGCCATCGTTTTTAAACGGAGAGACACACAGTAGACTGACGACGTGCATCAGACAGCCATCGTTTTTAAACGGAGAAACACACAGTAGACTGACGACGTGCATCAGACAGCCATCGTTTTTAAACGGAGAGACACACAGTAGACTGACGACGTGCATCAGACAGCCATCGTTTTTAAACGGAGAGACACACAGTAGACTGACGACGTGCATCAGACAGCCATCGTTTTTAACCGCAGAAACACACAGTAGACTGACGACGTGCATCAGACAGCCATCGTTTTTAAACGGAGAGACACACAGTAGACTGACGACGTGCATCAGACAGCCATCGTTTTTAACCGCAGAAACACACAGTAGACTGACGACGTGCATCAGACAGCCATCGTTTTTAAACGGAGAGACACACAGTAGACTGACGACGTGCATCAGACAGCCATCGTTTTTAAACGGAGAGACACACAGTAGACTGACGACGTGCATCAGACAGCCATCGTTTTTAACCGCAGAAACACACAGTAGACTGACGACGTGCATCAGACAGCCATCGTTTTTAAACGGAGAGACACACAGTAGACTGACGACGTGCATCAGACAGCCATCGTTTTTAACCGCAGAAACACACAGTAGACTGACGACGTGCATCAGACAGCCATCGTTTTTAAACGGAGAGACACACAGTAGACTGACGACGTGCATCAGACAGCCATCGTTTTTAACCGCAGAAACACACAGTAGACTGACGACGTGCATCAGACAGCCATCGTTTTTAAACGGAGAGACACACAGTAGACTGACGACGTGCATCAGACAGCCATCGTTTTTAAACGGAGAGACACACAGTAGACTGACGACGTGCATCAGACAGCCATCGTTTTTAAACGGAGAGACACACAGTAGACTGACGACGTGCATCAGACAGCCATCGTTTTTAACCGCAGAAACACACAGTAGACTGACGACGTGCATCAGACAGCCATCGTTTTTAAACGGAGAGACACACAGTAGACTGACGACGTGCATCAGACAGCCATCGTTTTTAAACGGAGAGACACACAGTAGACTGACGACGTGCATCAGACAGCCATCGTTTTTAACCGCAGAAACACACAGTAGACTGACGACGTGCATCAGACAGCCATCGTTTTTAAACGGAGAGACACACAGTAGACTGACGACGTGCATCAGACAGCCATCGTTTTTAAACGGAGAGACACACAGTAGACTGACGACGTGCATCAGACAGCCATCGTTTTTAACCGCAGAAACACACAGTAGACTGACGACGTGCATCAGACAGCCATCGTTTTTAAACGGAGAGACACACAGTAGACTGACGACGTGCATCAGACAGCCATCGTTTTTAAACGGAGAGACACACAGTAGACTGACGACGTGCATCAGACAGCCATCGTTTTTAAACGGAGAGACACACAGTAGACTGACGACGTGCATCAGACAGCCATCGTTTTTAAACGGAGAGACACACAGTAGACTGACGACGTGCATCAGACAGCCATCGTTTTTAAACGGAGAGACACACAGTAGACTGACGACGTGCATCAGACAGCCATCGTTTTTAACCGCAGAAACACACAGTAGACTGACGACGTGCATCAGACAGCCATCGTTTTTAAACGGAGAGACACACAGTAGACTGACGACGTGCATCAGACAGCCATCGTTTTTAACCGCAGAAACACACAGTAGACTGACGACGTGCATCAGACAGCCATCGTTTTTAAACGGAGAGACACACAGTAGACTGACGACGTGCATCAGACAGCCATCGTTTTTAAACGGAGAGACACACAGTAGACTGACGACGTGCATCAGACAGCCATCGTTTTTAACCGCAGAAACACACAGTAGACTGACGACGTGCATCAGACAGCCATCGTTTTTAAACGGAGAGACACACAGTAGACTGACGACGTGCATCAGACAGCCATCGTTTTTAAACGGAGAGACACACAGTAGACTGACGACGTGCATCAGACAGCCATCGTTTTTAAACGGAGAGACACACAGTAGACTGACGACGTGCATCAGACAGCCATCGTTTTTAACCGCAGAAACACACAGTAGACTGACGACGTGCATCAGACAGCCATCGTTTTTAAACGGAGAGACACACAGTAGACTGACGACGTGCATCAGACAGCCATCGTTTTTAACCGCAGAAACACACAGTAGACTGACGACGTGCATCAGACAGCCATCGTTTTTAAACGGAGAGACACACAGTAGACTGACGACGTGCATCAGACAGCCATCGTTTTTAACCGCAGAAACACACAGTAGACTGACGACGTGCATCAGACAGCCATCGTTTTTAAACGGAGAGACACACAGTAGACTGACGACGTGCATCAGACAGCCATCGTTTTTAAACGGAGAGACACACAGTAGACTGACGACGTGCATCAGACAGCCATCGTTTTTAAACGGAGAGACACACAGTAGACTGACGACGTGCATCAGACAGCCATCGTTTTTAACCGCAGAAACACACAGTAGACTGACGACGTGCATCAGACAGCCATCGTTTTTAAACGGAGAGACACACAGTAGACTGACGACGTGCATCAGACAGCCATCGTTTTTAACCGCAGAAACACACAGTAGACTGACGACGTGCATCAGACAGCCATCGTTTTTAAACGGAGAGACACACAGTAGACTGACGACGTGCATCAGACAGCCATCGTTTTTAAACGGAGAGACACACAGTAGACTGACGACGTGCATCAGACAGCCATCGTTTTTAAACGGAGAGACACACAGTAGACTGACGACGTGCATCAGACAGCCATCGTTTTTAACCGCAGAAACACACAGTAGACTGACGACGTGCATCAGACAGCCATCGTTTTTAAACGGAGAGACACACAGTAGACTGACGACGTGCATCAGACAGCCATCGTTTTTAACCGCAGAAACACACAGTAGACTGACGACGTGCATCAGACAGCCATCGTTTTTAAACGGAGAGACACACAGTAGACTGACGACGTGCATCAGACAGCCATCGTTTTTAAACGGAGAGACACACAGTAGACTGACGACGTGCATCAGACAGCCATCGTTTTTAAACGGAGAGACACACAGTAGACTGACGACGTGCATCAGACAGCCATCGTTTTTAACCGCAGAAACACACAGTAGACTGACGACGTGCATCAGACAGCCATCGTTTTTAAACGGAGAGACACACAGTAGACTGACGACGTGCATCAGACAGCCATCGTTTTTAACCGCAGAAACACACAGTAGACTGACGACGTGCATCAGACAGCCATCGTTTTTAACCGCAGAAACACACAGTAGACTGACGACGTGCATCAGACAGCCATCGTTTTTAAACGGAGAGACACACAGTAGACTGACGACGTGCATCAGACAGCCATCGTTTTTAACCGCAGAAACACACAGTAGACTGACGACGTGCATCAGACAGCCATCGTTTTTAAACGGAGAGACACACAGTAGACTGACGACGTGCATCAGACAGCCATCGTTTTTAAACGGAGAGACACACAGTAGACTGACGACGTGCATCAGACAGCCATCGTTTTTAACCGCAGAAACACACAGTAGACTGACGACGTGCATCAGACAGCCATCGTTTTTAAACGGAGAGACACACAGTAGACTGACGACGTGCATCAGACAGCCATCGTTTTTAAACGGAGAGACACACAGTAGACTGACGACGTGCATCAGACAGCCATCGTTTTTAAACGGAGAGACACACAGTAGACTGACGACGTGCATCAGACAGCCATCGTTTTTAACCGCAGAAACACACAGTAGACTGACGACGTGCATCAGACAGCCATCGTTTTTAAACGGAGAGACACACAGTAGACTGACGACGTGCATCAGACAGCCATCGTTTTTAACCGCAGAAACACACAGTAGACTGACGACGTGCATCAGACAGCCATCGTTTTTAAACGGAGAGACACACAGTAGACTGACGACGTGCATCAGACAGCCATCGTTTTTAAACGGAGAGACACACAGTAGACTGACGACGTGCATCAGACAGCCATCGTTTTTAAACGGAGAGACACACAGTAGACTG
Organism: Anthonomus grandis grandis; assembly: GCF_022605725.1. Lineage (NCBI taxonomy): Eukaryota > Metazoa > Arthropoda > Insecta > Coleoptera > Curculionidae > Anthonomus > Anthonomus grandis. Next base: position 8,658,293 of record NC_065564.1, on the reverse strand, counting down.
ACGACGTGCATCAGACAGCCATCGTTTTTAACCGCAGAAACACACAGTAGACTGACGACGTGCATCAGACAGCCATCGTTTTTAAACGGAGAGACACACAGTAGACTGACGACGTGCATCAGACAGCCATCGTTTTTAAACGGAGAGACACACAGTAGACTGACGACGTGCATCAGACAGCCATCGTTTTTAAACGGAGAGACACACAGTAGACTGACGACGTGCATCAGACAGCCATCGTTTTTAAACGGAGAGACACACAGTAGACTGACGACGTGCATCAGACAGCCATCGTTTTTAACCGCAGAAACACACAGTAGACTGACGACGTGCATCAGACAGCCATCGTTTTTAAACGGAGAGACACACAGTAGACTGACGACGTGCATCAGACAGCCATCGTTTTTAAACGGAGAGACACACAGTAGACTGACGACGTGCATCAGACAGCCATCGTTTTTAAACGGAGAGACACACAGTAGACTGACGACGTGCATCAGACAGCCATCGTTTTTAACCGCAGAAACACACAGTAGACTGACGACGTGCATCAGACAGCCATCGTTTTTAAACGGAGAGACACACAGTAGACTGACGACGTGCATCAGACAGCCATCGTTTTTAACCGCAGAAACACACAGTAGACTGACGACGTGCATCAGACAGCCATCGTTTTTAACCGCAGAAACACACAGTAGACTGACGACGTGCATCAGACAGCCATCGTTTTTAAACGGAGAGACACACAGTAGACTGACGACGTGCATCAGACAGCCATCGTTTTTAACCGCAGAAACACACAGTAGACTGACGACGTGCATCAGACAGCCATCGTTTTTAAACGGAGAGACACACAGTAGACTGACGACGTGCATCAGACAGCCATCGTTTTTAAACGGAGAGACACACAGTAGACTGACGACGTGCATCAGACAGCCATCGTTTTTAAACGGAGAGACACACAGTAGACTGACGACGTGCATCAGACAGCCATCGTTTTTAACCGCAGAAACACACAGTAGACTGACGACGTGCATCAGACAGCCATCGTTTTTAACCGCAGAAACACACAGTAGACTGACGACGTGCATCAGACAGCCATCGTTTTTAAACGGAGAGACACACAGTAGACTGACGACGTGCATCAGACAGCCATCGTTTTTAAACGGAGAGACACACAGTAGACTGACGACGTGCATCAGACAGCCATCGTTTTTAAACGGAGAGACACACAGTAGACTGACGACGTGCATCAGACAGCCATCGTTTTTAAACGGAGAGACACACAGTAGACTGACGACGTGCATCAGACAGCCATCGTTTTTAAACGGAGAGACACACAGTAGACTGACGACGTGCATCAGACAGCCATCGTTTTTAACCGCAGAAACACACAGTAGACTGACGACGTGCATCAGACAGCCATCGTTTTTAAACGGAGAGACACACAGTAGACTGACGACGTGCATCAGACAGCCATCGTTTTTAACCGCAGAAACACACAGTAGACTGACGACGTGCATCAGACAGCCATCGTTTTTAAACGGAGAGACACACAGTAGACTGACGACGTGCATCAGACAGCCATCGTTTTTAAACGGAGAGACACACAGTAGACTGACGACGTGCATCAGACAGCCATCGTTTTTAAACGGAGAGACACACAGTAGACTGACGACGTGCATCAGACAGCCATCGTTTTTAAACGGAGAGACACACAGTAGACTGACGACGTGCATCAGACAGCCATCGTTTTTAACCGCAGAAACACACAGTAGACTGACGACGTGCATCAGACAGCCATCGTTTTTAAACGGAGAGACACACAGTAGACTGACGACGTGCATCAGACAGCCATCGTTTTTAACCGCAGAAACACACAGTAGACTGACGACGTGCATCAGACAGCCATCGTTTTTAACCGCAGAAACACACAGTAGACTGACGACGTGCATCAGACAGCCATCGTTTTTAAACGGAGAGACACACAGTAGACTGACGACGTGCATCAGACAGCCATCGTTTTTAACCGCAGAAACACACAGTAGACTGACGACGTGCATCAGACAGCCATCGTTTTTAAACGGAGAGACACACAGTAGACTGACGACGTGCATCAGACAGCCATCGTTTTTAAACGGAGAGACACACAGTAGACTGACGACGTGCATCAGACAGCCATCGTTTTTAACCGCAGAAACACACAGTAGACTGACGACGTGCATCAGACAGCCATCGTTTTTAAACGGAGAGACACACAGTAGACTGACGACGTGCATCAGACAGCCATCGTTTTTAAACGGAGAGACACACAGTAGACTGACGACGTGCATCAGACAGCCATCGTTTTTAAACGGAGAGACACACAGTAGACTGACGACGTGCATCAGACAGCCATCGTTTTTAACCGCAGAGACACACAGTAGACTGACGACGTGCATCAGACAGCCATCGTTTTTAACCGCAGAAACACACAGTAGACTGACGACGTGCATCAGACAGCCATCGTTTTTAAACGGAGAGACACACAGTAGACTGACGACGTGCATCAGACAGCCATCGTTTTTAACCGCAGAAACACACAGTAGACTGACGACGTGCATCAGACAGCCATCGTTTTTAAACGGAGAGACACACAGTAGACTGACGACGTGCATCAGACAGCCATCGTTTTTAACCGCAGAAACACACAGTAGACTGACGACGTGCATCAGACAGCCATCGTTTTTAAACGGAGAGACACACAGTAGACTGACGACGTGCATCAGACAGCCATCGTTTTTAAACGGAGAGACACACAGTAGACTGACGACGTGCATCAGACAGCCATCGTTTTTAAACGGAGAGACACACAGTAGACTGACGACGTGCATCAGACAGCCATCGTTTTTAAACGGAGAGACACACAGTAGACTGACGACGTGCATCAGACAGCCATCGTTTTTAACCGCAGAGACACACAGTAGACTGACGACGTGCATCAGACAGCCATCGTTTTTAAACGGAGAGACACACAGTAGACTGACGACGTGCATCAGACAGCCATCGTTTTTAAACGGAGAGACACACAGTAGACTGACGACGTGCATCAGACAGCCATCGTTTTTAACCGCAGAGACACACAGTAGACTGACGACGTGCATCAGACAGCCATCGTTTTTAAACGGAGAGACACACAGTAGACTGACGACGTGCATCAGACAGCCATCGTTTTTAAACGGAGAGACACACAGTAGACTGACGACGTGCATCAGACAGCCATCGTTTTTAACCGCAGAAACACACAGTAGACTGACGACGTGCATCAGACAGCCATCGTTTTTAAACGGAGAGACACACAGTAGACTGACGACGTGCATCAGACAGCCATCGTTTTTAAACGGAGAGACACACAGTAGACTGACGACGTGCATCAGACAGCCATCGTTTTTAAACGGAGAGACACACAGTAGACTGACGACGTGCATCAGACAGCCATCGTTTTTAACCGCAGAGACACACAGTAGACTGACGACGTGCATCAGACAGCCATCGTTTTTAAACGGAGAGACACACAGTAGACTGACGACGTGCATCAGACAGCCATCGTTTTTAAACGGAGAGACACACAGTAGACTGACGACGTGCATCAGACAGCCATCGTTTTTAACCGCAGAAACACACAGTAGACTGACGACGTGCATCAGACAGCCATCGTTTTTAAACGGAGAGACACACAGTAGACTGACGACGTGCATCAGACAGCCATCGTTTTTAACCGCAGAAACACACAGTAGACTGACGACGTGCATCAGACAGCCATCGTTTTTAACCGCAGAAACACACAGTAGACTGACGACGTGCATCAGACAGCCATCGTTTTTAAACGGAGAGACACACAGTAGACTGACGACGTGCATCAGACAGCCATCGTTTTTAAACGGAGAACTCTCACGAGATGTGT